>NC_084468.1:64432500-65062250 GCF_027409185.1 Cynocephalus volans | reverse complement strand
GTAAAAAGAATTCTTTCCTCCCCCTTATTAGAATACTGCACTATATAGTAACATCTTTTCAACAATGTGTGACCAATACATTTTTATTGTAAAAAATTTTACATATTTAAATTTTAGATATTGTAAAAAGTTTTAGATAAAAGTTTTGTTCACCATGTCTTATTTCTACTTCCCATTTTCCTCCTCCCAAATAATCATTTCATTTCCCATGCATTTTTATATGGATATGTGTACGTAGTCTTACATGTATAGTGGTTTTAAAAAACTAATCATGTGTTACTGAATGACAGGGATACTTTCTGAGAAATGCATTGTTAGGTGATTTCATCATTGTGCAAACATCATAGCATGTACTTACACAAACCTAGGTGGTATAGCCTACATACGTAAGCTATATGGTAGAACCACTGTTATATATGCAGTCCATCATTAACCGAAACATTATGCTGTATGTGGCTGTCTGTATAGATTTGCCTCATTCTGTTAACCTCCACATATTTCAGAATATGAATGTATTATATGTTAAGCCTCCTCCTATTGAGAAATATTTGTTTCTAGTTTCTTTTTTCAAATGAAAACATAAGTTGTGTTCTGTCTGTATGTCATAGTTCAATAAAAAGCAAACTTAAAATATAAAAATAAAAACCAGTGCTGCAGTGAAAATCTTTGTATGTGCCTGTTTGTACACATGTGTGTGCATATTTTTAACTTGATTTTAAAAGTTGTTTTTAATAGCTGTGTGCAAAGAGTAAAAGAACCAAGAAGTTGTTGAAAGGATTACTGTTTACTTCTATGCAAATTTTCCTTGTTTACAATTTTATAAAGTAGTTTCTTCTTCAGGATGAAGGACCAACAGCAAGAGACCTGCTAGTGCAGTATGCCACAGGGAAGAAAAACTCCAAAAACAAGAAAAAGTTGGAAAAGGCAATGAAAGTGCTCAAGGTGAAACTTGTACCTGGGAAATTAGATAGGAATCATTAGAATGCAAAATATGTAGCCAAAGCTTTTAAGAATTTGAAATCAAGGAATAGCATTTTGAAAGACTTCGAAATGTGTGATGAATTTTTAAACAGTTTTTTTTAGATTAATAAATGTATTCAACCCTAGCAAAATCTGTGACTTGAATAAATTAATTTGATTAAATTCACTTTTCACTTGTTCTGGTCAGGATGGCTTGCATTAGGATATCTTTTTAGATATGTCTTCTCAGAAGAATACACGAATGATGTACATTTGATATTTTGTAATGATTATTCTGAAAATCATTAATTTGGCCTCTGTTTTTTAACGTTTGTATTTCCAAATTGTTCCAAAGTTTCACAGGTGCTAATGGCTGGAACATTCCCAAGCTTTAATCTTAAAAGGCCTTTAGTTCTTCCAGTTGAAAGAAAGGTTTTTAGAACAAAGATTTTTTAAAAAATTTTTAAATAGATGGATTTGATAACAGCTTTTAGCACATTAGCACACTGAATTCCAAGGGTGTCCTTACTGTAATTCATAGTGGAAATGTTTTCCTCTCCCTTTCTTTCAGAAACAAAAGAAGAAGAAAAAACCAGAGGTGTTTAACTTTTCAGCTATTCACTTGATTCATGATCCCCAAGGTACTATAGTTATGATCGCCCATGTTACTTGTTGGCCTTATCGCTGCCTGTTTTGTTTCCTACCTTCAGCGTTATCAGGGAATATAAGATCCCTGGCACTTAATAGGCAATCAGTAAATGCTTAGTTATTACTAGTTGGTTGTAACCTGGAGAATTATGTCCTAAAACAGTGATTCCCAGTTCACAGCAAAATAAGAAAAATGTGGAAGAGCACGTCTCTCTGAGATACATGTCTTGAACAACTCAATAGTGGTAGGATATTGTACTTGACCAAATGAAAAATTGGCCAGTCATTTGTTGGTCCCTTTTTTTTCTTTTTAAACTGGTCTGTGGAAACTAAAAGTCTGGGAAACCTTGTTCCAGAACACTAGTTCTCAAACTAGGCTGCACATTGGAATCACCTGGGGAATTTATAAAACTATACTTATACTTGAGGTCCAGTTATCCCCAGAGATTCTGATTTCGTTGGTGTGGGATGTGACTGGGCATTGGGGTTTTTTACACTCTCTTTACTCTAGTGTAGGGCAACATTTGCTGACCCCTGCTCTACATTGGTGTTTCTCAACTATAATGTGCATACAAATTATCTGGGGAGCTTGTTAAAGTGCTTATTCTTTTTTTTTTTTTTTTTTTTTTTTGTGACCGGTAAGGGGATTGTAACCCTTGGCTTGGTGTCGCCCGCACCGCGCTCAGCCAGTGAGTGCACCGGCCATCCCTATATAGGATCCGAACCCGCGGCCTCGGCGCCCCCAGCACCACTGCGTGCCCAGCGCCGCACTCTCCCGAGTGAGCTACAGGGTCGGCCCAAAGTCTTTATTCTGATTTAGTAGGACTGGGGTGGGGCCTGAGATTCTGGTGGATCAGCTGCTGCTGGTCTGGAGACCACCCTTTGAAAAGCAAGGCGCTAGAGAACTACTAAGTGGAGCACTTATCAAACAGTTACTCTAAATGTTGATGGTAAATATCTTGGGAATCCTTCAGGCTTAATTTGGGGTACCATTAAAGATATATTCACCTGCGTGTGAGTCTCTTCACCAATCTAATTGCTGCCTTTCCCTACACCTGTTAGATAATGTTATATAGACCTTGGACCCACAGTGTATTTCTCCTTTCTAGATTTTGCAGAAAAACTACTAAAGCAGCTGGAGAGCTCTAAGGAGAGGTTTGAAGTGAAGATGATGCTCATGAACCTCATCTCCAGATTGGTGGGAATTCATGAGGTTTGAATTACATATGTTTCTCTTGATGAATATTAGAAGTAGAATTATTCTTGGTAAAAAAGAAAGCCATTAAGCAGAGCAGTGGCTTAATTTTATCCTCCAAATCATTTAAACAAAAGAATACAGTCTTTCACTCTGAAAAGAGCTGTTTCTATCAATTTGCTTTCCTAATAAGTATGAATATTAACTCATAAATATGTTCAGTTTATGGACAGATTCTTTGGTGTTCTGTTTTTCTTCTTGCTTTTTATTCACTTTGTTTCATATGTGTACATTATCCTGAGCCATCATAATCCAGGTATTTTTGTTGACTGTTACTAAAGTTCATTTAACCCTTCATGGCTTTCCTCACTACCAGAGCCCTCAAGTAGGAGATTGTCATGTTTGCAAAGCCAAATTCTCTGGTTATTTATTTTATGTTAAATTAGATTGCAAGAACTCTTTGATGGTGTATATACACAGGGAATCTTCTACTCTTAGACTAGTGGCAGTTGTAAAAGAGAGATGCTCAAAAATTTAGGCCATGAAGAAATGACAATTGAAGTTGTTCCCTATCATTTTGGTCTTATGACTACTGTTGGTTTGAACATTGCTGAATGTATTGCTTTCCTTAAAAAAGTTTTTAAGTGAAAAAACAAAACAAGAAAAATAAAACAGGCTTGTTTATTGGAAATCAAACAATACAGACATATGTTAAATTAAAAATGAAAGCATAAAAGTGAAAACACTTGCCCTCTTTCTCTGAAAAAAACTTGTTAAAGTTTTAGTTAATACATTGCCTTTTCTCCATGGGCTGTAGTCCCAAAGTAAGGATGACCCGGTCAATTCTTGTTGCATTTGTGCAATAATTTTGTGTGTCAGACCTGATTTTGAACTTGATAGGAAAGCAAAGTGATTTACGACTTAAACGTGGTTTGATGGAAATGGTACTGGAGTTTTAGCAACTGACTACAATTGAACATCCATCTTTATATCGAACTAAAGCTTTCCGTGTTACTTCTTGATGGCCCATTCTAGTTTTGCTCTGTGGCTAAAACAAAAAGAATTAATTTATTCCCACATGATGAATTTTGAAAAAGACAAGTACATCTCTACAATTTCATTTCTTGAAATTAAACATACCATTTCCTTAATAACTGGACGCCTGTCATCTTTGTCTAAGTAGACTCCAGAATGTTAGTGTTTTCTCTCTAAGATATGGAGCACAGAATAATTCCTGCAATGTGCTTCAATTGGATACTATAATAAAATCAGGACTGTGGGTTTTGTGGTGATCAAATTATACTGGATGCTATTCAGATTTGAATTTTTATTTTGTCTGTTGCTTTGGATCCTTAATATCAATACTTTTCCTTTCTGTAGTCCCCCTTCTCTGGGAACACTAAAAAATCAGTCTGCAGCCACACCAATTTTAAAAGTAGAAGAATGTTACATTTTGGTTGCCTCTCTTTCTCCTAGTTTGTTCTACATATACTTACCAAAAATAAAAAGTGATTCCCACTTAATTAAGCTTGGTGATATAATTGCATTATAGAGAAATGAAACCCAGCACTTCAGTTACACAAATGCTAAGGTCAGTGTATTCTTTTCTCCACAGCTTTTTCTCTTCAACTTCTATCCCTTTGTGCAAAGGTTTCTGCAGCCTCACCAAAGAGGTAAGCTGCCCACTTGCCATATTCACTGTGCCATTTTGGTGGATTTGGCATTAGAATAACCATCTAAAATCTTTTGTTCTAGAATCCTTAGAGATAGAGTTAGGAGTGAAGTTTGCTCTGTATCAGAGAAGGGGAAAGAAATCCTATGTTTTCTCTCTAGAGTCTGCCATGGTTAGTTGTTCTGCTCATCAACTTTAAGAAACCATTATTTTTGAAGGAAAAAAAAAATCCAACAGATTGTTTTATCAAAGGAAGTCTTTGTGTAATACCTTAAATGCTCATAAGGAAAATTCTAGAAAAGAAGTTTAACTTTTTACTATGGCTTCGTAATAGATATCAGGATTTAATCTCACTACTCTCATTGCCCTCATGCGTTTCCTCAATTAAAAACAGTATAAAAGCAAGAAAGAAGAGATGGTTCTTTCTGCCTTGAATTTGAACCAAGGTAGGAAGGAAACTAACATTTATTGAGCATCTAAAATCTAACATGGGCCAAGTACTTTACATACATTGTCTCGTCTAACCCTCACATAAATCCTGTGAGGTATAGAAAGAAAAAAACCCAGGGTCACTCACCAAATAAATGGTGTCAGAATTTATCTCACTTCTTTCTTTTGCCAGAGGCCTTGTTTTTTACATATACTGTGCTGCCCCTTTGAAGGGAGGTGTGTGTATATATGTACGTTTGTATTCATTCATTCAACAAGTATTTATTTAGTGATTTCAATGCCGGGCACTTTATTAGACACTAAGAACTCCACAGTGAACATAAAGCAAAGTTCTTACCGTCACAGAGCTTTTAGCATTTTAGAGAGAGACACAGACAGTGCTGTATATAATATGTCCAGGTAAAGAGAAGTGTTTTGAAGAGAAGGGAAGTGGGGTAAGGGCAATAAGGAGTCCTTGTGCAAGTTCTATTTTATATTGTGTGGTCAGGAAAAACCTTTCAATAAGGTAACAATTGAGTAAGGACCTGAAGGAAGCGAGAGCGTGAGCTATGCAGATATCTGGGGGTTGGGTGTTTAGGTGAAGTGAGTAGCAACAGCATTAAGAACAAAAAGTGCTAGCCATGTTTGCTATGGTCCTAAGAGGCAGAGCAATAAACTGAGACCTTTCTGATCTCTTACGTTTTCAGAAGTAACAAAGATCCTTCTGTTTGCTGCGCAAGCCTCTCATCACCTTGTGCCCCCAGAGGTGAGAACTCTCAGCCTTACTTTTGGATCTATTGCTTGCATAGCAGGGCCACTGTCAGGTACATCAGGGTCACTTTTTTCTCATGGGTCAGTGTCCTCCCCCCACCTTCTTTTTTAAGTGAGTAGGAGAGACACTAACTATTAAGGAGATACAAATAGAAGTTCAGTTGTACAGCTCATAGAAAGTAAAGTTTCTTTTGGACAAGTTGTTGAGAATTCTGATTTTGTTTAATAACCAACTTTTATGACTAAGGGAGGTCAAGAATATTAGTAAGTTTATAGTGATTATTTTTCAAAGCTGTTCTTTGATTAAAAGCTGTTATTTGATTTTCATCTTTTCAGTATTGGATTATCCTGTGTCAAAGCAGTTTTTTTCACCTATATAGAAAAATGAATTTAAAGGAGAGTAAAATTTAAAATTTAGTTTGAGGATAGCCAAAGAGACTGAACTCCAAAATGGTGTATTTCTATCTCTGTCGTCCTTATGCTTGATTCCTTCCAACTCCCAAACCAAAGATGGAGGGCTGTTTTTCCGCTGTGAATAATCTATTGTCCTTTCATCCTCAAGTGTTTGAGTAGGTACATACATGTTACTAGCACTCATCTCGCTTCTTTTCCCAATTCAGATCATTCAGTCATTGCTCATGACTGTGGCCAACAATTTTGTTACTGACAAGAACTCTGGGGAAGTCATGACAGTAGGGTATGTAGAACATGGCTGGAAGCATGTTTTTATTGTGCTAGGTTTGCTTTAAGTTATTAAGATGTAAGATTTCTGGTAGTGTGGCCTCTAGAAAAGCAGTTTAAAATATACTTCAGTCTTCTCAGGAGGCTTGGTGTTTTTTATTTTATTGGTCAGAATTTTGAGGAGGAAGCCAGAGAAAAGATACCTGTCCTTCTAATCAGTGTTTTGCTTTATTACGAGTTTTATTCTTTTGGATAAATGATTGTTTGGCAATCTAAGTGTTTTTCTTTTATCTCCCACCCTGAACTTATGTCTTAGCCTGGAACAAGTGATTTATTATTGAAGCACTCTTTAATTCTAGGGCAGTTCAGTGGCCCTTTTGATTAATTCAAAAGCACTTAATGAATGTGAGCACTAGTTTAAGGATTGCCTGGTCTTTCTTGATAAATAAGCAATGTGCCGAACAGTTGCTTTTTATCTCCCTTCAAAAATATTTCTGGGATAATGGCCCCAAAGACCTTTAATCTTTCTTATTTGATCTAGTCCTGCATTAGAGGCGATGACTAAATGCTGCCATGACTTAGTGTGCAGGACACTGTTCCTTATTCCGCTAGCAGAGGATGTGGCAGTAACTGGAATAAAAGCCCTCTAAGGCTGCCCATTCTCATATTCTCTGCCACGCTGCAGTTTTAGGGAGCTAGGCCATACAAAACCCAACTTGTATTAATTTTGATTTAATTTTTTTAGGAAACCTTCTTAGGTTGAACCACATAAAACTGCTGTTATGGTTTTTTAAAATTCATTTTTCCTTTTCTAGAATCAATGCTATAAAAGAGATAACAGCTCGATGTCCTCTAGCCATGACTGAAGAACTTCTCCAAGACCTGGCGCAGTATAAAACACACAAAGATAAGAGTAAGTTGCTTGTTATTTTCTACAGACTGTACGATACAGTGTGACTCATTTTTACCTCACTGTATTCTCTGCTCCAGAATTTCTAATTAAAGGTATTATTTTACAGATGTAATGATGTCTGCTAGAACTTTGATTCAGCTTTTCCGAACACTGAATCCTCAGATGTTGCAGAAGAAATTTCGGGTAAGTGAAGCACACTTATGTTGGTCTAAAGGTTATGGTTCAAAAGATGAGGAGAGTAGTTTTCTACAACTTGAATTTTAGTATTTGTGATGCTTCCATTATGAGTACTGATGATGCACGTGGTTTTATTCTTTAAGCTTAGGATACAGTTGATTGAATACCATGGCCTTAAATATCTTGTTGTTGGCACATGCTCTTTGATGATGTCTAAGTCTTAAAGACCTATCAGGCTGTTTGAACTTGAAAGCTTTTGACATCATTAATAGAGTGGAATCTCAGAGATCAGTCAGTAGCTGATGCCTGTGTTGAACAGGGTACTGCCCAGGCAGATGACACCTCTTTCAAGGTTGGAGGGAGGAGGGATGCATATATGTAACAAAGAGGGGTGGTATTTTCAAGACTTTAAAAATTGGAGCAGTTATTCTCTAATAACTGCCAGTTTCTTGATCTGGATCAGAAGAAAGCAAGAAAATAATGAACAGAGTTCTGGCTGATGGATTTACTTTGATCTGAGACATAAGCAGACTTATTGTGATTTGATTGCCTCAAATTTTTTATAGTGCTCCCTTATAATTCATAATCCTAGAAAATACCTTTCATGATTAACATTTTGCAATCTAAGCGCCTTACTATAAACAATTTCTTCTCCTCAGGGTAAGCCTACTGAGGCCTCCATAGAAGCGAGAGTACAAGAATATGGAGAGCTGGATGCTAAAGATTACATTCCAGGAGCAGAAGTTCTAGAAGCTGAGAAAGAAGAGAATGCTGAAGATGATGAAGGTTCATTTTTATTTCACCATTATTCAGGGCAAAATCACTCCTGCTGTATCTGTTCTGACCTCTAAATTCTTATGCTGTTTGAACATTCATTCAGCAGATATTTACAACAGTCCCCCCTTATCTGCGGTTTTGCTTTCCATGGTTTGTTACCTGTGATCAACTGTGGTCTGAAAATAGGTGAGGTCAGTGCAGTAAGATATTTTGGGAGGGTAGAGAGAGAGAGACAGAGGCCACATTCACATAACTTTTATTGCAGTATATTGTCATAATTATTCTATTT
Organism: Cynocephalus volans; assembly: GCF_027409185.1. Classification (NCBI taxonomy): domain Eukaryota; kingdom Metazoa; phylum Chordata; class Mammalia; order Dermoptera; family Cynocephalidae; genus Cynocephalus; species Cynocephalus volans. The sequence continues at coordinate 65,053,738 of NC_084468.1, read as the reverse complement.
TATGATTAGTTATTATTGTTAATCTCTTACTGTGTCTAATTTGTAAATTAAACTTTAAGGGGCTGGCCAGTTAGCTCAGTTGGTTAGAGCATGGTGTTGTAACACCAAGGTCAGGGGTTCAGATCCTTGTACCAGCCAGCTGCCCCAAAAATAAATAAATAAACTTTATTATAGGTCTATATGTATAGGAAAAAACATGGTATAGAAAGGGTCCAGTGCTCTCTGCAGGTTCAGGATCCACCGGGTGTCTTGGGATGTGTCCCCTGTGGATAAGCGGGGACTACTCTATTGAGCAATGACTGTGTGCCAAGCACTGTTATAAGCATTGAGGATCAAGTGAGCATGGTTCTTGCTCTTATGGAACATACATTCTAGTATGAGAGATGCCTTTTTGTGTCCTTTAGGGTGGCTGCCCTTATCCACTGGCATGGTCAGTCCTTGGAGCATCTTTCAAAACTCTCCTTGTTGAATGGGAATGCTTGTTGAACTTACTGAAGAATACTTGAGGAATTTCATTCTAACTTCCAGTGTCCCGTCTTCTTCCTGTTTGTTCATTCCTTATTTCAACAAAGCTTTCTTAAGCATTAGATGTGAGCTGGCCACTGTCAATGCAGAGATGAATGACATTGTTTGTGCTTTTGAGGGTCTTTGCTAAAGAGCTGAGCAATAAAGTATTAACAAGACTTATAATTGGAATGGGGGCATAAGGGCAGGAGAGAAGTCAGGTCCCCCTTAGAAGTGAAGAAAAAGGCTTCAGAGAGATGGTGACTGATGAGCCAGGAGAGTGGTAAGGAATGCTAGAGTAGTGGAGACTTTCCAGGCAAAGTGGATAGTTAAGGAACCATTAGAAAGTAGGATACAAGGCAGGACATGGACACTATGAGATAGGAGACTAGAGTAGGGTTGCAGACCTTATCATGAGTGGTTGAGTAGATGCCAGACCAGAGAGCTGGGACATTGTCTTATAGATCATAGGGAGCCACTGAACGATTGCAAGTACTTGTATCTGTGATTTCGAAATGTTACTGTGAGGGCTTCGTTAAGAACCCTAATACCTCTTTATTGAGGTGTCTACAGGGGTTTTTCACATCCAAAATCTTCTACCTCAGTTTTCTGAATGACTGTGCCTTGTTTCTCATACATGTATAATTATGCTGAAAGGGGAGTTAGTCCGATACTTGCTGTGTAGCCAAGATAAATGTACAAGTGCAGTTTTTTTTATTTTGTTTTTTTTGGCGACTGGCTGGTGCGGGGATCCGAACCAATGACCTTGGTGTTATAATACCACACTCTAACCAACTGAGCTAACCAGCCAGCCCTAAGCACAGTTTTGATGGATGCAGTTGGTTTAGTGGAAAGAACACGGACTCTAGAGTCAGACATGATTTTCATGATTTCAGTCCAGTTTACATTTTCTAGCAGTGTGGCGTAGGAAATGTTAATTAACTGATAGTCTGTTCCTCTTTTGAGTCGTGAGGTTTAGAGTAAATGATCATAAGGTTTTGGCTCATGGTATATACTTGGTCAGTGCTTATGCCCCATTCCTTAAATTAACTAAATTGATGTGGCTTATTTAACAATAAATATTGCTCAATTCTTGGTCAGTAGAGTATCTACTAGAGAGGTTCATTGCCTTACTTTTCTCTGTCTTGATTTATTGCAGCTTGCTGTGAGTACTTGGCATAAAGCTGTAGTAATAACTGTGCTCTTGCTCACACAGATGGGTGGGAAAGCACCAGCCTTGGTGAGGAGGAGGATGCCGATGGTGAATGGGTTGATGTGCACCACTCTTCCGACGAAGAACAGCAAGAAATTGTAAGTCTTAAAATCGTAAGCGTATCACTCTGATGTTTAGGACATAATATATTCTGGGCCTTGTTGGGAGACTAAAATTTGAATGGCTAAGCTCTCACTTGAGCTAGTAGCCATTTGAGCCTTTGTTTGTGTGCTTTCAAGTCCAAGAAGCTGAACAGCATGCCTGTGGAAGAGCGGAAAGCCAAAGCTGCAGCCATCAGCACTAGTCGAGTTTTAACTCAGGAAGACTTCCAGAAAATCCGCATGGCCCAAATGAGGAAAGAACTTGATGCTGCCCCCGGGAAAGCCCAAAAGAGGAAATATATTGAAATAGACAGTGATGAGGAGTCCAGGTAAAATGGCACATAACCCAGGTCTTCAGTCAGCTCACGTGGTCATGAAAGCATTAGGGAAAGGAAGTCTACCCTTGTTTCATACTGTGTTTTATCCTCACCCCAGGGGTGAATTACTGTCTCTTCGGGATATTGAACGCCTTCATAAAAAGCCAAAGTCTGACAAGGAGACAAGACTAGCAACTGCAATGGTGAGTGAGGCATATCATCCCTAGTTCTTTAAACAGAAAACAAATACAATGAAATATAATACAGAACTTGTATAGCCACAGAATGGCAATTTTTTAAAAATGTTGTGAATAAAGTATAATTAACATAGAATAAAATGAACAGATATAAGGTGTTCAGTTAGATGAGTTTTGACAACTGTATCCATGTAACCACCACCCAAAATGAAACAGAGCAAGGAAGGGCAGTCTTACATGTTCATGATATCGGGAGGCTTAGTACCTTTATCAAAGCTAATAGGAAAGCAGGGGAATGTTTGCAGTCATCAGTGAAAAGCCAGAGCCAGTCTGCATCTGGCTAGTGCTATGGCTGTTCATGATTGCATCCTGTCTACATTTCCAACTTCATTTTCAATACTTTGACTTCCTTTAGGCACCATCCCATACTAGCTCTACCTCTGCATTCCATTTGTACTGAAACCTGTTTAGATAAGTTTAAAAACACATGTTCTTTCTCCTTCACACCTTTACACACACTACCCCTACTTCCTGAAATTCCCTACCCTTCCCTTCCAATCCCACACCATGAATGCCTTTATCCTGCAAAAAATAGCATGCTGTCTTCCTTTCTGGGAAGCTCCTTTGTCATCATTGGGCTGAGTCATGATCTTTTCTTCCACTTTCCCCTTGCTCCATTACAATACTTCATGGCCATTTCTCCCTTGGACTGAGTCCCGGGGAACAAGGACTGTGTGCTGTCCATCTTGTATCCTTGGCATCCAGTACAGCACCTGGCACAGAGGAGATGTTTGTGTTGAATAGATAACTCCTGAAGTTTGTCGTTTAAGAAGAAATATCAATCTTTTTGTGCTGATAGGCTGGAAAGACAGACCGAAAGGAATTTGTGAGGAAAAAAACCAAAATAAATCCATTTTCCAGTTCCACAAATAAAGAGAAGAAAAAACAGAAGAACTTTATGATGATGCGCTATAGCCAGAATGTCCGGTCCAAAACTAAGCGTTCCTTCCGAGAAAAGCAGGTGAGTTCAACTTGAAGCTTGGGTGGCAAGAACAGTACTGTAATTCTAAGATTACTGTACGTTTGAGATGGAGTTGTGCCTTCTGAAGACAACGTATTGTGTGTGTCTTGGGGTTAATGGCAGCATTACTGGAGAGTACAGAGAGGTGGAAGGTAGTCAGGGTGTGTAAATCCCAGACCTGACTTGGTCGAGACTCAGCTATGTGACCAAAGAAGGGTCCATTTTTCTCCTTTATACGTAAAGGGGTGTAAACTAGGTCATCTCTGAGGTCCCTTCCCATGCTAAAACTCTCTGACATTTGATCTGTGAAATGCAATATCAAAATTAATTAAATAACAATTTTTGAGTGCCTATTTTATACCTGGTACTTTTCAAAAAGCAATAATTTTGTGTGATAATGTCTGAGAAACAGTTTCAGGAAGGCAGTGCAAAATGAATGGTTCTGTGTTGGCATGATCATTCCTGTATGTGCCCTTTTGCAAAGACTATCTATTTACAGGCCTTTGGGATTTCATTTTTTCCTTTGGCAGCCTTTGAATGGTAATCCCATGCTGCTTGGGTGGCTTACTTATTTCAGAAATTCATTGTAGTAAAACAAATTTATGCTTTTGTACTTCCCTCTTCTGGGACTGTACCAGAGTATATCTAAATGTCATTCTGAAGAATCTCCAGGAAATTAGGTCCAGGGCATATAGTCCCTCATTCCTAAACATTTAGGCAAGGACAAGCCTACCAGGACTGAGTGTAACAGCCAGCTCTCCATGGCAATGCTGTTTCTGTGTAGGTACCAAGTTAGTATAACCAAATTAAGGTACCATTTTAAGCTCTACTTATCTGTTTATCTCATCTTTCTAGGTCTAAACTGTGTTCAGCGACATCATGTAAATTATTAAAAGTGACAGCATTTTTAATAAAAGTTGTTGAAATTAGGGTGAAAGGAAAGGTGTTATTTAAGATTTTAAGTACTCTAAATTCTGCTACATTCTCCTAAATTTATAGTTGAATTGATTTAATTCCATTAGTCTGTCCTGCATTAGCCCTTAATAACATTTTGGGGCTGAGGAAGTAGTAATTGTCCCAAGTTGGTAGGCCTTGTTTCATTAATGAGGTTTATATAATTGTGCTACATTTTAGCTTAGGACATTCCCCCTTCCTAATCCCTCTGTTTTTAGCATACCTTTTTTGTAGTCATGGAGAAGCCCTGCTTTGTTCCTTGTCAGCACCTCTGAGTCATAAAACATCTCTCTTGAGATTAAAGTAGTTCTTATTTAAGAGTAAATTAAGAGTTTGTTGGACATATATACTTGTTGGTTAAAGAATACTTTTTCCTTGTTCTCCCATTGTTAAATTTTGAACCTGAAATTAATCAGAATTTCTATGTATGTTTCCTTGCCCTGTATTTTCTTCAAGGTCTCTCCATTATAAAACGTAAGTCTAGGTTCCTGATTTTCTTGATTTTCTACTTCACTTTAGACCAGTAGTGTTCAATAGAAACACAATATGAACAATATATGTAATTTTAAAATAAAAAAGTAAAAAGAAAGAGATGAAATTAATTTTAATACTGTATTTTATTTTACCCAGTATATCCAAAATAATATCATTTCAGCACTTAATCAATATAAAAATTATGGAGATATTTTACATTCTTGTTTATGAACTAATTGAAATCCAGCATGTATTTTATACCACAGCACATCTCAGTTTGGTTTAGCCACGTTTCAAATGCTCTGTAGCCATAGTATAGAGCATCCCTAAAACTGCCCCATGACCCCACACACCCAGTGGAAAAGGAATATCACACTCCCTCCACCCCTTGGTGATATTTTACTGTCTTAAGTAAAAGGATCTTACATGGTTTGAAAGCATACATGAGGTCTTATTCTAAACTTTTAGAATATATGAAAAGAGGTGACTTGGGATAAGACTAGAAAAGGAAAGTAAAACATGATAGAGGAGGAGAAGAGGATCCTGCAGTGCAGCTTTTAGAAAGATAAAGGAAGAGGAGGGAGAATATACCTGTTCTTATGTTCAACTGGTGGCATTTGAAGGAGGAAGGGAACTAAAGTATGTGCGAGAGTAGCCTGTGCTTTGTTACAAAGTTTAATGAGCAGAATTAAATCCATATAACCAACTTTGCTAATGCATAGAAGAGTTCTTACCATGTGGCTTGACTGTTCCAGAGCATTCCATGTATTTTAACTTGTTTAATTAATACACAACACTGTGAGCAGTTACTGCGATTAAACCAATTTAGCGGATTCGAAAATAAGGCAGATAGAAGAGTCTGGGAAATACGTCCTTAGCCAAATTGAGTTAAAATGAACTTGTTGATTTTTTGTCTTCCTTAAGTATTCCAGCTATTCTGCTGATCTACAAAGACATACCAAGACCCAAGCATGGACTAAAGGCAAAGAATCAATACTTAAAATGATAAAATCCAAGAAGTTGGAACATTTAGATGTAGAGCCAGGCAACTTCCATTCCAAAACATTTTTTAACTAAGCAAAAAAAAAAAATTTAACACATTTCTTGTTAAAATTCAAATGCTAGAGATTTTCAAAAGTTTCTAGGACAAAGAACAGTGCCTGGGAATTAACAGAATAGTATCCATAACACACTTAAAATGGTTACCTTTTTTTTTTTTTTAATTTGGGTTTATTCTTGATAATCTTTTATTTAGTATTCTGTTTGTTTTCTTTTGGGAAATATAAAACTTTATAAGTGCTTTTATAGGTTTACTTCAAATGTTGGTCCTTTGGTCATCTTTTTCTCCAGATCTTAAATTCTTTGCCTTCAAATTCTACCTTAGGGGTCTTTAGGAACCCAGCTCCTATAGATAGAGAAGGATTATAGCCGATTAAAGTCTTGATTGAGTCTAATTGGAGTACACAATCCATTGCTTTTTCCTTACGTACTTCCAATACAAAATAATTAAACAAGTTAAAAATTAGAGCCCACATTAACTAAATTAAATATTTTGTCTTAAGCCACAATTGTCAGGATTTCAATTTCTAAGTTAATGTCTTCATGTTTTAGACATTATAAAGGGTAAGTGTTAGCATTTACTTATAACATTTTCTTAGTTCATTTATGCATTAAACAAACCCATTTGAAAATCAGCAAATAAGGGAATATTTTTCTGTGTTTCAGATTGTATATTATAGAGTTCTCTTTATTTATTTATTTATTTATTTATTTATTTATTTATTTATTTATTTATTTATTTATTTATTTATTTTTAAAAATTTTATTTTCTCGATATACATTGTAGCTGATTATTGCTTCCCATCACCAAAACCTCCCTCCCTTCTCCCTCCCCCCCTCCCCCCCGACAATGTCCTTTCTGTTTGCTTGTTGTATCAACTTCAAATAATTGTGGTTGTTATATCTTCTTCCCCCCCCCCGGTTTGTGTGTGTGTGTGTATGTGTGTGTGTGAATTTATATATTAATTCTCTTAACTCTGCACAAATGCTGAATGCCATTTAAAAGTCTTTAAATGGTCCTTATGTGCCATATTTAGTGAAATGTATATGATCTTGGAAAAAAGGTAATTGTGAAGAAAAATCTGTTTTCCCTTTGGTTTTAATTTAGGTGATGTGTCCCACCCACAATTCCAAAATATTAAGAGCCATATAGAACAGAAAAGTGCTATATGTATTATCCATGGAGACGGATGATGCTCTGGCTACTGCATTCTGTAGCTGTTACTATTTTGAACTTTTGTCCCCATGAATTGGGCACAAAGCAGTCAGAGCTTTGCATATTTTCTAGCAGTATGGAGGCCCCTATTGGTTTCACTATTTATAGTTTTTCATGATGATTTATTGACTTAATGATTCCTTTTTTGGTAAACTTCCATATTACCAAATTAGTGTACTGGGATACCCAAGAGTTAATCATGGTTAAATATTTTTTCTTATCTTCCAGCTGGCACTACGTGATGCACTTTTGAAAAAGAGAAAAAGAATGAAATAACTTCCAAACAAGTCTAAGGAGAATGCAAAGTTTGTGTCATTGCTCTGAAAATTAGTAAATCAAGAATGTTTTTTTTTTCATTAAAAAGTTCAGAAGTACTATATTGTGAAATTCACTGTAAACTTGGTAGCAATTTGGTGTTTTTATTTTGGAGATAGAAAATGGTGGGAATGTTTGCAATGTAAATAATAGTAGTGATGTAAAATCATTCTCATTTAGCATTCGTGCAAAAAAAAATTATTCAGTGCCTTCTAATTGCCACTGTAGATACAAAAATGAATGAGCCATAACCTCTTCACTCAAGGCATTCACAGCCTAGTGGGGGGCAGGTGTATATATGTGTGTTTACAGTGCAGTGTAAATAGTTCTCTAGTAGAGATAGGTCCATATTTCTACGGGGTCACTGAGTCCTTATGGACTAGCTCCGTGGGGATAGGAGTTATAGTTATATATTCTTTTAAAACAAAACAAAACAGGACAATGTTACAAGAGTAAGAGGTTCTTACTTGTAAATAGGCTTCCCTGCTAAAAGCAGGTCCCTGCTGTACAGATTTTGGGTAGACAGTTTAGCTCTTAGTCAATCCAAAAGATTTGAATTGTTTTTTGAATGCCATGTAAAGGCTTTTTGGTTAAAACCTCACTTTTTAAATTGCCTCAAGTATAAGAAATAATTTTGCAAGGTCTTCTCTTCATCATTCGAGCTACCCACTGTTCATATTGGTTTTCTGAGCCTCCCTTCACCCTGTGATATTTTTCAGCCCACCATTTGCCTTGTGTCAAGAAAAGGTTTCTAATGTCAAATAGGTACTTTTGTGTATGTGCAGTAGTGTGTGTGTTGTTGTCCTTTCCCTAGGCATGCTTGAGTTGACTTCAAGGGACAAAATCTTTGCATGCAAGTTGTTGTATTTGGAAATAGTTTGGTGCCTTTTGCCTCAGTCTTCTTAGATAATATTGTGGTAGATAAGAAAATTGTTCAGTGTTACTTCAAATTAGAGTAAAGGACAGTTTTCTGCCAACTCAGAATTAGAAAGCAGCCTCTAAAATTACTTTTCTTGTTTCCTTTATAGTTTCTTCTGTTCACTTTCTGAGTTCAACTTCAGTTTTATTTGAATGAAACTTTGTGATTCTCCCTAGGATGCCCCAGATCCCTTTTAGGGGATTAGTCAAATGTTCAGAGTCAACCCCCAACCTTAGTGCTTCACAGGAAGTGCCCACTGCAAATTTGTATATTTCAGACCTGAAACTACTCGCGTTTCTTTTTGCATTTTTGAACTGGATGTTTCCTCATGAGTGTGGATCCAGAAAGTGAATAAAATTTAAATGGCATAGTAGCTAGGGTTCACAGCTTTGCTACATGAATTGTGATGGTGCCTAGAAGTTTCATCCTTCCCCTAGATTTCTCCACCCCACTTTGATGCCAAGAGAGTACATTGCATTCTGTGTTCTGATTCTTCTACTGTGGCCTTACCATGTTCTTATCTAGTCTGAGGTTCATAAGCAAGACAGACAGCTGGTTTTAAAAGGCACATTCTTAACTTTTATTTCTTTAATTCCATAGTATCTTATTTCTGCCCGATTTATTATTGTATAAATCTTTCTTGAGAATATTTTCTGTTTACTTTCAATTTAAAGATTAGATTCTCACAAAGGTTGAGTGACTTTGCAGGGTGACTTTTACTAAAGAAGTCATCAGTGTTTGAATTTGAGCTTTTCATTCTCAAATTTTTGTCATCACTAAGAATGAATCCATTCAGGGATGAAATCACTTTGTCTAAGCTCATAATATGTAAAAGTGGTGTATAAATCCAGAATGCCGATATATTATCTATGTAATCTTAACAAGTTTCACTCGTAAATAAACTCCTCATAAGGCAGAAATTTGTGTCTGTTCTTTGCTGTATTACCAGTGCTAGTTCAGTGTCAAATATATAGGTTCTCAGGACATATTTGAATACATGATTTAATCCCTGGCTGTCAGTTTTCTGTCTGTAAATATCGTACACCTACCTCATTGACTGTTCTGAGAATTTTGAGAGCTAATATTTAAGCACTTAGCAGGTTGCCACAAAGTAAGCTTTCACAGCCTAGCGGGGGGCAGGTGTATATATGTGTGTTTACAGTGCAGTGTAAACACTGCATTGTTATTTTATTTTTGCTTAATTTACTGGAAATGAAAACGACAATTACAGTTGCTACAAATATTTGTTTTACCCCTCATATCTATTTTGGGGGGAACTAATTTGAAGTATAAAAATGTATATTGAATGCCCACTATGTGCAAAACACTCTGCTAGATGCTGTGTGGGTTACATACTTAATGTTTGTGCTATATAGAAACTTTAAATCCAATGAAGGAAATAGATTTACAAAATGACTTTATAATACAAGGCTGCTTATAGAGCTATCAAAAAGGGACAGTCTCACAAAAAAATAAGTATGTGAGGTAATGGATATGTTAACTGTCTTCATTCAGTCATCTCACAATATATACATATTTTAGAACATCACATTGTATACCATAAATATATATCGTTTTGTCAATTAAAAAAGAAAGACACAGCATAGGGCTGGGGGCATCCTAAGGAAGTAGGAGTTCAGCTTGCAGGAGGGTGAAATGACTGTTTGCTAACAAACTGATGCTTATGATGAAGAAGGCAACAGTAGGAAATGCATTCCTGAACCATTAAAGAAAAAGTAATGGTTTAAAAGTTGGTATAGTTTTTAAAAGGTTATGGTTAATGTAAATTTATTTCTATTTTTTTATACCCTAATTATTTGAAAATTTATAATCTATATAGAGTATTGCATTGCAACTCAGTTCTGATTAGAATACTTAATTAGCCAGAATATTCTGTTCTTCAAACTATTTTAGATAACACATTTTTAAACTGTATACAGATAATATAGTTCTACCAAGTGATATTCTTTCATTTATTGCTTATGTATTTTTGGAATATACTTTATGAGATTTAAGAAAGATCTTGAATATGAATAAGAAGGTAAGGCAATAAGCTCGAGCTTTTTCTCTTACAAGATGAAGGTTCTGGAAATAATCTTTCCTCTCGTAGTGGAGAGTCTTTGGTCTACAATTGTTTAAAAATGCTAACAAAAGCGGAGAGCACAACTAATTCTGTACTATTTAAATAACATAAACTTATATTTGTACAGGGCACTCCTTATGTGGTTATCTTATTTCCTTCTGCAGATTCTACTTGCTTGTTTTGTCATTCAAATCTCAATATGGAAGTGGTTAAATAAACTATGATTTATCCACATGATGGAATATTATGCAGTCATTAAAATGTTTGCAATGGGAAATTGTTATTGTAAATGGAAAGAACAAAATAAAAAGTATTTATAGTATGGCCCAATTATACATGTAAGAAAATGGGGAATAATAAAAGCCCCAGAGGAAATATGCCAAATTTTAAACAGTTTTCTCTGGCATTGGGATCATGAGTAGGTAGGGGTTTTTTTTCTTTCTACTTTAATTTCTGAATCTTTTATACCGTACATGTTTTTACTTATGTCATTGTGTAAGAAATAAAGTAACTTTATTTGAGGCGGCAATAAAAGTACATTGAGACTAACTTTTGTGTAATTTCTTTATAATTAGAAGGGGAATGCACCTTAAACCAAGGCAAAGATTATTTGAAAATGTTCCAGAAGAGTTGTTGATCTCACCTTCTTAATTACTCTTTCCCCAGTTTACTGACTGGGTGCTAGAATCATCCTTTGTTTGGTACCCTCTCTGACTCTAGCCAGCAACACCTATGTTAGTAAAAGTGCTGCTAGTAAAATTCTTCAGGAAAATAATCTGTAGTATGTACCAAGAGCCTAAAACATAGCTACAACCTTTGACTCAAACTCACTTCTAACAGTCTAGTCAAAGAAAAGTATCCAAAATCTGGCAAGAGCTATGTTTGTGGCTGTGTTTTACTGTAAGTAAAAGAATATGCATCTAAAAATATTCTAACCATTTTGGAGTTTGTCTCACCTAAGTCTGGTGGTGGATGTTTGATAGCCTGGATTCAGCTGCTCAATGATGCCATCAAGATCTTGGGCTCCTGGGCCGGCCCGTGGCTCACTCGGGACAGTGTGGTGCTGATAACACCAAGGCACAGGTTCAGATCCTTAAAAAAAAAAAAGATCTTGGGTTCCTTTTCTGCTTTGTCATTCTTAGTATGTTGAAGCCAGGCTCTGGATTAGAATGTTATTTTTGACAGCTGTATGACCATGTGCAAGTTACTCAACATTTACGTGCCTCAGTTTCTTCATCTGTAAAATGGAGATGATGATACCTTGCCTTCATAGACATCTCTTCTGTGTTTAAGGCAGCAAGAGGGGGCAGAAGTGGCATTGCCACATCTATCCCTTGTACTAGTAAAGCAAAGCTTTCACCTTCCCTTAGATTTTTGTTAGCCACCCTACTGACAAGGGACGCCAAGAAAGCAGGAAATGAGATTGTTGACCTCTCAGCTTAGATGCACCACAACCATCTCAACAGAACTAGGCTTCTGTTAGCAAGGAAGAGGGGAAAATGGATTTGGGATAGATAACCTAGCAGTGTCTACCACAAGCTATCTGTAGGGAAATATTCATTGTGACATAATTTACAACAGCAAGACTGGGTGCAAGAAAATGTCTAAAATATGGGAATACTTAGGCAATTTGGGATACTTAGTAGGTGGGATATTCAACCACTAAACAATCACTTTGATAAAAGTTATTTTAAAAATAAGGCATAATCAATTTAGTCATATGAAAAAATGTTATGCTATTTTCAAAAGCAGAGTATAAAATGATATAAAGTGATTTTATGACACAAATTTTTCACACTTTGCATCTCTGAAATTGGGATGTGTTTAAATTTTTGCAGCCAGATTGTAGTGGGTTAGAAATCTTGATTCTCCTTTGGTCTTAGAATAAGGATTTTTAGGTAATGCATGAATGAGCCAAAAGGCTCTTGAGTAGGGGACGAAAGTCCACAGATAAGTTTGGCAAAAGCCATCCAATCAATTCTAATCACTGTTTAGGGATGGGATTGTGTACTTCGTTTTAGGTTGCTGGTTTGATTCTGGCTTGAATGACTATTGACTATTTAACCTACTGATTGTTCTTTAGATATGTTAAGAAAACTGCTTGAATGCTGTTTAAATATGCTCAAGAAATTGCTGTAGGAAGTATGTGGAAAAGAAAATGTTTGCTAAGATCAAGCTTTTGTTGGTGAATCAGTTAAATTGCCTTATGGAATGTCATTTTGCTTGTTTTACTGAATATTACCAGCCTATATTGTTAAACTATAACCCCACCTATGTTCTCTTCCTGTAACTTCCTGGTCTGGAAAATAAATGCGGGAAGAGAACCCCAATTCGTGGTTAATTTGCCAAATGAAAAGAATGCCTCTCTCTTGAGAGTTCCGGGAGATTAACCACTTTGGGGCTTCTCACTGCTCAGAAAAGATGGGCTTTGAATAATCCTTTATGGCTCCATCACCCAGGGGAAGAGAGGTGACAAATCCATGGGAAGCAAAGCAACACCAGATGACAGCCTTGACGTAGTGTCATTGCCTGCACATTCACAAACCTGGTCTGAAATCTTTAGTTGACATCTGCTAAGATCAAGCAAAGACCAACATCAAAACTCAAAGAATGGGAGTTAGTAGCTTATAAGAAAATTTCAGAAAAAAATCAGTGGAATGTTTTATTAAAATTTTAAACTTTTTATTGACCTATAATATATACATAAAGGAAACTACAAGTACCATTAAGTGTACTTAAGCTCAATTAATTTTCACAAGCCGAATACATCCCTGTAACCAGCACCCTGATCAAGAAACAGAACATTACTACCTCTTGGAAGCCCCCTTTTTGAGTGGAGAACTCTAAAGAAATGCTGCATCACTAAAGTACTTAATGGCACAAGAAAGTGGTATGGTGTGGAAACACATGGGCATCTATGATGCCAAGTCAAACAGTGATTCAGAAGAGTCTAACTTTGCAAAGAGGCTTAAGCAATACCCTAATTTATTCTACTTCTTAGAAATGTATGTGCAGGAGTAGATAGATACATGAGTTTTAAGTATCAGTGACAAAAAAGAGTTTTTCAGTGTGTACACATTTAAAAGTTCTAGTAAGCATTGTGTCATAGTTTAAATGCAAGGTTTTCTTCAAGGTACATCAAATAATGGTGCTTCTTACAACTTACAACTTTATAAGTAAAATGTGCATATGAAAATAGTTGCTGGGTTTGGGTAGTGGTAATATATAGCTGTTTGGATTTTCTTTTTCTCTACATTTCATAATGTTGCTTATAAAACATTTATACTAAACTTTTTTTTAAATCTAAAACTTTCTAGTTCTATCTTAGCAAGATCCTAATTTTGATGTACTCACTATTCCTAATATCTAAATTAACATTAGAACCTAATATCTCAGTTAACATCAGGGGTGCTTCAAAAGGAAATTTGGAAATTTGGCCAAGGAGGAAAACAAAATTGAGGACAAAATGGGAACTCTAATTTTGGGAAATGTTACAAAAGTGGAAGTTTAAAAGAATTTTATGGTAACTAAAATAAATGGTTTTGAGACAACTTCTTGTTTTAAGGATACTTGAATTTTCCTTCTTAAAAAAATTTTAAACATTTTCTCATTTTAATTATTATTTTTTTATACATATTGGGAAATAAAAACAAGAAATACATCCATCTCCCAATTTTATTCAATGTTAATATTTTGCCATATTCTTTTTTTTTTTTTTTTAAGAACTAGAACATTAAGAATATAAAGCCTCACTCAGCCATTTCTCCTCCCTTCTCAGGGATAACCATTGTCTTTTACATGTACAAATGTATGTGTATATGTGTGGGTGTATAGTACCCAGTATTATTTAGTATCTTTTAAATTTTTACATAAATAGAATCATTGTATATATTCTGTAAAGTGCTGACTATGTAACTTAACATTAGATTATTGATAAATGAATATTCTTTCATTTTAATTGCATGATTTCCATTGTTTATTCACACATCCACAGTTTTTAGACAATCTTTTGTTTGTGAAATGATATCATTGTTTTAATTTGTATTTCAGTGATTACTAGTGAGGTTGAGATAACTTCCCTTTCGTTGTTGTTGTTCCTTTGGGTTTCCTCTTTTTATAGCCTTTGTTTTTCTTTTTTCTTATTGATTTTGTAAGAGGTCTTTACTTACTCTGGGTACTAATTCTCAGTCAATTGCTCATGTTGCAAATATCTCCACAGATGGGCAATGCCATCTCTGTGATAAACTTACGTGATAACTACATATACTTTGGGTCTGGGATTTTCAAAATCATTCCTGGGTCCTTTTCAACAATCCTTGCTCTAGTTTCTTTACTGTCAGCAGCAAGAAGAAGCCAGGTGCCAACTTCAGAAATCTAAGTAGAGTACCCAGTTTCTTAGGTTCATTTCTCTACATTCCATATTACTGTAGGCAACCGTGTTGTTAAAGATTCTGCCCAACATAACCTCCAGTTTCCAGTAACATTTTTCTCACTTCTCTTGAAGCTGCTACTACTGGCAGTCTCCTTCAAGACCATAAGATTTCTACTAATAGTCTGTTCAGGGGATGTTAGGCCCTCTAATAGATCTGCAACATAACCAGCGCCACTTTAGACAAGCCCAAGTACAAAGTGGCGCCGCCCACCTCCTCCCCTCCCCTTCCCCCTTCCCTTTACAAGAAGCCTCCTGACTTAAACAGAAACCCCTTTTGCTTCTGCAAGGATGCAGTTCACCCCAATCCACATTAGCATAATGACCGTCCTTGATGGTATCAGCCAGCCCTTGGCACACTATTTAAGCTCTACCACCCCCACACCTGGTGCTGTCCCCTTTCCAGGGCAGCCCTGGGCTGCCTGCCACTCTTGATCACAGCCCAGCGGATTTTCTTCCTTTAATAAAGCTTGAACGGTACCCGGCATCTCGGCTCACTTTCTTTCACCCTCACTAAAACTGCTCAAATTTCTAGCTTCCACCCACTACCAGTACCAAAGCAATACATTTTTAGGTATTTTTTATGATAGTACTCTACTTGTGTTACCCAAACCTCTGTTAGTTATCTATTGCCACATAACGAATTACCTCAACACTTAGTGGCTTAAAGCAATGAACATTATTTCAGTTTCTACGGGTCAAGAATTTGTGGGTGGCTTTGATGGGCGGGAAGATTCACTTCCCAGATAACTCACTCATACAGCTGTTGGCAAGAAGTCGCAGTTCCTCTTTGGCTCTTGGTAGCAGGTCTCAGTTCCTCAACACAGGGACACTTTCACAGGGCTTTGAAAGTGTCCTCAGGACATGACAGGACATGACTTCCTCTAGAGTGAGCAGTCCAAGAGAACAAGGAGGAGGCCACAGTGTCTTTTGTGACCTAGTCTTGGAAGTCAGACACCATCACTTCAGCTATATTCTATTCATTAGAAGATAAAACTACCACACTGGCTTTCAACTGAACAAAATGAGATGCCAGCTATATTAAAAAAGAAAAAAAAAATCCATGTTTCTGATATATCCATCTACTTTCTTGCATTGTCTGCAGAAGTGCTTTTTAAACTGTAGGTTCCGATCCATAGATAAGCCATGAAATCTGTGATTAGCATCTCTGAAATCTGCTCAGCATAGGAGCAGCAGCAGAGAAAGGAGAGGGCTCATAGTTTTGTGATTTCAGATGTCCCTTTTAATCTTTAACACTTAAACTGTTCTTTTAACAGTAGAGGAATAGATTATATAAAATTATAGTTAGCTCAGCCTAATTGTGAAAAACACCTATTTTACCACACTGTAGATTTATTCACTTAATACATTTTATCACGGAGTTTTTGAAAATCCTGTATTTGTTTTTAATTTTCATCTTTTTAATGTCAGTCTTAAAGTGACTGCAAATCACTTTTTTTAATGCAAGTGCATCTCTTTGAATTCAGCTAATCTGTTTGCTCCATTGGTGATTCTCTCAATGCACCTATAGCTTAAGCAGGCAACTGTTGTTACTCAAGCTTTGCAAATGAGCAAATTAAGATGGGTCTTCATTTAGATTTTCTGGAAAGACTAGGAAGAAGCTGGAACAAGACTTGAAACTTCAGCCTAGTGACATGCAGGCCGTAAAAATGGGAAAAATCAGAGGCAGTGATGGTGTATTCTATTTTATGAGGAAAAAGCCCTGAAAATAATGAATTCTTCAAGTTTACTGTACACTTTTACTCTATCCACAGATGACCATGCTAACCACTAAGAATATCCCATCCTTACTAAGGTGATTTTCCTTACACATTTTCTGTCTCCCAGATATTACGACTGCAAAGAGGCGAGGAAGCTTCAGGTTAGGGATTAAGAAGGTGGATTTGGGGCTGATCCTGGCGTGGAGAGAAGCGCAGAAGCTCACCAGCAATGTGACCTCGGGCAAATGACCTCACCTCTCCAAGCTTCACATTCCTCATCAGTAGGTCGGGGATGAATTATTAGAGCCATCTTTTGGCTTGTTTTGACAGTTAAATGAGGTAGCACCGGCAAAAATATTTGTCACCTGAATGTTACCTAAATTTTTAGCTTTTTTTTTTTTTTAACTGAAAAAAGGTGGGAGTTTTGAACAGAAGTTCTCCTGCCCCTTGTAAAATCCAAATAAACCTTTGAAGAGTTTTTAAATGAGCAAAGGCGGGGGAGGGGGAGCAGCGGTTAGTAGATCCCTTTCTAGCACAGGAGCCCTTTCCCGATGCCTTTTCGCTACAGAGAACCTTAAACCCTCCCGGCCCGGCAGCAGCTTACGTTCTCTCGGCCCACGTAGGTGTGGTGGGGCGAGGGTGGGGTGAGAGGCGGGCTGCCCGAGCATGTGGTGCCCCTGCAGCTGGGGACGTCCTGGCGGGACAGAGAGCCAGAGCTCGAAGCACGATGCGCGGTGGGGTCGGCTGGTGTCGTCTCGGCTGGGCCGGGAGGTGACCGGGACAAGAGGGCCGCGCGCGGGCTCCGCCTCCAGCCCCGCCCCGGCCCCGCCCCCTCCTCCTCTCCGGCTTCCCGGGCGCCCGCGGTGGCCGCGGCGGTCGGAGTCGCAGCGCCGCTGGAGCCCGAGCCATGCGAACCGCGGGCCGCCCCGCGCTGGCGCTGCTGCTGCTGCTGCTGGCCGGAGCCGGGCTGCCCGCCGCCGCCTCGCCCCCCGCCCCGCCGCGCTTCAACGTGAGCCTGGACGCGGCCCCCGAGCTGCGCTGGCTGCCCGTGCTGCGGCACTACAACCCGGACTTGGTGCGCGCCGCGGTGGCGCAGGTCATCGGGTAAGCGCCGGCGCGGGACGGGGTCTGCGGGAAGCCCAGACGTGCGCCGCCCGGGGTGCGGTCAACACTCTTCCCTCCTCCTCTCCGTCCCCCGCAGCCTCGCCCTCCCCAGCCCTTCGAGAACGAGCGGGCAGCGTCGGGGCTGGAGATAATCCAGCGCGGCCGGCTCGGCTTTCCAGTTTAGTGTCTGTCCCCAGTGGCACGCCTGTCCTCGAGCCATTCCGGGTCAGGGTGGCGCACATTTGTCGCCCGGGCTGCTCAGCTACCGAGTAGGGGACGTAGCCCACGCCTTCCTTGCAGGTCTCGCGGGCTCCCCAAGCCTGCTTTTTTGGGGACCAGCCTCACTTGCCCTGCCTCTCTCGGAGTTTCTTTTTCCCTCCCGGACGCTGCGGATTGGGTGGCGCGGAGCCTGGGCTCTCAGCTCTCTGGGAAACGGAGGCACTTAGCACTCACCCCTAGGATGTAACACCCATCCCCACCCCTGTACACACGCATTCGCACCCTCATCCCCTGCAGGTCAGACACCCGCGTGCTTTGTCTTTTCTAGAGGTAGTGTCCCCAAGTGGGTCCACGCGTTGATCGGAAAGGTGGTCATGGAGCTGGCGCGCTACTTGCCCCAGCCCTTCACCGGCGAGATCCGCGGCGTGTGCGACTTCCTGAACCTTAGCCTGGCCGACTGCCTGCTGGTCAACCTCGCCTACGAGTCGTCCGCGTGAGTGCCCCATGCCAGCGAGGATTAACGTGGGGCTCGCCGGGTGCTCCTGCCACCTACGTGTGGGAGGCGACATGTTTTCGGTGTGATAAAAACAGGGTGGTGACTGGGCTGCCCCGAAACCTACAGGCTTCCTCTTTGTCTCTCCGGGTAAATCTCAGCAGCAGATCGTGGACTTTGAGAAGGAAAACACCTTCTCTTCCTGAATCCTCTTTTCTCCACCAATCTAGGTAGCATCCTACTTTCAAAACTGCTCGAAATGTACCTTTCCAGGAAGTGTTTGGAACTAACCCCTCTGTCATCCGGATTCTCTAGTTAACCCATTGCCCCTCCAGCTTTATAACTGCGGTGGGTCATCCCTGCACTGACTTGACCCCCTGCATTTATTCCTCCTTATTCTCGTGGCTGGTGATCCTGCCTGCTCTTCCAGAGTCTGTTTCTACCAGGGCTGAGGTCACAGTGGGTCATCCCTGCACTGACTTGACCCCCTGCATTTATTCCTCCTTATTCTCGTGGCTGGTGATCCTGCCTGCTCTTCCAGAGTCTGTTTCTACCAGGGCTGAGGTCACAGGGCACACTGTTCTGTCTAATAGGGCCAGCCAGTGTTTGGTCTTGGGAGCCAGCACGATAAAATGTGCTAACCAGAAGTTAGAGCAATATGTGGTTGATTCCAAGCAAAGTGCTGGAGGATACTTAGTGTTTGATTCTGTAACAGGTCCTGGAATTGAGAGGTTTGACTTGGTTTCTGCCTTTAAGACATTGTTTGGAGACCAGACCAGCCTTATCTGGTAACATAGATACTTATAGCTTCTGACTGCCCGAAGATGATGGGATTATGAAACTTTACTGCCCCTGGCATCTTCCCAGAACACCTAGGCAGGGTAAGTTAAGAAGCACTGTGACTGCCTTCCTCTTCAGGAAAATGCTTTCAGACACAGGCCTACTAAATCAGAGTGCTCTTCAACTGAACTAAGTTAATTTTACCATCCCCCATTGCACCTTCAACGTTTTCCTATTCTGACATGTGGCTTTCTCAATTAAAAATCACTAATCATTTTCACCCTCTTTTGTTTGAGTCACCATATTTAAGCATATTAAAACAAAAGTTCTAGTAAAAACATTCTAACTTTTGGATTTGATATGAAGATATTTATTGAATTGCCTAACAATAAAAAGCACTATCACACTCCACTAGCATTTTCAAAGGAAATGTTTTGTTCTCACTTCAGAAGTAAGGCTTTTTGAATCAGAATAATACTAGCTACCCTTTATTAAGCCTGCTGGGTGCCAGGCACTTCATGAGCACAGCCCTGTAGGGAAGATGGTATTACCTGTTTTGTGATGTGGAATCCAAGGCTCAGGTGGCTGGTGAGTGCTAAAAGCACATGAGTCTCCAGTGCCCTGCAGTGCCTTTTCCAAAGCAGAGCCCATCTCCTCATGTCTCCTGTGTTTGTAGACTACATCACATTAAAACATTTGAGCCTGATATGGAAGTATTGTTATATTGATGATTTTTAAAAATCATCTTTGAGAGAGATTCTACAAGCTGCTTTAGCTACTTCCCATGTTTTATCAGTCCCCTCCCTGACATGAAGTCTTTGAAGTTAACAACAGAAACCTTGGATGGAATTAAAACCTGACCAAGCTTTCTTCTCTAAACAAACAAAAAAATTAACTAACACTTGTTTTTTCCTAATTATAAAAGTAATATGTAATCATTATAGAAAATCAGTAAATGTAGAAAATATAAAGAATAAACCTAACCACAATCCTGTTACTCAGAAATGACCATCAATCCTTTAAGTATTTCCTCTCAGTTTTATTTGTGTGGATATATATATATTTCTCCCCACAACTGGACATACTCTATATAAATTTTCTTTTTTTCTGGGTGCAGGTCATTTATTTTGGATGTGATCTTGGGAGGCAGTGGGAAGAGAGTGAGAAAGCGAGACCAGGAGGGGAAGGAAGGCAGTACAGGGTGTGTCAACGAGCAGGTGGCCGCTGTGGGCAGCAGAGATCAAGCAAACTGGGGACTTCCCTGAGACTGCGTAGGCACATCTCAATGCTGTTCCTCCTGAGAGAGGAGGAACCTACGAATCCATTTGTCTTTGTTAGATGGCTGCTCTCATGAGCGTTAACTCCCTGACACTTTTGTCCTGCCCTGTGCTCAGCGAGAAAGTCTGCCAGGCAGGTAGAGAGGTGCAGTGCTCACAGCAGGAAGCTGGTGGTGTGCACTGAACAGTTCACTGAAGGAGCAGGCAGGTGCTGACCGAGTCTGCTGCAGCGGTGGAAATCAGCAATGCGTGCTTGGCATGCAAAACTATTTTCCAGATGGTTGGGGATCCCCAACATGCAGGTTTACCAAGAGGAGACTCTGGCTGTGTTTTCCCTGGATGGTTTGTTTGGGTGAGATGCCATCATTCTCTGGCTCCTGGATTGCCTACTTAGAAAGAGATTTCAGGATTTTCAGTTTCTGAGGCTGAGAAGTCCAAAGTCCATCTGGTGGTGGTGACAGCGATCAAGGGGCCTCACATTGCAAGATGGTGTCAGCAGAGAGAGCAAAGTCTGTATATAAATATTTTTTCACATCACATTAAATATCTCAGAGAATATGGATATTAAAATGTTTTAACAAACCTCCTCTTCTTTTTCTCAAAATATTTCTCTTTAGCCAGGGGTTCCTAAAGGATCTTTTTCTCTTATTAGCTCTGGGAGCGACAGGAAAAGTGCCAAGCCCCTAAAGAGCTGACTGTTTTCCAGAGGGGACAAAATGAAACATTCGTGGGACAGAATGGTTCAGTGCCATTGTACTCACTCTGAGAAATTCATAGGCAAGCTTGAACTAGCACTGAATAATGTGTTAAAGAGAATACATACTACTAAGCGGAGTTCAGAGGCCTAGCTGAGCCCAGAATGGGTCAGTTTCACTTAGGAGGTAGGTTGATGATAAAAGTCTCGTTCAGTATGTTTGTAGTGCCATCCATATATGCTAAGGGCAAAGGGCTGGTAACACTGAACACAGATGAGTTATGTCCAGTTCTGTTTTTCATCTTGAATTGTGAATCCATATTCTTATACAAGATTACAGTATATATGTCAGCTATAAGGAAGAAAAACTTTTTCTTTGGACTTGTTTTAAAAATGAGAACCTTATTTTTCTTTTCTTTTTTTTTATTTGTCTCATTCATTCATGTTGGACTTTTCTTCTGTCTCAGGTTCTGCACCAGTATTGTGGCTCAAGACTCCAGAGGCCATATTTACCATGGTCGAAATCTGGATTATCCTTTTGGAAATACCTTACGCAAGTTGATTGTGGATGTGCAGTTTTTAAAGAATGGGCAGGTATAGTTCGTACAGTATAAGATACAGAAATTGGAAAGACTTGCTAATCCAAGTTAGCAATCATTTGGATGGCTGCTAACTTAAATGTGTTATCAGTGTAAGATGCCAAAACCATCAAACCCCTGCAAAAACAAAACCAGGAGAGAGGTTTACATCAGTTATGTTTCTAGGAAGAAGAATCATGTATTACTATTGAACATTGACTTAGAGAGGCCAACCAGTTTTCTTAGGGAAATCTCTTTTGGGGGTTGATCAATCTTCCACTTGTTATGCCGAGTCAGCTTTTTCCTCTGCTTTCCCATGTTCAGGTTGCTTCTGGAATGGGGACGAGCTGGGTGGTGCAATGGCTAGAAACACGCAGCTTTGGGGCCTAACAGTCCTGGGTTTGAATCCTGATTCTGCTGATTACTTCCTTGTGAACCTGGGAAGTTACTCACACCCATTTTGCAGACTGCAGCTCAGAGAGGTTCATGACTACTTTATTAAGACAGTTATGAATGTTAAATGAAGTAATCTGTATAAAGCATGTGGTAGATGCTTGATAAATAACAGCCAAATAACAAATGGTCCTTATTCTGCAAGTATGATTGACCCAAACCGTTCTTTTGTGTATGATCTTTTAAAAATTATACTTAGATTATTTTGTTTTCAGCATGGTCCCCTTAAAAGTATAGTCTAATATGTTGTCACGTTACTGTGTAAACTTCTAGAGAGACAGCATTAATCAATGTTCATTGAGTACATAAAGCTTGTTATTGCTATGAAACAAAATAGAGCATGCAAAAGCCAGATTTTGGCTTTAAGCACAAGGACTATACTTCATTTGTTCTTTGCATTCAGGGGTTGATTCATAAATAATAAAAACTTACTAACTAAATATTCAGTCATCTGCTTTTGCAAACAAAACCTTTTTCTCAAAAAAGTCAAGCAATACAGAAATATTTAAAGTGAAGTTTTCTCTTTTCCCAATTTTATTCCTTTACTTCGCTACTATTAACAATTTTATTTCTAGCTGATGATTTACTTTCAAACTGGATTTAAGTGATAACAATAACAATGTGAATGGATAATAAATTCTCAAAGGAAATCTGCTAAAACATTAACAGTTTTTACTGAAGGATGGGATAATTGTTTTAATTTATTAGTTTATATTCTTCTCCCTTATTCTCCAGTGAGGAAGTATTCTTATACATAGACAAAGGAATAAATGCAATAAAGATAAATTATTTCAACTGTTCTCTCTAAAACTTACTCTCACTAATAATTGTTGCTTCATTTGTTTCTGTTTGTCCTGGAGCTCCCACAAGAAATGGTCTGTTGAGATGGCGTTACTTAGTGCTCAGGTTATTATTGCTGAATCTAGACAGGTTACACTTGAGTATTGTCTTTCTGAGGAGGACTCATGGCCACTAAATTGTTTTGCTTAATTAAGAACAGATTATCCACAAAATAATTCACCTCTCATTCTTGTCTAGCATTCATAACTTAAAGTATTTTTATATACGGGACCTCATTTGATCCTCCCAGCAGCCCTGAGAAGCAGGCACAAATCACCATTTTCATCCTCAATTTACAGATGAGGGGCTGAGCCTTACAGAGACTGACTTGCCCCAAATCACATGGTGGAGATGTGGCAGAGGCGGGACCAGAACCCAGGCTTTCAGCCTTCTGATAGATTTCTTTCTCAAAACTCAGCTTTAGTTAGACTGTAAATTAGAGTCCTCTGCTAAGGTTTATTTATGTTAACTACCTTGGATGAGACAATTAAGAAATATAAATATTTAGAAATAGAGATTTTCAGAGCTGCAAGATAAAATATCTTACAAATTATATCTCATAATTACATGTTATAATTGGAAACTACAATGTTTTCGTATTCATAACTTTAATTTTCTTAACCTTTCAAGAGGGTCAGGGTGTCATGCAAATGAGATGACCATATAATTACTTTTTTTTTCTGTTTAATTACATTTTATTAGGGCTTTAGTAGCAAGGTAGACTTACTCCCATTTTACTGCTATTAATGGAGTTGGGGAGCATTCATGGAAGGGCCTCAGTAAGTCTGGGGGAAAAGATCATTTATAAAACTAAGGCCCCTGCATTCTCCCTTTAGCCACCTTAAATTATTTTTACAACCAGAAGAGGTAAAAATAAATAATTAAATGAAAAAGGTTACTGACTTAAGATTAAGTTTTCTAAGGAAAAAATATTAACCCAGACCTATACATTTATTAAAATATAAAAATATTAGTTAACCTTTATTTAACAGTATGAGTCATGCACTGTTCTAGGTACTTCTTTGAAAAATAAAATTTGGTATTAGAAATAACTAATAGAGTGTGATTTTCCTCCTGGGGTCATATAGTGGTGTCTTGCAATCATTGGAGTTTATTACCTTAATTTAAAGTGGGGATGATCCCTATAACTCATGAGATAATTGTGAGGGTTAAATGAAAGATGTATGTAAAATGAGTTTTTAAAATATTTAAAATTTAATGTAGTTATTGTTGGTGAGCAGTTCTCCTTGTTTCCCCTAACTTCACAGAGCTATAAAACGTGTGATATTTATCTTTTATAATAAATCAACACAAATTTTTTAATTGGAACTCATTTGCTACTTCTAGGATGGGCTTCTTAACCTTTTTTGTGCATGGATCCCTTTGGTGAATAATGTTGTATAAATACATAAAATACATGGGATTACAAGGAAGATTAGGGGCTGGCTGGTTCGCTCAGTTGTTTAGAGCATGGTGCTGGTGCCCCCAAAGTCAAGGATTTGATCCTTGTACCGGCCAGTTGCCAAAACAACAACAACAACAACAACAACAAAGAAGATCAGTTATGTTGACATTGAGCCATTTCAATATTATACTTTTTCCTAATACGTTAAATAGTAAGATTTAGCAGTGGATCTAACAACTACCATGATTTCAGAGTAGTGATGACTATGGGCAATATTTCAAGATATCTGCAACCACCACTGTGCATATGAAAATACTTGTGAGCTTTACTGGTGACAAATCACAGGCACTACTACTACTGCATGATTTGTTGCATATATTCATATAGAAGGAGTTAAATTTCAGTTAGAAGTTAGTGAAAATAAAGATGTTCCTTTTTTCCCATCTAAGGGCATAAATCTGCTGAGCTCTATCCATGGACCCCCGAGGTTAAGAACTCCTCTTTTAGAAGGCTATTTCAGAGTTTTTATTCTGTTATGTTGGAATTTATGAAGGAAAAAAGTAAAGTCCATGAAATGGTGGGGTAGAACAGGTAATTTCAATGTGTGTGTGTTTGGAGTGGTAAAAAGATACTTTATCTCTTGATTTCAGATTGCATTCACAGGAACCACCTTTGTGGGCTATGTAGGATTATGGACTGGTCAGAGCCCATACAAGTTTACAATTTCTGGTGATGAACGAGGTAATCAAAATGAACTCCTATGCATTTTCAGCCATGTCCCTGTTCAGTTCTGTCCAGGTGCTCCTTCACTCACCCAGCAGAACATGTGGAAGAACTCCCATTCTGTGGCGGGGACTTCTGTTCTAGTGGGGGTAGATGGACATTTGCATGTAAACAATGAAGATGATTTCAGGTAGTGGTAAGTGCTACAAAGAAAGCAGAACAGCGAGATGTGATGGAGAGTGAAAGACAGGTGGGCAGTTACAACAGGTAAGAGGGTCAGGGAAGGTCTGAGCCATGTGATCCTTGAGCCATTGCTGCAGAAGCTGGAGGAAGACAATTCCTGGTGGACTCACAGCAAGGGCCACAGGTAGGAATAAGCTTGGTGGGTTCCAGAAACAAAAGAAGGTCCATGTGGTTACAGCATGGATTAAGGGACAGTGACATTAGAGGTGGAGAGAAGCCTGAGACCATGGTGCAGGGTTATGATGAGGAGTTTGGATTTTAAGCATGATGGAAGCCATAGGAGAGTTTTAGACCAGGGATTGAACAGATCTGATTTGTATTTTTAACTATCACTTTGGCTTGCTCTGTGGAGACTGGATTGTGTTGGGTTAAGATGGAAGTAGAAGACCATTAGGAAGTTATTGCAAGAATCCAGGGAATTTATGATGTTGTTATACAAGCAACATCTGTAAAACACTTTATAGTTTACCATGCATGCTCTCACACATTTTCTCATGAGAGCCTCACAACAGTCCTATTAGGCAGGGCTGATACTATTAACCCTATTCATTATGCAGAGGAGGAAGCTGAGGCTAGAGATGAAATGACAGCTAGTAGGTGGGAGAGGTGGTTCTCAAATTGATCTCTTGGGTCCTGGCCCAATTGTTCTGTTTGTTAACAGCCCCACTGCCATTGTCCGAATCTCAGGGGAACACTGTTCATTTCCACAATATGTGGGAAATTCAGAGATAAGCAAACTTGTCTCTGTCCTCGGGAACTTGCAGCTGGATAAAGGAGGAAAGATGTGCATAAGGAGTATCTTAAAGTCTAGTGTTGCTCATCTGAGGAACCCTGATTGACTCCATGTTGCTGTTTCTTTTGATTGGATTTGTTTTTATCATTTTACATAAGGCTTTACCAGGAAAACCTTAAGATGTTGGGTGAGTATGTGTCAGTTTCTACAGTAGTCCCTTTTTTTTTTTTTTTTTGCAGTTGGCTAATACAGGATCTGAACCCTTCACCCTGGTGTTATCACACCACACTCTAACCAGCTGAGCTAACCGGCCAGATCAGTCGTCAGTTCTTTATACTAATGTATTTCTTCAAAATTTTCTCAAGTGTCAGCTATGAATAAGACTGGGTCTCAACCAGTGGTATCCGACCACGGTGTCACAATTGTCAGGGTTTGTACAGAATGTCTGTAGCACATGTATGCTTATTTAGAATGATGGGCTTTAGCAGTTGGCTCCATAGCTCAGGGGTTAGAGCACTGGTCTTGTAGAATGATGGGCTTTGTTTCTATCATTTTGCCATTCAAATTGTTTGCCAAACTGATTAGTAGAACCTAAGGTATAAGCAGTTTAAAAATAGCTGAGTTAGTCTGTAACATACGCATTTAATGAAATGCTGTCAAATTGCTTTTAAAAGATTTTTAAAACTTTTTAAAAATCTTGTTTTAATGAAAACTAGTTGTATTTTGGTTTGCTAAGACTGAGTTAAAATGTCTGAAGAACAAGGCAACATTTCTTGATTAATAGAAATAGTTAAGATATTAAATTAAGTTTCTGGACATTACAGAGGATGCCCACAGTGCCTCAAACCTCCTTGAGAAAGGATAAGGATGTGAGGAAGATTGACAAATGGCACTGGATATGGGGAGGCTTAACAAAATGCGAGGTGGGGAGCATCTCAGACTCTAGAGCCAGCCTGCCTGGGTTCAAATCTTTGTGTTGTTGCCAAAACCCAAAATTCCAGGTTCAGGTACCTGATGCACAGCTAAAGCCAAACACTGAAGCACCGGTGCTTGGAGATATTTTAAGAAAGGTTTATTCTAATTGCCCAAGATGAGAAAATGGGGGAGTAAAATCTCTCAGATTTGTCTTGCCATAGAAACAGAAGGCAAGGAGTTTTAAAGGGCCAACAGCAAACGGAGGGGGAGTTTCGGGGAAGTTAAGGGAAATTCTGTGCTACTGTAACTCCAGATAGATTTTAGGCAGTCAGGCCACTTGGCTCCAGGGGCAGCTGGGGCTGGGTCATCTGGTGCTTGTAATTTCTTTGAGATCATTCTTTCTGCAAACAAACTCAAATTCTCCTTGTGATCTTTATTGGGTCATCTCTTGCAGCTTGATGGAAAACCGGACATCAACAACTTATAATTATATTATGGGAACAAGGGGGACTGGGTGGGAAGTTAACAGCTAACAGCAAGCAAAAGTTTAACTAATAGATCATTAATTTTCAGCCACTATTAAATTTTAAACTATTGAAGTATCAGAGGGCTTGTCAGCTTCACTGTCACTTGCTAACTGGGTGACCGTGACCTAGGTGCTTAACCTGTCTGTGCTTTCGTTTCCCCATCTGAGCAGCAGGGACAGTGATAGCTGCTGTGAGGACGAAGTGAGTCAGTGTATGTGAATTACTCAGAGAAGTCCCTGGCACAGAGCAAGAGCCACAGAAGTGCTTGTTGTTGTTGTCCTATC
This sequence comes from Cynocephalus volans, assembly GCF_027409185.1. Taxonomy (NCBI): domain Eukaryota; kingdom Metazoa; phylum Chordata; class Mammalia; order Dermoptera; family Cynocephalidae; genus Cynocephalus; species Cynocephalus volans. Next base: position 65,025,947 of record NC_084468.1, on the reverse strand, counting down.
TCCAGGCCTGACCTCTGAACCCCAGACTGGAGTATCCAACCCCCTTCTCATCATCTCCACTTGGACGTCGCCAAGGCATCTCAAACTTAACATGCTTAAGCAGATCTCTTGCTTTTTTCTTTTCTCTTTTTTGCCCCTACTCTGCCTCCTCCCAGATATGTTCCTCTACTGGTTTTCCATGTCTCAGGAAATGGACCCCCCCCAACCAAGAGTTATCTTTGACCCCTTCCTCCCTAAGTCCTGTCAGCTGTGCCACCAGAAGGAGACTGTACCTGTCCATTCACTCTGCCTCCGCTGTGAGGCTGGCCACCGACACCCCGGACTGCTGCGGTAGCAGCCCCCCTAATCTCGCTGCTGCTCTTCTCGCCTTCCCATAATTCTCTCTCCCTACACAGCAGCTAGAGTGATCAGGTTCCCCTGCATAAAACCCGCTGTGGCTTTCCATTTCACTTTAACAAATCCAGAGTCCTGACTCTGACCTCAGAACCCTGCATGATCACCTCCTGCACCTCATTTTATGTCTCTGTCCTCCCTCACTCCCCCTGCACCTCCCTGGCATTGTTTCTTGTTCCTGCCGAAGGGCTCTGTCACCCATGTCTTATGTCTAGAACGCTCTGCCCAACTTAGCTCAAATGTCGACAACACAGAAGGCTGGCTTTAATGCTGCTCTCAAAAGGAGCCCTGCTTTGGCACTCACAATTACATTACTCTGTTTTATTTCCTTTATTATGGTTATTAAAACCTCGCTCATTTAATGATACACTAGATTCTTTTGTTTACTGTTAAATTCAAGGGTCTGGGCCAAGTCAGCATATGGCACATAGATGCTCGATGCTTATTTTTTTTTTCTAATTTAAAATTTTTTTTTCCCTAATTTTTTTGTGGTAAAATATGCATAACATATAATTTACAGTCTTAATCATTTTTAAGTATGTAGCCAATGGCATTAAATACATTTGTAATGTTTTGAATCCATTATCACCATCCATTTCCATAACTCTTTTCTTCTTGTAAAACTGAAACTCTGTATCCATTAAGCCATTCCCTGTTTTCCCTTCCCCCCAGACCTGGGCAACCACCATTCTGCTTTCTATTTCTAAGATTTTGACTGCTCTTAACTACCTCACTTAAGTAGAATCACACAGTATTTGTCTTTCTGTGACTGGCTTATTTCACTTAGCGTAATGTCCTCAAAGTTCGGCCATGTTGTAGCATGTGTCAGAACTTCCTTTCTTTAAGGCTGAATAATATTCTGTTGTATGTACATAACACATTTGGCTTATCCATTCAGTGGACACTTGGGTTTCTTCCATGTTTTGGCTATTGTGAATAATGCTGCTATGAACACGAGTGTACAAGTGTCTCTCTGAGACTCAGTTATTCTTTGGGGTATACAAAGGTACTACAAAAAGTTTGTGAAAAATAAAATTAAAAGATAATATGAATCTTACCTTGAACTTTTTGAAGTACGCTTATGTACCCAGAAGTGAAATTGCTGGATCATATGATACTTCTATTTTTTATTTTTTGAGGAACCATCCTACTGTTTTCCACAGTGATTGTACCATTTTACGTCCCTACCATCAGTACACAGAGGTCCAATTCTCCACATCCTCAGCAACACTTGTTATTTTCTGTTTTTTTGTAATAGCCATCCTAACGGGTGTGAGGTGGTGTCTCATTGTGCTTTTGATTTGCATTTCTGTAATGATCAGTGGTGCTGAGCATCTTTTCATGCACGTATTGGCCACGTGTATATCTTCTTTGAAGAAATATCTATTCAGGTCTTTTGCCTGTTTTTAAATCATGTTGGTTGTTTTTTTTCATTGTTCTTGAGTTTTAGGAGTTCTCTATATATTCTGAATACTAATCCCTTATCAGATACATGATTTGCAAATATTATCTCCCATTCTGTGGGTTGTCTTTTTATTCTTTTAATGCACAAAATTTTAAAAATCTTTATGAAGTCTAGTTTGTCTATTTTTTCTTTTGTTGCCACTGCTTATTTCTTAAATGAAAATTTTTCTTTGGAAATAAATTTCCTACAGAGGCTTTTAAAGATGTTAAAAACTAATTTTAGGAATGATTGTAAGTTTGTATTTTTTTAAAATGTGAGCCCAAATCAAACTTAAAGTTCTGCAAGATGAAATTTTTCTACATTCTTTCTGATATTTATTGGGCCATTTCCCTTGATAGCTACTTAATTTTATTTTGTAATTGATAGAATGATTTCCTTTAGCATAGTCAACATTGTGTCCAGCTATAAAAGATTCTGCTTTCAAAACTTGAGTGGATATTTGCATATTTCTGCTTGCTAGGAGAACATACATATTTATTGTATGTATGCACATATACACACATATAATATAAATATTATGTGTATAATTATATAAGTATAAGATGTTTTTTATGGTTGCCATGAAATTCAGGATTAGTCTTTGAAAACTGGATATAGTAGTCCCCCACTTATTCATGGGGGATGCTTTGCAAGACCCCAGTAGATACCTGAAACCTCAGTACTGAACCCTATATATACTATGCACAAATTTCTTTTTCCTCCTTCACAATTTCACTGATAGAAGGTTTGTTCTTACAATAGATCTTAACAACCTCAGCATTTGATTTTTTTCTTTCCTTATTAAGTGAAGAACTTTCACCTTTTCACTTAAAAGAAGTACTTTATGGCTTCTTTTTTTGCATATCTGAATTGCCAGCATCACTACTCTTGTGCTTTGAGTCAATTATGAAGTAAAATAAGGGTTGCTTGAAAACTGTGATAGGGCAACAGTCTATCTAATAACCTAGACGGCTACTAGGTCACTATCAGTTGGGTAGCTTCTATCGTGTGGATCCACTGGACAAAGGGATGATTCATGTGTGGGGAAGAGCCAAACATTGCGAAATTTCGTCATGCTACTCAGCATGGTGCACAATTTTAAACTTATGAGTTGTTTATTTCCGGGATTTTCCATTTAATATTTTTCAACCATAGTTGAATGCAGGTAACTGAAACTGGAAAGTGAAACCATGGATGGGGGGACTCCTCTACTAGTAAAATCACTCTTTGTCAGTCAACCTTTGTTTCGCATCTGCTTATACTATGTGAAAGAAACAGCATTTAAGGACTTTTTAAAATGGTGCTTGGACAGCAATTTATGTATATACTTATTCTTTTTTCAATTTGGCAGATAAAGGCTGGTGGTGGGAGAATATGATCGCTGCCCTTTTTCAGAGACACTCTCCAATCAGTTGGCTTATCCGCACTGTGAGTATACTTACTCTTGAGCTCAGTTCACCCTAACTTTATCTTCTAAACCCATGTATTCATGTGTGATCCTCTGTGTCACTGAACAATGTTGTTTTTTAATGTAAGAAGCTCCTCGAAAAAATAAGCATCTAAATGTTTGCAGTATGCATATAAACCTTTTTGATAATAAGTGTCAAAGATAAACAAAGCCAGACACTGAAGTGGTAAGGACAGATTTTAATCAGTGGTATGCTGTGGCAATAGGGAAAAGAGTCCTTCATGAACTGTACTCACCTTTGATTTGAACAGAGGTGACAAATTAGCAAAACAAATTAGCAAAACAGATTCATTAGAAGGTGGCTCTGTTCACAACAAAAGGAACATCTGCTTACCTGAACCTATTAAAATGAGCAGATTTGCAGGCCACATACAACTTATTTGTCTTCAGTGTTCTTTGATTTTTTGAGGTGGTAAGGTATAGTTTCTTTCTCTTTCTCATTTGCATGTCTGCTCTACCAGTGGGTTCTGTTCTTTCTCATGTATTCATGGTGGTAATTATCAATTTTGGATTCCAGATGTAGGACTTCCTTGAAGACTTCTTGTAAGCTGGTCATGTGGTGGTGAAATCCCACATTTTTTGTTTGCCTGGGAAATACTCTGTTTCTCCTTTATTTCTGAAGGATAGTCTTGCTGGGTATAGTATTCTTGGCTGGCAATTTTTTTCTTTTGGTACTTTAAATATATCATCCCATTCTCTTCTGGCATGTAAAGTTTGTGCTGAGAAATTTGCTGTTAGTCTGATGAAGACGACTTCATGCTTTTCACATACTATTTTTAGGATTCTCTCTTTGTCTTTGACTTTTGACACAGTGTTTCTCAGAGAGGACCTTTTTGGATTGAATCTATTTGGGGATCTTTGAGCCTCTTGGATCTAGAAGTCCATATCTCTCCCAATACCTGAAAAGTTTTCTGCTATTATTTCACTGAATAGGTTTTCGATGCCTTTTCCTTTTTCTCCCCTTCTGGAATACCCATGATTTGGGTGTTTGTGTGCTTAAAGTTGCCTGACAACTGTTGTAGATTTTCTTCATTTAAAAGAATTTTTTTTTCTTTTTTCTTTTTGTCCATCTGAGTTATTTCAGAAAGACTGTCTTTGAGATCAGAAATTCTTTCTTATGCTTGCTCTAGCCTGCTGCTTAAACTTTCAGCTGTACTTTTTATTTCATTGAATGAATCCCTCAGGATTCATTCAGGAGTCCTGCTACATTCTTTTTTAAGGTATCTATTTCTTTGTAAATTTCCTCCTTCATATACTGGCTTGTTTTTCTCATTTCATGTGTTGTCTGAGTCTTCTTGTATCTCATTGAGTTTCCTTAAGATTGTTGCTTGGAATTCTTTTTCCGTCATCTCAAGAATTTCCTGCTGTTTGGGGTCTGGTACTAGAGAACTATTGTATTCATTTGGTGGTGTCATATTTTCTTGGTGTTCCCCCCCTCCCCTGATTTCTGGTCTCCCTATGTTGATATCTGGTTATCTGGTAGAGCAGGTGCTTCTTCTGTTACTTTGGAGTGGCATTTGAGGATAGAGATTGCCAACTGTAGATGTGTTTTATACTGACCACTGGGTAGGGTGTTTTAGTTTTGGTTCCAGGTAGACATACTAGTATGGTCGCTGTGTGGTTAATTCAACCGTATTCAATGTCAGAGTTGTCTGTGAGTGCCTTCTTGGCCTAGGCACTAGGGCCCTCAGTGGTTCCTTTCTGAAGTGAGTGACACTGTGTTGGGTTGTTGAGGACGTGGAGGAGATCTCTAGTTCTTCGGAGAAGCTCCTGGGTACCCTCTCACTCCTTGGCTGAGGTGGGTGACCCTGAGTAGACTTGTTGGCACCCCAGCTCATGTCCCGTGGCCCTGATAGGTGCACTGGAGTACACTGAAGCTCCTCAGCTTGTATGGGTGAGCCTGGGCACTATTTTGCAGGCAGAGGCTTTTCCTGGGTCCTTGCTTCTCCCAGTTGGTGGATGGGTTGTTGGTGGCCTAGAATTTTCTTCCATACTCTCTTTGGCTATACTGAGTTTCTGCACTCATCAATGGCTCAGCATGTGTCTCTCCTCAGGTCAATGCAGATGCACAATCTCTGTGAGTAGTTCCCACCACTGTCTGTGCAGGGCTGCACTCACTCACCTCATTCCTCTTTCCTCCTGCCTGGTTAAACATGGAAACACCTGGGTCTGGGCAAGGTAGAGCTGGTGGCAGCAGAGGCAGCAGCTGCAGTGGGAAGCAAGATAAACTGCTGCATGTGAGGCAGGGGGAGTGGGACAGGGAGCAAGACGAACTGCTGCATGGGAATGGCTGTGGCTGCAGCGAGCAGTAGCAGTGGCAGGAGCAGTGTGGGAGAAGCAGTGGCAGCTGCTGTGGGGAGTGAGACAAACTGCTGTGCAGGGAGATGGATGGCAGCTCTGGGTACAGCATAACTTGTAATTTGACTATGGGAAGCCCATTTTCAGGAGCATATCTCTGGTGTGAGGATCTGACCCTGCCCAGGTTTATCCTTTTTGACCCTTCCTCACCTTGCTCTAAAAATCATCTAGTCCTGCTGGGCTTTTTGCCGTTTGCCTCAACTTTTTACTTGGGTAATCCCTAAACATGTAGACGAACTGCATCTGTTACACATTTCTAAGATGACTTCTAAAACTTTCATTATAAGTTTAAAAAACTGCATCAAATCCAGGATATTATATAACTTTTTTTTTTTTTTTTTTTTGATGGCTGGCTGGTACAGGGATCCAAATCCATGACCTTGGTGTTACTAGCACCACCCTTTCCTAAGTGAGCTAACAGGTCAGCCCCTCAGTGTGTTATAAATGTTGACATTTAAAAATAAAATATTAATTTAAATCTATCCATTGGAATCTACATACCATAAGAATTTTTTTAAAAATTTGCATACAATGAAATGCACAGATCTTTTTTTTTACTATTCAAAATATTTTAACATTTACTTGTACATTTTTGTGGGGTACAGTGTGTTGCTTCAATATGTGCATATACTGCATGCCTGAGGTTGAGTGTCTCCCCAAGACTTAATCCCCACTATAACTGTTGAGGGTGGGAAATCCTCTTATAGTAATTTAAAGGTGGGGCCTTGAAAATGTGATTAGATTGTGAGGACCATGCCTTTGTGAATGAATTAAAAATGGTGGTCATCGGCATGGTTCAGGGGGCTTTAAAAAGAGAGTGAATGAGGAGGTAAGCCTCTCTCTCTGCTCTGCCATTCTGCCATGTAAGATCCCTGCAATACTCTCACCACTAAGCCTTCACCAGATGTGTTCCCTAGGCTTTGGACTTCCCAGCCTTCGAAACTGTAAGCAATACATTTTATTTTCTTTATAAATTACCCAGTTCTGTGTATTTTGTTATAAGCAACAGAAACGGACTAATACATTGCACAGTGATTTATACCCATTAGTACACCAGTTTTCCTCCTCCCCTCTACCCTACTTCCACATCTGGTAATCATTATTCTACTTCTACTTCTACAAGAGTCACTTTTTTAATAAGATTCCACATATGAGTGAGACCATGTGATATTTGTCTTTCTGTGACTGACTTGCTTCACTTAACATGACAGTTTCTGGTTCCATTCATGTTGCTGCAATGATAGAATATCATTTTTTTTTTTTTATAGCTGAGTAGTATTCTATTGTGTAGATATACCACAGTTTTTTTTCTCTATTCATCTGCTGATGGACATTTAGGTTGATTCCATCTCTGGGCTATTGCGAATAGTGTTGCAATGAACCTGCCATGGGAATGCAGGTGTCCTTTAGATATATTGTTTTTGTTTCCTTTAGTTATATACCCAGTAGCAGGATAGCTGGGTTGTAATGTAGATCTATTTTTAGTTCTCTCCATACTGTTTTCCACAGTGACTGTACCAATTTACATTCCCACCAGCAATGTAGGAGAGTTCCTTTTTCTCCCCGTGCTGTCCAGCATTTGTTATTTTTTGTCTTGTTGATAATAGCCATTCCAACTGGACCGAGATGGTATCTCATTGTGGGTTTTCATTTGTATTTCCCTGATGATTAGTGATGCTGAACATTTTTTCATGTGTCTGAGACCATTTGTATGTCTTCCTTTGAGAAATGTCTGTTCAGGTCCTTGGCCCATTTTTTAATTGGATTATTTGGTTTTTTTCTGTTGAGTTGTTTGAGTTCTTTATATATTGTGGATATTAGTCCTTTGTGTGATGTGTAGTTTGCAAACACATTCTCCCATTCTGTGGGTTTTCTCTTCACTTTGTTGGTAGTGTTCTTTGCTGGAAAAGCACTGATCTTAAGAGTTTAGTTCAATGCGTTTTGACAGTTATACATACTCATTTATCCATGTAACCATCAACAAAACAAGATACAGAACATTTCCATGGCCCTGGAAATTTCCCTAGTTCTTCTTTTCAGTCAGTTCCTAACTCCCTCCTCCTGCCTTTCTTCTGCCTGTTCTAGAATTCATATAAATGAAATCGTAGAGTATGGCTCTTTTTCTTTCCCTCAGCACGATTTTCAGATTTATCCATGTTGTTTGCATCATTAGCTCATTCCTTTTTATTCCTGAGGAATATTCAGTTGTATGAATATGCCATAATTTATCCATTTTCCTGTTGATAGACATTGGGTTGTTTCCAGTTTTGGGCTATTATGAGTAAGGCTGCTATGGAATTTATTGTGCAAGTCTTTTTGTGAACATATGTGTCCATTTCACTTGGGTAAGAACCTAAGAGTGGAATTGCTGAGTCATAAGGTAGATGCATATTTAATCGAGGTGTAATTCACATGCCATACTATTCATCTATTTAAAGTATACAACATGCTGGTTTTTAGAATATTCACAGAGTTGTGCAAATGTCACCACAATCAATTTTAGAGCATCTTCATTCCCCCGAAAGAAACCCTGTGCCCATTAGCAGTCACTTCCCTTTTCCTCCATTTCCTGAGATAGATAAGGCACTTACCTTCCCTGACTTTGTCATCTGGATGAAATAAGTCACCACTGACTTCAGTATTTCTTACTGATGTTCTTTTGTCACTGAGCTCCCTGATAGAGGCGACAAATTCTTTGACAGTAGTTGGGGGATGGTATAGACAACATAATCAAACAAATATTCCATCACTCCTGTTACCTCCCTTTATAATTTTGCCGAGTTCAGAACAAACTAACTCGAGTCAAAATACATCACCCCTATCAGCAGTATGTAAAAGGCAGGGAAAAGTCTAGAAAGACCTGCCATGGGTTTATGATTTATGTTGCTGAATGCTGGACCTTTTGCAGACACCAATATTTTGAATTTTTTTGTTATTGTTTTTGTATTTGACCCTCTTCCTACCCGGTCAATGTGTTTGGCAGTATTCAGGATGGGTGAACATAGACTGTACATCTTTCATGAACTGGTAGAAGAGGGATTGTGAGGGTGAAGGTGGGAGTGGCAGGACCTCTACCATGGGGTCTTGAGCAGATCAGCTCGGGGAGCGAGCTCATGTGAAAGCTGAAGATTTAGAAAGTGATCCCTTAACTGTCCATGCCACAGTCCTTTGGAAGTCTTCAGGGACCCACAGGGGTGCGGAACACCAGCTAAGCTCATGGTTCTGATGTAGCTTGCACGCTTTTATCCCCAAGCTTTTGACAATCTAGTCCATCGAGCTAGAACTCTCTTCCCCGCTTCCACCCCTCACCCTGCCACCACCGCCTTCACCAGTCTAACTTGTTTGTACCTTGGGCCTCAGCTCACATGATGCTTCCCTGGGATGCCTCCTCGCTGTCCTAGGTGAGGATGGAGCCCCTGCTGTGACGTCCACAGCATCGCCTTCTCTTCTGTCAACACTCATTACGCTCTGTCACAGTCTCCTACTGGCTTTTCTGTCTTCTTTGGAAGTTTGGGGAGAAGAAGTTCTGGGTCAGACATATTCACTGCTCTCTGCTCTATCCCCACGCTGGCACAGTGCTTTGCACACAGTAGGTATTCAAGAATTACCTGTTGAAAGAACAAATGACTGAGGAAACCTTTACGAGTCCTTTGGTGAGCCAAGCCTAGCACTTGTCAACATTCTCTGCTGTTGTCAGAAATTCCTGCTGCCATTGGCTCCTCAATGAAACTGAGGTTTTTTCTGTCTCAGGAGCCCTGATAACAAGAGGATAAGGTCAGAGCAGTTCAAAGTGATAGCCATGGCTTAATATATAAGGAGAATGTGCTTTGGACCAATTTGTCCATCAACTGTGTGGGCCTCTACCATGGATGACATTACTCATGCAAATTTGTCTTTTTGTTCAGACCCTGAGTGAGTCAGAAAACTTTGAAGAAGCTGTTTACAAATTGGCCAAGACCCCCCTTATTGCTGATGTTTATTACATTGTTGGTGGCACGTCCCCCCAGGAGGGAGTGGTCATCACAAGGAACAGAGGTGGCCCAGCAGACATTTGGCCTCTAGATCCTTTGAATGGAGCGTGAGTAGAATTGAAGGCTCTGGCCTTTTTGTATCAAGTAATCTTTTTTTTTTTAATTGGTGAAACTAGTAGTATTTATATGTACATATATATAGTTCTTCTTTAGCTGTGTCCACAGTGACCTTGGATAAGACATGGTGATGTGCTCTGTTGTAGGTGGTTCCGAGTTGAGACAAATTATGACCATTGGAAGCCAGCACCTAAGAGAGATGACCGAAGGTAGACTTCTGTGCACTTTCTGATTTGTTTTCTTGTGGTTAGAAGAATGTGCCCCTTCTGTCACTGGAAGTGGAGAGACCTACAGGTGCTATCCTCTCCCAGAAAATGTACCTGGCCCACCTTGCCAGTGCCTTGGCCAGGATTGAAAGTGCGTTGTGTGCTGGAAAGCAGTGGACAGAGTCTCTTGGCAGTTGGTTTGGTATTGGGAGGGGAGGGTAACGTTGGCCTGGCCTCAGGGTCAGGACCCTAGATCCCACCACTGGCCCTACTAAATGATTCACTGGGTGGCCTCTTGGGTCTCTGCTCACTGATCTGTAAAATGAAAGGATAGGGCCAGATTCATGGACTTCTGTGTAAGACTTTTTTAGAAGGAAATCATTTCCCTTACTTACATAATAAACCAGTGGAGGACTTTCACTGTCCCTTCTAATTGTGAAAATTCCATAATTATACGTCAGCACATTCCCAAAGAGTGGGTGGCTGCATACCTCACCTTGGCTTTGCTGCCCCACATGTTTGGTGGCAGCTGTTCAGTTCTGCAGCAGCACATTCTCACCATCCTGGCTTCTTTGAGTGGATAACGCCGATAGTACCAGCTGTTGAAGGAATTCTACCATGGGGGTCTGGGCCTAGGCAGGAACCCTGCATGGGGGCCAGAATCTGTTTTGGGGAAAGGGACATAATAAGACTGGGTCTTGCGTTGTGCCTCCCAGAATGACAACGGATAAGATTCGGGGTTTCTCAGAAGTGCCCAGTGACCTTTGATCCTTTCCTTACAGAACACCTGCCATCAAAGCCCTTAATGCCACAGGGCAGGCAAACCTCAGCCTGGATGCACTTTTCCAGGTAACTTGTGTACCGACGTCCAGTTTACCCAGGATGTTTGGTGTCTTTAACAGTGATTTTTTTAAAAAAAATTTTTTCTCTGAAATCAAATGTGGTAGATGAAGTATTAAAGTAAAAGTCTTTTTAAAAAATCTGGTTGAAAATATGTTTTTAAAGGTCAGATAACATTTTCTTTCTTTCTTTCTTTCTTTTGGCAACTGACCAGTACAGGGAACTGAACCATTAACCTTGGGACACACACAAGGCTGTGCTCCAACCAACTAAGCTAACCAACCAGCCCCAGATAACATTTTCTGAACTTGTTTCTGTATAGTTAAAGTATCCATTTCACCTAAGTTTTTCTTCATATTTAAAATAAAAAGGCATGGTTGTAATATATGTTCATTGTTTAAAAGAGAAAAAGAGAAAGGTTTAAAAGTCCATAAATATCACCTTGAGATACACTAAAGTGTTAAGTGGTTATATACTTCGTATAGATATTCAACGTGTATTTTTTAACTTTTAATATTCTTTGTAATATGATTTTTTGCTCTGCAGGTTTTGTCAGTGGTTCCAGTCTGTAACAAGTAAGTGACAAATTAAATACATCTGTCACCCCAGAGCAGTGAACTCACTCCTGCACTCTGGCTCAGCTGGGATCTGAGGGCTCCTGTGACCAGCTTTCTGGGTGCTGTGGATACGGCAGTGAACAAAACACTCTCTGCTCTCACAGGACTAACATTCTAGTTGGGGATGGGGAGCGGACAGATAAATATAAGTCAGGCTGACAAGTAAACCAAAGGTAAAGAGGGTAGAGTGACATGAAGGAGGAGGACAGTGCTGTGGTCATCCTAATGCAGTTTGGTAGCCATGGGCAGCCTTCACTTGGCTGTGTGCTCCTTAATTTCGCTGTTAAAACTAAACTGCGAACACCTTTGGTTTTCCTTTATCTTCCCGAGGAGATTCTCCCACCCCAACCCCCCATGCTGCTCCTCATTCCACAGACAATTCACTAAGTTAATGTTTCTTTTGTAGCCCATACCCTTGATAGTAGCATTCTGTGAACAATGGTCTCTCTGTCTGTAGCCTGAGACTTTATCTATACACTTTTCTGAGGTGAAGCTCTAAGCCAAGGCTTCACCCACCACAGGAAGCTCCTAGTTGAACTTAGAGGCAGCCGCCACCAAGCTTGTGCAGGAAACTGTGAAGGTGCACTGTCACCATCACAGCCAGGCTGGACAGGCTGATGGCCCCTCCCCATCATCCCCCTCTGGGTGTCGCCTCAGGAATAGGACTCACTCCTAACTGCCTGACCCACACCTAAGACTAGCTCATTAGGAGTGCAGACTCTTTTGCTTAGTGAGGTAGGGTTTAATTTACTAAAATAAAAGAGGAAGCTCTGCAAGTAAAGACAAGAGTTTCATCTCCTTCCTTTAATTCAGTATATTCTGAAACCCAGCGTTTCCTACTTTCTCATCATCCTTATTTCTGCTTTCTCTGAGGTAAGAATATCAAAATACCATTCTTCAAGAAATAGTCTATTACAGATAAAACCTCTAAAGTGTCTTTTAGTTTCAAATACCCAGTTGATTTTTTTTCTTTGAAATGATCCTATTTTCGCAAACACAAAATAGTAGTTTTCCTGATGGCATTTAGAATAACTTTTATATCTGGGTGCTTTAAGATTCCTTAGGTATCTTAGGAAAAGGCATGGCTCTTTTCACTTTGCACCATAGTAGGAATATATCTTCAAGACATCTCTCTGAAAGATTTTTCTTTAAGTATGGTCTGATGAAAAGATTAACACTTAAAAATTCATTCCACAACAATCTTCTAACAGCCAATTAAGGAAGCAAATTAATCAGGATTCTACCATTCTAACAAATGAGCTGTTTGGGTAACAAATTATACCCAGTGGTCTGCTGGTAAACTAGTTCTTTAGTGGAGTGGGGGGTGGGGCAAACAAAAAAAAAATTCCCTGATTTGTAGCATTTGTTGACTTCCACAGTGTAAATACTCTCATCATGTCTGGTTTCAAGCTTACAATCCACTCACATAACTTTCTACCTATTTAATAATTGGTTCTCACCAGACAGTTCCAACCAGCTCCAACACACCAGCGGCTATACCCCTCCCAATGGGGCACAACTTTGCCCTTTTAATTTTCATTTTTAAAATAGTGGTTAAAAATTTATTTTTGTGTTCTTATAGTTTTTAAAGTAGTAATATAAGTGATGAATATGTCTTTAAAAATTGGTATTATAATTAAATAGTTATTATATTTATTTTAATAAAACAAAGCATTTTTTTCTGTGCTTAAAACAGCCCTGATAATTTTAAATGGCTGCATAATAGTCAATTAGGTGTATTATAATTGAGTTAAGTATTCTCCAGTTGTTAGTCTTTCCTTTATTAAAACTCTGAAATAAACATATTTGCCCATATCCCCCCCACTTGTGAATTATTTCCCTTGGCTGAATTCCCAGAAGTAGGGTTACTGAGTGAAAGGCTGTGAATGTTTAAATGGCTTCTGAAATAGTTTTGTTAAAATAAAATTGTTAGGAGTTTGTAAACAGTTCATCCAGTAGCATTTTTCTCTATTGTATAATTGAAAACCCAAGAGAAACTACATTTAAATGATAATTACCATGGAGCCAGAACGGACACAAATCCCTGAGTCTCAGGCCTTATATAAGTAATGAGTAACCTCAACTAAGGCTGTTCAGTGTGTGAGGTTAATAGAAGTCTGAACATAAGCAATTAGCTCTATGCTGCCCCTTGTGCTGTGCTGCAGAATTACAACTATCTGCAATAGAACTGCATCCTCCACTGTGGTGATCAGCAGAGAAAATATTAAAACGGTGATGGAGAATAGAATGAAGACTAAGGTAAACAAGCCTCTGAGGTCTTGTTTAGGGATCGTTCGTTACCCTTGGATGGGCTCTGCATGTGCTTCTAGTGCTATCTTCAGCTGGGTGTACAATTCAGCTGTGGGGCCCAGCACCACTAATTCTGCCTGTTTCTGAACAATCCAGCTCTAAATACTTTGAGCATACACCCCAGCTGGTTTCCAAGACAAGTGGTAAAAGAGGAGAGTGAAGAGAAGGGGCCCGAGTGTGTGTGTACATGCATGTGTGCACATGTGCTCAAGTTGTTTAGGTCTCTTGCTATGCAGATTGTGGGAAAAATGACATTGTAGTTTTCATCCTTAGATCTAGAGGTGGAGGGGGGCTGCCTTGCTTCCTGAGCATTAGAGGGCCCACTCTGTCCTTCTTCTAGCTATGGCCCTCTCTTAGAATAAGGAATCTGCTTATCGTGCTCGCTTCGGCAGCACATATACTAAAATTGGAACGATACAGAGAAGATTAGCATGGCCCCTGCGCAAGGAGGAATCTGCTGGGCTAGGGACATGTGCCCAGTCAGTGTCTGGCCCAAATCCTCAGGATCTTGGGATTCTCAGCCTGAATAGCCCCAAGCTCATTTCCAGGGCCCAGGTGGCCCTCTTCCCTGGGTGGTCTCCTGATGATGGTGTGCAGACATTGCTGACACCCTGTCCTGAAGCGGGCCAAGGGCAGCTGTTTGCTGGGGGATGCGGAAGCTTAGATGCAAAGGCTGAGGTCATCTATGTGCAAGTAAAGTGCCTGTGGGGTAGAGCGGAGCTGGGGTGAGGGCCAAGGGCTGGCTCTTCTCACTGCCACAGCACAGAGCTCTCAGGAGTCTGAGAAAGTTAAATTACAACTTGACCTTCCACAGCGTTGTCAAAATAGGAGGAAAGAACACTTTGACTATTCGACCTCTTGATTTATGCATTTTAACTATTCGGATATATGTGGGCTTCTATCTGTATTCTTGTCCTAGATCCCAAGTGTTAGAGAAGGGCTTGGTATTTTTTTTCTCTTTGGAATATTAGGGAAAATGATGTCTTTATAAAAATTCCTCTCATTATTTTCAGCTACACAATTTATACTACAGTAATGAGCGCTGCCAACCCAGACAAGTACATGACTAGGATCAGAAACCCAAGCTGAAAGTAAGTAAGCAGAAGAGTAGATTCCCCTATGCTCTGGAAGATTTGCCAGTTTGTTATTGTTGTTGTTTTGCGGGGCGGGGGGAGCAAGGTGGGTGTGTGCTGGTATTTCTCCAGAAGATGGTAGCATACTTCAATTTATACATACGTAATATTTCCTGACAAGCAACTGGCATATGATTGTCCTTTGTGCCAGATTTAATTGTCGTCATTAGGTATTTTATTTTGAATTGTTGTATGAAGACTAATCTTCTAGTGCCCAGTGTCCTTCATGCCTTATTGAAAACCTACACTCAGAGTGAGATGTTATTTCTTCTCTTACATGGAGCAGTAAATATCTGGTATGACCTATGTGTCCCCAGATTAGTAGTGAGGCTCAGCAGCATCAGAAGACAGATTCTGAAGACAAGGGACACTTACAGAATTTATTTCAGGCATCGGCAAGCTCATAGGTGAGAGTCCTTTCTGTTGTCCCTGAAATCAGACTTTTCAGTTGGCCACCTATTGACAGGACACCCATCCTATTGCAAGGATCTTGTCAAGTTTGTAAACCTGGCCTGATGGTTTGGTCATTCATTTACCATGGGAATGTTAAAAATCAGTGTTTGAGTTAAATGCATTTATTTTTTTTCTTCCCTTACAGATAATTTTTTAAAAATGAAGTTCTCGGAGAGCTACACTTTAAAAAATAAGACAAAGTGAGAGTATTGTACTATTTTATGAACAATACAGACTCTTTCGTCATTAAACTTTTCAAGCTTGTGAAGTGAAGGCAGGGGGCTGGAGCTTGTCGTGGTAAAGTGGGTGGTAGGCACTGTCTTGCATTCTCTTCTCTTCATGGTTTGCCTTGACCCTCGCTAAGCTTCTATTCTGGCTTGAACAACTCAAAGATAATTGGTCTCAGAGGCCCAGCCATATCCTCCGGCTTTGTTCCCAGCTTCTCACAATTCTGTTGTCATTCCTCCCCTTTTCCACTGAAGAAATGAGCTGGCGAGACCTCTTTGTTCATTGTGAAGTGCTTCTGGAAGAGCCTACAAGAAAAGCTTCTTCTAAAAGAAATGGAGGACCCTAGTTTGAATAGAGCCTCTCTGAATGTGTGTTAGTCTGACCTTTGATTGTGTATTTCCATGGGATAGGATTTTTGTTTTTTATAATGTTTGTAACATTTTTTTAAAAGCCAGTGGACCTCCTTTTTTCTAAATAGTTTCTTACAGCTTTTTGAAAGTAATATTAAACCAAATTATTTCTTATTGTCACTTACCACTAGTTAATAAAATGTCAAAAGAGATGTTGGCAAGGAGAATAAAAAAATTTTCCAAGATTTTAGTGTTGTGTTCTCCCTACTTTCTTACCCCTGAAGTCATGTGGTTCTGAACAGCTGTCTGAGAAATCAGCTCTTTTAGATATTATGTTATTTAAGTGTCAGGATTCAAGGCAGTGAACAGCTGCTTTGTAGAACTTAATTTTTTTTCACATGTACATGAAACAAACTTCTTTGAGGATGAAGTCAGAAAGGTGAAAAGCATGAACAAAGGAGTTTTGGTTCGATGTTCTTGTTTAGTGTTCTAGCAGAACAAGGAAAACCTGCAGAAGGAAGTGTTATCCAGGTACAGAGCATCCCTGCCCCAGGTACAGTATGCCCCACCATACTGCTACCTCTCTAGTGGCCCGGAATATTCATGGTTCTTCTTGGATAGTGTTGGGTAAACATTGCTCAATTGCCATCATCCAATGCCTTTTTGAAAATCAAATATCAAAAGTAGTTAACTCATGCCAGATACATCACACTGCCATTGAGACTAGAAATTTCTACTCATTTCTTTCATTCCATTCTTGTTTCTTTGAAAATATACCATGATTTTGGATGGAAATTTGGGGCATACCCTAATTTTAACCAGGCAAAGAGAAGCACGTAAGGGCTCTTCAGAAGGAAAGTGACTTAAATAATCAGACTCTGGTTGCTTTTCAGTTTTGTGTCCTTTGTGTCACGTGGTTTGGCTACTATGTGTCTAGATGTAGATTTCTTTTTACCTAGCCTGCTTGGAATTTGTTTTGCTATCCAAAGTTCAAATTTACATCTTTTATTCAACATTGGAAAATGCTCAGTTATCTAAAAATTGCTCTCCTATATTCTCTTGGGTCTTTTCTCCTGAACTCCAGGTATGTTGAAGGAGCACAGAACATGCCTCCCAAAATATGCCACTTTGGGATAAGGATTATTTTGAGCTAAAAACACTTAAAAAACAGCAGATACAAGAAGGTTGCTCTGACCCTCGTCTTTTTTCCTCCTGAAAGCAGGAGATAAAACCCCCCTATGGAAGATGTCCTCCCTATACCAAGAGGAAAGTAACATTCTTATCAAGGATGGGAAGTCAAAGCTGAGAGAATTTTGTACAAACAAACCTTGTTAACCGAACCCTTGTCTTCCTAGTCACTCCTCCACCCGATTAACTACCTTAGCCCAAGCCCTTTGCTTTGTCATGTTTTCACAGCTTACTATTCTTTTTCCAACTCTGTATATAAGTGTTTGGCTCTAAGTGCTTCTTTGGGTCTTCATTTTCTCATGAGGGCTTCCATGTTACATAAAGCTTATATTAAATAAATTTGTATGTTTTTCTCCTTTTAATCTTGTTACTGAATAATGGGCTTGCTGCCAGATAGAAACAGAAAGCCAAACTCTGACACTGGCTTTTGTGAGAATAAAAAGCTTTATTGTGTGGCCGACTAGCAAGGAGACAGCAGGCAAGCTCAAATCTGTCTCCCCCATCTGGGTTAGGTCAGACTTTCATGAGATAGACAAGTTGGTATGCAGAAGCACTGGCGGGGTAGGTTTTGATTATGAGAGCTTTAAGTTTGGCCATTTATGGAAAGGTATGGAATGGTGGGTTTCAGCACCAGAACTGCCTGGACAAATAGACCTCTCACTTCTGAAAGGGCTCTGATATTTTAGGTTCTGGTCGTGTCCTGGCCTCCTTGGTTCCATGGGGACGAACATTGTTTCCAGGTGTTATCTGGAAGTCAGAGCTTTTTCTACTGCACATGCCCTGGCTGTGTGACTTGCAAATTTTGGCTCTGCTCCATCTGCAAGAAAGCTTAAGCAATGGTTAAACAATAAACCTGATAGAGTTGGTGACATGGTCACAATGTGTCTTAAGTCAGTTTAATTCTTAGGCCAAATCAAAAACCTGAAGAGAGTAGAAGTAAAATTTTGCCTCCCCTACAATATGTATTTTACACCTTCTTCTCCATGTCTCTTAGCTCCCTCTGGGATTTTGGGAAAAAAGAAAGAAGAGTAAGAGAGAGGGGTGGATTTCTTTCTCAGTGATGTATTCCAGGTAATTTCTTTAGATTGTTTTCCTCTCAAATCAGAAATATTTATTAAATGGGCTTATTGAGATTTTAATGTCAAAGATAATATTTTTATTTTAGGTAGTCTATTTGGTACTTTTAAAAATCTGCTGGATGCTTACTTTGGCAGCACATATACTAAAATTGGAACAATATAGAGAAGATTAGCATGGCCCCTGTAGAAGGGTGACACACAAATTCATGATGTGTTCCATATTTTTTTGTGAAATTTATAACAAGGTTTTTTTTAGCTTTGTTAATTGTAAATTCACCCCTCTTCCTCCACTGCATATTTAAAGCATGTGTTCACTGTCTGTAAACATTCACTGAAGATTTTTTTCTCTGTTCATTGCTGACCATTCAAACATAATAAATATTATTAAAATTAAATATTAACAGAAAAAAAAAAAGTAAAGTCTGCTGGGATCTTTTATTTATTTATTTATTTTGGCAGCTGGCCGGAATAGACATTGAAACTGCTGGGATCTTTTTTAATGGCATCTTGTTCCATGCTTTAATCTCCTCTTTTGTTTCATTAAGCTTCTTAACTCATACTTATTTTATATTCTGCTTCTAAATTCCATTATCAAGTCCTTAGGTGTCCAATTTTGCTGATTTTTGTTTTGTTATGTTTTGTTTGCTTTTCACTAACTCCCTCATGGAGGTTTCTGTGGGTGTTTGGTAATCTTGGATTGTAAACTCCTGTTCCACAGGATTTTACCTCTGGAAATCCAGGAGGCCTGGATTAGTAGTGTGTTCTCCAAAGAGGATGTGTTTGTTAATTTTTCAGTTTGTGGTTTCTTAGACAACAGACGTAGTATAAGTTGAAGCCTTAATGTACATCATGTGAGGACAGACTGTGGTTACAAATTCTCAGAGAAGAGCTCCACCACCTGTACAGGATAGAGCATTTAGATCTTCATCTTGTACGCACCCAAGTCCTGTCCCTTTATTCCTCGCCTCCCAAGGCCACTATTAAAGAACCCAAGATTCTAAGTTATGGAGACCAGCAAATGTCCTTACAGTAACCATGGCTTCAGTGCTTGCTTAGTTTTCAAGTTTCCTCTGCTTTTCCTATTCTCACTTTATTCCCTTCTTTCTCTCCAGTTTTACTTCCTTACTTGCAAGCTCAGTCAGCTATGGATTATGCATTTAAGAAAGATGTTTGTTTTTCATTTGTAGGAGTTTCTTAGTGGGAATGTTTTTTTCAGGATATTTATCCCTCCAAAATATCTGGAAATGAAAAAGCCGTATGAGCAATTTATATTTAAGTTCATATATTAAGTTCCATATATGATTTGTAGAATGCATTGGAGGGGGCCAGTAGTGGAAAAGTGAAAACCAGTTAGGTTGGCATTATAGAAGAATAGTTAAGAAATTATGATGGCTTGAAAGATGTGGAAACAACTTAAATGTCCACTGAGGGATGAATGGGTAAAGAAAATGTATGTACATACAATGGAATGTTATTCAGCCTTAAAAAGAAGGCAATCCTGCTGTATGGTAAGAAAAATCAATTTTTCTACCCATCTTAGGTTCTCCAGCTAGGGCCCTGTAAATTAGATTGACAAAAGACAGATTAACAAGTGAAAAACAAATAGGAGTTAACATGGGTATCACACATGTAACATGGGTATCACACATGTAACACATGGGAGTACCCAGAGATGAGTAACTCAAAGGTTTGTTTAGAACTTGTTTGTATAGCATCTTAGCAAAAGAACAATACATTCTTAGAGAATTGACACGGCAAAGGAAAAGGACCTTGAGTCTCTAGAGGTGGCAAATTGTGGGAAGGCAAACATGAGAGTACTTCAAAAAGTTCATGGAAATATTCATATTATCTTTTAATTCTATTTTTCCACAGACTTTTTGAGATGCCTCCTATATGGAAAACAAATGGTAGATAAAGGCTAGTTAGTAAAGTTTGTTATATAGATTTCTCTGGTGCCATCTCCAGGCTGATAAGCATCTAGAGTTGTCTCTAGTGATTAACTTTTGTCCTTTCTGATAGAGAGGGGAGGAGGAACACTGTAAATTTATGTCCTGCTTTTAGGCAAATAAGGGGTGGGTGGAGACATTTTCCTATGTTTTCTGCTTCTTAGTTGCCTTGAGCTCAAAATAATTCTATGTCAAAAAGGCATATTTTGGGGTGGCATGTTTTGGTTTCCTTCACTGCAATATGTGACAACATGAATGAAGCTTAAGGATATCACACTAAGTGAAATAAACCAGTCACAGAAGGACAAATATTACGTGATCCACTTATGAGATATCTAAAGTAGTTGAACTCAGAAGCAGAGAGTAGAATGGTTATCATCAGGGGCTGAGGAGTAGCAGGAATGAGAAGTTGCTATTCAATGGGTGTAAAGTTTCAGTTATGCACAATGAATAACTTCTAGAGATCTGCTGTATAACATTGTAGCTATAGTTAATAATACTGTATTGTACACTTAAAAATCCATTGAGGATAAGTCTCATGTTCTTACCACAATAAATACCTTTTTTAAATGAGAGCAAAAAAGGTTTTTGTTTTATTTATTATTATTATCATTATCATCATCATCATCATTATTATTATTATTATTTTGGCAGCTGTCCAGTATTGGATTCAAACCCTTAACTTTGGTGGAAAGTTGTTTTTAATTTAAAAAAATTTTTAAAAGAAATTAAGATGGCTTGGCCTACAGTGGTTGCCTGGGAGAGGGAGGGAGTTGATTTTTTAAATATTGTCTTTTTTTAAAAAGTATACAAGGAATAGATTTATATTATAAAACTAAATCAAACAGTACACAATGTAACCCTCTACCTCTCTTTCCCACTTGTACAGAGGTACTTCAAAAAGATCATGGAAAAACAGAATTAAAAGATAATACAATCACATATAAGGGAATCCCCATTGAACTATCAGCAGATTTCTCAAAAGAAACCTTGCAGGCCAGGAGACAATGAGATGATATATTCAAAGTGTTGAAAGAAAGAAAAAAAAAACAAAACTGTCAGCAAAGAATACATTATCCAGCAAAGTTATCCTTCAGAAATGAGGGAGAAATAAAGACCTTCCCAGACCAGCAGAAGCTGAGGGAATTCATCACTACTGGACCAGCTTTACAAGAAATGCTTGAGGGAGTGCTACAATTGGGAATAAAAAGACAATAATTCCTATTAGAAAAACATTTAAATGTATAAAACCCACCAGATATGCTAAATTCATAATCCAAACTCAGAGATAAATTCATAATTCAAACTCAGAATACTCCTTGAAGTAACAGTGCTATGAAAATCCTTTAATACTCTGGTATAAAGGTTTAAAGTCAAAATGGTCAAAACAAACCCCCCACAAAAACCAAAAACAAAACCCAAGTACAACTAATGGCTAAGGAATATACAATAGATACAAACATAAATTAAGGCAACAAAAATATAAATGGGGATGGGGGAAATTTAGAGTATTTTCACACAACCCAAGTTAAGTTGCTATCAGCTTAAGAGAGTTTATTATAACTAAAAGACTCTTAACATTCACCCAAGCTAACCACACACATAAAAAGAGATGACAGCAGATACACACATGAGAGAGAGAAAACAAAGCTCAGTACCACAGAAAACCACCAATCCACAGAGGTAGATAACAAAAGAAAAAGAAAGAAACCAAGGATCTACAAAACAACCTGAAAACAATTAACCACAGGGCACGAATAAGTTCTCACATAGCAGTAGAAACGTTGAAAGTAAACATATTAAACTCTCCAATTAAAAGACAGAGAGTGGCTAAATGGATATAAAAAAGCAAGACTCAACAATATGCTGCCTACAAGAGGCTCACCTAACTATTAAAGATAAACATAGACTGAAAGTGAAGGGCAGGAAAAAGATATTCCATGGAGACGGAGACCAAAAGTGAGCAGGAATAACCGTATTTATATCAGATGAAATAGATTTTAAATCAAAAACTGAAAAGAGACAAAGAGGGTCATAATATAATGATAAAGGGACCAGTTCAACAAGGAGATATAACCACTGTTAATATATGTAGGCCCAACACCAGAGTGCCAAAATATATAAAACAAACATAATTATACCTAAGGGCAGAGACTGACTGCAATTTATTAATAGTAGGGACTTTAATACTCCATTTTCAACAATGAACAGATCATCCAGACAAAAAATAAAGAAATAGCTGACTTAAACAACACCAGAGGCCAAATGGACCTGATAGACAATTATAGACCATTCCATCCAACAGCTGAAGAATACACATTTTTCTCAGCCATATGTGGAACATTCTCTAGGGTAGATCATATATTAGTCCACAAATCAAGTCTACACAAATTTAAAAAGATAGAGATCATAGCAAGTATCTTTTTTGACAACAATGTTATAAAACTAGAAATCAACTTCAGAAACTATACAATAACATGGAAATTAAACAACATGCTACTAAACAAGCAATAGGCTAATGAAGAAATTTAAAGGGAAATTTTTAAATTCCTTGAGACAAACAATAATGGAGACACATCACACCAAAACCTATGGGATATGGCAAAAGCAGTTCTAAGAGGAATTATAGCAATAAATGCCTACATCAAAAGAGAAGAAAGATTGCTAATAATAACCTAATGTCACAACTAAATGACTAGAAAAGCAACAACAAACTAAACCCAAAATTGGCATAAGGAAAGATATAATAAAGCTCAGAGCAGAAATAAATGAAATAGAAACAAACAAAAATTAAAAACAATTGAAAAGATCAATGAAATGAAGAGTTGGTTTTTTAAAAGATAAACAAAATTGACAAATCTTTAGCCAGACTAATCAAGAAAAAAAAAAAGAAGATTTGAATAAATAAAATCAGAAATTAAAAAAGAGACATTACAACTGATGCCATAGAAATACAAAGGATCATAAAAGTCTATTATGAACAACTATATAGCAACAAATTTGATAACATAGGTGAAATGGATAAATTACTGGACAAATGCAATCTACCAAGATTAAGTTATAAAGAAATAGAAAACCCAAACAGACCAATAACAGTGAGGAAATTGAACTAGTAATACAAAGCCTTCCATTAAAGAAAAGCCCAGGACCTGATGGCTTCACTGCTGAATTCTACCAAACATTTAGAAGAACTAATCCCAATTCTCTTCAAATTATTCCAGAAAATTGAGGAGGACAGAATACTTTTCAACTCATTTCATGAGGCCAGCATTACTCTGATTCCAAAACTGGACAAGGACACAACAAAAAAAGAAAATTATAGGCCAATATCCCTGATGAACACATGTGAAAGTTCTCAACAAGATACTCGGAAACAGAATCCGATAGCATGTTAATAAGATCATTCACTAGGAGCAAGTGGGATTTATCCTGGGAATGCAAGGATCATTTAACATCGCAAATCAATAAACGTGATACACCACATTAACATAAATAAAGATAAAAACCATATGATCATTTCAATTGATGCAGAAAAAGCACTTGACAAAATTCAACATGCCTTCATGATAAAAATTCTTAACAAACTAGGGATTGAAGGTATGTACCTCAGTACAATAAAGGCCATATATGATGAACCCACAGTTAACATCATATAGAACGGAGAAAAGCAGAGTGCTTTCCCTCTTTGATCAGGAACAAGACAAGAATGCCCACTTTCACCCCTTCTATTCAATATAGTACTAGAAGTTTCAGCCAGAGCAATTAGACAAAAGAAAAAGATAAAAGGCATCCAAATTAGAAAGGAGGAAGTCAAACTGTCCCTATCTGCAGACAACATGATCTTATATAAAGAAAACCCTAAAGACTCCACCAAAAAATTGTTAGAACTAATAGATGGATTCAGTAAAGTTGCAGGATACAAAATCAGCATACAGAATTCAGTAGCATTTTTATATACTTATAGCAAACTACCTGAAAAAGAAAGCAACTCCTTTTATGGTAACTACAACAAAAATTAAATACCTAGGAATAAACTTAACCAAGGAGATGAAAGAACTCTACAATGAAAACTATAAAATTTTGAAGAAAGAAATTGAAGAGGACATAAATAAATGGGAAGATATTCCACATTAATGGATTGGAAGAATTAATATAGTTAAAATGGCTGTTCTACCCAAAGCAATCTACAGATTTAATGCACTCCTAATACTAATGACATTTTTCACAGAAAAAAAAATCCTAAAATTCATATGGAACCAAAAATGACCCTGAATAGCCAAAGAAATCCTGAGGGGGGGAAAAAAAAGAGAGAGAGAGAACAAACCTGGAGGCATCACAGTACCTGACATCAAATTATACTACAAAGCTATAGTAACCAAAACTACATGGCAGTGGTATAAAAACAGACACATAATCCAATGGAACAGAATAGAGAGCCCAGAAATAAATTAACACATCTACAGCCAACTGATCTTTGACAAAGGTGCTAAGAATACCTATTGGGGAAAAGACAATCTCTACAGTAAATGGTGCTGGGAAGACTGGATATCCAAAGGCAGAAAAATGAGACTAGACCCCTACTTCTCACACAAAAATCAACTCAAAATGGATTAAAGATTTAAATGTAAAACCAGAAACTGTGAAACTACTAGAAGAAAACATAGGGGAAATAATCCACAACATGGGCCTGTGCAAGGATTTTTAAAATCAAACTTTAAAAGCACAAGCAATAAAAGCAAAAATAGACAAGTGGGATTACATTAGACTAAAAAACTTTTGCACCTTAAAGGAAACTTAGTGAAGAGTCAACAGAATGGGAAAAAATATTTACAAACTATACATCTGACAAGAGGTTAATATCAAGAGTATATAAGGAATTTAAACAATTCAACAGGAAAACAAATAACTCAGTTGAGAAAAGAGTGAAGGATTTTAATAGACACTTCTCAAAAGAAGGCATACAAATGGCCAGGAGGTATATAAAAACAGTGCTCATCATCACTAAGCATTAGGGAAATGCAAAGCAAAACAACAATGAGATACAACCTCACCCCAATTAGAATGGCTATTACCAAAAAGACAAAAAAAGACAAGAGTTGCCAAGGATGTAGAGAAAGGGCAATACTTACACACTGTTGGTGAGAGTGTAAACTAGTACAACCATTAAGGAAAACAGTATGTAGGTTCTTAAAAAAATTAAAAATAAAACTATTTAATCCAGCAATCCCACTGCTGGGTATATACCCAAAGGAAATAAAGTCAGTATAACAAAGAGATATCTGCACTCCTGTGTTTATTGCAGCACAATTTGCAATAGCCAACATATGGAATCAACCTAAGTGTCCCACAACAGATGAGTGGATTTTTAAAATTTGGTATATACACACAATGGAATACTATTCAGCCATAAAAAAGAGCAGCAACATGGATAGACTTGGAGGACATTATTTTCAGTGACATAAGCTAGGCAAGGAAAGAAACATACCAGATGACCTCAGTCATATGTGGAATCTAAGAAAAAAAGTTGACATTACAGAGGAAGACAATAGAACAGTGGTTACTGGAGACTGGGGGTGGAGGGGGAGGGAAAACAGGAAGAGGCTGGCCAATGGGTACAAAATTTGTAGGGGATTGAATGTTCCCCCCAAACTCATTGAAGGTTAAATTGTTTCCCCCAAAATTCCAGGTATTTTGTTATAAACAACAAAAATGGACTAACACAGAAAATTGGTACCAGAGAAGTGGGGAGTTGCTTATAACAAATACTTGAAAATGTAGAAGCAGCTTTGGAACTGGATGTTCAGGAGAGGCTGGAGGAATTTGAAGGAACAGACTAGAAAAAGCCTAAATGCTGGTGAAAGTTTAGAAGACAAGAAAACCAGGGAAGGTTTAACATGTTTTAGAGATGGGTTAAATGATGGTGAGCAGAATGCTGATAGAAATATGGACAGTAAAAGCCATTCTGAGAGGATCTCAGATGTAAATGAGAAGGGACTTATTGGAAACTGGGACAAAGATCACCCTTGCTATGAAATGGCAAGGAACTTGGTTACCTTCTGTTCATGCCCAAAAGTTATATGGAATGTGGAACTTAAATATGCTGAACCAGGGTATTTGGCAGAAGAAATTTCTAAGCAGCAAAATATTCAGGAAGCTGTATGGCCACTTGCAACAGCCTACACTGAGTTATGGCAGAAAAGGCATGATGTAAAGCCAGAATACATAATTAAAAGGGAAGCAGAATGTAAAGATTTGGTAAACTTGCAGCCTGGCCATGTGTAGAGAAGCATTTTCAGGAGAAAAATACAATGGAGCAGCCCAGGGACCCTTTGCTGGAGAGATAAGTACAGAAGAAAGGGATTACCAAGAGAAGGGGATAAAAGATCCTGAAGGCATTTCAGAGATCTTGGAGGCTGCGTCTTCCATTAATAGACCCAGAGGTCTAGGGAGACAGAATGGTCTCAGGAAACAGGCCTGAGGTGCCCTCCATGGACTTGTTGCCCAGGACCTCCTCAGTATGCTGCTCTTCACACCAGTATCTCAGCTGCTTTGGCTGCTCCAGCTGTGGTTAAACTGGCCCCAGGTGTGGTTGTACCCACAGCTTTGGAAAACACAAACTGGAAGCCTTGATGGTGTCCATGTGGTGTTAAGTCTGCAGGCTCATAGAGTGCCCATACTGTGAAGGTTTGAGAGCCTCCATCCAGATTTCAAAGGATGTATGGAAAAGCATGGGGGCCCAGGAAGAGATCTGTCACAGGGGTGGAGTCACTGCAGACAGCCTTCACTAGAGCAATGCTGAGTGAAAATGTGGGATTGGATTTGCAGCAGAGAAACTCCATCAATGCCATGCCTAGTGGTGCTATGGGAGTGGGACTGCCAGGGAGACCCCAGAATTGCAGAGCTACCAGCATGCAACGCCAGTCTAAGAGAGCTAAATCATGGCCTCAGACCAGGAAAGTCATAGAAGCAGAACTGCCTGAGGACTTGGGGACCCAACTCCCACACCAACATGCAGAGGATGTTGAGCATGGAGTCAATGTACATGATTCAACAGCTGTAAGATTTGATGCCTGCCATGGTGGGTTTCAGACTTGCTTAGGACCTGTTTACTCCTTTCCTTTGGCTTATTCCTCTCTTTTTGAATGGGAATATTTACCCTATGCTTGTCCCACCATTGTAAGTTGGAAGTGGATAACTTGTTTTGATTTCACAGATGGGACTTTGAACTTTAGACTTTTGAGTTGAGACAAGTTAAGACTTTGGAGACAAAATGAATGTATTTGTATGTGAAAAGGATGTGAGTTTGGGGGGTCAAGGGTGGAGTGCTATGGATTGAGGGTCCCCCCCAACCTCATTGAAGCTTATATTGTGTTTCGCAAAGTTCCAGGTATTTTGTAATAAGCAACAGAAATGGACTAATACGAAATTACAATTGGGTAGGAGGAATAAGTTCTGATATTCTATTGCACAGTAGGGTGATTATGGTTAGCAGTTAAGTTTTGTATATTACTTAATAGCTAGAGGAGAGGCTTTTGAATGTTTTTTCCACAAAGAAATAATAGATGCATGAAGTGATTGATACTTTAACTACCCTGACCTGATTATTATACAACCTATATATGTATCAAAACATCAGATGTACCCCATAATTATGTACAATTACAATGTGTAAGATAAAATAAAACAGTTGTTTATAATAGTTTTTAATGATTCTTTGTATTTCTGTGGTATTGGTTGTAATATCTCCTTTTTCATTTCTGATTTTTGTTATTTGAGTCTACTCTCTTCTTTTTTTAGTTAGCCTAGCTAATGGTTTGTCTGTTTGGTTTATCTCCTTCAAAAACCAACTTTTTGTTTCATTGATTTTTTTGGTATAATTTTGGGGGTTTCTATTTCACTTAGTTTTAATCTGATCTTAATTATTTCTGTCTACTAATTTGGGGACTGGATTGTTCTTATTTTCCTAGGTTTTTGAGGTGTAGTGTTAGGTTGCTTATTTGAAATCTTTCTGTTCTTTAGATGTAAGCATTTATTGCAATAAATTTCCCTCTTGGCACTGCTTTTGCAGTATCTCACAGGTTTGGGTATGATGTGTCTTTATTTCCATTAGTTTAGAGAAATTTTTTGATTTCCTGTTTAATTTCTTCTTGGACCCATAGGTTGTTCAAGAGCATGTTGTTTAATTTCCATGTATTTGTACAATTTCCAGTTTCACTTGTTACTGATTTCTAGTTTTACTCTGTTGTGGTCTTAAAAGATACTTGAAATGATTTCGATTTTCTAAAATGTGTTGAGACATGTGGTCTATCCTAGAGAATGTTTCATGTGCTGATGAGAAGAATGTATATTCTGCTGTTGTTGGGTGAAATGTTCTGTAGATGTCTGCGAAGTCCAATTGATCTAAAGTTTAGCTGAAATACTGTTTCTTTGTTGATTTGTTGTCCAGATAATCTGTTCAATGCTGAGAGAGGGGTGTTCAGGTCCCCAACAATGATTGTATTAGGGTCTATCTCTATCTGTAGGTTTAATAGTGTTTGCTTTATATATCTGAACAGACCAATAACAAGCAATGAGATTGAAGCAGTTATCATCAGTGTCCCAACAAAGAAAAGCCCAGGACAGGATGGCTTTACAGCTGAATTCCACAAAATCTTTAATGAGGAATTACTACCAATTCTCTTCAAACTATTCCAAAAAATTGACACAGAGGCCATTCTCCCAAACTCATTCTGTGGGAGCAGCATCACCCTGATACTAAAACCAGACAAAGATACAACAAAAAAAGAAAACTGTAGGCCAACATCTCTAATGAACATTCATGCAAAATCCTCAACAAAATCTTAGCAAACAGAATACAGCAACACATCAGAAAAATTATATACTATGAACAAGTGGGATTCATCCCTGGGTTGCAAGAATGATTCAACATATGCAAGTGAATAAATGTGATATATTGCATCAACGAAATCAAGGACAAAAACTGTATGATTATCTCAATAGATGCAGAAAAAGCACTTGACAAAATTCAACATCTCTTCATGATAAAGGCTCTCAGGAAAGTAGGTGTAGAAGGAAAGAATCCCAACACAATAAAAAGTATATATGACATACCCACCAGCAATATCATCCTGAATGAGGAAAAGCTGGGGGGAAAAACAAGTTTTTCACTTAAGAACAGGAACAAGACAAGAATGCCAACTCTCACCACTTCTATTTAACACAGTATTGAAAAGTACCAGCCAGACCATTCAGTAAAGAGAAAGGAATAAAGGGCATCCAGATTGGAAAAGACAAAATCAAACTTTCTCTTTTTGCAGATGACATGATCCTATATATAGAAAAATCTAAATATGCTACAAAAAAACTCTTAGAGGTTATAAATTATTTCAGTAAAGATGCAGGATACAAAATCAACATAAAAAGATCAGTAACATTTTTATACTCCAAAAATGAACTGTCAGAAAAAGAAATCAAGAAAGCAAGCCAATTGACAATAGTCAACAATAACAGCAAAAATACCTAGGAATAAATTTAACCAAGAAGGTGAAAGATCTCTACAACAAGAACTACAAATCAATGCTGAAAGAAATTAAAGAGGGCACAAAAAGATGGAAAGACAGTCCATGCTATTGGACTGGAAGAATTAACATTGTGAAAATGTCCATACTACCCAAAGTGATCTACATATTCAATGTAATCTCCATCAGAATACCAATGATATTCTTCACGGAAAAGAAAAAACAATGCTAACATTCATATGGAACAATACAAGACATGGAATAGCCAAAGCAATCCAGAACAACAACAACAAAAAAGCTGAAGGCATTACACTACCTGACTTCAAATTATACTACAAAGCTATGGTAACCAAAACAGCATGGTGCTGGCATAAAAACAGACACTCAGACTAATAGAACAGAATAGAAACCCAGAAATGAACCCACATGCTTACAGCCAATTGACCTTTGACAAAGGCACCAAAAACATACATTGGGGAAAAGACTGCCTCTTCAATGAATAGTGTTGGGAAAACTGGACATCCATATGTAGAAGAATGAAACTAGACCCATACCTCTCACCATATACCAAAATCAACTCAAATGAATTAAGGACTTAGATATAAGATCTGAAATTATAAAACTCCTAAAAGAAAACCTGGGAAACACCTCAGGAAGTAGGACTCGGTAGAGACTTTATGACTATGACCCTAAGAACATAGGCAACAAAAAGAAAAGTATACCAATGGGATTATATCAAACTAAAATCTTCTGCACAGCAAAAGAAACAATTAAGAGAGCAAAAAGACAACCTGCAGAGTGGGAGAAAATATTTGCAAACTATGCATCTGTCAAAGATTAATATACAAGGATCTCAAACAACTTAACAGTAAAAAACCAAATAACCCAACTAAAAAAAAAGAAAAAGGAGCTGAATAGTCACCTCCCAAAGGAAGATATACAAATGCTAACAGACACATGAAAAAATGCTCAATGTCACTAAGCATCAGGGAATTGCAAATCAAAATCACATTGAGATATTACCTCATCCCAGTTAGACTAGCTATTATCAAAAAGACAGAATAACAAATGCTAGCAGGAATGGAGAGAAAGGGGAACCCTCTTCTTCACTGTTGGTGGGACTGTGAATTAGTGCAGCCATTGTGGAAAACAGTATGGGGGTGCCTCAAACAACTACCGATAGACCTGCCATCCCACTGCTGGGTATATACCCAAAGGAATGCAGATCATCATGTCAAAGGGATACCTGCACTCCCAGGTATATTGCAGCTCTATTTGCAATAGCCCAGAGTTGGAACCTACCTACGTGTCCATTAACAGATAACTGGATAAGGAAAATGTGGTATATATACACAATGGGATACCACTTTGCCATAAAAAAGAATGAAATACTGCCATTCTGAGCAACATGGATATACTAGAGAAAATTATGTTAAATGAACTAAGCCAGGCACAGAAAGAAAAATACTGTATGTCCTCACTTATAAGGAGGAGCTAAAAAGAATTTTTAAATCAATAGAAAAAAGAAAGAAAAATACACAACAATCACAATACTTTGTTGAACTTTCAAAAGGATAGAAGAGAACTGAGGCCACCAGAGGTGGGAAAGGGGGATGGGGATGGGGGTGGAATTAGCAAGAAATTGGTAAAGGTCCACAAAAAATGATTACATTGTGTGTAATGTTAAATATACTAATTATCCTAATTGAACATCATATATTTCACAGTTATTGAAATTCAACACTGTACCCCAGAGATATGTACAATCAACTGTTCCAATAAAAAAAAATTAAAAAGAAAAATTAAATTAAATTTAAAAAGATAATATGAATCTTTCTGTGAACTTTTTGAAGTACCCTCACAGATGACACTCTCCCCAATAGTACTCCCTTGAGATAACTGCTGTCTGTATTCATCAAGACTATTTAAAAATGCATATATATTTTTAAATGTAGATTTTATTTTTATTCAGATATGGTGAGGCTAACAGATCAGGAGACAATTGCCATTGAAAAGACGGTTTATTACTCATAGTTCCCAAGAGGAGAGGGGCACATCTCACAGCCCCAGGAGAGAACACTGAGGTTGGTCACAGGCAGACAAAGAGAGGAGAACTGTGGGCAAGATTCTTTTCTGTGATTTTTGAGGGAAGGAATGGTGAGGTGGGGTAAGGAGGTTAAGTAGGTTTAGGACTGGCTAGTTGGAATGGTCTCAGCAGACTCTTGGGGTGAAGGGACTGTCCCTAGTAGTCTGATACCTGGCCTTGTGGTGATTAGGGCAGGGAAAAAGTGGCCCTGAGTGTAAAAGCCCAATAAACAAGGTGTTAGGGGTAGGGCCCTGGATTGATTAGTTTGCATATGAAAGACATGCTCACAGTGAGTCCTTTGCTCTCTATAGTAATGAGCCAACCCTGGGAGGAATAGTCCCTCCCTGGTCAGCAAGGCCCCAAGATGTCAAAGTTCCAATATAGAAATTAGAAAATGTGGTCAATACAATATAAAAAAACTGTTTTGGGCTGTTTTCCCATTTTTTATGATCACAAACAGTATGGTAATGAAGATCCTTAAATACATTTTTGTGTATAGTTTTATAAGATACTTAAAAGTAGAATTTCTGGATCAAAGGATTTATATATTTCAAATATATAATTTAATAAACTACAATTAAAAGTTAATCTAATTTAATTCCAAAAAGGTGAAACCATTTCCATCCCTACCAATAGTGTATGAAGAGGATTCTTTTTCTCATACTCTCAATAATATAGGATTTTATCAGTCTTTTAGTCAATTTGGGGAAAGAACATTAACAGTCAACCACTACAAAAAGTAAGCTGATGTGAAAATATTATCAGACAGAAGAGAATTCAAGGCAAAAAAGATTTAAAAGGGCAGAGTGATATTTAATTTTGATAAGTCACCCTCTACCAAGAAAGTAAAACAACCATTAGCCTTCAGGTATAGTTCTATAATTGCCAATGGCAATTTTATGTGGTTTAATGTAATATCTAATTACATAGCTTCAAAACATATAATACAAAGACTCATACAAGGAGAAATTGCTAAATCTGTGCTCATCATAGAAATCTTCAAAACCCTTCTTTCAAAATGGGCAGATCAGGAAGAATAAATAAGGATAAAGAGGATTTGAATAACATAATTAACAAGATTGACCTACTAGATACATGTAAGTAAACAGTATAAATTTCTTTGCAAATAACTGTGGAGTATTTAGTACTTACCAGCACACACATAAGCATTTAGATTAATTAAAAAACTAAATTGTCTGAGAGTATTGATTAACAACAGCTTAGATTATATCCTAAGAAGAGTGTTCATCGAAAGGGCAGGATATTTCAATCCGATTTGCAAGCAGAGAAAAGCCAGCCACGAGGAGAAGCGCCTTGAGCCTCCTGTGTGGCTTGTGCTGAGGACCCCTTGAACTCTGGGGCCTCCAGGCCTCTTTGTCTTGTCAGCACTTTTCTATTTCTAGGCTAAGGAGCTCAGGCTTCTCAGATGTGGCTTAGGAAACACAGCCTCCTAATCCAGGAGAGTAGGGAGACTTAGAACTGGAGTGGGGCGGGAGAGAGCAGTAGAGAAACCAACTTCAGGAGTTGGACTTGGGTGTGTGGAGAAACCCCAGCAATGCAATCTCTCCCTTCAGATCCTCCTCGGGGGCCTGATCTGACTGAGTCAGGGGGTGCCTAGCGCTGCGAGGTTCCTCCCTGTCACTGTGAACGCTTGGTCAGGGCTGTGTATATCGTCACTGCCTTTCAGAGAGAAGATTGGACCTGTAGGTCTGGAAGAAATCAGGTCAGCCCAGGATCCTTCAGCCAACTCTTAAGACAGGATGGGGATCATGCCTGTGTATTAAAGAAGTTTCCGCCTTGTGTCGTATAGCAAAAAAAACACCAAAGAAGGTAAGAATTTTCTAAGAATTACAGAAATGGGTGAGAACATGACGGCAAAAAACTTAGGTTTTACACAGGAAATAAATATGGGTTTGATCTGGGGACAGAGGTCAGAGAAAGCACCTTTGGTATCTCATCAATCCCCCAGACGTTCTTCAAGTCCTGCATCATCAATCTTCCTTCCATTTCTTGGGCTCCCTTAGTGGGTGGATAAACACTTACCTACATTTTTTGAATGACAGTGCCAGGAAGGGATGATTGTAAGTCAGATCCTAGAAGAAGTAGTCTCACCCATGTGGTGTATATGTGCTTTTCAGCTGAAAAGATAGCTCAGCTGGGGAAAGCACCAGCAGGAGAAGCAGTTATTGCCAAAAACTGCTGATTCAACAACGTGAGGCTGTGTCAAGCTCATTTTCCATGCCTGACCTTATGAAGTTTTTACTTTTTCAGTTTTTCTCTTAAGAATTATTTTTTTTCCCTTTCTATTTATTTTTCTAGTGACATCTGGAATGTTCTCTGCTAGTCTGTAGATGACTTCACTTTCTTCTCTTAAGCAGCCATATATAATACCCATTTAGTCAGAGCTACTTTCTAATTTTTCTTATATGTAAAAATTTTGGCAAAATATTATTTATCGATTTTTAATTATAAAATTTATAATAGAACTATATAATTTTAAAATGAATGGGATAGGCTGTCACTCAACCCCATTCTCTAGCGGTAATACTGTTAATAGTTTGGTGCATACTGTGATTCTTATGCACTTGCTAGCAGATTTTTTTTTAATGCAGATGAGAGCACAGTAAGCATACTATTCTACAACCTGCTATTCTTCATGTAACTTATCTTGCGGATCTTTTCACAGGATTACATATGGACTTGCCTTGTTCTTTGTCACGGCTGAATACTGTTCCATTGTTTTTAATGTACCATGATATATTTAGTTAACTGTGTATGATAACTATATAAGGTGCTTTTTATTTTGTGGGGAGAGTTATTTGGGAGCTTTTTGAGACTTTCAGACAGTCTGTGCTTTTCATGACAATGACAAACATTTGCAGAGTACTCCTCACATATCACCTCACCTCACCCTCGAAACAACCCCGTAATGGAGTTACTATCATTATTAACAAAGAACCAGATGAAGCCACGGAACCCAAGGCCGGAATCACAGGCACCTTTGCCATTGTAATGATAGCTGGATCACCCCGTCCCCTTCCACAACATACACGAAAGCACATCCTTTTTGTCCTTGATAATCCAGGGTTAGTTACAATTGAGTGTGCTGCTTAATGGGAGACTTCCCTTCTTTCACCTCTAAGGGTTGTTTCAAATAGTTTATTAGCCTGTGATAGTTATCACTCCCTCACTCTAGAGCAGTGTCATATTTCTATCTCCAATGACTTTTTATAGGGTAGATGACTAATAAAGTCATCTTATTCTGCCACCATTTTGGGGTTAATAAACTCATAAGAAACCAGGTACCTGAGGGCAAAAAAGAGGATTTAATCAATAACAGCTCTTGACCCCGCAATAATCAGTATCCATCCTGTTGGTTCATGCTGCATTGAAATAGTATGTCTTTTACTGCCTCCTAAATTTGATCCAGGGACATGTTTTCGGTTGTTGATATTTTAAAATAAATATGATTTTAGATTGAATCCATCAACATATATTGAGGTATTACAGTATACTAAGCACTTTAAACATATTGTTTATTATCCTTGAAGATAGATGAGAAAACTGAATCTCAGAGAGTTTAAATGCCCAAGATCTAGTGAGAAGCTGAACTGGAGTTCCCACCCAAATCTGTACACTTCCAAAACCCAAACACTTTTCAATACACAACATGGCTCTGCAGGCAAGTTACCAATGTATCAAAGAAGCTGTGAGTCATTGATGGGCCCAATCGTTGCTGAAGTCCCTTCCAGCTCCAAAACTGTGCGGGTAGCCAGGAAGACTTTGATTGGTTTGGTCATGACGGCACCTCGTTTTACCCCATATTGAGATTCTGGTTTCATGACATCTCATACAACTGGGAACCATTTTGCACACACACACACAAAGATCATAGTCTTTTTTTCTTTGGTTATTTATTCAGAATAAGCTAACCAGCATAAGCGAGGTGAGTCTTTAGTATTGATTTGCGAAGGAAAATACAACTCTTTGACAATCCCCAATACCATAACCTTCAAAAATAGAGGAAGGAGCGTGGAGTAGAAGTGAGGGAGAGAAAAAAATAAGTTGAATCCACTCTCTATGTTGTTAGGTCATCTCACATTGCTTCCTGAAGGGAGCTAGAGAAAAAGTCGTCTTTGTTGTGTAAAAATAAATATAGCATGAAGTTTATTCGACGAATATTTATGGAATTCCTAGTATGTGTCAGACTCTGTGATAAATCCTGGGGATAACATGATGAATTTTCTTACACACGGTCTTTGCTCTGAAGGAACGCATGTCTAATGGTAGAGAGACAAGGTAGAAAACTATAATATGGTATTGCAGTGATGATGGAGATGCGAGCAGATGTGCAGGAGCTCTGAGGAGGGACATGTCAAACTGGCTTCTTTAAGGCAGGTGATGCCTAAAGTGAGCCTTAAGGAATGAGTCAAGTGAGCCAGTGGAAGAGAAGTGGGAAGGGAAGACCCTTCCAGGTAAGAGCAAAAATACAAAGGTCATGGTAAAGAGCAGAGTTTGAACAAAGGGTAGAGGAGAGATGAGGCTTTTGGGAAAATGGGTTCTGTTTGGGATACATGGAGTCTGAAGCACCCCAGTGAAATTGTTTAGCAGGAAGCTGGACATATGGGGCTGAAGTTTAGGGATCAGCTGGGATGGAAATATAGATTTGAGAGGCGGGAGCATATGCAGAGTAAGGAGAGGAAACATTTGAGATTAGAATACACATTTTTAAAAAGGCATTTAAGAGACGAACAGAGGGAAATGAGTTCAAGGAGAACTAATAATTAGAGAGAGAGAGACAGAGAGTCTGGCATCTCAGAAGCCCAAGGCATAGAACTGAAGTTGAGATGTGGCCTATGGAGACAGATGGCCTTGTTGTTCTGAAAAAGTAAGGACTGAAAAGACAAAGGCATCGGAGACATCAGATGGAAATATTTTGATCAAAAGTAAGAATGAAAGAGGTGTTTTTAATAGGAATTAAGGAGAAAATATGTAGTCTACTCGAGAGAAATCTGAATGAGAAGAGAGGTTGGTTGAAAGCTAGAGGGATTTAGGAAGCCAAAAGAAGATGGTGATAATTATGATGATAATGATGATAATGATAATGAATTGCTTTGAGAATGCAAGAGAAGAAACTACAGTATGTTTCTAGACTGCAAAGGTAAAGCAGGTAGGAAGGTTGAAAACAGGAGAGAGATGTGGAATGACAAATGCAGGGGATTCTCAGGAGAGGAATACCTTGTGCACTGAGACTGGAGAGTGGGGAGGATGCTCTCACATGTTCCATAGACAATTTGGTCCACCTGAACAATACCCTACCTGGTTCTCCCTATCACAGATTCCCTCTTCCGTTTGTCAGCAAACAGCTTGCTGTCCCCTTGGATCTGCTATCTGCCTCCTGCAGGAACATTGCACTTAAACTATGGGAAGTGGAACCTCCACCCAACACCATTTTGCTTTTCAGAATGCAGAGAAAGGTATGTGTTTCCTGCCTTCAAAACCAACTGTGGGTAACCCCAAATCTGTGTTGCATAGGGAGGGGCTCTTCAGGGTAGAAGCAGAAAAGCATTAATTTCTTCTCAAGCCAATTCTTAGAAATGAGCTTCTCCTCTTTGTGATATGACCACCAGAATACTCAGCTGAACTGTATTTGATAGAGTTAAAATTTGTTCACAGAGTTAATGTCATCCATTGGGGTTTATCCCAAACTATGCATGTACTAGAGAATAAAATATGATTGGGAAAAGATGGGATGAAATGCATTTCAGGCAGAGGGTACAGCATGTGCAAAGGTCCTGAGGTAGGAAGAAGTCAGGATATTCAAGGACTGAATGGTTTAAAGTGAATGTGATGGAGGATGGCATGAGATGAGGCAGAGTCCAGATGACTCAGCATCTTGCCGAGTTTTAAACTTTATCCTAAAGTCATGAAGAACCATTAAAGAATTCAAAATAGGGAGTTTTATAATAAAATTTACATATTTTAAACGTTCTTCTGGGTTCTGTGAAGAAGGGATTGGAGGGGTAAGAGTAGAAGAGAGAAGAAGGGTTTAGAAGTAACAAAAGTCGTCTGACCAAGAGAGGTAATGCCTTGGTCCAGAGTTGGTGGCAGTAGAGATGGAGAGATGAGGGTGGATTCCAGCAATATTCTGGAGGTGGCATTGACAGGACCCAACTGATCAGAGTATGGAGTGAGAGAGAAGGATGAATCAAGAATGACTTCCAGGTTTCTGTCCAGCAAAACTGGACAGATGATGATGCCAATTACTGACATGAAGATAACAGAAGAGAACTAGGTGTGACTAGGGGGAAGATAAGAAGTGTTTACACACTGGGTTTGAGGTGCCCATGAGGCGTGCTAGTGAAAGTGTGGACAGGCAGCTGCATATTCAGATCTGGATTTTGGAAGAGGTTAGGCAGGAGATACATGCATTTGGAAGGCATCAGAGTATAGGCGGTTGTTGAAGCCATGGGGGTCACTGAAGTTAGCCTAGAGTGAGAGTAAGGACAGAGTAGAGACCAAGGCCCAGGACAGAGCCATGAGGGACTCCATACTTAAGCATCAGGTAGACAAGGATGAGCCAGCAAAGGAGGCCAAGGAAAGACAGCCAGAGATGTAGGAGGAAAGTCAGGAGCATGTGATATCTTAGAAGCTGCAAGAAGAGTGTTTCAAGAGTATGGTCAACCTCAACACAGGTGAGATATCAAATAAATGACAATTAAATATACCCTTTAGATTTAGTAATGGGAATGTCATGGGTACATTAATAGAACCAATTCAAGCTGGGGATAAAAAACAAATTACAGCATGGGATGAGGATTGATGGAGAAAAGAAAATGGGGAAAGCTAACCCTTTGAAAAGTCAAGGTGGAAAGGTTTTTGTATCAAACCAAGGTGGAAAGGTTTTTGTATCAAACACTTATCAGTATCAAGCAACATATGGTTAAGAGCCAGATGTCCTGGGTTCAAATCCTGACTGTACCATTTACCAGCTGTGAGATCCTCTTAACCTCTTTTTGGTCTCAGTTTCTTTACTTTTAAACCAGGGATAAAAATAATAATACCTCCCCTCATATATTTGTTATGAGTATTAAATGAATGAGTTAATATAAAATGCTTAGAACAGTATCTGGCTCATAGTAAGCATTCCAATAAGTATTAGTTACCTTTATTACCAAAATTTGTGGGTGGTTTGGAAATAATCCAAGGTTAGCTATTTAGTGTCTGAAAGATGGGATAGAGGAAGCATTCAGACTGCGGTGAGCCTACCAAGACGAGGTGTGTGAAGGGAGGTGAGTAGGGTGGGGGCTTTTATACCCTTTGGAGAGCTGTTCTAAAAGTCAAAGTGAGCAAACAAAAGATAAAATAAAATTCTAAGTGGCTTTGACCTTTTAGAAATAAAATGGACAGAATAAGCTGCAGATATTCTCAAAAAGTAAGGACTGACTGGCCAAGTACTGAGGAAAAGATCTAGAGTGTAAAATACAATGGTCAGAGGCTCAGAGCGAAGTGAAAAGAGGGTGGCCATTTGAGTCAGAAGACCTGGGCCCCCGCTGCATGACACCATTGAAGGACTCTGTGTGCCATCTGAAAAGAGCAGGTAATAAACAAAGATGATTATTCTCTACTAAGTATTTACTACATGCCTGGAACTGTGCTAAATGCTTTACACTCATTATTTTATTTTCCCAACAGAAATTTTATTAATCTCCATTATATTTTTATTTCTTTTGTTTTTTGGCATTTGGCCAGTACAGGAATCTGAACCTTTGACCTTGGTGTTGCAAGTTGGCACTCTGAACAACTGAGCTAACCAGGCAGGCCTAATCTCCATTCTAAAGATGCAGTTATTATTTGCCCCCCTTTTGATATTGTGAGTCTTACATGAAATAGTTGTATGTGGACTTTAAACTGAGACATGCCAGTAAAAACATGAGTTATTTTTAGTGAACAGCAGTTTGAAAGTAAGCCTCGTGCTGCAAGCGACACGTAGGTCTGTGGGCACGCTGAAACTCTGAGGGGGACTCTCCCCCTCTCTTCCTCCTGGGCATTCATCCGATTCCTTTACTTTGTGGCCACACCACCACGTCTGATACGTAGGCCTACAGGCCCCCCATGATGAAGACATGGGAAAAATTAGTACATTGGAAAAAGATAAAGAGCCTTTGATTAATCTATCTTTGAAAAGCCTGACCTGTCAATATGAGTCAGGGGGATGTGGAAAAGGAATAGTATTTAATGTCCTTAGAGTGTGGAACACCAAATCATAGCCCTAACGCAGCCCTCACATAGGTGGCCCTAACACAGAGCACACAGTGAGTGAGTCAGGACCGCATGAGCCTGCGGAGAAGGCACTTGTGTTTTGTGGGGAAACACTGGCAGCACCTTGTTCACATGGACCTAAGCGTCCCCATAAGCCCATGGCTTCCATGGCTTCCGTCTGTCCCAGCTCCTCTTGCACATTTTTTGCCCAAGACCAGGAATAGCTATTTCTTTAGGGTGCTGGGGCGTTAATGGCTAGCAGCTTGGTCATTGTTTCCAGAGCTTATCAGTGAATGGATTCAGAAAATATTTAAAGGGAAAAGAAGATCATGACCAATCCATATTTGATATTATATTTGTATTCCATTTTTTCTTTATTAAAAATTCTTTTTTCAGTCATGACATTAATATAGAAGTATTTACCCTACAATATATAAAAAGTAGTTTTAGAATAACAATATCAATAGTATTATAAGCAATATGATTACTAAAAACTCTAAAATTTCTTCATAGTTGTGTTTGGCCTTTGGATATATCCACTAAGAATATACAAATCTCCAAATTTTCTAGTTGTTTGAAATAACTCCTTTCTGTGTGGTTATGCCACTAACTTATGCAAGGCTTGGTTCAGTTGTTTAATTTTTACTTTTGCTTTTCAGAAATTGATTTTTTAAATTTTGATTTAAATGTATTTTATAAAACATTTGTACAATTCCTGTTTCAGTTATCTATTGCTATGAAACAAACTATCTGAAAAGTTAGTGGCTTAAGGCAATCATTTTATTTTGTTCATGATTTTGTGGGTCAGGACTTTGCAAAAGGCCCAGCTTGGTGGTTTGTCTATGATCCCTAGGGCAGCTGGGGCTTAGAGACTCTTCTTTTTTAAAAAAATTCTTATTTTGTTATTACTTTTGGCAGCTGACCAGTAGGGGGATCCAAACCCTTGACCTTGGTGTTAATAACATTACAGTCTTAACCCACTCAGCAACAGCCAGCCCTGGAAGATCTGCTTCTAAGATGGCTTCTCTCTTGGTGTCTGGTGCCTTAGTGTGCCTTGGCCTTTCTTTCTCCCCACGTGATAGCTTATTTCCCAGGGCCTTGCTGTGTGTCTTGGGCTTCTCATTGCATGGCACTTGGTCTCTGACTAGTCAAACTCCTTAACCGGCAGCTGGCTTCCCCCAGAGTGAGCATTCTAAGAGCAAACATTCCAAGAAGCAAGAAGCAGAAGCTGTTAGGTTCTTAAGATCTGAGCCTGGAAACTGGCACAGCATCATTTTGACTGTATTCTATTGGTCAATGTGGTCACAGAGCCTATCTAGATTCAAGGAGAAGGGACACAGACCCCACCTCTTGAAGAGAGAAGTGTCAAAGAATTTGCAATCATCTGTAATTTTGCTGCAGTTCCAAAGTCAAATCTACAAAAGGTACATTCATAGAAGTATTGTTTTCATCTCTGTCCTTTCCACGTTGCTTCTTCCCTCCACCTTTAAGTAACTACATTAGTTTTTGGTTTATTTTTCCATTTTCTTAAAAAACATAAGCAAATAGTTTGTGTGTGTATTCATGTTTTCCCCTTTTCTTAGATAAATTGCAATATCCAATACACCCTGTTCTGTACCTTGCTCATCTCACTTAATAATATATTCAGTAGATTATGCCATAGGCGAAATATAGAAATATTCCTTATCCTTTTATACCTCTGTGTACTCCATTGCATGATGGTAGTAGCATTGTTTACTCAGCCAATTCCCCTATTGACAGATGTTTGGATTGTTTCCAGTCTTTTTCTATTACAAATAGTGCTTAAGTAGTCTTGTGCATATATCTTTTCATATCTTTGCCAGTTTATTTTTGTCATAGATTTATTTTTTGGTATAGTGGGATTGCTGGGTCAAAGGGTAAATGCATTTGTAATTTTGTTAAGATTTTATCAAATTTTCCTCTAAGTGCATTTCCACCAGCAATACTGTATTAGCACAATAGGGCTGCCATAATAAAGTCCCACAGACTGGAAGGCTTAAACAATAGAAATTTATTTGCTCACATTTCTGGAGGCTAGAAGTCCAAGATCAAGGTTTCAGCAGGTTTGGATTTCTCCTGAGGCCTCTCTCCTGGGCTTGCAGATTAGCTTTCTCACTGTGTCTTCATGTGGCCTCTCCTCTGTGTGTGCACATCCCAGGTGTCTCTCTGTGTGTCTAAGTTTCCTCTTCTTATAAGAACACCAGTCACATTGGATTAAGACCCACCCTAATGACCTCATTTTAGCTTAATCACCTCTTTGAATGCCCTCTGTTCAAATACAGTCACATTCTGATGTACTGGAGGTTAGGGCTTCCATGTATGAATGGGGGGGGGCTGTTGGTGCAGATATGATTTAGCTCAGAACAAATGTATGAGTGTCTCCTTACAATCTCACCAACAGAGTGCATTGCCCAATTTTAGAGTTATGACTTATAAATCTAATAGGTAAGAAAGGATATCTCATAGTACTTTTAGTTTGTCTCTCTCTTACTATAAGTAAGGTTGAACATCTATTCACGTTTAAATCTTGTGCTTTTTCCCCCCTCAGAACTGTCTGTTCATATCTTCTGCCCATTTTCTACACAATCTTTGTTCTTTTTCTTCTCTATTTTTAGAAATTCTTAATATAGTAGGAAGATCAACTCTTTGTGATATAAATTGCAAAGATTTTTTCCCAGTTTGTCCTTTATACAGATCGTTTTTGAGTTGGTTTCAGCTCAGGCTGAGACTTCCTATCTCACAGGGGACTCTGTGTTCTAGGTCAGCTCACCCTGCTGCTGCTGGCGCTAGGAGGCAGAGATTTATTGGTTTCCCCTAAGTACAGAAACTTCCCCAGG
The DNA here is from genome assembly GCF_027409185.1 of Cynocephalus volans. Lineage (NCBI taxonomy): Eukaryota > Metazoa > Chordata > Mammalia > Dermoptera > Cynocephalidae > Cynocephalus > Cynocephalus volans. Next base: position 64,983,122 of record NC_084468.1, on the reverse strand, counting down.
TCCTGCCTTTTCACAGACAGCCCAATTACACCTCCCTGCCACGCACAGATCCTGAAGACTATCTCCCATCCCATAAGGGTGTTAAACCCCCAACTGCCTAGACATGTGTCTAGTCCAGCTTCCCCTGGGGCTGCCTGACTTCAATACTTGCTGATAGTGTTGGCTGCAGGTTCTTCATTTCTGACACATGGAAATTTCCCTTCCCTAATTTTGACTTCAGCTATCAGTAAAAAATTTTTTTCAAATCATTTTATGCAGCTTTTATTTTTTTAATGTGTTAGAGTGTGGGGGATTCCTACATCGGCTTAAGCATGCCATGTCAGAGTAGAAGCCAATATTAGACTCTAAAGGTGTGGCCGGTTAGCTCATTTGGTTAGAGCATGGTGCTGATTACATCAAGGTCAAGGGTTCAGATCCCCTTACCAGTCTGCCGCCAAAAAAAAAAAAAAAGAAAAAGAAAAAAAAATCAGACTCTCTATTCTCCCTAAAGAGGTGTCATAATTCATTAAGTTTTTATTGCTTACCTTTTGTTAAGCTTATACTTCCTTTAGAGAAAGGCACTTCTTTCTAGAGGCATTATTATTTTTTCTTCAAATCTGTGTTGTGTAGAGAGATAAATACAGTATTCTTGACAAAAGTAATGGAAATAAGAGGAACCATTAAAAAAGTCTCTGTTATACTTTTCTTAAATAATTGATTTGTTCTCCTCCACTCTACTGGGCATCACCTTGGTTCACAATTTTCTCACAGTGTTCTTACACGTGGAGTTTTTATGGCCAGGTGCATGTGTAACTTGCACCCTAGGATTTAGTCCCCAAGCATTTTGCATTGTGCTGGTGTAAAGGGATGATGGGATAAAGGATTTTAAACTATCCTGCACCTCACAGCACCCATCTCAATTAAAGGTAACCCAAGCCCCAGATAGACGACTGGGAGGAAGAGGAAAAGAGGGAGCAAGAGAGGTGTTACCCACTCCCCCAGCTCTAAGAAGCTAAAGCAGGACTGAGGATATAAGTATGCCTGGTTGTTGGCAGCACTTGCTTTAAATGCATGGGGCAAGGCATTAGCAAACAACAGCACTGATGTTCATGTCTTCCTCAGTGGTTCTTAAACTTCAGCGCAAGTAAGAATTATGCGTAGAGCATGTTATACCTGCCGATTCCTTCCTGGGTTCCACCTGTAGAGATTCTCATGCTGAGGGTCTAGGGCGAGGTCCGGAAGTCTGTGAGTTTACCAGGAGTTCCTAAAACATCTGGAGCGCCTGCCCTGGACATTTCATTCACTATTCTGAACACGATTTTACAGAATTCAATGGGTAAAGCGTCAACCTCAACACTTATTATTTAGTGTGAGTGCCTTTTAGAAATACTTATAGTATGACTTTTTTCCATAGGAAAACAAATTTGGCTTTGCTTTAATTCCTCCCAGCTTCTCTCTTCCCACTTCACCATCAGCTTTCCTTTTAGGGATATCAGCAAGGATTCTATTAGCTCTCTAATGAAAGCTAAATGTATTAAATTAATCTGTCTTCTGTTCACGAGGTTGACCTGAGTGAACCCGCAGGGTTTCCTTTTTAATCCAGCTTTATCCATAAATAGTCCATTCATCACCAGCAGCATATCCAGGCCCAGGAGCTTAAGAAGAATCTAGTTATTTGTGCGGACAGCTGTTCCCTTCTCTGGAAACAACGCTTGACCACAGGTCCTAAACCTCCTACAAAGAACAAAATCTACACACCCAACCTGCCCTACACGGTCACCTAGCATAAATCCTGGTAAAAAGGATCAGCCCAAAGGCTGTCTGAGAAACTGCATTGTCCACGCAGTTATGGACGTTTGAGACGGGGATGCTTAAAGCCTGCAGGGACATCAGGGAACTGGGAAGAGCAAGCACAGGACCCAGGAAACATTTATCATCCCTGATGTTGTATGATGTATTCAGTATTTATCATTTGTTTTCCCCAGATTTCATCTGGTTTCAGCCTATTTTCCAGATGAGGACACTGAGGCCCAAGGTGACTTGCCTGAAGCCACTTGCTTGTCAGGGCAGATGCAGGGAGAAGCCAGGATTCCTGACATCCAGGCTATTGTTACAATAAGAAAATGTCAGCCCCCCATTATCCGACTTATAGAGGATGCTGCCTCCTCGCAATCTCTCCAGTTTATATCTCCTTCTCAGAATCCTGGCAATCCAGCTTTCCATCTCTGCACATATAAATGTTTTCATCAGTCAATGGGAATGTCAATAAACCGCCAGCAATATTAACATAGCCATTTGGCAAGAATGGAGGTGGGTGGTGGTGGGATGGGAACGGGGAGAAAGCACTATGGCCAGCAGCAAAGCAGACACTTCTTTGGGGCATCCATGGGTAGATTTTTCCCCACCACCTGTCCCCGCATGTACAGTGGGAGAGGGAGCAGGCACCTTCCTCCCCATCTCTCCGCTCCTCACCCCCGGCCCAGGGAGTCCCAGCTCACAGGCTTGCTTCTCCTTCTGTGTCACAGCCTTCAAGGCAGCTGCTCTGATCCAACGTTGGTACCGTCGCTACATGGCCCGCCTGGAGATGAGGCGGCGTTGCACCTGGAGCATCTTCCAGTCTATAGAGTACGCTGGGCAGCAAGACCAGGTCAAGGTGCGGTGGGATGTGGGATGGAGCCGCCTCCAGCTCTGCCTTCTAGTCCTGGGGCAGCGAGACACAGGTGCTCAGAAGGGGAAGCTGACTGGACCACTCCTGGATTCTCTTTCCCTCATCTCTAAAGCCAAGTCTCTTTGGGTTCTTCTGCAGCTCCATGATTTCTTCACCTACCTGGTGGATCACTTCACCCCCAGCAGCCACAGTGAGAGTGAGTATGAAGTGCCACATGGCATGTCCTCCTGTCCCAAGGTCATAGATGTTAGGGTGAGGTGGGGGATGCACAGGGAGCCAGACCATGAATTGGGTGACACCTGGGGAATGTGCAAGAGTGCTGACAGATGAACGGCAGAGTGCAATTTTATCCTGAGATCTCCCAAAAACACACCTGGAGACAAGAGTTTGCGTGCAAGGAGCTTACTTGTTCAGTGCAGGAAACACTGCAGGTGAGAGGGAGCAGGGAGGGGATTTGGGAAAGGGAAGGTTGCCAGTAGAGGTGGGCTACCAAGCCAGCGTGTCTGGGAGATAGCACCAAACACCAGCCTCAGAATTATCCCACCTGCAGGCAGAGGGAACAGGAGTCTTTATCCGCTGACTCCTGAGAGGTATTGGTTGAAGGCTGCTGGCAGGAAAGGATGGGAGTGTTGTGCATTCCACAGCATTTCTGGCCTGCACCACATGGCCCTCTGTGATACTAGGCTAGAGACGCAGAGCCTGGCCACTGGAGGGTTTGAAGGGCACAGAAAGGCCTGCCGCATCTGCTGCACTCACTAAGTGCACCCTAGATGCCTGTCAAGTGGTTTTCCATCTTGGCTTTTCCCTTCCCTCTTGCTTACAAATCTAGACCTCTAAATTTCTATACTTTCTAAGTCTGACAAATCTCGATCTTTTAAAATAAAAGTAGAAGGGCTGGTCTGTGGCTCACTTGGGAGAGTGTGGTGCTGATAACACCAAGGCCACGGGTTCGGATCCCTATATAGGGATGGCTGGTTAGCTCACTTGGGAGAGCGTGGTGCTGACAACACCAAGTCAAGGGTTAAGATCCCCTTAACAGTCATCTTTTAAAAAAATAAAAAATAATAAAATAAAATAAATTAAAATAAAAGTAGAATAGATACCAGCTGATGGTTTTATTGACATGAAACCCTAACCTCTTCCTCCCGCCCATCCTAGTCTCTCATCACTTTCCCCTTTCCTTTCTCATCTCTTGTGCTGGAGCTGAGGCCAGATTGGCCAGGTCCCCTTCAAATCGTGTCCAGGGAAGGCTATTCTGTTTTGTCTGTGGGCTACATGTCTGATCATAAGCCGGCCTCCTTTTCTATCTGTACTAGGAGACTTCCTGAACCGCATGTTCACCGAGGAGAGAGTTCCCCAGGACTCTCAGCTGGAGGAATGCGGTGACTATGAATCCATAGAGGTACCTGCCAGCTACACGGGGCCGCGCCTCTCCTTCCCGCTCCTTCCTGACCATGCAACTGCCCTGGTGGAAGCTTTCAGACTGAAACAAGTAAGCTTATGTGGGGAACATGGGTCACCACCAACTGTGTAAGGTGCAAAGGGAGACCAAACCCAGCATAGAAATAATGGCCCGGATTTAGAGTGCTCATGTCATGTGTCAGCTAGACAGACTCTACTCCCTTTGCTCAGGAAGGACCTGTGGTCGATCAGCCAGGTTTTATACTTGAAAGCTTCTCTAAATCACATAATCTCTCTTGCTTCATTCATCCCACAGATAATTACTGAGCACCACCCCACACTGTTCTGGGCACTGGGGATACAGCAGTGAACACGACAGACTCCAACCACTGCCCTCACGGGGCTGACATTCTAGTAGGGGACAGACAACAAATAATGCCTAACAACCAGTCAATTACATAGTATATTAGAAGGTCATAAGAGCTATGGGAAAGAATAAACTCATTAGTGGGTGGGAGAGATGACAATTTTATACAGTGGTATGGGTAAGTGATTTCTGAGCAAAGGTCCAAGGTGGTGAGAAATATGCCATGTGGATATCCAGGGAGAGAACATTCCAGGCAGAGGGAATAAATAGAAAGGCCCTGAGGTGGCAAATTGCCTGGACTGTTCAGGGACAGCAGGATGGCCATTGTGTCTGGGGAGGAGGGAGCCGGGGGAGGTGTGGTAGAGGTGAGCGGGGGGGGGGGGGGGTGGACTTTTATTTTCTGAAAGAGATGGGTACAGGAATGATACATTTGACTTGCTTTTTAAAATAATCATTCTGGTTGCTGTATTAAGAATAGAGTGTAAGGAGCAAAGGCCAAAGCAGGGAGACCAGTCAGCAGACTGCTGCAATGGTCCAGGCAAAAGAGCACAGTGGCTCTAAACCATGACTGCAGCGGCAGAGGTGGTGAGAAGAGGTCAGATTCTGGCTGTGTGTGAGATTGCAGTCCTTCCCCCTTTCACGTGAAGATGACTCACTGCAGGAGGAGATGGGATGACATTTCCCAGTAATGACAGGATCGCTCAGTATCTTCAACATATATACATGCACTTATTCATACTTTGCTGAGACAATCATGTCTTCCTCCCAAGCTAAAGGCAAGGAAGGGTTTTATAGAATAGATAGGAAAGAGGAAATTAGTTCAATATTTGCAGAAGGGACAAATGGGGACAATGAAAAGCAGAAACGAGGGCAGAAGATGGGTGGAAAAGAAAGGACCCATGCACAGAGGCCCAGGAGCACTGGACTAGGGTTACTCTTGAGGACTTGGTGATTGGGGTCATTAAGTAGCAGAGGCGAGCGCTGTCGTCCCTCCTGGATATCAGTGTTGCTTTGTTCCCCCCGCTCCTCTTCCTCCCAGTAGCAGCTCCATGCTCGTTATGTCTTGAATCTTTTGTATGAAACCAAGAAGCATCTGGTACAACTGCCAAACATCATCCGGGTTTCGACCTGTTACAACGAGGAGATCACAGTGTGTGGTAAGAGTCAGTCAGGAAACAATTTCCATGGCAGACACAAACAAGAAAATTCTGTCTGTGGCGGGTAGGAGGAGAGGAGGCTGCCCAGAGCCCTTTCCCTCCTTCAAGCTGAGCACTTATGTATTTGCTCCACATTCACTTAAAGGAGACGTGGTGCAATGAAGGGGAGCCATGGAGCTGAGGGCCCAGCCTCTGCGTCATTTTTCCAAGCAATTCATATTGACCCCAAACTCATGTTCTCCATTCAGAACAAAATCCCTGTAAATAACCAGACCCTCCTTGTTAGAAGACAGCTTATTTATTGGTACTTGAGCAAGCCTCAATGCCTAGCGAATTATTCCTTCCATCCATATACATTCCTCTCCCAGACAGAAGTGCTATTAAGGACAGTTTTCTCCATCTCCTCATGTTTGCAGTGATGTTTAACATTCGTTATAGACTGACGCCCCACCCCTTACCTTAGGGGAGGGAGATCACAGTACATCAGAGACCATAAACTGGCACCGCTCAGGCCACAGGCAGCCTACAGATTTGGCTTGTTTGCTGTACAATGTTCTTAAACCTTTAAAATTGGTATTACAGCATTTGAAAGTTGGAGGATTTCATATTAAAATCCATATTTCCAACTTGAAAAATCTCATAACATTGCCCATAAAACGAGTAGCAGCTTCCTACTTTACATGGGGCAAAAGCTTTCCAGATCTCAACTGTGTTTGCAACCCTGCATTATTCTGTCCCATCTTTGCATCAATAAAAATATGTCATTTACTATTTATGATAATCATGCAGAAAAAAATATTGTGCTTTCTGCTTTCAATATTAACTACCCCTGCAATAAGAGAAATTAATATTTATCTCTATCTTACTTATGGAAAAATTAGTAACCATAAATTTCTTAACTTTATCAGATTTTTCTGGGTATTTTTCTTTTTATAGTAAAAATCAGAAATGATGGTAAGGACTAATCAGAACTGATATTCTTTTCCTATCTTTGTTAGGAGATTTACATGGCCAGTTGGATGACTTAATATTTATATTTTATAAGGTATGAATGTTTAAATTAAATTCCTTTCATGCTCTAAGGCTTAATTTAGAAGTTAAAATACAGTATCTATTAAATAAATACTTAAATATTGTTTGAATTTTTAATATATTTTTAATGTTTTCTGCTATGCAGCAAATACATAATATAAAAAGTCAGTACTACATTATATTCAAACACATTTTTGTAAACTGTTTAACAAATACAAAATGTTAGGTTAATAAATAGAAGGTATCATTATTTAGCAATTGATTTTATTTTTTCCAAATAAAGAAAAATTGATTATTAACAAAGCAACCAAAAGCTATTTTCATATCCATTCTTAGTTATAAAATGTAGAACATATAATAAAGTATATGAATATAACAATATTTTATTAATATAATATTACCTTATACATATACCGTACTTGCCTATTCATTTTCCCATGTATTACCTTGTTTAATCATGAGGGATCTATAGCAGCTTTTTTTTATTGCTAGTTAAAGATAGTCTGACCAGAACTTAAAACTGACCTTTTGATCACAAGTTCATTGCCCTTTGCTCCACACCACATGGCAACACTCTGTCTTTGTGTAAAGTGTTTATTCTGACCAGCATTTCATAACCTCATCCTTGCTGGAAAGGAAACAAAAGACCGATAGAAAATATTTCCATCTTTTACTGACATTTCACATTTGGAGGAGACCAGGAAAGCATAGAACTGGCGTTAGACTTGATGTGATTGTCAACTGCCCATTGGCTTTAACCTGATTTCCTATTCTGCTCCTTTCTGCTAACTTTTCTTTGGTTGTCTCCTTGTTGGGAAGAATGGCCTCCCATCGCCAGAGAGGGCGTACGTGTTTAACGGTGACTTCGTGGATAGAGGCCAGTATTCAGTAGAGATCCTGATGGTTCTTTTTGCCTTCATGTTGGTTTACCCAAAAGAGTTCCATCTTAACCGAGGAAATCATGAGGACCACATGGTGAACTTACGGTACAAGCCAGAACATGCTTGAGTAGTCCATGTTTTCATGATTGTAAAAAGTTATTTCACCAGAGCTGCTTATTTGTTAGATGCCTTTTAAAAGAAGTTTTCCAATTTCTAGAAAAGTAGAATACACAATATATAACATTTAAAAAGATTTTTCTTTAAATTTACACATTATTATTCTAATAAAACCATTACTTTTTATTTCACATATCCATACTCTTTATCATATAAACAATAAGGGTTCATGACAGAAAAAGTAGGAAATACAGAGAAGCAAAAGGAAGAAAATTAAAATATCCCATAATTTCTCTACCCAGAGATGAATGTTATAATTGTAAACATTTTGGTGATTATTCCTGTCTCTTTTCTATATATTTAAGTACGTATATCTGGAATATGCATTTTTATAGAAATGTGACTGTCAAAACTACTGTCACTAAATTTATTTTAATACTTGTTTTTGCTTCTAAATCTAGATATGGCTTCACCAAGGAAGTGATGCATAAATACAAGGTGTGTGACCTTTGAAAGCAAGTTTCTCTCAGTTCACATAAGTTGAGTGGATTATTTGAAATGACATCTTGTTAATATCATTTTTTTTCAGATACATGGCAAGAAAATACTAAGAACACTGCGAGATGTCTTCCGTTGGCTTCCACTGGCTACTCTGGTTGATGAGAAAGTACTAATTCTTCATGGTGGGGTGTCAGACACGACTGACCTGGAGCTTTTGGCTAAACTAGACAGACACAAGGTACTGACTAATGAAATAATATGCATTTCACCATAATGCCCAGTTTCACTGCCAACGTAAAATAAATGTCATCTTGCATGCTGACTCCACTCAACTGATAATGGTTATTACAAGTGTGGAGAGGGGTTGAGAATCCATGGCTGGGCTCAGAGGGGCAAATGTGCTGTAATCAATTAGTAATGTCTGTCATGGACATGCTAGTGGGGAGTGGCAGCTAGTGCCATATATTTCCCATCCTTGATCTAGATGATTCTAACCACTATCCCTCAATCACTGTCATCTGAGAGCCTCCATTTCCAAAATAATCCATATCATCTTCAATTAAACTCAACAAATGTGTATTTAGTGCCTATGACAAGCAGGGAGGGTGCTATTTGCAGATATAAAGATGAAAATCATTTTTTTTTTACATAATTGACAATAATTTATTGCATGTTCTCAAATGGCTAGAACAGAGAAGCTCAAATGCTCTCATTACAAAGAAATGATAAATATTTACTATGATGAACATGCTAATTACTCTGATTTGATCATCACACATTGTATACATGTATTGAAATATAACTCTGTAGCCCATAAATATGCACAAATAATATGTGTCAATTAAAAAAAATTTTTTGCTAATTTATTCTTTGGTGAAATATAGTTGATTGTACATCTCTGTGGAGTACAGAGTTGGATATCAATACCTGTGTGCAATATATGATGGTCAAATCAGGATAATTAGTATATTCAACATTATACAATATAATTTTTTTGTGGCCCTTTACCAATTTCCCCTTTCCCTTTTCCTACCTCTGGTGACTTCAGTTCTATTCTTTCCTTTTGAAAGTTCAACATATTATTGTGATTGTTGTTTCTTTCTTTCTTTCTTCTTTTTACTTACTTGTTTATTTTTAGCTCTCACTTATGAGTGAGGATATACAGAATTTCTCCTGTGCCTGGGTTATTTCACTTAATATAATTTTCTCTAAGTTCCTCCATGTTGCTGTGAATGACAGTATTTCATTCTTTTTTATGGCAGAGTAGTATTCCATTGTGTATATATACCACATTTTCCTTATCTAGTCATCTGTCAATGGACATTTAGATTGGTTCAAACTCTGGGCTATTGTAAGTAGAGCTGCAATAAACATGGGAGTGCAGGTACCCCTTTAACATGATGATTTCCAACCTCTGGGTATATACCCAGCAGTGGAATTGTTGTATCCTATGGCAGTTCTATTTGTAGTTGCTTGAAAAACCTCCATTTTTCAAAATGGCTGCACTAATTTACAGTCCCAAGAGCAGTGTAGGAGGGTTTCCATTTCTCCCCATCCTTGTCAGCATTTGTTGTTCTCTGTCATTTTGATAATAGCCAGTCTAACTGGAGTGTGATGATATCTCAATGTGGTTTTGATTTGCATTTGCCTGATGCTGAGTGATGTTGAGCATTTTCTCATGTGTCTGTTGGTCATTTGTATGTCTCCCTTTGAGAAATGCCTATTCAGCTCCTTTGCCCATTTTTAATGAAGTTATTTGTTTTTTTTACTATTGTTTCAGTTCCTTGTATACTCTGGATATTAATCCTTTGTAAGATGCATATTTTGCAAATATCTTCCCCACTCTGTTGGTTGTCTTTTCACTCTGTGAATTGTTTCTTTTGCTGTGTAAAAACTTTTTAGTTAGATATAATACCATCAGTTTATTTTTCCTTTTGTTGCCTGTGCTTTTGGGGTTTTATTCATAAAGTCTTTGCCCAGTCCTACTTCCTGAAACTTTTCCCCTATATTTTCTTTTAGGAGTTTTATAGTTTCAGGACTTATATTTAAGTCCTTATTTTGAGTTGATTTTGGTATATGGTGAGAGGTATGGGTCTACTTTCATTCTTTCACATATGGATGTCCAGTTTTCCCAGCAACATTTATTGAAGAGGCAATTTTTTTCATAATGTATGTTCTCGGTGTCTTTGTTGAAGATCAGTTGGCTGTAAGTATGTGGGTTGATTTCAGGGTTCTCTATTCTGTTCCATTGTTCCAAGTGTCTGTTTTCATGCCAGTTCCATGCTGTTTGGGTTACTATAGCTTTGTAGTATAATTTGAAGTCTAGTAGCATAATGCCTCTGGCTTTATTTTTTTGCTCAGGATTGCTTTGGCTACTCAGGGTCTTTTGTTGTTTCATATGAATATTAGGATTGTTTTTTCTATTTCTGTGAAGAATGTCCTTGGTACTTTGATGGGGATTGTATTGAATCTGTAGATTGCTATGGGTAGTATGGACATTTTCACAATGTTGGTTCTTCTGATCCAAGAGCGTCGAATGTATTTTGACCTTTTTTTGTCTTCTTTAGTTTCTTTCAGTATTGATTTGTAGTTCTCTTTGTAGAGAGCTTTCGCCTTCTTGGTTAAATTTATTCCTAGGTACTTTTGTTTTTTGTTTCTTGTGTTTTTTTGGTGACTATTGTAAATGGGATAGCTTTCTTGATTTCTTTGTCTGCTAGTTCATTGTTGGAGTATAAAAATGCTACTGATTTTTGCATGTTGATTTTGTATGCTGCAACTTTACCAAAATTGTTTATCAACTCTAGTAGATTTTTGGAGAGTCTCTTGGCTTTTCTCTAAATAGGACCAAGTCATCTGCAAACAGAGACAATCTGACTTTGTCTTTTCCAATCCGGATGCCCTTTATTTCTTTCTCTTTCCTGATTGCTCTGGGTAGTACTTCCAATACTATATTAAATGAGAGTGGTGAGAGTGGGCATTCTTGTCTCATTCCATTCAGGATGATATTGGCAGTGGGTTTGCTGTATACGGCTTTTATTGTGTTGAGATACTTTCCTTCTATACTTAATCTGCTTAGAGTCTTCATCATGAAGTAATGTTGAAATTTTTCAAATGCTTTTTCTGTGTCTATTGAGATAATCATGGTTTTTGTCCTTGATTTTGTTGGTGTGGTGTATCACATTTATTGACTTGCATACATTGAACCATTCTTTCATCCCTGGTATCAATCCCATTTGATCATGGTGTATAAGTTTTTTTGAAGTGTTGCTGTATTCTATTTGCTAATATTTTATGGAGGATTTTTGAGTCTATGTTCATCAAAGATATTGGCCCATAGTTTTCTTTTCTTGTTGTATCTTTGACTGGTTTGGTATCAAGGTGATGCTGGCCTCATAGAATGAGTTTGGGAGAATGGCCTCTGTTTCAATTATTAGGAGTAGTTTGAAAAGAATTAGTATTAATTCCTCTTTAAAGGTTTGGTAGAATTCAGCAGTGAAGCCATTGATTCTGGGCTTTTCTTTGTTGAGGGACTGCTGATTACTGCTTCAATCTCATTGCTTGTTATTGGTCTGTTCAGGTTTTCTGTTTGTTCTTGGTTCAGTCTTAGTAGTTTGTATGTGTCCTGAAATTTATCCCTTTCCTCCAGGTTTTTGAATTTGTTGATGTATAGTTGTTTATAATAGCCTCTAATGATTCTTTGTATTTCTGTGATGTCAGTTGTAATGTTTCCTTTTTCATTTCTGATTTTTGTTATTTAGGTTTTATCTCTTCTTTTTTCAGCTAGCATAGCTAATGGTTTGTCTATTTTGTTTATCTTCTCAAAAAACAAACTTTTTGTTTATTAATCTTTTCTATTGTTTTTTGGGTCTCTATTTCATTTAGTTCTGCTCTGATCTTAATTATTTCTTTCCATCTACTAATCTGGGATTGGATTGTTCTTCTTTTTCTAGTTCTTGGAGGTATATAGTGTTAGGTTGTTTATTTGAAATATTTCTATTCTTTTGGTGTTTTTATTGCAATAAACTTCCCTCAGTACTGCTCTTGTTGTATCCCACAGGTTTTGGTATGATGTGTTTTTATATTTATTAGTTTATAGAAATTTTTTGATTTCCTGTTTAATTTCTTGGATCCATAGGTCATTTGGGAGCATATTGTTTAATTTCCATGTATTTGTATAGTTTCCAGAGTTGTTTTGCTTGTTATTGATTTCTAATTTTAATCCATTGTGGTCTGAAAAGATATTTTAAATGATTTCAATTTTTAAAAATTTGTCGAGACTTGATTTGTGACCTAACATATGATCTATCCTAGAGAGGTTCCATATGCTAATAAGAAGAATGTATATTCTGAAGTCATTGCATGAAATGTTTTGCAGATATTTGCCAAATAAATTGGTCTAAAGTGTAATTTAAATCCTGTGTTTCTCTGTTGATATGTTGCCTAAATGATATATCCACTGCTGAGAGAGGGGTGTTCAGGTCCCCAACAATTATCATATTGGGGTCTATCTTTTTCTTTAGGTCTAATATTATTTGCTTTATATATCTGAGTGCTCTGGTGTTGGGTGAATATGTATTTATGATTGTTATGCCTTCTTGCTGGATAGATCCCTCCATCATTATATAGTGGCCTTCTTTCTCTCTTTTTATAGTTTTTGGTTTAAAGTCTATTTTATCCAACATAAAAATACCTACGCCTGCTCATTTTTTATTTCCATTTGTGTGGGATATCTTTTTCCTTCCCTTAGCTATTAGTCTGTGTGTGTCTTTACAGATGAGGTGAGTCTCAGCATATAGTTGGGTCTAGCTTTTTAATCCAGTCAGCCAATATGTGTCTTTTGAGTGGAGAATTTAGTTCATTTACATTTAGGGTTGTTACTAAAAGGTATTGTCTTACTCCTGGCATTTATCAATTTTTATTTGGGTGTTTTAAATATCTTGTTTTTTTCTTTCCCTTTTATTGTTTGTCTTTGGCATTTGTTGTTTTTTGGAGGTGGTAAGATACAGTTTTTTCTCCTTTTTATTTGCATTTTTGTTTTACCAGTGAGTTTTGTTCTTTCTTGTGTATTCATGATAGTGATTATCATTTTTTGGATTCCAGATGCAGGACTCCCTTGAGAATTTCTTGTAAGGCTGGTCATGCGGTGGTGAACTCCTGCAGTTTTTGTTTGTCTGGGAAATATATACTATTTTTCCTTCATTTCTGAAGGATAACCTTGCTGGGTATAGTATTCTTGGCTGTCATTTTTTTCTTTTAGTATTTTGAATATATCATCCCATTTTCTTCTGGCTTGTAGAGTTTCCATTGAGAAATCTGCTGTTAGACTAATGCAGGTTCCCTTATAGATGATACTTTTCTCTGCTGTTTTTTTTTTGGATTCTCTCTTTGTTTGAGCTTTGCCAGTTTGACTATAATGTGTCTTGGGGAGGATCTTTTTGGATTGAATCTGTTTGGGGATCTTTGAGCCTCCTAAATCTGAAGGTCCATGTCTCTCCCTATACCTGGGAAGTTTTCCATTATTATTTCATTGAATATGTTCTCAATGCCTTTTCCTTCTTCCTCCCCTTCAGGAACTCCCATGGTTCAGATATTTGTGTGCTTAAAGTTATCTGTTATCCTAGATTTTCATTTTTTAAATTCTTTTTTTTTTTTTTTGGCCTGCCTGAGTTATTTCAAAGAGACTGTCTGTTTCAAGAGAAATTCTTTCTCTGCTTGCTCTAGCCTGCTGCTTAAGCTCTCAGTGGTGGTCTTTATTTCATTGAATGACTCCTTCAGTTGCATGAGTTCTGCTACCCCTTTTTAAAGGTATTAATCTCTTTGTAAATTTCTTCCTTCACATCCTGGGTGGTTTTACTCAGTTCATCATGCCATCTAACTGCATCTTCTTGTATCTCATTGAGTTTCCTTAAGATTTTTACTCAGAGTTCCTTTACAGTTTCTTCAAAGATTTCCTGCCATTTGGGGTCTGGTACTTGAGAGGTATTATATTCTTTTGGTGGACTCATATTTTCTCTTTTTTTTTTTCTAGTATCTCTTCATTGATATCTGATCATCTTGTAGAACAGTTGCTTCTTCTATTACTCTTTCCCTATACCCCACTGGTGACCTTCCTTGTGTCAAGGCAGTTGAGTGGTTGGTGGTCTGCCCACACAGCTGCAGTGGCTGCTGGGGCTACTGCTGTGGAAGCAGACTGCCCTTGTGGTAGTGGTGGCTATGGCAGTAGCTTTGGTGGGCTGCCCACATGGCAGTGGTGGCTCCAGTGGCAGTGGACTGCTCACACAACAATGGTGGATGCCTTGTGGCACCAGTGGTGGCAGTGACTGCAGCAGTGCTGGTTGAGAAGCCCCCTGCTTGGCTGCACTATCTGCAGTTGTGGCCTGCACAGCTTCGCATGGGTGTCCACAGTGGCAGTGGGTTTACCTTGCAGTGGTGGCAGTGGCATTGCCAGCTCAAGTACCTCCCTGGCATCTGCAGTGTCCTTGGTGGCAGTGGGGTTACTTTGTGGGGGTGGTAGCAGTGCTGGTGCCTGCAACAGCCTACCTCTTGTCTTTGGTGTCCTTGGTGGCAGTTGGTTACCTTGTGGGGGCAGCAGTGGTGCTAGCGGCTGCAACTGCCTCCCTCGCATCTGCAGTATCCTTGGTGGCACTGGTGTTAACTTACAATGGCAGTGTTTGCACTGCCTCTCTGTGTCTGTGGAGTCTGTGGCTGCAGTGATGGGCAACCTACAGGACCGCTGCTCTGCAGGGAGCTCTTCTGCAATGGGCAATGGCTCTGGGACCAGACAATGGCTCCAGTGACTGTGGCAGTGGTGGCAGTGAGCCCATTTTGATCTTCTGCAGGAAGAATGTCCTCTGGGCACCTCTTATCTGCCATAGTCCCAGAAGTCCTCTCAATTTCAGTTAAACTCAACAAATATGAGGGTACTTCAAAAATTTCATGGAAAGATTCGTATTATCTCTTAATTCTATTTTTTTTTTTAGAAGTACAATCTGTTTATATTTATATTTTATTTATTTATTTTTATTTTTTGTGACCGGTAAGGGGAACACAACCCTTGGCTTGGTGTCACCCACACCGCACTCAGCCAGTGAGCACACCGGCCATCCCTATATAGGATCCGAACCTGTGGCGGGAGCGCCACTGCACTCCCAGTGCCGCACTCTCCTGAGTGAGCCACAGGGTTGGCCCTCTTAATTCTATTTTTCCACAGACTTAGTGTAGTACCCTTGTCTGTTTTGAGTGCTTACTATGTGCAAAGAAAGCATTAGGAGAGATACAAAGATGAACCTGAGATGGTGCCTGTCCTTAAGGAACTCACAGTAACCAGCATGTGTTGGGGGAGAGGGGGCAGGATGTTAGAATGTATTACAACTATATCCTAATAAGTTCCTATTTTCTGTTTCATTTTGGAAGTGGAAATCTAGGTAGCAAAGGTTCTATAATAATAGGCTCTCACACTTGAGTGGTACCTTATGGCTCCTATACTCCAACTGCCCATTCCACACAGGAACTCCTGCTATAACATATTTGACGAAATTTTCCTGAGAAGTTCCAAAGACAGGGAATTCATCACCACACAAGCCAGTCTACTTCAACTTGAAAACTCTAATAAATATGAAAATCTATGTAGATATGATGTGCATGAAAGACCATGGCTTTTGAGTCAGACAAATGTGGGTATGAATCTTGGAATGTGCAGTTATTGGCTGATACGGCAGTTTTGTTCTATGCAGTTGTCCAGAGACCCAGGCTTCTTATGTCTTGTTACACTGTCAGCCCGAGGGTGTCAGCCCCATGGCTTCAGCTGCATCACCCAAGATGGCTTGCCATCACATCTGTTCTGTAGGGGAGAGGAAGGAAGGGAAGAAGAGTACTCCTGCCCTTTAAAGACACAATGTAGTACTTGAACATGTCTCTGCTCTCATTCCATTGGTCAGAATGTGGTTATGTGGCATGGCTACCCTTCACTAGAAGGGAGGCTGGGAATGAAGTCTTCTTTTATGGTTGGCCAAGTGTCCAGCAAAAAACTTTGGGGTTTCCATTTCTATGAGAGAGAAGGAGGAAACAGATTTGAGAGGAATGATGGTCTTTGCCACAAAGATATTCAAGTATGGAAGTGTTTCTTTTTTTTCCTGAGTAGGTATGGTGAGTGGTTAACTCATGGTCTATGAAGTCAGATAAACATTCTGGTTTTGCTACTTACAGTTGCATGACCTTGGACAAGTGATCTAACTTATTGTAACTTCAGTTTCTAAATCTATATAATAGGGATATGAATAACTCTATCATAGGTGTTGTGAGAATTAAGTGAAAATATATGTGCTGTGCCTTACAAAATTTGCACTTCATAAGTGGAAATTATATTAATTACATGTGGCTGAAGTCACAGAAAACTCCAAATAACAGTGGAGTTTATATCTTTCTCATGTAAATAAAGGCTGGAGGCAACCAGTCCAGTGATAGTACAGTGATGCCACAAAGTCATCAGTGACTCTGACTCCCATCTTGTTGAGCTGCCCTGTTGCATCATGGCCCAAGATGGCTGCTTGAGTTCCAGCCATCTGACCACATTTTAGTTAGCAAAAATTAAAGAGAGAAGAAGACATGCTCTTTCCCTTTATGGACATCCAGTCGTACAAAAAATTTCTCTTCATATTTAATTGACCAGAACATAGTCATATGTCTACATTTAGCTGAAAGGGAAGTTTGCAAGTACAGTCAGTCCTTGTACCCAACATCTGTTGATTCAATCAACTGCAGATTGAAAATATTTGGGAAAAAAATTTGTGTCTGTACTGAGCATGTACAGACTTTTTTTCTTATCATTATTTCCTAAACAAGATGTTGTAATAATTATTTGCATACCATTTACATTATTGTAGGTATCTTAAGTAATCTAGAGATGATTCAAAGCATATGGGAGGGTGTGTGTAGGTTATATGTAAATACTACAGCATTTTATACCAGGGGCTTGAGCATCTGTGGATTTTGCTAGCCGCAGGAGGTCCTGGAACCAATTCCTCCATGGATATCAAGGTATGACTGTATAGTCTTCATTTTGCGTTGTCACTTGTCCATATAAGAATCAAGGGTTTTGTTACTAAGGAAGAAGTTTAGACAAATATTAGGGTACTGACACTCTAACTTGATTTGTCCCTTTGGTTCCCCAAATTTCAATGAACATTCCTTCCCACATATAGAATCGTGCTCATCCCATCCCAAGTGGAGAATCCTCTCAAGGCTCATCCAGTAATTCCATGCAACTCAGAGTCCACAGTTTCTTAACTTAGGTTCTATCAGGTCTGGATATGCCTCTTTGTGGTTTGGTCACTAAATGACAAGTTATGTGTCCCTGTACACGCAAACTCAATGTTGGAAGAGGAAAAGGATAATTCCTTGGCAGAGGCAGAGGAGGGGAGACCCGCAACATCTCAGTGGCTCCCTCCAAAATCCTCATTACAAAATCTCCTCTCTACTTCTACGCAATCTCAGCCCTTCCCTATAATTGAAGAGAATGAGGAGCCCAAGGAACCTAAAACCAGTTCTTAGTATTGCCTTTGTCAATTCTGCATGTTGTTTGCACCTCATTTTTCATTTCATTTTGTTTCACTTTCACATCTATTGTATCTTGGTGTTCCTCACAAACTTTCAATTCAAACATTCTATTCAGCTGCATCTGCATCTGGAAGGACAGATAGCAAGTCGCAGTAGAGCAGATTATCTCATGGGAAAAATCATGTTTAATTATATAAACATAGAAGTAAGAACTTTGGGAAAGATTGCTAAAGAACAGTTTGTTTTCTCTAGCTTAGCAAAAAGCAAACTTCCCAATATTTGGTTTGTAGAGCTCTGGAGAGGGAGTGATGTATCGATTTGTATAGTCTGGGGACCACTTGGGAGGGAAGACAGGGAAGTGTGGGCTCCAGAGTCAAACTATCTGGATTCAGTCCTGGAAGGGTCTTAGTATCTTAGTGCCTCAATTTTCTTACCCATGCTATGAGTGATAATGCTATTTCATAGGGGTGGTATGAGGGTTAATCAATTAATTTATGCCAAGTGCCCAGAAAAGCACCCATCTGGAAAGGGATCAATATGTACTAACACTATTAGTCTCCTTAAGGATCGAAGTTAGGGATGCTTCTTGGAGCGAATAAGAACGTCCTTAAAATAAAGTTACCTGAGATTGGTAGGGGTGAGATTGGTGGACTGGCCTTCACTATGAGCTGGCAATGAGGAGAGAGGAGGTGGTTACGAGTGAGTTTGTGTTTTTTGGCCTCTCACTCACTGTGCCCAAGACAGGAACTGCTGAGAAACCGATTAGTACTTGTCCTGTGTCAGAATACCTCTGTTCTATTCTATTCAATCTGGACTCTCGGTTCTGCTGACCCCCTCTGGGTGTCCTTCTTTGTTCTTGCCCTAAGCCAGTCCACACTGGGACACGGCTTTCTTGTATCACATTCCTTAGATCTATTTGCAGAAAGTTCTAGTTCTCTGATTCTGCGCCTGCACAGAGTTCCCTTTATGAACCAGACCTTGGTCATGGATATCCCTTTTGGAAGTTGTTTCCTTCAGTTTTCACTGCAGTGGTCAGGCACGCCAGGAAGGATTGCTCTCTCTTTTTGCTCAGTGCCGTGACTCTGCTCATGGCCTGACCCTCTCTTTCCCATGATTAGAAGTCATGCCATTTGTGTCCTCTTCATTCTCCATTGGTTCCAGCACCGTGCCGACTGTGAGTCAGTGAAAGGGACTATATTCGGTTTCTTTTGGCAAGAAGAGTATCTTCCCAATTAGGTGCAGGCTGAAAAGAGGTGCTCCTTCCCCTCTCTGTCCCTCCTGCACAGGCGACATAATGGGTACAATAGCACTTCCTGCAAAATGCCATTCTGTGCCTCCTGTCCCATGGCTCCTAGAGAAAAATGATGACCTAGGTTAGTGTTTCTCAAAGCCAGCAGATCAATATTTTTGTAAAATACAATAAATATGAATTATTAGAAAAATGTTATGCAAACAAAAACTACAAGCTCACTGATCATGTGTTTGAATGTCATGGCAATATCAAGTTGCTATAAACATTTCTAAGGCTTACTTTCATGATCTGCACTTATCTTGTCCCAGGCCAGGAGCACTTGTCTGTGGACCCCAGTGTTTAGGACTGATCTCAGAAAGGACTTACAGTTTCATTCCAGCATCTGTATCTTTTTTGGACATTTTTAGGTTGTTTCTACCCTGAGGTACAAAACGAGAAAGGAGAGTGAGAAAGAGAAACAGGCAGAGGAGAAGAGAAAAGACAATCAGACGAGCACTGCAGAAATACCCACCCCATGGTTTCTCCCCCAGAGCCGCTCTCTCCCCTCCTCGCCCCTTCGGCTCAGCTCTGACAAGGCCCACAAAGCCGGCCGGTCCTCCAGCATCCCCATCAGCGTCCACCTTGACCGCAAGGAGCTCTCCCGGCAGGTGCGGCGCTCCGTGGACCTGGAGCTGGAGCAGTGCCGGCTGCAAGCAGGCTTCGCAGAGGTCAGGGAGAAGAAAGAGCTCTCGCCCTTCACCTCAGAGACGGACTCTGAGGCTGGGGAGCTGCTGGAGCCCACTCAGGAGGAGTGGAGGCAGGTGGGTTGTGGACAGGTGCTGCTTCCTAAAATCTGGCTGCCATCAGCAGAGACCAATGATTTTAAACAGATTAAATCTCCTCTTTCCATGTAAACTCAGGGTATGTCTTTGGACCCCTCTTTCTCTCTCTGATATTAGAACACCCCAGAAGGACATTAGTAGTTGCCTAATGACTCATACATGTTAAAGTTTTATAAAGGATGGGAAGATGTAGTGGATGGGCTCTTTTGCCTGAGACTACTTGTTTTGCCGACTTAGCATCAATGGGGTAAGAAAGTGAGCTACGGTTTATTGGGTGCTTTTACATGCTATTTTATGTGTGTCAGCAGGATGGCTGAGATAGCTCAAGGCCAAGAGGCTATCAGCAGCTCTGTCCTCTGTTATCAGGCCACTAAAGAGCTTTCCCGGAATCTCTAGAACTGTGTCACATGGCCACCCCTAGTTGCAAGGGAGTCTGGAAAGCAAGTGTTTATCTTGGCACATTGCCACCCCAAACACAATCAGAGTTCTGTAAGTACAGAAGAAGGAGGAGCTAAAATAAGCAGAACTTGCTGATCAATTGGATGGAGGATGGTGAGAAGGAGGAGTAGCAGCTCACTCTGAGGCTAGAAGCCTGAGAGAGAGAGAGAGAGAGAGAGAGAGAGAGAGAGAGAGCGAGAGAGCGAGAGAGAGGTGGTGAGTTTAGGTTACATTTAGTCAGTCTGGGCTTCAACACTAACTGAGAATTGAAATTTACAAGTGCAAATCTCTTCTTTTACAAAACACGACTCAATAATAATGTTCTAATATTTTCAAATCGAATGAGATTTTTTCTTAAAAGTACATTTAGGAAGTATTAGGTGTCAACAACCAAAATATGAGGGTATTCCAAAAAGTGTATGGAAAAATAGAATTAAAAGATAATATAAACTTTCCATGAACTTTTTGAAGCATTCTTGTATACTCAGTTATTTCATCTGAGTTGTGAAAGATTGGCAGTCAGAGTTTTCCTGAGTATTAATAATAAGATAGAATCTAAATTGCTAGAAAAATTGCTCTGTTCTTCTGAAAATTCTTTTCAAAATTCTTAAATTATTTTAAGAAATAAAGCATCAATTGCACTTTCCCATGACTGCATCTGGGGACTTGTGAATGCTGCGTGAGAGACTATCTTGCCAGTCTCAGGGCTTCTGCCTTCTCTTTGGGGCAAATGTCCAGGAGCCTGGAGCACTGGCTGAAGACTGCTGGCTGTGATCAAAGCTACTACCAGAGCAACTCTGTCTGTTTTGCATATTGAGCTTTCACATAAGATTTATTTTCAAGAAAGTGGGTATATGCTTGTCAACTAACATACACATACACATACTCATTTTGTGAGTAATAAAAAATTCTGTAGGGGTCCAAAGATATAAATCTGTGTCAAATATTGATTGCCTAGAAATTTGTTCACTTACTTTTATTCAGATATTTTTCTCCTCTGCCACCTCCACCTCCTTCTCTTTCTCTTTTCATATGAATGAATGTCTGTCTAGTTCTTAGGAAAGAAACCATCTCTCTGTCTTTCCAGGTGGTAGACATCCTGTGGAGTGATCCCATGGTGCAGGAGGGTTGCAAGGCCAACACTGTTCGAGGAGGAGGCTGTTATTTTGGGCCTGATGTGACAGAACAGTTGCTACAAAAATACAACCTGCAATTCCTGATCCGTTCCCATGAATGCAAACCTGAAGGCTATGAATTCTGCCACAACCGCAAGGTAGGTAGACCTTCCGCAGCAGCACAGGTTTGTGTGTCACTAGTCAAAAGGGCACAGGCCTGGATGAGCTGAGGCTCTCAGTTTCTAACAATCAACTGTGCCTTGTATCTGTTACCCACTTGCTCAAAGCAACTAGGCTTTTAACAGTCAAGTTATCCTTGACTATTATAACCTCTTTACAACTCAAAATTTGATTGAAGCCACTGCTCACCGGTACCCTAAGAGTAAGGGGCAGATTTGGTTCCATTTTATGGATGAGAATATGAGGCCAGTGTTTTCCAGCTACATCTCTATTCTTTAAGACACACAATGTATTAGTACATTTTCTGTTGCTTATAACGGAACACATGAAACTGGGTAAATTACAAAGAAACAGAATTTATTTCTTATAGTTATGGAGGCTGGAAAGTCCATGGTCAGGGAGCACATCTGGTGAGGGCCTTCTTCTTGGTGGGGGCTCTGTACAGAGTCCCATGGCAATGCAGGGTATCACATGGTGAGAATGGCAAGAGCTCTTTCATGTGCTCTCCTTATATAGCCACCAGTCTATGCCCATGATAACCCATTAAACCATTAACCCATTACCAATGAATGGATTAATCCCATTCACAAGGGCATAGCCCTAATGATCCAATCACCTCTTAAAGGTCCCACCTCTCAAGTACCATAATCAGATTTCCCAGCCTCTTAACACTGTTAAGTGATGATCAAGTTTCCTAGGGGGACACTTTTAACCCATGACACATGGCTAGCTATCGTACCTCAAACAACCCTACAGGGTAATTGGATTTCTGCACTGTTTCCCAAGCAGGGATTCAGGATTGTTTGTCTTCTCAGGAGCATGATGAGTGTCCTGACTAATCTTTGGGCAAATCCTACAATTTTTGCCAATGCCACTAGGATGGGATTCTGTATTCCCAGGAATACTAATTCTACAGGACAGTAACAGGTTCCCATGTGAAAAAAAGGAGTGAGATCAACTAATGTAAGAAATATTTGGTAAATGGTCATACAAGTTTCTTTACTGTAGGACTTCCAAGAACTTTTAATTTCCTATATACATTGTAAGTCTCCAGAAAGAGATATAGCATCTAGCACTCCCAATGTATTGACAATGGAAACTTCTTTCACAGAGCATCTCAGGAGGCACAACACTCTGTAGGAAAGTCTGCTCTGAGGCATCACATCGGCTTTAAGCACTGATTTGCCTGCTAGTTGTAATGACCATCCCAGTTTATCAGCCCCAGCATGCCTCCAAGTTGAACCAAATGAGGTGTTTTCTATGACCCCTGCTGTTTTTACTTGGGATATACGTGTTGTGGATGTCCTATCAGAATTCAAGTTTCTATGACTTGAGTCACAACTCCTGCCTATTAGCAGTGATGACTTGAAAAAAAAAAAAATGAAAGAAAAGACAAAGATCCACAGATGAGTATGAGGAACAGCAGCAGCCTCTAAAGTTGGGTTGGGTCATGTAGGATTGAGGATGAAGGGTTCTTCAGTGAGCGTGAATGCCTGTCTCTCTTCTGTTTTCTTCAGGTATTAACCATCTTTTCTGCCTCCAACTACTATGAAATTGGCAGCAACAGAGGAGCCTATGTCAAACTGGGGCCAGCCCTGATGCCACACATCGTGCAGTATCAAACTAACAAGGCAACCCACACACTGACCATGAGACAAAGGCAAGAGTTCGCAATGAGTGATTTCCAGAAAAACTTAGTGTTTGTAGGACCTTTGAAATGTCAAACGTCATTACATTTATCCAAATTCTAAGTGAGAATTCAGAATTTTGGTATGTCAGGATTAAGGTCTGGAATAGACATTATAAGAAGGTCTCTCCCTTCTCCATACACTCTAATATCTCTACCTGCCACTCATTAATGGGAACAACAAATTTGTTTTCTGCAGAAATTATTCTCAAGGGATGCATCTCGGGTAAAGTTCATATCCCAGGCCTCTAAGTCTTTCTAGGATTATTCTTCTATTTTCTCTCATCCTTAAAGTGTTTGTGTTATCCCCGTAAGCCACAGCCAAAGTCTTTATTTGAAGATTTGGCAGATGGATTTCACACATTTGTTAACAATGCCCCTTTCTGAGAAGGAAGTATGTAATATTATTTAAATGATGTCTGTTGAGATGATTGTGAGTTCTAATCATAATTGAGAGCTTGCCCCACATTAAGTGTAATTATAAAGAATATATGTATTGTCTTACAATGAACTTATGAACTAGATATTATTATTAATTTCAATTTTATAGATGTGATAATTAAGGAACAGAGGTTAAATTAGCTGGTCTGTGGTCACACAGCTAATAAGTAGAAGGTAGACCCAGGCTGTCTTATTTCAGAACTCACCATTTATTTATTTATTTATTTATTGGCCAGTGGTGGGGCTGTGTTAATCCTTTTTTGTTTTGTTTCTTTAATGTATTTAGATCTTTATTGTAGTATTGGCTAAAACATTAAAAAATAGAACTATGTATTAATAAGGGAATTAACAAATGAATGGTTAAATAAACCATGAAACAATCACCTGGAAAGTTATGCAACTATTACCAGAAGGAGGCAGATCAAATTTTCTGACAATACAAAAATCTCACATACATAGTACAAGTGTAAAACAAGGCAAACGGAATGAGCCTACCTACACGTTTTGAATATACATGTATATATCGCAAAACTCACCATTTAATGACTATGCAATATTGCCTCCCACGCAGAAAATGGCCTCAGAGTATATAAGATGTTAATAGATACAGTTTTAGTGCTACTTAACAAGTTTCTTTAATTATTTTGCCTAACTAAATTAGAAATCAAAATAGACAAAGCATAAATCAGATGAATAGAGAACACTTTAATGTTTAGCATTTAGCTTGTGTGAATGCTGTAAAAATAAATTACTTTAAATCGCTATTGAGTTATTAAATACAGGCCAGCCTCACTCAAAAAGAAGTATTATGTAAAAGTTTTAACTTATCTAGTGAGAGTCAAATCTACTGTGCAGCAAAATCATCTGTGAAGCTTTACAGAAAACCACCCACCTGAGCCTCACCCAGCTCTACCAAATTAGAATCTCCAGGGGTGGGCCCTGACACCTGGAACACCATGATTCCATAGGATTTAGGTATTGTCATTACAAAAGGAGTCATTGTAGAGAATCCCATAAATAGTGTGTTTTAATAAGATAATCAAAGAACATTCAGCTCTTTGAAATATTCATTGATTGCATTAAATAAGTACAACATCACCTCATTCACCCAGAAGTCACTTATCCAATGACTTCAACTATCTGGAGCAGAATGGAGAACAAGGGAGAAATATCTCTGGGCAGCCATAGTTGGTGTCTCAAGGTCCATAAACACAGGATCACATGCTTTTGTTAGAGGAACGCTCATTCAGAACTCATGTACCTTTTGTTTAAATCTGCTTCTCACAATAATAGCATAGCCAGCCTGCAGTTCAGCTGTCAAGATGGATTCCTGGTCCCATCCCTTGTTAGCTCTGTGACCTTGATTTACTTACTTACCTCTGTATTGAGCATAACAGATTATACCTACTTCAGTGGCTGTTGAGGGATTAACTAGATCATATGTGTAGAGCTCTGCATTTAGTAAGTGCTTAATGTGTGTTGCCTGACGTAGGGACAGAGAGCTTTGTGCATTCAGATAGCTTCGAGGACGTTGCTATACTCCACCCTTGTGTAACTGTCCATGACTGCAGTTTACCAGGAAACAGCATAAATGCTTTGTCTAACTAGTGGCTCTTAAACTTTTAAGGGGTCCCATGCTTCTTTTAGCCTCTGATAAAACAACAAACTCTCTCCAGAAAAAGCACATGTACTCACATATCCATGATATTTGGGATGAGTTCCAGGTGGTTCACAGTTTTTAAAGCATCTGTGGAGCCCACTGAAGGACTGTTATGTTAAATACCTTAAGCTGCAATAAGGATTTTCATCAAGCATGATTAAACTGTTTTTTAAAAAAATTTTAGCACTTCAAAAGATAGTCATTATCTGTAGAATGGCTCATTCCTCAATGAGACGTTACAAATAGAGTACATTTACCTTTTATCTCTTTTTACATTCTTGTTTGTTCATTCAACTACAGATATTTATTGAGCACTTACTTTGGGCCAGGTGCTGTGCCAAGCATTACTCTACGGACCCAGAGAGAATGAGAAAATGAAATTAATATTATTTGGTTATTCATAGATCTTGCTTTCTGACTATTTGACATAATAATAAATTACAAGGAAAGTGTAATGATTATGAAAACAGATACCCATTTGTTAACTGCTTTGTATGTGCCAGGCTTTCTTCTAAGTGCTGTAGGTGAATTTACTCATTTAATTTTGACAATAATCCTATGAGGTAGGTACCATTTTATCCCTATTTTACAGATGGGGAAATTGAGGCATAGGACACTTAGATAAATTTACCACAAAGGTGATCTTTCTCCAGAACTTCTGCTTTAACTACTGTCCTGTAGTACTAGACAGGACAGCAGCATTCCCCAAACTGGTCCTACTTGTGCCCCTCAGGGAAAAGTGGAGGGAGGCGGTGAAGAAAATAAGAGATGGAGATCTTCCCTCAGAAACCGAGCTCCTTCATTATACAATGTATGCATGTACACTGTACCCTATAAACACGTACAATTAAAAACAACAGCAACAAATAAAGTTGCCAAAAAAACCCTGAAGAGATTTCTAAGAAGGGCAGTGACTGAGCTCTTGGGAAGTTAAGATGTAAGGAAAGAGAGAGGAAAAATGTAGTAGAACACGTGACCATCTCTTCTACATTATTAAAAATTCTCCTTTCATCTCCTGTTCCAGGATTAGCAGAGTAGAGGAGTCGGCTCTGAGAGCTCTGCGGGAAAAGTTATTTGCTCATTCCTCGGATCTTCTTGGTGAATTTAAGAAGCATGATGCCGATAAAACCGGTAAGACCAATGAAGTAAAAAGATTCACAGAGAATGGAAGCTAGCCAGACAGTCTATCTCACAGGACTTAGCAAATAAATACTTGTTGAATGAGCAAATGATCAAAATTCCCCTTTGACTACTTCTTTCACTTTATTCAATGTAATGTCCCATTTATTTTTTCTACATTTTAAAAATTCTAAACTTTTAACAGAATATGAACTTGGCCAAGTATAAATGGAGATGGTGAAAAAATTGGAGTCAAAGCTGAACTAAAAAATTGGTGACAAAGCTGAACTAATCAAAACTCAAGTGGGAGAAGTTAGGAGAGTATATGATAGACCAGCAAAAATCTATGACTTGACTTCTTGTTGAGTCTGTGCTTATCTGTTCCATGGTCTGTTATCCAAACTAAAAGTGATGGCTTTCCTCAACTCAATGGAATGTCTAATGGGCATTGACTAAATACAGCCCTATTAAAAATAGCAGTAACATTTAAAAATGTATAGAAATATCTTTTCATACACACAAATTGTAGCCTTCCAAGAGTTTCAGTAAATAATATATTCTAAGGAACTTAGGAAGCTTGATTTTTTTTAAACAACTAATGCTGTATATGTATAATGTTTTATGATGCTATTTACAAGAGTCTTGTGTGGCTTCCAGCAGTGTTGCCAGATTTAGAAATAAAAATTTAGGGTGCCTAATTAAGTTTGTATTATAGACAGACAACAAATAGTTTTTATGTAATATTTGGCACATACTTACACTTTTTTGTCTTTCTGAAATTCAAATTTAACTGGGCATCGTATATTTTTTCTGGCAAACCTAGTTTCCAGCCAACTCTCAAAAATGGTGACAGTGCCCATTATTTCTATTACCTAGAGATAGTAAGAAGGACGTCAGGGTAAAAATGTACACACCCTTGGGCAGGAAACTAGACTTGGAGGTACAAGTCAATAAGCTGGCTCTTTCCTGTAGGTTTAATCTCCCTGAGTGACTGGGCAGCCGCTGTGGAGTGTGTGTTGCGTCTAGGACTGCCGTGGCGGGTGCTGAGGCCACAGCTGGTGAACAGCTCGACGGATAATGTGCTGGATTACAAGTCCTGGTTGGAGGACTTGGCCAAAAAGCAACTGAGCCGTGAGGTAATGGTGTGATAATGGTGGGTGAGGGCGCACTGTGGACTATGAGGCCTCTTACAGAGAACCTTGAATCAGAAACAACCACCTGTGGAGAACCCAAAAGGCAGAGAACTATTTGTTGAGTGTCTATGTGTCAGACTGTGTGTTAAGTGATTTACATATGTTGCCTCAGTTAATCCTCAAAATCACCCCGAGAGGTAGGTATTATCAGTGCTGTTATACTTATGAGGACGCTGCCCACAGATGTTAGTAACTTACCCGAAGCCATAGAACTTCTAAGTTGTGCCTGAAATCCACGTGCATCTGACCTCAAGACCCATTTTCTTTCCTCGACACTATGCTGCTTCCTCCATTTAAAAAAGTAATTATTTAATAAATATTTATTGAATATGTAATGTATGTGAGACCGTGGGTTAGGTGCTTTTTAAAAAACAGCTTTATTGCAATATAATTCACATCATGCAATCCATCCACTTTTACAGTATACAATTCAGTGGTTTTTAGTATACATGTTTGCAGATATGTGCAAACATCACCACGGTCAATTTTAGAACATGTTCATCATGGGCTAGCTACTTCTTAAATCACTAGGTTATTTGGTGAAGTAAAGGGGTTTGGGGGAGTAGAGGGATGGTAAGATATCTTCAGGTTTTTTCAAGAGCGTGTGATTGTCGGGGCTGATTGTGTGTTACCCATATATTAGGACAAGCCTCAATATAAGACATAGAAGGAAAATGAGTTTTTTCTTGCAGAACATACAATCAAGTTTGCTGGAAACACTGTATCGAAACCGATATGACCTGGAGACCATTTTTAGGATCATAGACAGTGATCATTCAGGTAAAGGCATTCATTATTCTACCACTTTTGACACATGGCGAGCATTTTACCTCGAACCCTTTAGTCCCCTTCCTGATTCCTCCTGACTCATCTCCACTCGAGCAAGCATTTGGGGAGCATAGTAAGTAGTACTTACAAGTGGCAGACACTAGAAAAGTACCTGAACGATACAAGCAGCCCATATACAAACGGATGGGGCAGAGAAGAATGCGGACAAACTGAACGAGAGCTTCTTAGAGGAAGAGTAACTGTTAGGAGATGTGACATCCCTTATAATTCCATCCACGAGAGCCACAAAGTAATGAAGAGTGCCTGGAACAGAAAGACTTTTGCAGTCTCATTCCCCAAGTATTTTTTTCAAAACTTTTATTTTGAAATAATTATAGATTCACAGAAATTTACATAAAGATGTGCAGGGAGGGCCCATACACCTTCACCCCAATATTCCCCTAATATTCCAAAGGCTTTCTTCAATGTTTTTTTTTTTTGAGGTATAATTCACATATCATATAACGCACCCATTTAAAGTGTACAATTCAGCGGTTTTTAGTGTATTCACGAGTTTGTGTAACCATCACATCACCATTATCTGATTTTAGAACATTTTCATCACCTGAAAATGATTTCTATACCCCTCAGCAGTCAGTCCCCAGCCGCTGTCCCTCCTCCAGCAGTCCCTGACAACCACTGGTCTACTTTCTGTTTCTACG
Organism: Cynocephalus volans; assembly: GCF_027409185.1. Taxonomy (NCBI): domain Eukaryota; kingdom Metazoa; phylum Chordata; class Mammalia; order Dermoptera; family Cynocephalidae; genus Cynocephalus; species Cynocephalus volans. The sequence continues at coordinate 64,954,068 of NC_084468.1, read as the reverse complement.
GATTTGCCTATTCTGGTGTCTGGATACTTTCATTAAGCATAATGTTTTCAAGGTTTATCCATGTGGTAGCAGTATCAGTTCTTCATTCCTTTTTTATGGCTGAATAACATTCCATGGTACGGACATACATGCTTCGTTTATCCAGTCATCAGCTAGACATTTGGATTGTTTTCACTTTTTAGCTATTTTGAATAATGCTGTATGGACATTCATGTACAACTTCTTCTGTGAATATATATTTTCAATTCTCCTGAGCTTATACCTAAGGGTGGGATTGCTGGGTCATGTGTTAATTCTATGTTTAGCTTTTTGAGCAACTGCCAAACTGTTTTCCACAGTGGCTGTATCATTTTACATCCCCACAATGCATGAGGGTTCCAATTTCTCTACACCCTCACCAGCACTTGATACTTTCTGTGTTTATTTTTTAAATTTTTACTATTGCCATCCTACTGGGTATAAAGTATCACATTCTGATTTTCATTTGTATTTCCTTAATAACTAATGATGTCGAGCATCTTTTTGTGTGCTTATTGTCCATTTGTATACCTTCTTTGGAGAATAGAAGATATACAAATGGACAATAGAAGATATACACATAGAAGATACACAAATAGAATTGTTTGGATCCTATTCAAATCCTTTGCCCATTTTTGAAATTGAGTTATTTGTCTTTTTATTTGAGTTGTAAGAAGTATTTGTATATTGTTGATATCAGAAAGTTAACAGGTACATGCTTTGCAAGTATTTTCTCTGATTTTGTACATTGTCTTTTCACTTCCTTGGTAGTGTCCTTTGATGCACAAAAGTTTTTAAAAAGTCTAATTTATTTTTGCTTTTGTTGTTTGCGCTTTTGGTGTCCTAAGAAACTGTTGCATAATCCAAGGTCACAAAGATTTATAACTATGTTTTCTTCTCTGAGTTTTATAGTTTTACCTCTCACATTTAGGTCCGTGATCCATATCGAGTTAATTTTTGTATATAGTATGAGGTTGGAGTCTAACTTTATTCTTTTGCATGTGGATTATCTAGTTATCCCCCTATATTTGTTGGAAAAGCTATTTTTTTCCCATCAAATAATCTTGGAACCCTTGTAAAAATTTGACCGTAAATGCATGGGTCCAAAGGCTTTTTATTTATCTATTTTTAAAAATTTATTTATTTATTTATTTTTTTGACCGGTAAGGGGATTGCAATCCTCAGCAAGGTGTGTTCTGCACCACGCTCAGCCAGTGAGCACAGCAGCCATCCCTATATAGGATCCGAACCCATGGCCTCAGTGCTACCAGTGCCGTACTCTCCCGAGTGAGCCACGGGGCTGGCCCCCAAAGGCTTTTTAAATTAGTATATGGTTGGGACAATTAATTGCAGAGTTTCTCAGCAGTGGTACTGTTGACATTGTGGGCTGGATAATTATTTGTTTTGAGGTCCATCTTGTGCATTGTAGGATGTTCAGAGCATCCCTGTCTTTTATCTACTGGATGCCAGTAACCCCCCACCCTGACCTCAGTCATGACAATCAAAAATGTCTCCAGATATTACCAAATGTCTCCTGGAGCGAGGCAAGTGAAATTGCTTTCAGTTGAGAACCACTGGAGATTCAGTGGCTTTATGTGATCCCACTGGAAGTTTAAACTAGATACTATGCCTTGGGTGTCTTTGTTTAACAATAGGGAGCAGGTCTCCTTGTAAGAATGTTAGAGGAAATGAACACTGAAAACTAGACTGACTCACTGAAGTTACTTCCTCCCTCTGGTAAGGGTTCATCTCACTGGACGAGTTCAGGCAGACGTGGAAGCTGTTCAGCTCTCATATGAACGTTGATGTCACAGATGACTGCATCTATGACCTTGCCCGGAGCATCGATTTCAACAAGGATGGCCAAATTGATATTAATGAGTTCCTGGAGGCCTTCCGCCTTGTAGAGCAATCCTGCTCAGAGGGTGATGGCGCAGATTGCCCAGCGAGCCACAAACACTAAAGACAGTGGCTGCAGCAGTCCAGGATCACACTAAGAACAGCCTGGCTTTCATCGCCCACGTGCCTCATAGGAAATGCTAAGCTTGTCATTGCAGTATCTCCCTTATTCTCCATAGATTCGTGGAACTTTATGCTGAGAATCTGCCTACTGATATGCGTCTGTATCACCTGTGTATTTGAGTGTGGAGGGATGGGGTTGGGTGTGTGTGTGTGTGTGTGTGTGTGTGTGTGTGTGTGTGTGTGTGTGTGTGTGTGTGTGTGTAAGTAAGTATATAGGTGCCCCAGCCCCATCTTAGAATCTTTACGAAGTAGAACTCAGATATAAGTATTTTTAAATTCTGAAGTCTACTCCAGTTAAGAACCACTGATAATTCAACCCCCTCATTGTTTTCATTTTATACTTTTATTTATTGTTTTTAAAGTGTCATATTGGTGAAGGAAAATTAACAAAAAATTGTATGTGTAATCCCATGACCCAAACATATGGATTTTTCTCATTATTTACTTTTCCTTACTTGTAATAATAATGTTTATATAATTTTACATTCTGATTTTTAAAATAAATTCACATCTAATTATTAACACTTTCCCATGTTGCTACATAGTCTTCATGATTATTAGTTTAATGGCTGCATAATTTTCTTTCAAATAGATGGCACTATAATCTGTTTAGCCATTCTCCAATTGTTAAACATACATATTGTTTCCAGTTTTTCTTTATTATAAATAACACTGTGGTTAATAACATTGTGTGTATAGCTTCTTTTATAAAAATCTTTTCAATTATACATTTTCTTAGGCTGAAATCCCCAGAATGGGGTTATTTTGTCAAAGGGTGTATCAGTCTGGGTTCTTCAAAGAAACAGGATATATATGTGTGGATATATATATATATATATATATATATGTAATTTATAATTATATAATTTACTATAAGGAATTGGTTCAGGTGATTATGGAGATTGAGAAGTCCTAAAATCTGTAGTCAGCAAGCTGGAGAACCAGGAGAGCCAATGGTGTAAGTTCCTGCAGTGACTGATATTCCAGCTGAAAGGCAGTCAGGTAGAGAGAAAGAATTCTTTATTACTCAGACTTTTATTCTATTCAGGCCTTCAACAGATTGGATGAAGTCCACTCACCTTGGGGAGGTGATTCAAATATTAATCTCATCTAGAAACACCTTCACAGACATACCCAGAAATAATGTTTAGCCAAATATCTGGGCACCCATAGCCCAGTCAAGTTGACATACAAAATTAACCATCACAGATGTGAACAGTTTTATGGTTTGCTATACATTGCCAGATTGCTTTTTAGGACTGAATATACCAATTTCAACATAAACTCATTCATAAACTTATAAGCTTTGAGTGGGATCATTTCTTATTTTTGCTAAAGATGAATGATAGTGCTTCCATGGTATTTTAATATGCATTTCTTTGGTTAGTATGCAAAACTGTCTCCCCTACCTCATTTTACTTGTAAACTAAGGAAACCAAAGTCCACGGAACTTGCTGGGGATGTAGTATAGTTGATGACACAGCCAGGACTGGAAGCCATGATTCCTGCCTCAGTCCAGGGTTCTTTCCAGTTTTATCTGTGACTATATCATCTGTTTGGATTGGCTATTAGCAATCTCTGGTTCTTTAGCCTTCTTTCTTGCATGGCAAATGGACCCTAAGGTGACACACCCACCCTCAGTGATTTCCCATCTCCTGGTGTTTATGCCTTTGTGTGATCCCCTCCCCATGAGTGCAGATGAGACCTGTGTGTGACTTGCTTCTAACAATGGAATATGACAAAGGTGATGGGGTGTTATTCCTATGATTATATTACAGTATATAAAATTCCATATTAGTAGACTGAAGCAAGAGCATCTCCTTGCTGGCTTGCTGAAGCTAGAAGTTTATGAAGGGAATTCACATGGCAAGGAACAAGAGTGGCCTGTAGGATCTGCAGACAGCCTCCCATGGAAGGCTACAGAAAAGCCAAGGCTCTTGAACATACAGCCACAAAGAAATAAATTCTCAAACAACCTGAATTCTCTTGGAAACAGATTCTCCTCTTGTTGATCCTCCAGATGAGAATGCATTCTGTAAAACATCTTGAATACGTCCTGTGAAACCCTTAGTGGATGATCCAGGAAAGCCGTGTCCAGACTCTTGACCCATGAAAAATGTGAAACAATAACTGTGTTGTTTTAAACCACTAACTTTGTGGTTATTTGTTCCATAGCATAAAAAATAAATGCCCCTTGCTTTCTGGACAATTTGTTTTCTTATCCCACTATTCCAGAAAACTCTGGACTTTCATCAGTGGATACAATTGAGAAAGAGTCAAGGTCATTTTTAGTAAGGCATTTGAGTAGAGACATATGATCTATGAGTTTATCTTGCCTGACTCAGCAACTGAAAGATCAAGTATAGGTAGTGAATTGTTGTTTATATCTGTCTGACATATCTTGTGCAAACAGCTCAAATTCAGAAAATAAAGCACTTGTTGTTTTCACAATATCTTTCCCATCATTGTGATTAAAGGTGAACAAATACTCTGAGGCATCAAAGAAATAATTCTGAAACAATGGGGTAAAGCCCTGAAGATTTACATATGCAGAGGGATACAGGAGGGAGAGCAGCCCATGAATACCATCTCTCTCCACCAAAGGCAAGGATGGGCTTGTAAAGACAAAAGCCACAATGCTTCAAAGGTAGTGATTGGTCAGTTTAAACAAGTCCTTGGCTTGTCAATTCAGGATTGGTTGGTTGTAGCAGAGCTTGGTGGGATGATTGCTGAACCCTGAGTTCCTTTGTTGAGTCTAGATAGCACAGTTACGAGTTCACATCATGCTGTTCTGTTCATTCTGACCAGTTTTCTGGGAAGCAGTTGCTCTGATTCCTTCTTCAGAGGCCTGCACCACTTACTGTCTTATATCCTTCAGGTACAGTGTCCTGCAGGTCCCATGCACATACTAGGGGCTCAGAGAAAATTCCTGTTATCAATGAGCACAGTGAATTAATAGGGGGTTAGCTTCAGGGGAATTTTAATTAGAAAGGAATTAAAATTTGTGCTAGGTAGGGGACCAGCCCGTGGCTCACTTGGGAGAGTGTGGTGCTGATGAAATTTATGCTAGGAAGAAATAGCAAAATCATTCCTCTAATCCAGTGATTTAGCCTTAACTGCTGATTAAATTCATCTGGGGAGGAGGAGCTTTTAAACCATAGGGTGTCTGTGGCCCCAGTACAAATCAATTAGATCAAAATGCCTGGGTGAGAGGCCATGCTATGGGTTACGTGTGATGTTTTGTTATATGTATATCTTTGTGGAATAATCAAATTGGGTTAATTAGCATATTTATTGTCTCAAATATTTATCATTTCTTTGTGGTGAGAACATTGAAAAATCTTCTCTTTTAGCTATTTTGAAATATACATTATTATTAACTATAATCACCATGCTGTGCAATAGAACACCAGAACTTATTCCTCCTATGTAACTAATACTTTATACTCTTTAACCAACATTTCCCATTTCCCTGTTTACCTACCACCCCACCCCCAGCTTCTGGTAACCACCATTCTACTGTCAACGTCTATGAGTTCGACTTTTTTAGATTCCACATAAGAGTGAGTTCATATGATGTTTGCCTCTCTGTTTTGGCTTATTGCACTTAGCATGGTGCCTTTAGGTTCATTTATGTTGTCACAAATGACAGAATTTCCTGCTTTTTAAAAGCTGAATAGTATTCCATTGTGTATATATACCACATTTTCTTTATCCATTCATCTGTTAATAGACAGATGGATCCCATTTCTTGGTTATTGTGAACAGTTGCAATAAATATGGGAATGCAGACATCTCTTCAACATACTGATTTTGATTTCCTTGGATATATATCCAGTAGTGGGATTGCTCTATCATACAATAATTCTATTTTCAGTGTTTTGAGAAAACTCCATCCTGTTTTCCAAGGTGGCTGTACTAATTTATAATCTTACCAACAGTGTGCAAGGGTTCCCCTTTTCTCCACATCCTTGTCAACACTTATCTTTCATTTTTTTGATAATAGCCAATCCAACAGGTATGAGCTGATATCTCATTGTGGTTTTAGTTTGCATTTCTCTGATGATTGGAGATGTTTTTTGGTACTGTGTAAATGCTCCCCAGGTAATGCTGGTGTGCAGTCGGGCTCAAGTACCATTAATCTAATTGGTTACTCTGTGTTGTGGGTCAAACATGTTCCGCAAAAGTTCATGTATTGGAAACAATCCCCACTATAACGCAGTGTTAAGAGAGTGGGAAACTCTATAATGGTAATTGAAAGGTGGGATTTTTAAGAGGTGATTAGATTGTGACGACTGTGACCTAGCGAATGGATTGATCCATTTATGGACTAACGGGTTGATAGTTCAATCAGTGCTCGTGGGCTTGATTCTGATTGCTTTATAAGGAGAGCAAGTGAGCAGGTTAGCTCTCTGGCTTAGCCCATTCTCACCACATGACACCCTGGTCACCAGGGGACTCTGTGGAGTTCCCACCAAGAAGAAGGCCCTCACCAGATGTGCCCCCTGGACTGTGGACTTCCCAGCCTCCAAAACTGTAAGAAATAAATCATATTTCCTTATAAATTACCCAGTTTCAGGTATTCTGTTATAAGCAACAGAAATGGACTAATATACCCTGCAGTAGTAAAGGGTGATTATTTGGTAAGACCTTACTACTGTTTGCACTGGTATAACTGTAAGTATGAGAAGTAAATTCAGAAACCAAAAATTTTCAGATTGAGATGACTAAACTGCCAAATACCCTCAAATAGTATTTAGAGATCCAAGAAATCCTGATGCAGATGGACTAAAACATACTTACTTCTCCAAGAATTATTAATTTTTTTAATTAGAAATTTACTATAATTAGTTTTTTTAAAAATTTGGGACATATAAATTGAGACTTTACATTAATACCGTTTTTAAAGATTTAAGTGAATCCAACCCAAGTTGTCATAAGTTTCTATATGCAAATCTTATCCTTTGGTTTTAGAACTGTGTATCTGTAAGAGTGAAGAGAGAAAGCTTCCATTTCCACCCTCTGAAGGCTCACTGAAAATGAACTGACAAAAGACAGATTAATAGGAGAAAAGGTCATACAAGTTTATTTTAACATGCCTCACACAGGGGAATTGCAGGAGAATGATTGCCCATTACCTTAATGGGTACAGATGCTTATACACACTTCCTTAAAGGAGAAGAGTTGGGGAAGTATGGCCGTAAATGATTTTTAGGGGGAAATGAATAGACTTGGAGAATATACAATGGCCTGGGACAAAGTCTGTTGTGCCTGCAGAGCAGGCAATGGCTGGTAAATGATACTCTTTGAAATACTGAATGGGACCGAAATAGAAGACAATGGTTTGTGACCTTCTTTCTGTAATATAAATTCAGTTAGTGAAAATTTAGGAGGTGTTTTCTTCTTTGGTGGGTCCAGACTTTAGGCAGATAAGGGAACAGTATCGTCCTGTGCTTTGGGAGAGATAGAGGATGGGGGGTGGGTCATGGGGGTGGGGGGCAGTCAGAGAGACCTTGAGGCTGCTTGTTTAGCCCAGCATGTCAAAGCACCAAATTTTGGGGTATTGGTTTGTGAGCCCCAACATGTCCAACTGCTTTCTTGGCATCTCCACCTACATCTTCCACAGGTATCTCAAATATAACATACCCAAATGTGACCATCCCTTCACACCCAACCTGTTCCATCTCCTAATTTCTCTGTCTCAGGTTGGCGCTCCCACTGTCTGCCCTGTAACCCAAGCTTAACTCCTCCGTCCCTCTCACTCCTCCAATCTTATCAATTTCCAAGTCTCGAGCATTTTTCTTCCCATATATCCCACTCTTCTCCATCCCCACACCCACTGCCGTATGCATGCCTTCCCCACCTCTGGCCTTTTCCTGCTATAGCCTCCGCTTCCTTGAGTACCTTGCTCCAGTTTGGATCCTTTAGTTCCATCTTCTCCAAGCATCCAGAATGACCTAACTAAAATGCAAATTTGGCTGTGTCACTTCTCTGCCTAAATCCTTAAGTGGCTCCCCCCAAACCTATAGCATAAAGTACAAGCTGTTTAGCATGGACTACCAGGCCCTTTACAAGCTGACCCTGCGCACTCTCCCATCTCATCCCTGACTTTATACTCTAGCACTCCCTTCTGATTTGGGCTTTTTTCTTACACTGTTCCTGCTCCTGAAACACAGTCCCTCAAAACCCAATGATCTATTTCAGTCTTTATCTTACTTGATTTATCAGCAGCAATTGACAGTTCAAGACACACCATTCTCTCCTACTTTCTTTCCTACCTGACAGCTCTTTCTCAGTCTCCTTTGATGGCTCTTGTGCATATCCCTGAACTCTAAATTTTGGAGTATGCTCAGGCTCAGATTTTGAACTTCTTTTCTTCTCTTCCTTCACTCTTTTGCTGATCTCGTCCAGTCTCGTGGTTTCAAATGTAATCCATATGCCTGAGACTCTGAAAGTTGTATCTCCAGCCTTGACCACTCCACTAACACTTAAATATTTAATGGGCATCTCACACTTAACATTTCCACAATAAGCTCCTTATATTCCCCCCCAAATTTGTCCGTCCCTGGTTTTTCATATCAGATTGAATGTCAGTTCCATTCTACCAGTTTGCTCAGATCAGAAACAAACGCAAAGCAATAGACAAAACCCTTGTCTTTCTCTCATTTCCCACATCAGCAAATCTTGTTGACTTTCTTTTCAAAACACATTCAAAATCAACCCCCTTTTTACTCCTCTATTGCTACAACCTTACTCCAATTATTTCGTAGTCCATATTATGTCTTACCAGTGTCCCCACTTCTCTCTTTGCCTCTATTGAAGTAGTTGTCAAATGTTTTGATCTCAGGGTCCTTTTATACTCTTAAAAATTATTGAAGATCCCAAAGAGCTTTTGCTTATGTGGCTTATATCTATTGATGCTTACAATATTAGGAATTAAAACTGATAAATATTTTTAAATAATTAACCATTTAAACATAATAATATACCCATTATATGTTAACATATTTTTAAAAAAGAATAACTATATGTATATTCCGCATAAAAAAAATTGGTAAAAAAGAGTGGGATCGTTGTACATTTTTGTAAATCTTTTTAATGGCTGTTGGGAAAATATAGGAAAAATGGTCAGGGCCCCTCAGATGTTCAGAATCTTGCTGAGCATTTGATGTAAACAGGTATATGCACTCAGGTGTTCCTTGGTTGTCTAGTGTAATTGCTCATGTGCACCCAGGTGTCCTGGGTCATGGACTTAAGTATAAGGATGAGTGGCTCTGGTCCACAGTGCCCCCCACTCTTGGGATGCCCCCCAGTGGGGGGCACAGGGAGGCCGCTACTGCTGCTAGAGGTCGTTGCTGCAAGCTGTTGCTGCCAGGGCCCGCAGGATGCCCCGAGAGACCACTACCGCTGCTGCTGCTGCCACTGAGGAAGCTGAGGACAGAGCTCATGTTATCCGCCAACAGCTCCTGGAATCTTTCCCAATTACCTAGCATGGACCTGTGTGTGGGGGTCTGGGGACCCAGTCAGTACAATGGGTTTGGCGGGTCTGAGCCCTAGCTCTGACAATATAAATGGAAACTTAGTATAACTAAAATAATAACTAAAATAATGAAACATTTTGGCTTTAGTTATGATTTGCCTTTACAATGGCTGGCCTAATAGAAGACAGCTGGATTCTCATAACTGCCTGAGCAGTTAACCTGCTATATTTCATTGATCAAGCTATATGAAAAAAATTAGCCTCACATAGATATGTAGTTGAAAAAGGATGGAGTATTTTAGTAGGCTTTTCAGATAATTGTGGACACATTTCTTTGATATTATACCAAAACTTGGCAAGTGGTAGTTTTTTTAAAAGTTTAGTAGAGGGGCCGACCCCGTGGCTCACTCGGGAGAGTGCGGCGCTGGGAGCGCAGCGGAGCTGGGTGCGCTGCGGCCACGAGTTCGGATCCTATATAGGGATGGCCGGTGCGCTCAATGGCTGAGCGCGGTGCGAGCGACACCAAGCCAAGGGTTACGATCCCCTTACCGGTCACACACACACACACAAAAGTTTAGTAGAAATGGAGAATTTGAAACTATATCAATAAACTTTTCATACTGTCAATACCATACAGCCAAAGGCCACCAGGAACACTCCTGTAATTGAACAAAGTTGGGTTCCAGCCCAGATCATGGCAGCCTCAGCTGTCATACATGGAGCAGAGTAATAACCCAGCCGAGCCCAGTTAATTCACAAAATTGTGAAATATAATAAATGGTGGTCTAATAGGTATAAAACTATGCCATCTACCCTAAGGGAATCATTGCGCAGTATATGCTTGTATTGAAACAACACACTGTACCCCACAAATATGTACGAGTAAACATTAAAATATTTTGAATTAAAAAATAAAAATAAAAATAAATAAATGGTTATTGTTGTTTTAAGCCACTAACTGTTGGGGTAATTGGTTACACAGCAATAGGTAACCCAAAACACTGACAATCCAAGGAATTAAAGATTAGCTGTATTAATCAAAATAGGACTCATACTTTCCAGAAACAGTGTTTTCTGAGAATGTGTTAATAGTCATGAAAATCTTTCTCTGTTTTGAGATTTTTGACATATCTTCAAATTGTAAAAAAATGTTTTGGGATTTTTTTGTTTTGTTTTCTTAAAAACAGTTACTACTGATGCTGGACATAGAACTCACATGCAGGTATAATGAGGGTTCCATAAATCTTGAAAGATCATTGCTTTAAATTTGAGTGTTTATTTCTGTACAACTCAAAACCTCCTATTATCTGTATTTTAATTATTAAAACAAAAGCATAAAGCTTAATCTCTGGGATAGTGTCTCGACATATTTCCCAGTCACAGACTCAGAGACTCTTAAGAATTATAAGGAACTTTAGACATTAAGTATAACCTCAAGAGCACTTCCCCGACAGGTGTCCTCCAGGCTCTGCTGGAGTGCTCCAGGGAGCACGTTACTGCTCCTAGAGGCAGCCTAGTTCTGGTTTTGGACATATATGAGTTAGAAACTTTTTCCTTGTATCAAGCATCAGCCTCACATAAGGATGTGGTGTCAGCAGATTTGGATTTCAATTCCCGACTTCAAGATCTGGGAGGTCATCTGAGCTATGATGGCTGCACTGGGCTCCTGCAACAATCCTCTTCAGGAGTAGGGAGGAGGTCTGCTTACATTAGAGTTGAGTCCAGAGGCTAATTAACACAAAAACAAAAACACAGCATTGTCTTATTGCCATAACCCTTACGTTAGTCTTAAACTAAGCAATACATCACTAAATCTCTTTATTACTGACTGATCATAAACTGTTTTATTTTTTCACAGATGAAGATAATTTTAGCTGTGCATTTTTAATAAACAAATTAGATTCATTATTATATTTCATTTTACTTTAATTTCTAAGCTGTTTTAAATGAACTCACTTTTTTTTTCTTTTTTAACTAAATTAATTTTTCTGGTTATCTTATACTTATGGCAAGTGTACTGGTTTTTCAATTACAGAATTGAGGTAATGTTTTCTTTTAAAATAAGTGTCCAGAATTTGAAAAACATCAGTCTTGCAGATGAAGTCCAAATTCTATGACCCAGCCTAGGCCCATATCTGCAGCCTCAAATCTGAGCAACTTCTCAAACAATTTCTAACCATTTGGATCTCCCCACAGTCCTCCAAACACACCATGCTTTTCATATTCTGGTTCCCCGTCCCTGAATTGCCCTCCTCCATGTGGGCCTGGCCGTCATCCAGCACGACCCAGGGCAAATGCTCTTCACTGCCTCCTTTCAGCCACCAACTTGTCTTATGTTCCTTCCAGTATATTCCAACTCATGCACTCACTGCAGTGCAAACCAGCCTCCTCCACTGGTCTGTGAACTCCCTAAAAGACAGGGCAGGTTTCATATCCTATTCACCATTGTGTCTCCGGCATCTGCCCAGGCACACAATAGGCACTCCATAAATATGAGTTCATAATATTAGTGAAGGGCAAAAATACCCTTTTTTTCTAAACTAGAGTCTACCACCAGTTTACAAATTCAGTATGAAATGTCTCTGGGAAGATTTCTGGTTAGAAAAAATGATATTACACATAACCTGACCCGGCCCTTTTTGTCATGGCAAAAACCCCCCTCCCCCATTTTTTTTTTAAGCAAAGGACAAAAAGCCAAGCCACATAAAGATTTTTATTTAAGTGACAATATTCTGGGCATGAGAGCACACGGAGAAACAGGCACCCTCATACATTGTTAGTAGAGATGTAAATTGGTGCCAGAAATGCTCATTCTCTTTGACGACTATCTTCAGAAACACTCCTAAGAATGCACGAGTGATAAGTACAGCATTGTTCGTAATAGCAAAAAGAAGAAAAACTGGCAGCATTGTTTGTAAAAGCAAAACAACTGGAATCCACCCCAAAGTCCATTAATTAGGTGGGTGGGGTGAATTAAATCATCCCCACCCATTCTATGAAATACTATGAAGCCATTAAAGAGAATGATCTACCTTAGCTGTGGTGAGCCTTGGGGTTCAGGTTCACATGGGACTTTCATTTTCTACTCAGATGGTGCACCAGGAAAGAGTTGAGTGAAATTTTGGAAACAAATCTAATTACCAAGGCTATCGTTATTCAGTGTCTTTCGAGGTTTTTATGATCGTGAGTTTTTTTTGTAATTAAAAAAACGATAAAATACATATTATAAAATCAAACTACTTTGATGACCCTTTAAAAAAGGGCCACTACACCTCAATAAATTCCTTTTTAAGAGCCACTAGATGTCGCTCTGAACAAATGCTCTGTGTTGTACCAGTAGCTGCTGGAAAATGCTGATCTCTCAGCACCAACTGGCTGCTAGAAATAGCGATGTTATCGGGTTGCAAGGAAACGCTGACTTCGGGAGAAGAGTCCCCATAGAAGGCCTGCCTGCGCTGGCACCAGGTAGTGTGAGTCAGGAAAGGAGAGGCAGGAATGCACAGAGGTGGAGGCAGGGACATCTGACCGGGGACAGGGCCAAAACTGGACCCGGAGTCATAAGAGACCCTCCCAGCAGAAAGTGGGCACATAGTGGCCATAGTCACAAAGGCACCTCCTTAATTCTGGGCCATAAATTAATGCATATTAGGTGCCTAGTCTTAACAATTGGTTTTGTTTTTAAAATTTCTACCTTTCTATTTAACATTTCTAGCATCTAGAAAGTTTTGGAAAAAAAAAATTATCGAGATCTAAGCTTCTGGATCTACTTATTAAGTTATAGAAGCTACATAGCCCAGAGGAATGTGTCAAATGACCAGGTAGGCTGCAGTCTGCAAAATCCAGACTGTGGGGACTCTACAGGACAAATGACCTGTTTTCTTCAACAAATAATTTACAAGATAAACAAAAGGAAGTGAAAAAGAAACCTATAGATTAAAAGAGGCTTATAATTTCAAGTAGCTACAGGATGTTGAATGTTCCTAACACAAAGGTGACAAATGTTGAGATGATGGATATACTAAACACCCTGATATCATTGCACACTGTATTAATGTACCCAATTATATTGTACTCCATAAATATATACAATTATCATGGGTCTATTAAGAAAAAAATAAAAGGAAAAAAAATTCAGAGATAGAAGTAGATTAAGGTTACAAGGAAGTGGGGGGAGGGAGGCCGCGTGACGGGGGGTTGGGGAGATAATGAGAAGTTCTTGCTTAATGGCTACAGAATTTATGCCTAGGATGACGAAAAAGTTTTAGAAATTAATAAAGGTCGTGGGTACACAGCATTGTGAATATAATTAATTCCATGAAATTGTATGTTTAAAAATGCTTAAAATGGAAATTCTTATGTTTTACCACAATAAAAAATAAATATAAATAAAAGAGGCTTAAGAGACGTATCAGCCAATTGCAATGTAAAGAAACTTTGAACCCCTAATCAAAGAAACTTTCAAAAAAGATAGTCAGTGATTTATGGATATCAAGTATTTGATGATATTAAGGAATTATTGTTAATTTTTTAGGTGTGGTAATGATACTGAGGTTTTTAAAGTCCCTAGACATACATACTGAAATATTTACTGGGATGTGTTTTATAGCAAGGGCCAGTGGGGAGATATGAACGAAACTAGGCTGGCCTGAGTCGATCATTATTGGAGCTGGGCAATAATTACATGAGGGTTAATTATACTATTCTCTTACTTTTTTTGTTTGAATTTTTCTATAATAAGCATTTGAAAAAATTAGACCTCAGTGTTAAGGTGGGAGGAAAAATGACATATTTGCCAAAGCAAACAATCAAGCAAACCTTTTCAGGTCACAATTAGAGTCAGAAGAGAACCATCCCAGTCATTAAACTTATGTGTGGACAAGAGTTAAACAGAGTCCATTTATTAGTTTTATTGGATTTGGATGGAAAGTCAACTAATCTCATTAAGCCTCAGATTCCTCATCTAGAAGACAGGCATCATACAATGATATTTTCCAGGGAAGTCGTGAGACTTGTTAAAGTAAATTGAAATTGAAACCAGGCCTAAGGAATCCTTGAGCAAACAAAGTCAGTTAGTCTTTAACCTTGTTTGATTTTCAAACATAAGCAAAACTTAACTTATAAATTTCTTATATATCTTGTAAATGTCTATACTAAAGAAAAACAGAACTTAAGCTCAACCAATCAGAAGCAGCCAATGAACTTATAATTATATAACTAGGGATGTTCCAATGCAACTTTATAACCCCAACCAATGAAATATTTTCTTTGTATTACTTACATATTCACTCTATAAAAGCCTGTCCCTTATGATTCTTTAATGGAGCCCCTGAACCACTTCTGGTTTCGAGCTGTCCAATTTATGAATCATTATTTGCTCAAAAACTCTTTAAAGAACAATTGTATTGTGCCTCAGTTTACCTTTTTAGCAGACTTAAATGAGGGAAGCACATACAAAACTATTTTGAAACCTATAAAGAGCTACCCAAGTGCTAACAGTTGTTTATATGATGACAGTAGTTCATGTATTCACACATGCATTTAATAAATATTTATAGAGTACTTAAGCGCCAGATGCTGTGTTAGGCAGTGCAAATACAAAGATAAATAGGACCTTGGCCCTACCTTATCTAATTCAGCATTTCTCAAACTTGGATACACATTGAAAAATACCGGGGTCTTGGTGTCACTCCAGACCTATTAAATCAGAATCTCTGGGCATGGATTCTCAGCATAGGGGTTTTTAAATAAATCTGCACAGGTGACTGATTTTACTATTTAGCCAGGGTTGAGAACCATTCATCTAACTGACCTTTGATCAATGAGAAGTTCTGAGACAATCATTAAGAAGACTGGGTCTTGGTTTATGTAGTTCAAGCAACTTTTTAAATGACCACAGGTACCTTCTAGGTGCTCATTCCCTGGAAGACCTTGTCCAGCTGTATACCCTTTGTGGCCATCTGGTCACATCCGACCTCCCAATTGCTGACACAAGAGTCAGGCAGTTTCAGATATCTCTAGTGGAATTTTCCATTGTGTTTCTCTTCCTTATAGGGGTTTATCTTTTCTGATTGTGGGTTTTGTAAACTTCCCAGTTTCAGATATGTGCAAGGAAGACTGGCAAGAATTCCTGAGTCACAGTCCAAGTCAGATCTTCCGGAGTTTGCATCCCTGAATCATGCTGAGTCCTGAAACCTTGAGATTTGAGGCAGGAAGGGAGTGAACCTGGCCACACCACTCCATCCAGCATAGAACTCCACATGGTAGCTTGCTGTTTGGTCTCCCTGTTTGTTCCAGAGGGGTCTGAAAAGAGAGAAATAGTATCAGTTGAAATGCCTAAGAAAGGGAAAAAAGTCTGGGTAGGAAAGTAAAGTTTTAGAGAAACAAAATAAAACAACACAGTGAAAGCAGAGTTCTAGATTCTCCAAATCTCTTTACTAGAAGCATGAGTTGTGTAAAGCCACAAAGATAAAGATCTATTTGCAGTGGAGATTGATTTCTTCCTTTTGCATATCCAGAAATCTTTCTTCTTCAATGTACATTCTCAAATGCAAGACACCTGGATGGGATCTTTCTGGGCTCAGAGGAAGTCAGGAAAAAATAAAGTATTTACTTTGGAATCACAAACCCCACGTGATATCCCAATTTCACCCCTTACCAGCTGTGCAGCCTTGAGTAAAATGCTTAAATGCCTCCCTTTCTGTACAGTGGAGTTCATGATAGTACCTACTTGAAAAGGTTGCTGGGAGGATAAGACATGCAGAATACTTACCATTGTGTCCGCCACATGGTAAGCTGTGGTTATGTTTATCGTGGCCAGGAGCCCGCTAGACCAGTGCTTCCCAAACTTTAATGAGCATATTGGATCACCTGGAGTTCTTGTTTAAAAGCACATTTAGGGAAGATGATAAAGTTCTGGAGATGGAGTGGTGAGGTTGCACAATAGTGTGAATAGAGTTAATGCCACTGAACTGTACACTTAAAAATGGTTAAAATGGTTAGTTTTATATTGTGTATATTTTACCACAATAAGAAAAATTTTAAAGCATATTCAGTAGCATTTCTAGCAAGCTCCTAGCTTAATATTTCTAACAATAATATTGTTAAAAGACCACCCTTTTATTTTATTTTTTTGGTGGCTGGTGGGTATGGGGATCTGAACCCTTGACCTTGGTGTTTGTATTGCTAGGGCTAGGGCTCAGACCTTTCAAACCCATTGTACAGACTGGGTCACCAGACCCCTCACACGCAGGTCCACTATAGGTAATTGGGAAAGATTCCAGGAGCCATTGGCAGATGACACGAGTTCAGTTCTCAACAGTAGCAGCAGAAGCAGTAGCAGCAGCGGTGGCCTCTCGGGGCATTCCAGGGGCACTGGCAGCAACAGCCTTCAGCAGCAGCAGTGGTGGTGGTGGCCTCCCCGTGACCCCCCAGGGGCATCCCAGGGGTGGGGGGCTGTGTGGATCAGAGCTACTTGTCCTTTTATACTTAGGTCCATAACCCAGGACACCCGGGTGCCTATACGCAATTACATTAGATAGTAACCAAGGAACACCTGGGTGCACGTGCCTGTTTACAACAAATGCTTGGCAAGATTCTGAACATCTGAGGGGCCCTGACCATTTTCCTATATTTTCCCTACAGTGCTATAACACCATACTCTAACCAACTGAGCTATCCAGCCAGCCCAGAAGACAACACTTTAAGTAGAAAGTTAAAGGTTCTAGGTTATGAACCACCACCATCAAATTTGTATCACACTTTATAGTTTACATAAGGCGTTTCCATATCCCTTGTCTCTGTGATCCCCATAGTAGCAGTACATGGTACTCTGTCTAGACCAAATGCAGATTTTACTCACCTGCAATCAACACCTTGATCTTGGGTAGCAGCCCTTTACATCAAATCAGGGCCATCTCTTTATATAGTCAAATAGGACGTCGAGGGCTCCCTCCCTCACTTTTCCTGTTTTGAGTGCTCTTTTTTCTAGGCCAAGTCTCCCGAGAAAATGCTTCTCACATCAAGTTAGTCCTTTCCTTCTTTATGTTTATGGTTCTGGCTAAAAATAAGCTCTCCAGCCTGAAAAGGGAGCTTTTGCTTTGCCTGTTGGATGCTTGCCTTTATAATTTGGGAGGGGGCTGGGTACCTATTTCAAACATTTTTCTGTGTATTTAGCATCTTTATTGATCGGGCACATCAAAAACTAACTGTCATGTCTGGTGAGTGGGGAGCAGATGGTAATCTTCCTTGTGCAGATGTCACTGCTACCTGTCGGCAAGAGAAAACAGAGCTGGGAGCTCCCAAGAGAAAACAGAGCTGGGAGCTCCCGACTGCACTGTGTGAGCTGCACGGCTAACTTCACCCCCAAAACTACAGTTCTCAGACTGTGTCCTCCTTAAGCTAGCAAGTGATTATCCTTCCCAAGAGAGCTTCATATAGGACCCTAATTAGTGCATTTGCCAACAGCTGTTTCCTGTACTGGAAGTTCATGCAAGTTTAGACTTTGGGCTGTCAGTATTGTACATCTCTCCTCAGAGTAATTTCCAGAGCTTCTGGGCAACAAGTACAAGATCGCTGGGTCATCCTAAACTCCACTCAGAAGAATAGGATATGCTGTCACCTTTCCTATTCTTAGAAGGAACCACATTTCTGGGACCACAGTGCCTGCTGCTGGTCCCTACAAATAACAGGATACCTACCAACCACGAGCAGCAGGAGTTCTCAGCCATTTCAGGCCTCAAAGATGGAAGAGACGGGACAAGGCATTCCAGGATTCACGTCCAGTAGGACAGTAGTTCACATTAGAATCGTCAGGGGAGACGAGTGTTTTTAAAAATGTTGATTCCTGGGTCCCATCCCAGATCGACTGAATCAGAATGTCTGGGGTGAGACCTGGGCATCAACAATTACTTTTGAAAGTAAGTCTAATGTGTGACCATGTTAAAAAACCTTTACTTAAAGGTTTTTTTTTTCTTTTTGCTTAATCATAGCAAAAATTATAGTTGGAGACAAGAGGCTGTAGCGATAATCATCACGTAACATTATAAGACTCCAGGGTTTTCATTACAAAATGAAAATACTTGTTTCTGAGCTAAGCTTCAGTTTTAATCACTATAATTATGTTGCATGTTCACCCCAAGAAAGAGGATAATGTACTCCTATGTCACAGACAGAAACAAGGGCCAACTGCCATGTTCGGAATCCCTCGATGCTGACTGGTTCTGGGAAGCAGCTGGAGAGAAAGGGTGTGCCTCAGTCACAAATGCTGGATGGATGCACTGAATTTTGAAATAAAAAGGATTTTAACTCTAAAAGAGAAATTCAGAAGTTAATCTCTTCACTTGAGAAGAGGCTTGGAATTAATTCTTCCATGAAACAGAGAGAAAGCATAACAGAACTTGGCAAAGTGATAACACATTTGCCAAATTAACTTAATATGAGTAAAGATTAAAACTTGATTTCTGGAATTCCTGGTCATTTTGTCACACTTATACTCCCCCTCCATCACAGGGATTATTTGTTTGACATGCTTTAGAAAAATGAGATCTCTAAACATGAAGAGTTTTCTTACAGGACTTAATATTCTTTAAATCTATTCTCCTGAACAGATTTAAAGCCATATTCTAAGCAGGGTTCCCCAAACCCAGACAAATATCAGGTTTTTTAAAATATCAGCTGAATTAGAATCACCTATGACGAGGTCCCAGAACTTCTATATGGTGTGTGCATTTACTATGGCTGCTGTAACAAATTGCCACAAATTTAGTGGCTTAAAACAACACAAATTTGTTATCTTACAGCTCTGGAGGTTAAAAGCCCAACACAGGTCTCACTGGGCTAAAATCAACGTGTCAGCAGGCAGTGTTCCCTCCTGCAGGCTCTGGGGAGAATCTCTTTGCCTTTTCCAGCTTCTGGGCTGCCCATGTTCCTTGGCTTGTGGCCCTTCCTCCACCTTCAAAGCCAGCAACCCCAGCTGATTTCTTATATCTCCTCCTCTGCCTCCCTCTTCCACTTCTGAGGACCTTTGTGATGACACTGGGCCCACCTGGATAACCCAGGGAACTTTCACCATCTCAAAGTTCATAATCACATCTGCAAAGTCCCTATTGCCATTTAAGGCCACAGTCACGGTTTATAGGGTTCAGGGCCTGGACATCTTTGGGAAGGTCCGTTATTCTGCCGTCCATAGATGGTTAAAGCTCACTGGATAAATCTGAGGCACTTGTCCACAAACTCATTTGGGGACCATTGCAGGATGTCAAAGGCTCTCTCCTATATCCTATGTCTCTCAATCCCAGCCTAGATTTCCTTCTAATAAAATTCTCATGGCATTGTCATTTCTACCCCCACCTCCTCCTCAGAGGAGAGCAAGACCTTTGGATGATTTTTATTTATTCTCTCACAAACAGTTACTTAGGGTCTCTATTTTTCACTTTCCTCACTTTACTTGGAGAATAATTTGGTTATAACTCCTTACTAATTAATAAATGTCTCCTTAGATAAATTTCAGTTGCAGACTAGTCAATACAATAGTATATGCCTTATAGTCTCAGTCAGAAAACATATCAGTAGTTCACATGTTTAAGAACCTAAATAAGTTAAACTACCAGTTTAAAAAAATACCTTTTTTAACTTGAGTCTTGATTAAAAGGAACTAACTCTTGTTAACTCATGTAAGGTGGGCAGATTTTTTATAAAGACACAGATAAAGGCAATAAGGGAGCTGGAATTGAAGAGCAGAAAGTGTAATTGTTTGGCATCACAAACCTTGGAACTGGGGAGAAAAGGCATATTTCAGGATCAAAGTCATCCATAGAACAGTAACAGCAGAATGTTCTAGATCTTCACTCTAAAGCAGTCTCCTTAATGCTACTCAGAAAATTATCCTTATTTGGGAGGTAAACATAGTCTTTTAAAATCCACTAAACTCATTGGCCACTACCAACATAAATAAACCATTGTCAACAGTTTGTGCTTTCTTCCAGAATTGTTTAAAGATATGCATAAGCATATCAGTATATACCTCTTTTGAAGCACATGTGAAGTTTTATGATCTGTTCCTTGCTTTCTTTAATTTTGGTGATTTTTAAAATATGCTTACACATAAGTATATTTCATTTTTTTTAATGGCTAGCTTATCATATTTCATTATATGGATTATCATAATTTATTTAACTAGTTCCCCAGACCAATTTTTTGCAATTGTAAAGACCATGCAATAAACATTCTTGTCCATTTGTCTTTTCTCCATTGTATGATTATATTGGCAAATCAAATTTCTAGAAGTGAAATTGCTGGGTCAAAGGGTGTGTGCATTTTAAAAGTTGTCAATTTGCAATCTGTTTATATTTCTTCTTCAGCCAACTGCTTATTTATGTTCCCTGTCTATTATTCTATTATTATTAATATTTTTCTTATTTTTAAAAAAATCTTTTAGGGCCGAGCCTGTGGCGCACTCGGGAGAGTGCTGCGCTGGGAGCGCAGCGATGCTCCCGCCGTGGGTTCGGATCCTATATAGGAATGGCTGGTGCACTCACTGGCTGAGTGCCGGTCACGAAAAAGACAAAAAAAAAAAAAAAAAATCTTTTATATGTGAATTAGTCATTTGACATAGACATTGAGATCCCTCCCATTTTGACATTTTTCTTTTGACTTTGTTAACTATTGAAGTTACCTCTTCCCTAAGGTAGCCATGAGAACTACTACTTGGATGCTTTTGTTTACATGTTCTGGCTTCAAAATCACCACCTACTCAGGATTCCTAGAACCCCACTGATGGGCAGACTTTCCTGCCACTTCCTGCCTCACCCTCCTTCAATAGGACCAAACTGTGGTTTCACAAACCCACCAGATTATTTCTCACTCCATGTATTTGTTCATACTGTTCCCTCTGCCTGGAATGCCCTTTCTGTCCTTCCCACTAAACCTAGGTCATCACTGCTTAGCACTTCAGATTCAGTGGAGTTGTCATGTTGTCCAGGCAGCCTTCTGAGCTAGGTGTTTCTCTTCTACATCCCATAACACCCTGTGCACATCTGTAGAATTGCACTAACCACATTGTATTTTAATGATTCATGAGTCTGTCTCCCCTGTTAGCTCTTGATTTCCTCAAAGGCGGGAAATATATTTTATCCATTTTTGTATTCCCAGGGCCATATATGTAGTAGGCTTGAAATAATGTTTGTTAAAGGAAGGAAAGTAGAAAAGAAGGAAGGAGGAAAGGACGGAAGGGAGGTTGGGAGGGAGGGTGGAAGGAAAGAAGGCCGACAGTAAAAGCAAGGGCCCACTCGGTGGTTTCTACCTTGTTTTCTTACCTCTGTGGCTTGTTCTCCACTTACCAGAAAAGCATCTGAAAATCTTTACTTTCTATGTTCCTCTGAGAACCGCTAGGGCTGTGCAATACAAAGAAGTACGTTGTCTTTCAATCCTTATTTCTCTCTTTTAAAACCCAATTACAATATTTACTACAGTAAAATATTTCTTTGGCTCATAATTTGAAGCAGACATTACATTATTTATTGTATCTCCTACTTTTCTGTAACATTTTACAGTTTTCAAGTCACTTTTACATAATGTTAGTCAATCTTCACACAACTCTGTGAGGTAACTAGAACCGGTGATAGAAATCCCATTTCACAGACAGAGAAACTGAAGTTCAGAGAGATTTTGAGTTACTTGTCACAGGTTGCACAGCTATTACCTGTGTGGAGCCAGGACTGAAACCCAGGCCTTCTGACGCTGACTCCAGGGCTCTTTCTACTGTTCCATTTTGCCTCTTCATAACCTAGTGAAAGTTGATTTTTGGTTGTGATAATGTGTTTGAGTGTACCCATACAGTTACATTTGCATCTGGTACATATTTAAAACTCTGGGAACGACCCAGTATAGGAATGGCTTCGATTTGTTACTTGTCAGCAGCAGCACCTCCTCCTTCTAATCTAAGAACTATACATTTCTTCACAGATAAGAATCTGGCCAGGTGGGCAAACGTGGTACCTGGTAGCAGGCAAGGTGACTGTGCTTGGGCCTTTGTCTGCCGTATTCTTTCACCTCTTTTCTTCTCTTCTCTCATTCTCATCCATCAGCCAATAAACTCTTAAGCATCTTTTAAAATTAGTGTTCGCAAAGAGTTTATAGTTACATATTTGCCATGTGTTTTTAAGAAAGGCAAGACTTTACGAAGTAATTTCAGCTACATAAATAACATGCTAAAGGTAAGACTAGAAGGAAATGGTCCAAAAATTAATAGTGGTCATCTCTAAGTGTTGGGATTATGAGTGGCTCTGATTTTCTTTCTTGTTCATATAGGTACATGTATGTATATTTTTAAAAAATAAATTTATTGAGATATAATTTATAATCCATAAAGTGTATTGGTCTTCAGTGTATTCGCAGAGTTGTGCATCCTTCCTCACTAATTCCAAAATATTTTCATCACCCCAAAAAGAAACCCCATACCCATTAGCAGTCACTCTCCATTGCCTCCTCTCCCCAGCCTCTGACAACTGCTAATCTACTTTCTGCATCTATGGATTTGCTTATTCTGAGTCTTTCATATAAATAGAGTCATACTATATGTGGTCTCTTGTGTGTGACTTCTTTCACAGTGTTTTCAAGGTGCATCCATGTTGTAGCATGGATCAGTACTTCATTCTTTTTAATTGCTGAGTAATGTCCCATTGTATGGGTATACCATATTTTTAAAATTCATTCATCTATTGAACATTTGGGTTGTTTCTGCTTTTTGGCTATTACGAATAATGCTGCTATGAACATTCATGCACAAGTTTTTATATACATATATGTTTTCCATCCTCTTGGATGTACATAGGAGTGAAATTGCTGAATTGTATGTATTTTCTACATGGTCCAAATTTTCTATGAGGGGCGTGTGTTGGTTATAAAAGGTATTGATTAAAAATATGTAAAATAAAATTTTTTCAAAAATTAAATGCATCTTTACCTGTTTATTTTGAAGAGAATGTGGATTAGCAATGTACACCAGCTTCTTGACTTAGTCCTATCTACTAAGCTTCAAGAAAACCAGCCTCTGTGTCTCAGCAAGTAAGCATCCACGGGCTTATTGTGTCTGTCTAAATCCACTCGGAAAACACAGAGAGAAAACTCATCAATGACCTGAGTAGTTGTGCCTCTCTTAATGGATGCTCCAAGTGTTAGCTAACGAAATGAAAAATTCAGTCAGGATCTTTCTAAATTACATCCATTAGGTCACATCTGTCTCTCAGAGGGATATAGAGAAAGTCTCTCATTGTTGGGTTTTCCTAACCAAGTTATCAGGAACTCCCCACCTGTTTCCCCGGATTCCATCTGCTTCCACACTGCAAACGGCTGGCGCCAGATGTTTTGTCTTGTGCCCATACCTCTCTTCCCACTTAACTATCGAAGTCTAGGTACTCTCTAATGGGTTAACCAGACAGTGGCTGCTCAAGTGCCACCTTACTGTATTTTGTTCTGCTTTAAATATGCTTCTTTGCACACTGGCTCAGAAGAAACAGGCTTCCATAAACAAAGTCAAACTACACATACAAACATCATTGCAACATATGACAGATCAAATATTCCATAGAAGTATAAGCAAAAGTTACTACCTCAATTTAAAAAATGGGCATCAAATATATTGAATAGAAGGATAGGTAAATAGGTGGATAAATATGTGAAAAAGCAAGTATAATTCATTGTTAATAGTCGAGTCTAGGTAGTGAGAATATGGGTGTTCACTGTAAAATTCTTTCAACGTTGCTCTGTTTCAAATTTTTCAAAATAAAGTACTGGGAGAAGGGCAATGGGTTCAGAGAACACCACAAGACCAAAACCACACTGGGAAGTATACACAGGTACAAATGCTTTAACTTCTTCTGAAGAAAATACTGTGAAAAGGAATTGGGCTTGGCAAAGTGATGACTTGGCTGAGCTGTTGGTGTCCCACAGGTGATGTTATTTAAGAGTAAGTCAACCAGACTTTGGTAAAAATGCTGCAGACACTAGATTGA
This sequence comes from Cynocephalus volans, assembly GCF_027409185.1. Classification (NCBI taxonomy): domain Eukaryota; kingdom Metazoa; phylum Chordata; class Mammalia; order Dermoptera; family Cynocephalidae; genus Cynocephalus; species Cynocephalus volans. The sequence goes on along the minus strand of NC_084468.1, from coordinate 64,929,540 downwards.
TCTGTCTGGACCACAGAAGTGAAACCTACAGAAGTGGAGAGTGGAGGACTTCTCTGAAAAGAAAAGAAACAAATATTTATCATGTCCAACATACTGGATGCAAATGAATGGATTTTTGTTGGAGGAGAGACTAATTTCCTTCTTTTTCTGGCACTGAGTTAGCTGAGCCTAGACGTGGAGGTAAGAAGAGGCCTGGAGATTTTCCTCATGGGGAATGAACTGGACTTGACCAACTGGAGGCCACTTAGGCAGTGGCTGAGCTGGGACTGGGCACCAAGGGGCAGACTCTCAGTCCCCCACTCACCTGTGTCAAAAGCCTCTGTCTCCCCACCAAGTGAGATGGAGAAACAAGTCTTCCTCTGTAAATGCGTGACTCACGCCAATTTCAGGGGCTTTATTTTAAGTCTTTTAAGCTGAAGCTATGAAGGTTATCTCCTAGCCAGGCTACTAATACATTGTGGTACTTTTCTAATTGTTGCAATTCTCATTGTTTGTTAGCAAAACCCTAGAGTCTCCTGAAAGAATTATTCACACTTCATGAATAACCACAAAAATGTATTATGATCAAACAGGAACAAGGGTCTTAGCCCACAAAAAAGAGCTTTTGACCTGCATGGGAACCCCCTGTCCCATCCATATGTAAATGAGGGTCATCGGAACTCATTTTCTTAATGTGCTGGTGTAACACGTCATTAGTTTCTACGCATATAAATATCTTTCAATTACTCAAATCATCTAGAAAAAGTCTTCAGAAGAAATCTTAATGATATTGGACAGTTCATTCTTCCTGGTGGTACAAGGTAACATCTTTCCTATTGTAAATTGTATTACCTTATAAAAGATATAGGCAACTAAAAGACTGGAAATTAAAGAATTACTTCAATTCATTGGCAATAACATTTTAATTCACTTTCATAGTCACGGCATGTGTTTTTATTTGATTCTTTAAATATTGTCATATAGGCTCACATGTTTCTGTATTTTTAATATGCTACTCAGGTTTTTGTTCTAGGTTATATTACGGCTGTATTAGCCCTTTGTTTATAACAGAAATACCTGAAACTGGGTAATTGGTAAAGAAACAATATTTATTGCTTACAGCTTTGGAGGCTGAGAAGTCGGAAGTCAAGGAACACATCTGGTGAGGGCCTTTTCCTGGCAGGGTATCACATGGCCAATATGGCAGGAGCAGACAGACAGACAGCTTCTCATCCACTCTCCTTTTAAAGCCATCAGAACCATGCCCACGACCACCATTAAACCATCCATTCACCAGAGCATGGTCCTCACAATCTAATCACCTCTTCAAGACTCCACCTTTCAATTACCATAGTAGGATTTCCCACCCTCCCCACAGTCACGGTGTGGATCATGCCTCAATGAGTTTGCAGGGGCGCCCAGTCCACAGCAAGGGCTTTAAAATGGTTAATGACTAAAAACAAATTGTAGAAAAAGAACAATCACAAAAATTCTACAGAAATAGATTTTTTAAAGTTATTCTGGAAAAGTATATTCTTCCTTCCTTCTTTCATATTTTTAGCAATGTATGTAAGGAAGAATAAGGAAAACATTAACAGTTATACGAGAGAACATGAGGAATGTGAGCCTTTCTAGTAGGTAATAATATTTATATAAACTTGGTCTTCATTAACCTCTTGAAATTTCTTTCCCGTTTCAAATATGAGTATTTCAGGATAGATTTTTTTAAATCACCTATTGGCAGTTTGGTTCAGGATATATTTTCTTATGGCATTTTGCAAATCAAAGAGAATTGGATATTTGCTCTTATTTTCTATTTTGATTTCTGTTTTAAAATTACATTTATAGCCCTTTTTGTAAAAAGTATTTCAAATGGCAGAATTAATTTTTATAGTAAACATTTATGAATGATATCTCTTACTCATGAAAATGAATCAATTAATATACACAATGAAAATTTAGTATTTGGCTTTTTGGAAAATATAACAATTATATTAATGTTCAGAATGCCTCATCTTCCTTCTTGTCCCTTAAGACAGTAGAAAAGGCATTTTATATATTATTTAAAAGGTGTAATATTAACACTTTGGAGTTTTCTTATTTGCATGAAAAATGAAAATAAAATAAAACTTGCCACAATGCAAAATAAAACAGAAAAACCTTGCACCTATGAGAACTTACTAATGCATCAAATAAATAGTCTACATCATAATATAGAGAAGTAAGCAGGTCAAATACATACTTCTAAGTGGTTATTATACCAGTGATATCTACCTGTAAGTTCACTGTAAAAATAAAATGAAATAATAAATACTTAAAAGCCATGCTTTCAAGAACAATTAGTAGAATAGACTGATGATGTTCTTTTAAACTCAATGGGAAATATTCCTAATAAGCATTAAAAGTTTTATACTATACTTGAATGATTTAGAAACTGAATCAAGGGCACACACTATTCTTAAGGCATTTAAATCATAATCTATGTTCTGATTGTTTAATTTCCTCCAGAATCTCTGAATCTTTAATCTATTCATCCTTTGATTCCCAATAGCACGATCTTCAGCCAAGCTTCTTATAGCATGCCTGAGCCAGTGTCATGCTACGTAAGCAGGAAAGGGCTCCATATTTCTGAAGTTAAGAAATAACGTTCTTGTTTTACTTGTAGATATAGAGTTGAAAGATGAAAGTGGTGTTTCTGGTCGCTTTCCTTTTGGTCACAGCTCACTGCACACAAGTAAGTAAGCTCTTAATGTCTATTTCTGCAAATTACCCTTGGTTCATACATTACAAACTTTTAGTTATACTCAATCCTCAAAAAAAAAAAAAAAAAAAAAGCCATCATGGATGCCAAAGTCACAATCTCTATTTTAAGAGTTCCTTTGGGGCTGGTTGGTTAGCTCAGTTGGTTAGAATGCAGTTTTATAAGACCAAGGTCATGGGTTTTAATCCCTGTACTAGCCAACCACACACACACACACACAAACACACACACACACACAAAAAAAAAAAAAAAAAAAAAAAAAAAAAAAAACCAAGAAAAAAGAAAAAAAGAAAAGAGAACTCTTTCAACTTATTTTAAAAGACTGTTAGAAAAACAAAGGCTTTGAGTCAAGGGAAGTGGGGAAGCTATCCTGGCCTCAGAGCACAGCAGTGGTTATCGATCTTGGTTGTACTTTGGAATCACTTATGAAATTTTTAAAAATCCTGATGTGTGGGTCCCACTCCCCAAAATCTGACTTTCTTCGTCTCGAGTGTGATCCAGGCACTGGCATTTTTATAAGCTCCCCAGGTGATTATTCCAATGGGCACCAAGACTGAGAACCTCTGCTTGAGGGAGTGGCACTCTCAGGGGGAGCTGTGACTGCAGTGGAGTAGCTATACTTGCAGACAAGCAGTAGCCTAGAGGTAGTAGTTAAGCAAGACCATAGCTCAAGCTGTTACTGTCAACAGAGGGTAGAGTGAGTATCACTGAGAGGATTATATGAGGTAATATGTCCTCATATTAAAAACGGCTAGTGACTGAGGCTAGCATATGCAAGATTCATTCACTCACTTTGTAAATAAATGTTTCTAGAATATCTACAAGAGATAGGCAATCCTGCTAGGTGCCAGGATTACATCTATAATAAAACACAGACCCTGCCATCAAGGAACTCAGTCTAAATTTCCTAGTTCATTACTATTATTATCATTACTGTAAATTTCCTCAATCTTCATATTCTTTGCCTATCAATTTTCACAGGTGCAAAAATTTTATTATGGATTTCGCTATCGTTATTGCCTAAACTGGAAGGTAATTGCTCTCTCTCTCTCTTTTAACCTAAATTAGGGATGTTTACTTTCCCCTAGAAAGATATGATTTAGGGAGAGAATATTTGACATTTTCAAAAAGTAATATTTTCAGGAACTCAACATATGATTAGAAGATTTTCTCCAAGGTAAAAACTAAAAATCTGAGGTGGAAAGTATAGGAAATACGATTTCCTGATTTGCATAGCTAGGAATTCTGTGGGCAGTGCCTGCCAGTTGGGAAGAATCATCACCAGAAAATTAGACCCTCTCCAGGCCTGTGAAAGTTATCAACACAGGCCCTGAGTCACCTCTTGTCTAGGTGAACAACACCCTTCACAATACACAACTTGTTTAACTACTTTTCTTTTGCAAATAAGAGATAATAACATAAGTCATCAAACTTCATTGATAAGTTTAGGTAATTCTGATTTAATACACATTGAAGTAGATTAACTAGAACCCTGAAACCACTATTTTGTTTTTGCAACTTAATATTATGTCTTTATTTTTCGCAGGGTTCAACAAAGAATGACCCCACATAGACTCTTAAAGCATCACATTGTAAATTTGTTAAATATATCCGTGATGATATTCAATATTTCTCATAAAAAGTTACATGTAATAAATTCCTTTTAGAGGACTTTATTTCAACTGACAAATTTCTGCTTTTTTTTTTTTTTGGCCAAGTAAGCTCAGAGATAAATTTGTATTTATTTTCAGTAATTGTCTTTAACAAATTACAATTTTTGTAATCTCTTCTTAAAAGTATCTTATTATTTTCTTCAGAAGATTTAAAAATGTATCTGAACTTAAAGTTTCCTAACAATTATATATCATGTAACTATTTTTTTTCCTTCCTTGCAGCAACTTCAGAGTTTATACGAATTCATCAATAACTGTGTAAGTTTTTGTTCTTGGCTTTTCAATTATTTGCAAGACTTGAAACAGTAAGGGCTCAGGAAAATGAAGGGAAAGACATAGGAAATGTGATAGTTTTGTGGTCATAATACTGGCTACTTTTCCAACTTATATCTTTTAAATAAAACTCTAAAGCATTATTTATGAATTAAAAATGTTCCATAACTTAACAAAATTGCTAATTAATGGAAGAACTAAAACTTGTGAATCTGCCTGAAAAGCATTACAATTTCTTGAAAATGCTGAAGACAGTTACTAATCAATGGTCATCTCAGACTTTATTATATGTTTACTACTAAAAATATCAGAGAAGAAATTATTTAAGAAAGAAAACACATTTAAATACATGTAACTTTGACTTTTAAGATATCTCTAGAACTATTTTTTCAATATCTGGTTTTTAGAAGTTTTATTGCAATGTGTATTTGTTCGTATTTCTCTTGCTTAAGAGTTCATAATGCTTCTTGAATCTGTGGATTAATGTCTTGTCATTTTTGGAAAATTATTTGCCATTATCTCATCAAATATTACTTCATTCCCATTTTTTCTCTACTCTTCTTAAACTCCAAATACACACTCAGCCTTTACATTGATTCCCATATGTTTCTTATGCTCTTTTTTGTTTTCCATCCTTTTGTTTTGCTCTGCTTCAATCTGGATGTTTTCTTCTGTTCTATCTTCCAGTTCACTAATGTTGTCTTCAGTTGTATTTAATCTGATGTTAAACCAATCTATTGAATTCTTAATTTGAGCTATTATATTTTTCAATTCTAAATGTTCATTTGATACCAAAAGGTACCATCTTATCTTTTACTACCTTGAGCATTTTAATTATAATTTTTTAAAGTCTGTCTAATAACTCTACTTTTTGGATCTCTTAAGGGGCTCCTTCTATTGTCTCCTTTTTCTCTTGTTTTTCAGCTGAGTTTTGGCCTCCCCCTTTCTTTGTGGATTTTTTTGGGGGAGGAACTAGTTACTTTTTACTGAATAGTGAACATTGTTTATGAAAATTATAGAGACAACTTGAGTTTCTGGATGAAGTTGTCTTCCTCCACAGAGGATTTTGCTTCTCTTGTGCTGTAGGCTATGGGCACAACATTCACAGATCATCTTATTCCAATCAGAGACTGAGAAGATTAGAACAAATTATTCTAGTTTACCCTTACTTTTATGGTGAGGTCCTTAGTATTCCATCCAAAAGACTGGTTACTTACAGTCCCTTTCTCTCTGGTAGTTCTTATTCCCCAGCCCTGTGAGTTTATCAACAGCTCTTTTCAGATTCTCAGCACTGCTTTTGGAATTGCCAATTGCCCTGAGAGGATTAGAGCCAAATGCCTCCCTGAGATTCTTGCCTCACCACAGTCTTAATCTTTGATCTATATGGCTTCACTGTCTTAGGACTCTGCTACCTTAAAATAGGTGCTTTTTTGGAAAAAAAAATTTTTTTTCTCAACTCTTCTAGCTGTTCTCCTCAGAAGGATTAGCTGGAACAAGATTGGAAACAGAATACTCACTTTTCTTTTTAAAGTAATCAAATATTTAAAATTTTGTTGATTACCTGTCATACACACACACAAAAATATGGTATTGGTTGAAACTTCTTCCCTCTTACATATATAACTTAAAATATTATTATACATATAATAGCTATGTGATTTTTACATGTCAAGTATTTATAAATGCATTTTTGTATTGATTTTTGTCTTAGAGGAAACCACCAGTGAATAGAAGAACTACCATAGCACCTATGACATTGCTTCCACCAATAACAGAAATTGATCCTCCTTTGACTCCTAATCCACCAGTCCCTCCTACCACCAATGGACGGGGAGATTCATGATTAATGAAGTTCTTCAGGAAGTTCATAGCCAAAAGCAGCTTCGTTTTCCTCCAGACATTGTTTAATACCACAACTAAAGATCAAAGATATTATCTCACTACTCCTTGTACCACAGTGTACCCTTTTCAATATCTTGGATAAAATGCAATGCTTCCATAAAAATTTTATATCATTGTATTATTACCAGTGGAATGTCTTTTTCCATCATTATCGGCATTTTAAAGAGAAATCAAGAAAATGAGCAAAGGATTATAGGAAATATAATCTTTTTGCTTTTTCTGGCTGGTCATATGCCTAACTAAGCATCAGGATTTCTATAGTAAAAGAAGAAAGGGAAAAAAATATTGGGGGATGGGTGAACAAACTGTAGTCTCTGCTGAACTTCGGGAGAGGGTGAGTAACAGAAAGATTCTGTCCCTAGACTATGTCCAAGGCCTTGAAGAGACTACTTGGGATGTTTCTAGCAAGAAGAGAGGATGTTTTGACCCTTTTAATTGGGACAGAAATTTATAAAGCCATAGGGAAATACACTTGAAATTTTCTTTTGCCTTATTTGGGAGACAAAGCTACAAGTTCCTCCCTAATCTGTTTATAGAGATATATGTACAAAGCAAAAAAAGCAAGAAAAATTTAACAGATGTTATTCATTCTCCATCTCTACAAATATGTAGTCCATCTTTCAGGAAAGAGAACAGCAACCTTGGCACATCTTGATTAAGAATAATGAGGGTTGGCTGGTTAGCTTAGTTGGTTAGAGAGTATGCTGATAACACCAAGGCCCAGGGTTTGATCCCTCTATTGGCCAGCCACCAAAAAAAATTAAAAATTGAAACAAAAACAAACAAAAAAAATCCCCAAGAATTTTCCAGCCTGTGATCTACTTTTTGGAGTGGGGGAAGAGACCTAGACAACACTGGGATCTGAACCTGTGACCTTGGTGTCGTAAGTCTGCTCTCTAACTAATTGAGCTAACCAACCAATCTCTTCTGGCCTGTGATCTAATGGTTAATATTCTGTACTTTCACCCAGATGGCCTGGGTTCAGTTACCAGCTGGGAAGCCAGTCCATTGGAGATGCAAATCCCTTTGGAATGTTACATCCAGGAAATTAGTATAAAAAGAACAATAATCACTGTATATTAGTTCCCCTGTTCCCCCATAATGGAAAAGTCACTACCTGACATTCACAGGGGACTTTGACCTCCTATTGAAACTTCCCAAAGGTTTCTACAGCTGGTCGTAACAGGTTCACACCTAGAAGTAAGCCAACAGAGTGTAGGAGAGGACATGCATCTATTTCACGGAAACAAAAGTCTCAGGTATGGAAAGGTCCTTAAAGGCCATTGAATTAACATTACCTGGAAGCTTGTTAGAACTGCAGATCAGGCTCTGTTCCAGGCCTACCGAAGCAGTTTCTGCATTTAAAGAAGATCTCCAGTGCCCCTCAACAACATCATTGACATATAGACATCTGTCAGAATACCTCCAGCAACAGAGAATTCACTCTATGCAAAAAAAGCCCATCCCATAATCATTCTGGGTAGCTTTGATCTTGGAAAAGTTATTTTTTACATGGAGTTAAAATGTGATCCTGGTCCAACTCTTTGAAGTAACATTGAATAAATCTAATTTGTCTTCTGAATAACAACCCTTCAAATAAATAAAGATAACTCTCCCAACTAAAATTCCCTAGTCCTTCAACCATTCTCTTTATGACATGGTTTGAGTTCTCCTAGTGTTCTAGGAGTCTCCTCCAAATATTTTCCAGTTTTTGTATTGTCCCTGCCCACGATGACAGTTTTCAGAACTGCACATAATACCACAGATGTGATCTGGAAAATGATAAAAATGGGATGATTGCCTCCTACATTTCAGATTCTATGTCTATTAATATGCTCTAGGACATAACTATCTTTTTAAGTAACTGGCAAGTCCTTGCATGTGTTGCTGAAAACAAGTATTATCTCTTCTGTGCCTGCACCCTTGAACCTAAGAACAGGACCTTACATTACCTCTGTTATTTATCTGATTAGATTCAGCTCAGCATTTTCACTCATGGAGATATTTTCGATCTATATTCTATCATTCAATATATTTGTGTTCAGTAGTCCAACATATGGTCTCAACTTTCTCTGTTCATTTATCTACCCATTCAGCAGATATTTTAAACTATCTCCTTGGTTCTAGGTACTGGGGAAACCGAAGAGAAAGAGACATGCAGGGCCTCTGTCCTGGAGAAATTCTCACTGTTTTGGAGCACTACTTGCTATACATGGGAGAGTGCTGTTAAAAAATAATAAAATACATTTGAATGTATAGCAGATATCTTAAAGGTATGAATTATGGTTTCATGACAAAAGAAAGCACTGAGAACAAATATAGTACTTAGTAAACAAATGTTTACATGGCTAATGAATACAATTGAAGTCATCTTGACAGCTGGGGGCTTGGAGGGACGTGCCAACCTATCCAGAACTTCCCAGCCCTGGCTCCACTTTAGAGTCATCCGGGGACCTTTTAAAAATACAGTACCAGTGCCCCATCCCAGAACAATTAAATTGACATTTCTGATTGTGGAAGGTACCAGGGCATCAGCATTTTAAAAATGCCTTGGGTGATTAGAATGTGCAGCCAGGTTTGAGAATCGCGGCTTTACGTGGATTCTCAGAAGAGCAGCTCTGTGACTCTTCAGACTGCCACAGAGGCCGCCCAGCCAATAGACTCTTATATCCACAGCCAGTTGAAGAAGGTCTCCAGCCGTGGAGTTGGGGTGTTGGTGGGGAGAGCCACGGTAGCACTCCCTGACTGCTGGAGCCTGCTGTAGCAAGGCCACATGTTAGTGTGGGCTGCAAAGTCTGCTACAGCAAGGCCGCGTCCTCTGCAGCACCAGCCCAAGTAATTCCCACACACTTGTGCTGGACACGAGCTTGCTCTCTAGAAAGCTCTGTTGGATGAACTTCCCATGTAGTGTGTACATATGTTTCTGTACGTTTTTACGTGCTCACCAGATGTAACGTTGACGCTTTGTGTTTCCCCAGCAGTTGTTGGAAGCAACATAGGAAACAAGGAGACGAAAGCACCGTTTACCTCCTGGAGCAGAAAAACTTTTACAATTAACACCATCCAGATTGTAAAACTCTGTGCGGGCATCACAAAATAATGTCTGAAACATAAATCAGTAAAAAAGATGTGATATAGCTTAGGTTCATTTAATTAGACTTTAACATCTACTTTCTAATTTTCTGTGACGACAATCATGAGTTTTTATCAGTTGATTAAAAAAATAAAACTGGCACACTGAATTTAAACAATCCTTGTCTCCAGGAGTTGGTTCTGTTTGTTTTGAGGGGTTCTCTGGTTTTCAGGAACTTGTGGACATGTGCACTGTAGACTCTGGCTGGCCTAGCTCTGGAAGTACACATTCCCCTCCAGCTTCTGCAGGGCAGTCGTCGCCCTGTGTAATTATGTGCTGTGAGAGGTGCTTGTGTGCACCCTGAGGGTGGATAAAATGACCACTGGGTTAGAGAAATATTTCAGAATTTTTATGTTTTTATTTTTTTCAAAAGTAGTGTTATTAATTCTGGTGCATCCATAGCATGAAAAAAAAATGATCACCCAAAATTTTGTTTTTAAAAATATCAGGCTTTGAAATCTATTTTTTAGTGAGTCCTATAAGGCACAAGACATATATGCAGAAGAATATGCAAATAACTGATAAAATAGTTAAATGAGTGTGCTCAAAATTATATGTATATCCACTTGTATGTATATATACGAGTATATATATACATATACGAGCGTTTGTGTGTGTGTGCATATTAAAGGTATGCACTCAAAATGTTTTATTGGTGATACGCATGGCAAAACAAAACAAAACAAAACAAAACATGAGACCTGGCTGTAGAGAGCTCTGTGAGGGGAGTGATCCTGCTGACCAACCCTGCGAGGTTTCCATTTCTTTCTTCCTTAGGGCTTTCCCTAAAGGGAAAAGGCAGCAATGGAATCCTTGAAGTTTGTACCTGGGAAAATTTTTTTCTCACTCTTCTTTGTTTTTCAAATTTGAAATAAGACTGTAATCATAATACATGCATTTTCCTTTGCTGGACTTCTAGAGGTGTAGTTTAAGAGAAGAGCTGAGGAAAGAACAGAACAACTCCAAACCTGCAAGACCTGTTTTTAAAAAATTAGAATCTGTTGGATAAAAGGGGCGTTTTATTCAGATTGCTTACTGTGGCTTTTCTAAAATCATTACAGCCAAGCTTTTTATTTTTAAAGAAAAAAAAAAAACAGAGTAGGTAATTTAAAATTTAGTGGTTATTAAAACCTATTTTGTGGTATTGTTGTGAAGATCAATTTAGGTAGCACACTGACTTCCCTGCAATGAAAGCTTAATAAGGATTAGTTTAATTGTTACTGTCTTATTGTTATTATTTTATTAGCATAACATAGCACCCCACTTAGCCTAACTTTTTGAGGTGGTTCTCCAGATTTGTGGAATCCTGGGAAATTTGCTCTCCCTGAATCTCTCTCCAGGGGGGTCTGGTCTCACTTCCTATTGTCCCCGACCAAACACGGGTGCTTAATTCTCCTCTGATATGGAACATTCTTGTTGAGCAGGTGCCTTGTAATGTGGCCAGGTTGCTTTTCCTTCAGAAGGGGCAAGAGTAACTGGCAGGCCTGACAAGCCTCCACCATAAAAGGCAATATCTTTCATCTTCATGTACCTGCCGCCCAGCACAGTGCTCCATAAATGTTTATTGAATTGAACTGAATATTATAAGAAGCAGTGATTTAGGTCAAAGAAATGGCTCTTTAAGGGTCAGTATCAGACAACAAAATGAAGAGGGGTGAAGAGGGAATAATTGGGAGTTAATGTTCTTCAGACAGTACTACATGAGCAGCAGCCTAATCTGTCCATATGAAGTCAGTCCAGCTGTTCTTCACCAGTGCAGGAGGCTGAGTGGTGGGAGGGGAATGGCCCAGTATAGGGGGTGCTAGAAGGACTATGCCAGAGGAAGACCCTAGACCTCATGGGAAGTTGGCTCACAGGCACAGAGGTGTCCCATCACCTGGAAGTACATCACGTACAGAACCAAGAGTCTGGGGGACAACTCTCGGGAGCAATATGTTGGGCCTGTGCGTTAGTCAGCGTGGCTGCTGTAACAACAGATGTTATTTTCTCACAGTTGTGGAGGCTAGGAAGTCTGAGGTCAGGATGTCAGCATAGTTGGGTTCTCATGAGGGCTCTTTTCCTGGCTTGCAGATAGATGGCTGCCTTCTTGCTGTGTGCCCTCACGTGGCAGAGAGAGAGAGCGAGCGAGCGAGCATGCTCAGATTTTGTCCTATAAGGGTACTAATCCCATTGTGAGAACCCCACCCTGATGATCTCATCTAAACCTAATTACCTCCCAAAGCCCCCACCTCCAAATACCATCACAGTGGGGACTAGGGCTTCAATGTATGAATTTTAGGCCTGGATTAGAATCCTGATCTCCTCTTCATGACCTTGGACAAATTACTCAAATTACTCACTGCATCTCAGTTTCCTAATCTGTAACATGGAAATGGAAGTAGTTCCTGCCTCAGAGTGCTGGTGTGAGGAGTGAGCAAACACAATTAAAGAGCTTGGAACAGCATTTGTAGGGTGGTAAGTGAGATACAGTGTAAGTTATTTTTATTATTAGCTATGCTCACTCAGGGTGGTAGGGGCAAACAAAGACACTTGGGGTAGAAGCTGAGCTCTGCACGTGGATCCAGGCTGAACTCCCATCTTACCCAGGACATTTACCACTGGTAAGTTCCCAGGTTCTATTTTGCTTGGGTCCCTCTTTCCAGGACTGTGTTCTCATCCCCATCAGACCCAACACCTCCTTTTAAGTACATATATTTTATAACGTTCAGGTGGGTCTTCCGTAATGAAATGCATGGATGAAACAATCCACCTACACACTTCAAAAATTAACATAGTACTCTAACTGCACTGTAAAGCAGAACTAGTAGATGCTCAGACACGATTCTGTGAGAAGACAAAGTGCTTGTCAGGTGCCTGCACCTCCTGGAAGATCACTGTGAATACAAGAGTCACAAATGCAAATGGCAGCAAGTGAGGCCCTTGGTGACAGGATTTTTCAAAATGGTTTTAGTAAATCAAAGTTCAATTTTTCCCGAATCTGCGTGAGAAACACTGCTCTAGGCCGTTTCGAAAGAAGCACCCCATGAGTAAAATATTCACTCGTGCCCATTATCCTGTCTAATCCCAAAGGGCCAAGTAAGAGGCAGAGGCCTGGAAGTCTCGGTTGCCCTGAAATAGTCAACTGTGGTCAGACAGCCATTCAAATCCTGGGTCTACAACCTGTCTTGCAATGACCTCGGGGTAGATATGAACCTTTCTCCACCTTGACTTCCTAAACAGCCATATAATAGTCACCTGATGCAGTCATTGTGAGTATTAAATGAAATAATTTGTGTAAAACACACTACACATGGCCTGGCCTGCAGAAAGCTTTCAACAAAGGACTTGGGGGTGACAGGTAGGCAGTAGAGTCAACAAATATTCATGTCAGGGCTCTTCCAATGGTTCCCGCTTCCAAAGGAGTGACCTGCAGTGTCTTCCCTACACTACGAAACAAACCCAGGAGAAGGAGAAGTCTTGCAGGGGAGCTGTCTCCATTTTCTTTGCCCTCGGGGTGCCAGGCTCACTGACCCTCAGGGCTCTGGTGAGCCTCCAGGTGGCTCTGCAGAGGAGGCTGCAGAGTCTCCCACCGCCCTCCTGAGCTGTGCAGTGGCTGGAGAAATGAGACAGGAGTCCTGGAGAATACCTCAAGGGCCTTGGTGCTGGTTAAATAAAGGATTAATATCCAGAATATATAAGGAACTCAAACAACTTTACAAGAAGAAAACAAGCAACCCAATTAAAAAATGGGCAAAAGAGCTAAGTAGGCATTTCTCTAAGGAAGATATACAAATGGCCAACAGACATATGAAAAAATGCTCAACATCACTCAGCATCCGGGAAATGCAAATCAAAACCACATTGAGATACCATCTAACCCCAGTTAGGATGGCTAAAATCCAAAAGACTATGAACGATAAATGCTGGCGAGGCTGCGGAGAAAAAGGAACTCTCATACATTGTTGGTGGGACTGCAAAATGGTGCAGCCTCTATGGAAAATGGTATGGAGGTTCCTTAAACAATTGCAAATAGATCTACCATACGACCCAGCTATCCCACTGTTGGGAATATACCCAGAGGAATGGAAATCATCAAGTCGAAGGTATACCTGTTCCCCAATGTTTATCGCAGCACTCTTTACAATAGCCAAGAGTTGGAACCAGCCCAAATGCCCATCATCAGATGAGTGGATACGGAAAATGTGGTACATCTACACAATGGAATACTACTCAGCTATAAAAACGAATGAAATACTGCCATTTGCAACAACATGGATGGACCTTGAGAGAATTATATTAAGTGAAACAAGTCAGGCACAGAAAGAGAAATACCACATGTTCTCACTTATTGGTGGGAGCTAAAAATTAATATATAAATTCACACACACACACACACACACACACACAAAACCGGGGGGGGGGAAGAAGATATAACAACCACAATTATTTGAAGTTGATACGACAAGCAAACAGAAAGGACATTGTTGGGGGGGAGGGGGGGAGGGAGAAGGGAGGGAGGTTTTGGTGACGGGGAGCAATAATCAGCCACAATGTATATCGACAAAATAAAAATTAAAAAAAAAAATAAATAAATAAATAAATAAATAAATGTACATGGGGGAAAAAATAAATAAATAAATAAATAAATAATCTACTGCCTGCGATGGGGCTGGGGCGATGCAGAGTCAGGAAGCAGCCAGGATGTCGGTGGAGTCCAGTGCTTAATCAGAGCCTGATTTTCTAGGGCCCATAAGTCCATTAGTCATTTTTGCTGTAGGTATTTTTTTTGCTTTTGAAAGTTCCATCTTCTGACATAGACAGCCGTGCAAAACGCTGTTCAGGTCAAAGTCACCTGAGCTGCCTCCAGTTTATGCATTCTCTTAGCAAATACTTAACAAACAACCACCGATCAAGGAATAAAGCCCTAAGCAGTGGAGGCAGAAATCTACTCCTTTTACTTAATCTTTTAAATAGAGTATAAATTTCTTGACAGCCAGACCTTCATTTTATTTATCTGTTTCTACTTGGTGCCTATCTCAGATCATGGTAGCCATAATAAAAGCTAAAAACATATGGAGGGCTGCCTGTGTTCCAACAATGTGCTTCATGTGCATACCTCATTCAAATTTCATAACCACCTATGAAGTAGCTTTTAATATTATTCCCATTTTATAGATGAGGAAAGCAAGATACAGAGAGGTTAAATAATTTAATCCAGGTCACACGGCCAGCAAGTGTCAAAGTCAGGATTCCAAGCCCAGGCTCTCTGACTCCAGCCTGCTCTACTAACCACTGGGCTCTTTGGCTTCCATGGTATATAATCAGTGTTAAATAAATAAAGGAAAGACTGAATGATAAAGACATTGCCATCATCTATGTATATGCATACACATACTTATTTATATGAATAAAAATGTTTCACCTGTGTTTTTAGCAACTCAGCATGGTCCAGTGTGTGAGTCTTCTGGTCTTTCTCTTGGAGTTCTTACATTTCAGACGGTAAGTAGTCATTGTTGTAGTCCCATTTCTTCTCCTTCCAGAGCTTCTAGATTTACCTGTAGGAACACAGAGCCATGCAGCGTGAGGTCCACATGGCATCCAGATTGATGATCTTCTGTAGGTAGGATTAACTAGGTTAATTGTTTTCCCCCTTCTTATACCCTTTTATATCTATTCCCCTTTCAAGAAAAGATCTAAATTCATTTATGCTAAAATTGGGGTGAATAAAAGTAACCTAGGAATCAGCAAATTTTCAGAAACGATGTTTGAGTTACTGAACGTACTTCCTAAGGAGGGGAGGGAGATAGTGTAGACTGGATGAGAGGAAGGCCCTTCTATTCAAGGATGTTTCTACAACACATTCTATACGGGAAAAAATTTAGGTTTCAGTTTTTGTTTTAAGATGTAGAGAGAAGAGCCCACAGGTACAGAGAGAGAGAGAAAAGGAGAATGATAGAGATCTGAGTATCTGACTCCAAGTCTGCAACATGCTATCCTTTTTGCTTGAAATATTCTCTCCTTCCACCTCTCCTCCATAGCAGTTCTCCCCCAGACCCCCCACTCCCGCCCCATTAATCGCTCGTCATCCCTGAGAGTGCAACCGAAGCAGCACTTCCCTGACCCCCCTTCCCCACCCCCACCTAAGGTCTGATCATCCCAGATATGCTCAGGCTGCTCCCTTCAGTTCTTTGTAGCACTTCTAACACCTTAATCAAATAATTCATAGTGTATTCAGTTGTCATTATATGTTGTCCCTACTAGAACTTAAATTCCCAAGGACAGGGACTCTGTTTGCTTTGTTCAATACTATGACCCAGGGCCTGGCATATAATGGGTGGCCAATAAATGCATAAGAATTGATGTTGAATGAACTTCCCATTTTTGGTTATTGTGTACAGGGACTTTGTGAGCAAGTGTGAATCCTGTTCCTGTGCCTCTGTCTGCCTTTAATAGAACCTCTCCCAGAAGCAGGAGCATTTTAAGGCGTGTTAGCATAGCAGAAAGTAGACATCTTCTGAAGTCAGGAGACCTGGATGCAAGTTTCCACTACATCACTGTGTCACCTTTGGTAAGCCTCTGTAATTCATATGCCAAAGTGGCATATTTTAGGGTGGCATATTCTGATCCCCTTTACTTCCAAGTCTCATTGTCTATAAAATGAGTCATTGTGAGAATCAAATGTGTTAATAAACGTGAAAGTGCTTTGTGCACTCTAGAGCACCTTATAAATACTGCTGTTTGTGGGGATTCTAAAAGCTGTAGGTCGAGACCCACACAGACTAAATCTCCCTGAGTGGAATTCAGGTAACTTGCAAGCAAGTAGGTAAGTCTTGGGGTGATAACAAAGGGTCTTCTCAAACCTCTGAAATCACAGTGAATTGGTGGCCACTAATATCTAAGGCTTCTCTCAAAGAAAATATCCTAAGAAAAAAGACACTGTAGGGAAAAATTGTGAAAGACTGAATTTTCTTGAGTATTCTGGCTAGCTCATCTATCACTGTTACCTCCACCTTTGTCTTTGACTATTTTAGAACTCTGTAAAGATAAAAGTTAACTTGTACAAAACTCACGGTTATGTAATTAAATCCTGTGCATAGAAATGCAAACTTTGCCTGGTAGGATGCAATTGATTATTGCCTAATGGATATTAACCAGATTTGCCAGTTTTGTGCTATTTATAAACTCATTTTGGCATTCTTTATCTTAGTATAAATGTGTGGTACGTTGCGTTCTCTTTTTAAACTATTGTAACATCTTGCCAGTTCCATCATTAATTAGTGAGTTAAATATAAACTTTGGTACGTGTTTCTTGTATGTTTGTATAAGAATCATGATTATGTTCTCCTTTTAAAAATATCCTTGAATAGCACAGAGTAAAATAAAACACAGATCCCTCTCCTCTTTCTAATAGTTGAAAAAATAAGGATTAAAGGTCAGCCTTGTGGCTCACTCGGGAGAGTGTGGTGCTGATAACACCGAGGCCACGGGTTCGGATCCCATATAGGGATGGCCGGTTAGTTCACTTGGGAGAGCGTGGTGCTGACAACACCAAGTCAAGGGTTAAGATCCCCTTACCGATCATCTTTTAAAAAAAAAAAGGAAAGAAAAAATAAGGATTAAGTAGTGAAAAAGTTAGAATTGGCTGGTTCAGCATTTCCTGCTTTATGGATTCACTCAATAAACCTGCATTAACGTCAAATCGGGGCTCAGCCCTTCATTCCAATGAAGTACACGTGGAGATTCAATAAGAAATGTTTTGAGGACACCACTGGGGGTGTTGAGGCACCAGGGTTATCTGACATGCTCTATGCTACTGTCTTGATCTCTTTTGGAGTCATGCATCCCTTGTGAGCCTATGGAAACTCTGGATCTTCTGTCCCCATGTGTCTGTTTTGCATAAAACTTCAAGCAGACCCTCACTTAGGGTTAAGAACTGCTGCCACATGGAAAAGCCGAATATTGTCCACCTACCTACACATGAAACAAGGTAATTTCTCAAGTCAACCCTGTCTTGCTGTCTCAGCTAATGGATCAGGCACGCTCTCCCCTGCCTCCAGCTGGCATCTTGAGAGGCTGCAGCTAAATCAGATCCTTCACTCTCTTTTAAATGTCAAATGTGAGGAATCACCTCCCGTGCCCTATCTTAGAGGAGCCTGGAAGGTGGCATTTCTGTGTAAGATCTCCCTCATTCAGATGCGTGAGGAAGAGGAAGGGGGAAAGAAAGGGGGGAGAAAACAGAAGGGCAGTAGTGTGTGTATGAAGCTTCCAGTGATGTGTGACTTTTGTGCAAGGGTAGGACATTGAGGCAATGTTAAAACATTAAACGTTGTTACCTTTTTTCCCTCCTAGAACCTTGGTAATCTGGAAAATATCAAACTTGAATGCAAGTCTCAACTGAAATATTTTTTAAATTTCTTGTTGTTCAAACAAACTACTCTCAATGTCTATATCCTTTCGCCATTTATAAATACTGGTCATTTTATATTTATGAACTAAAATATAAAATTATTGATACATATTGTATACATGCTCTTGTACATTTTCTTTCCTTTCTTGTTCAAATTTGTTATTGTGGTAAAATACACGTAACATAAAATTTTCTATATTAACTACTCTTAAGTGCACAGTAGTGGGGTTAAATACATTCATATTGTTGTACAACCATCAATACCATCCATCTCCAGAAACTTTTTAAATTTGCAAAACTGAAACTCTGTGTACCCATTAAACAATAGCTCCCCCTCCTCCTCTTCCCCCATCTCTGAGATCCACCATTTTACCGTCTGCCTCTATGATTTTGACTACTACAGGTACCTCATATAAGTAGAATCATATAGTATTTGTCCTTTTTTTTTTTTGGCTTATTTCACTTAGCATAACGTCCTCAAGTTTCATCCATATTGTAGCATATGTCAAAATTTCTTCTTTAAGGCTGAAAAATATTCCATTGCATGTATATACCACGTTTTGCTTATCCATTCAACTGTCAATGGACACATGGGTTGCTTCTATGTTCTAGCTATTGTGAATAATGCTGCTATGGACATGAGTGTACAGATATCTCTTTGAGACCCTGCTTTCAATTCTTTTGAGTATATACCCAGGAGTTGAATTGCTGGACTGTATGGTAGTTCTGTTTTTTGAGGAACGGCCATACTGTTTTCCAGCTATACCATTTTACAGTCCTAACAACAGTGCACGAGGATTCCAATTTCCCCACATCCTCACTAACACTTGTCATTTTCTGTTTCTTTTATAGTAGCCATCCTGATGAGTGTGAGGTAGTGTCTCATTGCAATTTCAATTTGCATTTCCCTAATGATTCTTTTTCTTTTCCTTTAAAAAAATCATAACTATTTGCAATGACATCCTATTCTGTTTTAATTTATGGCACCAAATATATGAAGCATTTATTGTATCAAGTTTTTATTTAGGAAAAAACTTTATGGCTGTTTGTGTGTTTTCTTCTTGTCTGTAGTCCTGCCTCATCTTTGCCCCCACAAACACAGACATTCTCTTTTCTGCTTTTAAATTGTTTCTAGCCACTACTGAGTTCTTAGGAAAACAGTTTTGGGGCCGCTCATTACCTGTGGCTGCAACAGGGACCCTCAGTGAAAATGCACTCATGGCTTCGTGGAGTATCAGAATTGGAAGGGGATATGGAAATCACATTTTTAATCATTCTGCTGCCAAGGGCTCTTTTTTTTTTTTTGCCTTTTAGCTGCAACTAGCTCTCCCTCCCTCAGACATTTGATGTTTTAAGAATCCTATCAACTGCATTTTGAATGTAATATTTCACTCATTTTCTTCACTCTTCTTAATCAAATAATCTTTGTCTGCAAGCATGCCAGGGCATAGGAAGATGATTTTACTTCAAAGCCACTTTTTAATAGTCAGCAGAATTAAGTAACCTGCTTTTCAGCATTGATTATATTTAATCATTAGAAGCAAAATCACCACAAAAGTTATTTTAGTAGACCCTTGCCACTTACCATCCTAGTGAAAACAAAAGGGACAATGGTGCCAATTTTCTTTATGAAATTCTAATAAATTGTCTTTTCCTACAATCAGGAACACACTTATCTACTTCTACCCTTATAATTTAAATAAATTGAATCTGCTCCCTGGTCTGCAAGCCTTGTAATGGTGCTTGGCTTAAACAATGCAATTTTAATTGGAAACTGTGTGCTATTAGGAAAACTAGCACTTTAGGAGGTTTTATTGGTATGTCATAAGAATAAATTTCTTAAATTCTATTTTATTCACACAGTAAATTTATATCTTTGGGGGCTAAAGAAACTATTCATGGGCTGTAACCAACAATTCAGAGTTTTTGCTTGGAGAACAGAGTAACAAAAGTACAGGAGTAACCAGGTAAAAAGATTCTTCTTCGGTTGTGAAACAAAAATTCTGAGGTAGAAGATGGCTTGTGATTTGAGAAGTGCCAGATTGTTGGAGCCACTTTTAACTCAGTTTCCTTTTCTCTGTTTAGCGGATAGCAAGTTTATAAACTCTACCCTTTTAGGTATTTTAGAAGAGGATACCTGAAGGAGAGTAAAATTAGATATAAATGATTTAATCAGTTGTTAACTAAAATTTATGGGAGGCCATTGTTTTGGACTGAACTCCTGCACTAGTCCCTGACAAACCAAACCAAAATGGAGACACTCATGTTAAGTGCCACATAACCAAACTGAAACTTCAAAAAACAGGAAAATCCCCAAACAGGCCAGTTTCCCCACAAAAAGTAGATTCATAGCAATCAATCAAGATGTCCTAGTTAACCTGAACCAGCATGATAAGGAAGTCCTCTCTACTTTAGCCGTTACTAGAAAAGCAACCTGAAGTTGACCACTCTGCTTTCTACACTATGTTCCTGCACAATCTACCTTATAAGAACCAAAAATGTTTCGGAATCAGTGAGAACAGATTTTTTTTTTTTTTTTTTTTTTTTTTTTTGGTATATAAAACACATCTGTTGTACTAGAAAAGTTCAATAGTGGGCTAAGTTTAGAAGTATAAAGTTGAAACTAACTATTTGAATTCCGATATCATCCTGAAGGAAATTTTAAAATGAAAATAGCACCCACCATCAACAAAAAACTGTTGGATTTCTAACATTTTATAAAAATTAGTCATCTAGGGCATAATAACCAGGATGTTTTCAAGCTCTAATCCTTGCCTAAAAAACTGGTGGGGTCCCTCAGCAAGCCAACAGAACTTGGACTCAAGAAAAATTTTGACCTACTCACATTTGCTGGTGGCAATTAAATATTCTAACAGGCAACTGATGATGATGAATAATTCAACAGAGACAAGAAAGATATAAAAACACTAGGCCAGATGAAAGACATTAACTTGTCCTGGGAGCACATGTATTAAAGCATAGATGTGGCAAAAAGATTTCTTCACTGAAAATGCCCTAGCATTGTGTCATACTTGATAATAAAGAAAAAAACAAATGAAGGGACAGAAAATATCTAGCCCATCTTAACTGCCCAGTGAAAGCACCCAGCATTGAAACTACTCAGGAGGTGGTTGGTGGTGACCAGGAGATAGCAGGGGTCTAGGACACTTTAGGACCTATCTACTTGGGTGCGTAGATATGGACTCAGCCTTATGACTTGTTTCCCCATACCCTAAGTTATTATCTAGGGGGGACAGATGGCATTCAAAATGTAGGCAAATGAAGCAAAAGCCAAACCAGTATCCCAGTTTAGCCCAACTTCAACCATACCTACCTGTTGGATATCATCCCAGCCTTATGCTCCCCCTTTATTTTCTCTTCTGTAGTAGTCACACGTGCAACCCCTAACCCCCACCCCCAACCTCTTTCAGGCCAAGACTCTGTCAATTTGTGTGTAGCCACCTGTGTATTCCCATCAGGAAGGGCTTTCTCAAACTCGGTCTCTGTCCTTCTACCTTACAGCCAATTCAAAGATTGGAAGAGAAACCAGAGAATACTTTTGACAAGAAGACAGCCAACTTGCTAGCTTTGCATGCTTCCAAAATATTGGAAGCACCACATGTAAATAAATCTACTGTCAACATGGTGGCGTGCATCCAGCTTCAACCAGTGCCTGTCATTTCTGGACAAAATCCATCCACTCTGGCTCCTCCCTTGCTGGGGAGCACAGCTCCGAAAGGCCCAGTCCTCACACTCTACAGTCCGCCCAAAATATCAGGAGGAATGAAGAGGCCTTTATGCCTGGGGACCTGGGGACCTATTCAGTATGTCAGCCAGGTTTTCCCTGGCACCCTGAATTCTGACTACTCCAGGTCTCCCTGAAAGGGGCACACTTCATAGCGCTGGCTTCCCTATCTCCCCCATAACCGAGGAACCCTGACGAGATGTGTCAGCTGAAGTTCTCAGTGCCTCTTCTCTTGTGAGGAGATCCAAACCCACATCTGTTTGTGCTGCAGATGGAGAGCAACTTTCAAGGGAAGGGTTCAAAGCTCAGGTGGCCCCAGACATGCTCAAGCTTCGGACCATGGCCAATCACCCCAAACCTAATTAAGATTTTTTTAGAAGCCAATTTTAGGAAAAATTGGGAAGCCATAGGAATTTGACAGCTTTGTGACCCATCCTGTCTTTTTTTTTTTTTTTTTTTCTTCCTTTTCCTCTTGCCCCAGGGATTGGAATCTTCTATTCTCAAACATCTCCACCAAATCTGGAAGGGTTCTAATGTTAGTCATTTACACTTTTAATTCCTACAGTACCCTTCAGACTATTGACATAACCCCGATGTCATTGGCTTCCAATACTTGAACCTCCAGAGGAAAAGAGATAGCCCAGATTGTAACAAACAGAATAATTCTAAATTGAACAATTTTTAAAGGCGAAGGTTCAGAAAGGGGCTGATTTGCCAGGAAAAATTTTAAATACGCTTTTCTTCACAAATAATCAAATAGATTCTCCTTCAAGTAGAAATAGCTGTACTGACAAAGCATCTTCAAAGAGTGAATTGGTAGAGATGATAGTGGAACAGTGAGATAATTAGAAATTAGAAACTAAATTAGAAACAATTTAGAAACTAAAACTATAGCCAATTAGGCAGACTACTGTTACTGAAAAACTTACCAACTATTCAATTTGATTGTGATTTGATAGGGATCTATGCAAAGATTTTAGTGGTGTCTTGTGTGCAGCAAATGAAATGACTCAAAGGGCTAACTCAACAATTGGGGCTGACTCAAAAAGAAAGAGCTGACTGACTTAAAGAGACAGAAGTTGATCTACACTTAAAGTTGAAATTAATGGAGATAAATCTGTCCTGGTTAGTCAAGGTCGAAAGGACAAAGCATATAACTTGACAGGAAACTTTCTATGAACTGGATGCATAAATCCTGAAACTGGAAGAAAGAAGACCCAATGATGTTAGGCACATCAAAAGTGAGGGTGTGATTACCACAGCGTGATGGTGGCTTTAGAGCCGTGCTGTGCCACTAAATGTTCACAACTGGCTCTCTGGGGGGATAAAGCCCTGACTGGTAGTTTTTGCCATGACATCACTCAACATGGAGTTAGGAAGACGTGTGAAGCAGCACACCATTAGACAGTGTTTCCTCCATGCAGGTAGGTGTACTAAATATAAATATCCTCGAGACTATAGATAATAACATACAGTAAAATAATTAGGAGATGATGAGTTTTGAGTACTTATTACCTTTGTTTTTAACACAGTGTATTTAATTGTGATTTACATAATTCAATTTTTAATAATGGCTGTGTTTAACAACCAGCTTAAAAAACTTCCAAAGAAGTCACAGCTACTCCAGCACACTACTAAGCATAACAGTTAAATCCGAAGATGAAAGAAGCAGACAGAGCTCCCGCCTTGCAGTGCTACAATGGATCTATTATTGCATTTCTAGACAGAGCACAGAAATATTAAGAAAAGTTGTAAAATTAAAGGAGCAATAGAAATCCTGGTGGTTACAATTGCAAAGTACAACTGGGATTTTTCTATACTGTACTTCATGTGGAAAAATATGTGTATTAATGAAGATATAGAAGAAGAAAGAAAAAAATACTCAAATGATTGGGCTATCACCACTGAAGCATGTGCTAGATGGGAATGAAGAACTAGGGGAAAAGTGAAAAAACATGCAGCTGGGCAAAAACAGAGCAACCTGAGAGATTTAATACGGCTCCTCTCTGGTTGAGAATAATTCTTTGTATTTCAGAGTCTTAGATATCACAAAAGCTCTTGTAGTAAGAAATGAAAATTAAATATATAAGATTTGCTTTATAGACATTGCTGACTTGTGAGGGCTTAGATTTGAGAGGAGAAAACATTTTCAAAATCATAGGGAAAGGAGCTGGGGAGACAAATTACTTTTGCTTTTTCTTACACTGCAATCTTCTACTGTGCTTACTTGACAGCAGATGCTCAGCCCATCACAAACATCCGTTCTCTTTCCCCATGGCAGACATCACTAATAGAGCAAGACACCTCGCCTTGCTGAGCACAATGTGGTCTCACAATCTCAACCAAGTTGCACCAGTGCATCAGGTTGTCTTACAGGTAAAACCTACTAACCATTTTTGTCCAAGACAAGTCATCAAAAAGACCTACAATAAATGGAGACTTGCTAAAAAATAAAAACCAAAAAAAAATCATGATGTTATAAGAAACACACACAAACCATCACTGCAGAAAGTAATTGGCTACTTAAAGTCAGATGTATAGCTGCAGGGACTTCAAAACTAAAAGCCACTGCTTTACTAATTGCCAAAAAATTTCATCTAATACTCAAGGGGCTTGGAAAATATCCTAATGGTTATCTTGTCTCCATTAAAGGCAATTGGATGTGCAGGCCATTATCAGTAGGCTCAGTTTCTGTGCTAGTGCCCAACTGCAAACATTTACATTTCAAGCCTTTTAAGAAAATTACCATCATCTAGGCATAGCCAATGGATAATTGGTGAGACTTTGATGCTGTAATAAATGGCAAGTAGATAAATCCTCTCCATCTGTACTTCCTTAATAACAGAGATGGAGTTCAGTGTGCAGATATCCACAACACGACAATCTTCCAAAGTTACCATCTATTCGAACATCCTTTTGACAATGACTAAGACTTTTTATTCTTGTAGACATATAATTTTCTCACAACCTGATTATATTTTAATTTAATCAGTTTGAGCAATTTTAATTATATAAAGCAGGAAGTATAGAAAATAGAGACCAAAGCCCCAAAATTTCAAGGTTTTTTCCAAATTAAAAGAACGATAAAGAATCAGATTGGCGGTCTGCTACAATTGTCATGTAACAGACTATAGTAAAACAAGCAAAGACAGAGACTGCAATCGGTCCATTTCCATCCAAGTTCCCACAAATCACCTCTTAGAAAACTTTGGAATCAATTTGAAGGAAAGTAACCTTTCTTAAAGAAAACAAGAACACAAATATATATATATATAAAACTATCACAGAAGTGTAGGCATTATTACACTAATATAAAACAAATGAAAGTCAGAAAGAAAAGAAAAAGTATGGAGAATATGACTCAAAAGAGTTTTCATAAAAGAAGAGTAAAGGCAAATATTTCTTTGCCAAAATAAATGTCATACCGTGGAGCATTTAAACAAAAGATCCTTGGCTTTGGAGTGAAGCCAGGACCTAGGTACAGTTGCCCCCATGTTCTGCACCTGCAGAGTTCGACATGTTACTGTAAACAGGCTCAGCTGTCCTCTCTCACTAAACGAATGATCCGAAAGTTGGTACAAGGATTGGAAGCTTTGTTTAGATAACCAGCACCTGGGATATGATCAGGCTAAAATCATCCCGCCTTCTGATGCCTGTTCTGGGGTAATGGGGAGGAAGCGGGCAGGTGAGGTAAGTGTTTTCTCCTGCAGGTAAAGGGGGAGGCTGGTTATGGGATCAGTAGAGGGTCTGAGTCAGACATCAGTGTCCCATGTTGGACTGGGTGTTTTAGCGTCATGGAGTTGCAGTTAGGGGACTGGCCAGCTTCAAACCCCTGATGTTATTTCAGGGTTGGAGTCCTTATCTCCTAGGGAGATCTCAAAGACTATAACCTTAGTCAAGCATCACTTGAACATAAAAATACCTGATTCGTACTGTGGATGCAATTTTCCATTAAGCAAGAAGGTAAGTTAATAATCAGCTAGTGTGCTTTGCCTTTCTCCTGGAATTCCTTTGTTTGTAGTTGATTAGGAAAGGTAAGGAAAACAAGAAAACTTCATCTCAATTCTTAATTTTAGGTGAGCAACATCTAAAGTAAATTAGCATAAGAGTATGTAATTGTAGAAAATCAGAAATACTTTTGAGAAGGATTTTTCTGGGGTATGATTTTATGCCGGGGGAGTTTCAGCCTCACAGTAAGTTTCTCAGTTCCTCTGCTAACCTCAAGGAATTGATGATTATTAGTTCCGTGGCTTGGAATGACTATGACTCACTTGAAAAAAAATTGTGAGTCCAACAAATCACTAGTTGTAATGGAATTGTTCCTAAGTTAATGGCTAACTGAAATTTTCTGCTTGGTCTTAGCTACCCAACTCTCTGGCTAAGGTCCCTTTCAATCATTATAAATAAATCCTCTATAAAGTTAAATATAAGTCAAAAGTGCTTATAAAATATTGTCAAAGATCCTTCCTGTTGCATCACTTGAAAATGATTTCTCTAAAAAAAAATGATACCCTCCCAAGTGGTTTATCCATATCTTTAACACACACACTGTTGGGAAAATAGAATAATTTAATCAGGCTCCCCTTGCCTCAGGGCTGGTTGGGGATGGTTCAGTAAACAAATTGTGTGTGTGTGTGTGTGTGTGTGTGTGTGTGTGTGTGTGTGTGTGTGTGTGTGTGTGTGTGTGTGTGTGGAGTTGTGGAGTTAACGTGCATGCGTGGTGCCTGCCACCTTGGCTGGCGTCTGCCTCAGGCTCTGCACAGCCATGTTTTCCAACCTTTGGCTTCCAAGGATCTGTTTGCTGGTTACCTAGCTCATCATTATAACTCAAAGGAGTGGATGGGAGAGATCATCCCAGATCACTCTGCACGATGACTGGTAAGTCTTCATACATGACTAGTTATTAGCCACCTTGAAGGGATGCTCCAATAAAACCCATTTCATGGAATGCAGACTTCAAAATTAATCACATGAAATTATTATTTGGTCAGTGTTTCTAATTCTGTTAAATTTGTAATAACTCAAAGTAGGTAACAAAGTCTTTGAAACAACAGCACAAAAGCTTTCAGATTTTAATGTGATTATGGAGGGGTTCAGAATACACTATCCCAAGACAGGGCACCTTGGCATATTGAACATATTAAACTGAAGGAATTTGGGAGACAACAGGTGCTGAAAGGACTCTCTGACCTCCCCTTGAAGCAGCTCATAAGACCTTCATGTGAGAGGTGTCCTCACTGTACCTGGAGGAAAACAATATCCTTATCTCTGAAGATGGAAGGGTACTGAGAGGAATCTGAACAAACAGGCCTTGTTAAAGTTCTCCCAGTTTACTACATTTAGTTCATACCCCTTTTGGTCCCATTACATTTTCATATGATTTTCTTACTCTTCATCAAACCTAGTACAAAAATACTCGGGTTTCTGGGGCAGTGGGGGGCCAACGGCTTCAGCCACGCCCTCCAGACATCTGCAACCAGCCCAGCAATGACCACTGAGCTGCCACTGGAAACAACTTGGGCTCCTGAGCTCAGGGCAGTGGGGGACCGATGGCCTTGGCCACACCCCCCTGACATCTGCATCCAGCCCAGCAATGACTGAGCCACTGCTGGAAGACCCCTGGTCTCCCCTGCCAAATGAGGGGGTTGCCACAGGCCTCAACCACACCCCCTCCCCCTTTTCCTCCCCCTCTCCTCGCCCTTCCCCCTCCCCCTCCTCTCCAACTGCTCTGCAACAATATCTTAAAATGTAAAAAAAATAATGTTAATTAGTAAATAATTTTTTTAAATGCTCGGGTTTAGCCTATTTCTTTGGATCTTCGTTTCCTTATGAAGTCTCCCGTGTCACATAAAATTTATATTAAATAAATTTGTATACTTTTCTTTTGTTAATTTGTCTTTTATCAGTCTAATTTACTAGGGCCCCAGTCAATGAACTTAAGGTGGGCAGAAAAAAAAGATTTTTCTCCTCTCCTACAATTATGAATGGTAAGTAGAATTCATTTTTCAGTCTGTGTTTATGGAGTGCCGACTGTGTGTCAAGCATTGATTTATACACTGGGAATTCAATGGTGAGCAAGACAGTTCTCCTGCCCTCATAGTACTTACACTCATTCTTGTGGGTGTAGAGACACAAGTGAATAAATAAACAAAGATTTTTAGGGAGTGATGAGTGTTGAAGGGAATACAACAGTGTGATAAGATGAAGGCTATTTGGAGAGTTGGTGGTAGGGTTGTCCTTCTGTTACCAGACAGCAGTTCCAGGTTCTTGGTCGAACTGTGAAGGAGAACCTTTCATGGGGCTGAGGGAAGTCTACAACAAGGTAAGCACCTGATCAGTGAAAGAAAAAGAAGAGGGACAGACAGAACATGCATACAATAGAACTTTATTGTAAAGGGAAAGTATGTGCAGAAGGGTGCACGGTGACCCCAAGAATTAGGAGCATGCCTGAATTCTTAGGGGGAGGATATATATGCTCTTCAGGGCTGGGGTGTTTCTCTATCCTAAGCAAGAGAAGGAATATTTAGCCTTGGGTGGAGGTAGGAGAATGTAGGGCAAATAAAGCCCAACAGGCTGATGCAAGCTTGCACCAGCTTTCTGTCATACATCCTTGAGTTTCTGAAGTTTTTTGGTCATGCATAGTGGGGTTGCTTTTCCCTTAACTTGTCCTTTCTGGTCTAGCATCACGGGTGGAAGGTCATATAGCGATCGTCTGCACTTCTGTTCCTCTTAGTGTGCAGGCGCTGCAGTGTTTGTAAACTGCAAAGTTCCAGGTGTACCATGCTGATTGGTAGGGTGATTAAGCTGTTGTCAGCTCAGTATAGGTTCATTAACTGCAAAACAAGAAACTGGCTAGTGCCGATCCAGTCTGAATATTCATGAGCAGCCTCCCTGGGGTGTGTCCATATTCAGTCCTGCCTCACTTCAACTCCTATCTCTTACCCCATCCCACCTTGTCTCTGCTTCATTCCACACTGCAAACGAACTCTCCACCTCTCTGTCTACCCATCTGATGACGATGGCTACACAGCTCTCCAGTTCATATCATCCTGGTTAAGGAAGCCAGGCCAGACTGAACAAGAATACAAATATAAATCCTCCTAGTTCAATCAACTATAGCCAAGACAAAACCATTTAGAAAAGATAAAGTTTACTCACAAAGAGAGGGAGTCAGACTTCAGAAGAACAGGCTTTCCAAATTAAAACACAAAACAGAACTGTCTTAGTCTGTTTTCTGCTGCTATAGCAGAATATCAGAGACTAGGTAATTTATAAAGGAAAGAAATGTGTTTGGGTCCCAATTCCGGAGGCTGGGAAGTTGAAGAGCATGGCTCTGGCATCTGGTGAGAGCCTTGGAGCTGCATCATTCCATGATGGAGGGCAAGCATGCAAGTGATATAGAGAAAAGGGGCTGAACTCCTGTGATAACTAACCTGCTCCTTCAATAAGAGCATTAATCCATTCATAAGGGCAGAGCCCTCATGACCTAATCACTTCTTAAAGTTCCCACTTCTTAATACCATCACAATGGCAATTACATTAAGTTAAATTTAAACATGAATTTTAGAGGGGACATTCAAACCATAGCAAGAAGTATTTAAAGGGAAAAATCCCCTCAAAATTACCAAGGTTATGATGGTTACATTGCTCAGCTCATGGTGGGAAAACAATACATTTCCCACATAATCACCATTTCACAAATGTTATGATGTACCTTCAGGCATCAGCTTAGCAAAAATCAGGGATAAAATTATTTTGGTTCGGGAGTCTGGGTTTATAGGAAATAGTCAAGATTTTATTACTTTGGAGATCAGAACCAGTCAGGGTGACTCCAATCTTTTTGGTTTATTTAAGGGTGCAAAGCTTTGTTTGTCCTGAATTTGATATGAAAGGTGCTCAGTCATATTGGAAGCAGGGTGACGTGTCAGCTTTTGCTTCTACAAGTTATAAGGTACAAACAAAGTAGCCAGAGCCCATCCCCACCTCAAGAAGGCAGTTAACCTCACTCTGAACTGAGCAGACTTCCAGACGAAAGTGTTTGCCACCGCCTGGACATGCTAAGCCTGGTTAAGCCTAATTACATAGCCGTAGAAGTCTACACTGCAAATTTCTGAGTCTTCACATTTGGCCAGTACTTTTTATATAAAGCACTTTCATACCTATTCAGTCAAGCCTCAAAACCCTGTGAGAAAATATTACTAGTTAACACTTATTAAGCACTTCTTCTATGTACCATCCAGTTATTGAGCCTTCACTAAGCACCAGGAACTGTTCTAATAACTTTACATATATTATAACTATTAATCTATTTAATACTCATAACACTCCTATGAACATAAAGTATGATTATTACCCCTATTTTATAGATAATGAAATTGAGGTACACAGAAGTTTAGTAATTTGCCCAAAGTCACACAGCTTGAAAGTGAGTATATGATCCCAGGCAGTCCAGCTCCAGAGTCCATGCTTTTTAACCATGGCCCTATGAGGACTCTCCAGAAATTAATGTTATTCCAATTTTACAGATGAAGATATAATAAATTCACAGAAATTAAGTGATTTGCTCCAGGTCACTGTTAGAATGATAATGCTGAGATTTTAAATTAGATCTTTTGACTTCAAGCCAGGTTTCTTTCAATAATAACATTAACAGCAGCAGCAGCAACAATTAACACTTTAATAGGGCATGCTATGTGCCATGCGCTGTTCCAAACACTGTACTTATAACTCATTTAATTCACAGCTCTATGACATAGGTATCATTATTATTCCCACCTTATAGATGAGGAAACTGAGGCATAGAGAGGTTAAATAACTTTATCAGAGCCACACAGTTAGAAAATGGCAGTTAGGATTTGAATTCAGGCAGTTTGTCTCCAGAATTTACACCCTTAACCATGACATAACAATGCCTTGCCATGCTATACAATCTTCTTCCTCAGTGGGACCAAAAAGAGAAAAGAGGAAAGTATGACTGTTAACATGTTCATTGCCTCTCCCTACTGGGCCTGTCCTTATGGAAGGATTTTACTTAGTATTGACATTAGCTTGGCCGTGACTTTCTTTGGCCAATGACATGTGAATGGAAGTGATGCCACTTCTAAGCAGAAGTTTTAAGAGCTACTGTGAGATTCTGTGTTGGGAAAATAGAATAATTTAATCAGGTCCCCTCGCCTTAGGTCTGGTTGGGAGTGGTGCAGCATATTCTTTGTAAGCAAGTTGTGTGTGGGTGGAGTTAGTGCGCATGCACGGTGCCGCCACCTGGCTGCCCCACCTGGCATCTGCCCCGCATGGCCATGCTCTCAAACCTACAGCTCCAAGGACCTTTTTTTCCCCTCTTTTTAAAAAAAATTTTATTTTATTTATTGAATCAAAATCAATTATACATATTTTTTGGGTTGAACATTGAGATATGTTGATTAAATCAACATTACTAGCATATATATTGTTACAAATCGTAATTATTCTTTATGCCCCTTGTCCAACCTCTCCCCTTCCCCCATTCCCTCCTCCTCCCCCCTCTAATTGCCTAGATTTCTTCTCTCCTTCCGAAAGAATAATGGTTACTCTGTTAACTTGTTACCTAGATGATCTGTCCAATGCTCCCAATATTATCATAGAGCTTCTTCTGTCACTCTGAAATGGGTTTTGTGGAAAGAGACATCCTCTTCTTTTCTTTGTCTCTGCTGGTGACTCTTCTTGTGTGAATGCACTCCAGTGGTTGGCAGACCATCTGCGTGGTGGCTGTGGTGTCTAGCCATTTTTGCAGCAGCCATGGTTATTGTGGCTGTGGTGGGCCACCCACGTGGCGGTGCTGTTTTTGGCATGCTCCTTGGCACTGGCGGTATGCCTGGTTGTGGGGTGTGTTTGGTCCCCTTCTCCATGCCTCTGGTCCTTGGGCAGGCCCCAAGGTGCTGGCGCCATGTGCCTGGTTGTGGGAGAGGGGTCCATTCCCCTTCTCCATGCCTCTGATACCCAGGTGGGCCCCGAGGTGCTGGCGTTTTGTGCCTGGTATGGGAGGAGGGTCCAGTTCCCTTCTGCATGCCTCTGGGCCAGGCAGGCCCTGAGGTGCTGGCACTATGTCTGTGGTTGTGGGACAGAGGTCCAGTCACCTTCTCCATGCCCTGGATCCCTGGGTGGACTCTGAGGTGCTGGCATGGTGTGCCTGGTTGTGAGAGGGTTGTCTGGTCCCCTTCTCCATGCCCAGGGACTGTGGGCGGGCCCCGAGGCGCTGGCTCAGTGTGCCTGGTTGTGGGAGAGAGGTCCATTCCTCTTCTCCTTGCCTTGGGTCCCTGGGTGGGCTCCAAGGTGCTGGCATGTTGTGCTTGGTTGTGGGAGGGTGGTCCGATTCCCGACTCCATACCCCAGGTCCCTGGGTGGGCCCCAAGGTGCTAGCTCAGTGTGCCTGGTTGTGGGAGGTTGGTCCAGTCGCCTTCTCCATACCCTGGATCCCTGGGCGTGCCCCAAGGTGCTGGTGTGTTGTGCCTGGTTGTGGGAGAGAGGTCCAGTCCCCTTCTCTATGCCTCAGGTCCCCCGGTGGGCCCTGAAGTGCTGGCTCAGTGTACCTGGTTGTATCCAAGGACCTTTTAGCCAGTTACCTAGCTCATAGACCTGCATGTGAAGGGTTTGTGACCCAGTCTGGACAACAGGCTTGAGGGGTCTGTGAGCTCCAGACCTGGCCTTAGCTCGACAATTGGCATAGTCGTAGCAGGATTCTGAACAGGTACAGGAGCCAAAAGCCCTTGGAAAAAGGAGGAACTGTGGCTACTTTTGAATATGCTCTGACCTATGGCCACCTTCCTGTTGACTAGGATCTGGTTGCTGCTCACTGTATTGCAAGGCAGCATAGACAAGTCACTATGGCAGAAAACCCCTTGGGAGGGGGAGGAAATGTGGCTATCCTTGAGCACGTGGTACCCGGTGGCCACTTTTCTGCTGACTGGAGCCCGGCTGCTGCTCACTGTGCTGCAAACTGATCGAGATTTGTGGCAGAAAGAAAGCAGAGTCATTGGAAGCACAGATGATTATCCTGGAGGAGTGACTGGCCACTCCTGCCTTTCACACCAGGGAAGACGACCAACCCAGCGGTGAGTTGGGGGAAACTGTGCATCTCCAGTCACGACCTGTTGTGCAAGAGAAATTGAGACATGAGCAGCCTAAGGGACCAGGTGGACAACCGGCGGGCAATCCCCAGGTGACCCAGTTCACCACCTGTGTCCCGTATACACAGGTTGAATTGGTTGACTTGGAGAGATGGCTCAGGTAGAAACATGGGGAGACCCTAGCTGCTTGGCTGTTATAGTTATGGGACCTAGGGGTGGACAGTGTGATATGCTCTGGTGAGGAGGTGGAAAAATTGGTCTCCATCATCATGCACCCATCCCTGAGGCAGTGGCTGCAGAATATCTGCAGATATACACAAGGGTGAGGTAATCACTCCTTGATGGACTGGGTGAGTGCAGCTGCCTGAACCATGTGGGCAAATGCTGGAGAACTGCCCAAGATGGTGAGTAAATGGCAAACGTATGCTGAGCTGGTCCAAATCATTCAGGAACTGAGGATGAGGCAGTCCATGTTTAATCTGAACACTCATGGCCCAGACAATGAAAACTTTACAGGCAGCATGAGAGACATAGTGCTGCAAAATGCCCTGTCAACATCCTTTGGGTCACTGATGGCCATACTGGCCCTATACATTGGTCATCCTATACATGAGGTAACAAACATGATAGCGAGCCTGGGTGAAGTAGAGGATAACAGACAAGTAAAAGGGGTCTGAAAGGTGGCTAAGACTAAACCCCCAAGAAATACTTGGGATTTTATCTCAAAGGGACCAAGCAAGACTAGCCATAAGCAGATGTGGTTTGACTTGCTTACAGCAGGGGTTGATAAAAAGAAAATTGACTGGCAGTCAAATGCAGTCCTGTTTGTCTTGTGGCAGCAATTGCACCCTGAACAGCATTTTTATAAACATCCAGAAACAGGTAGCAAGGTACACTCTGTGGATTTAAAAGACTTTTTGGTTGCTCCCAAGAAGGCGGATGAACTGTTCTGTTTTGATTAGGGAACAGGCCAAGGTGCTCATCTTTTGGGGACAGGCGAGGACCAGAGGCCTCATGTTGAATTGGTAATATATTGGTCGAAGACGAATGCGCAGCGTGTTTTGGCATTGGTGGAAACAGGTGCAGAATGTAGCCTGATATATGGCAATCCAGGTAAGTTTCCAGGGACCACAGTTCATATAGATGGATACGGAGGACATACAATTGAAGTCAAAGCTGTGTCACTGCCATTGGGCATAGGAAGATTACCTCCTCGTGTATATACTATATATATATCCCCTGTAGCTGAGTACATCTTGGGTATGGACATACTTCATGGTTTACACCTGCAAACGACAGTTGGAGAGTTTCAGCTGTGAATACAGACAGTAAAGCCTGTGTTACAAGGATATGCTAAACATGACCCAGAGGTGTTACCCAAGCCAAGACATGTAGTTAATGTAAAGCAGTATCACCTACCAGGTGGACATGCAGAGATAAGCGCCACTATATTGGAATTAGAGAAAGTTGGCATTATTTGTCTGGCTCAGAGCCCATTTAATGCTCTGGTATGGCCAATGAAAAAGCCTGATGGTACCTGGAGAATGACGTAGATTATCGAGAACTAAACAAGGTAGTGCCTCCTTTGCATACAGCTGTGCCTTCAGTTCACAACTTGATGGATCATCTGATGACTCAGCTGGGAACTTATCATTATGTATTGGACCTTGCAAATGCTTTTTTCTCTATTCCAATCTTGGCTGACAGCCAAGATCAGTTCACCTTCACCTGGGAAGGAAGGCAGTGGACCTTTCAAGTATTGCCCAAAGGTTATCTGCATAGCCCAACCATCTGTCATAGTTTGGTGGCTGGGGACCTAGCCAAGGGGACTAGGCCCAGAACAGTTATAATGTTTCACTACATTGATGATGTGTTACTAACCTCTGATTCTCTTGCAGATTTAACCCAGGCAGCTCCAATGCTGTTAAGACATTTGGAACAATGTGGTGGGCCACGAATACAGCCAAAGTGCAAAGACCTGGGCTGTCAGTCAAATTCTTGAGAGTGGTCTGGTCGGGTAAGACGAGAGTCATCCCAGAAGGTATTATAGACAAGGTACAGGCATACCCTTGACCACAACTGTAGCTCAGCTACAGACATATTTGGGACTTTTGGGGTATTGAAGAGCTTTTGTACCCCATACAGCCCAGTCCAAATGGCACACCCAAAGAAATGTATGCACTAACAAAGAAAGGAGCCCTCTGGGATTGGACTGAGGAAGTAGAACAACCTTATCGGGCTACAAAAAGGGCAATACAGCAAGTACAGGCATTGGCCGACCTCACTAAGCCTTTTGAGTTAGATGTACATATTACCCAGGAGGGGTTAGGATGAGGTTTGTGGCAGAGACAGGACTGATTCTGAACACCTGTAAGATTCTGGCCTCAGCTCTGGAAGGGTGCTGAAGTGCATTATATCCTAATAGAAAAGCAGTTAGCAGCTGTGTATTCTGCCTTGATAGCCACTGAAGCTATCACAGGAACTGCCAAAGTCCTAGTAAGGACGACATACCCCATAATAGGTTGGCTGTGCATGTGGGCAACCAACCCTAAGATGTGCATTGCTCAGACTACCACTTTGTCTAAATGGGGAGCATATATAGAACAAAGGAGCACTGTGTCAATGAGTCATTTGTCCAAAGAGTTGCAAACTGTGTTAGGCCCACTACAGGTTGTGGAGGAAACTTTGGAACAATCCTTGCCCATGGAGGGGGAGGCTACACCTTTCCATGAGGGACAAGGACCTATCACAGAGCAAGCTTGGTATACAGATAGCTCTAGCATAGGAACTTCAGCATCATGGACAGCTGTTGCTGTCCAGCCATTAACAGATACCATGAGGTATGAAAATGGTACAGGGCAAAGAAGTCAATGGGCAGAATTGAGAGCTGTTTAGATGGTGATAAAAAATGAACCTGGGCCATTAACCATCTGTACGGACAGCTGGGCTGTGTACAAAGGTTTAACCCTTTAGATTTCTACTTGGAAGTATCAACAGTGGATGGTAGGCCATTAACCCCTGTGGGGACAAGCCATGTGGCAAGAGTTATGGGAATCGGGACATGAGAAAGAAGTAACTCTTTTCCATGCCACAGGACACTTCCCCTTAGCTGGTCCAGGAAATGATGAAGCCAATGCCTTGGCTAAGGTAAGGTGGCTGGAGAGAGCCTCAGCTGCTGATGTAGCCCAGTGGTTACATTGATGAATGCAGCATGCTGGCAACAAAACCATGTGGATGGCAGCTCAAAGATGAGCTCTGCTTATAAAATGGGAAGATGTAGTGAATGCCTGTTGTGCTTGTCCAGTATGTGCTCAAGACAGTCCACACCCCCAGCAGGTACCCCATACAGATGGGCAAATAATTCGAGAAAGGGTGCCCCTGACTCGATGGCAAGTGGACTTTGTTGGACCACTGCCAAGGTCAGAGAATTTCAGATACATCTTAACTGTTGTTGGCATGGCTACTGGTCTTCTGTTTGTACGGCCTTGTAAGGCCCCAGACCAGGTAAACTCTGTGAAGTCACTGAATAGCCTTATGGCCATGTATGGTCAGCCTGTAGTTATAGAGAGTGATAATGGAATGCACTTTACTGGACATGGAGTTCAGAGGTGGGCCTCCCAGTGCCATATCATCCCCTGCTTCACCCCCCATGGACTTGGCACCCCACTTCCCCTGGGTGATGGAGATGCAAAGGATTACTCAAAGCCCATCTCTTCTGAGCAGTGAGAGACCCTGAAGCAGTTAACTTCCCTGGGACCCTCCAGCAAGAGGCAACCCTTCCTCGGGAAATTAACCCAGAATTGGGGTTCTCTTCCTGCATTTATTTTCCAGACCAGGAAGAGAACATAGGTGGGGTTATAGTTTAACAATATAGGCTGATAACTTTCAGTGAAACAAGTCAGATGACATTCCAGTAAGGCTATCAACAAAAGCTTGATTTTAGCAAACATTCCTTCTTCCTCTAGCAGTTTTCCAGCAACTTAGATATCAATCGGTAACTAATCTGTCTTTGAGCCAGCAACCTTGCTGTGCCACAATTCTTATCTTGCAACAGAGACTTATAGCCTGAGGAAAATTTCCAGTCCTCTGCAAGGTCAATATTTGAAACTGCAAGACTTTGGAAAACTAGACCCTGTGAAGTACATATGCTTTTTAGTATATTCCACAATCCTCAGGCAGTGGGAATGATTGAACAGTAGAGTGGTCTTTTAAAAAAGGGACTAAGGCTATCTATCCAACCCACATCCCTGAAGGGGGTGGACATGGTGGTTATGGCCAACAGTCAGGATTCTAAATGAGAGACCTTGAAAGGGCAGACCCTCTCCAGTGGAAGCTCTGTTGCATAGGGCTGCAGCACCTATACAGCTGCAAATCACTACTAAAGATAAGCTTTTGAAGCCAGGATGTGGCAAGAATGGAAATACTCTCTTACTGGCCCCAACCTATTTCCAACAGGGACAGACAGTACAATGGGAATGGCTGTGGAGAATAAAAGCCCCCCATATACACTGGGTAGGTCTAATAGGGCCTTGGGGGAAAGGATTAGAGGAAGGCTTGCAAGTTTCACCTTGGGTGACAAGTACCTGGCCTCCTCGAGTAAAGGTAACATGGCCTGGAACAGATAAGCACTCTATTCCAAAGGGCACATTTGCATTATCATTATGGCCAATTATGAGTCCCCCTATACTGTTATATATAGATGTACAGATCCAACAGTGTTAGCAGATAAAGTATAGTATCATAAACCAGGTAGGATACCTATTCCTGCAGCCATCCTTTCTCAGGATGGAAAACTGGCATGTATCTTACCAGAGGGGTGAGAACTTCTCCTATTGGTACCAATAACTCTTCTGTCTTTTCACCGGTAGTGTTCTGGCTGCAGGCACTGCACCAGGGTCCCATGATCAATGTGTCAGCCTACTGAATGTGCATTGAACTTCCCATCAGTATGACTGCAGGATTCCCATGGAAAATCATACCAATGATGACTACTAACCAGACATATGCAGCTAATAGTTAAAGGGACAGAACTACAAGCCTTAAGGCATATTGAACAGACAATAGGTTATGTAAATGTAAAGGTCATGTATCCTCCCGAACATCCTGGAAGATTCTGAATGTGTAGATTGTAAGGCAGGCACCCTGAAGGGGTGGATTGTTGGGAAAATAGCATAATTTAATTAGGCCCCCTAGCCTTAGGTCTGGTTAGGTGTGGTGAAGCACATTCTTTGTAAGCAAGTTGTGTGTGGGTGGAGTTAGTGGCATGAACAGTGGTGCCACCTGGCTGGCGTTTACTGCCTTGGGCTTCTGCCCCGTGCGGCCATGCTCTCAAACCTATGGCTCCAAGCACCTTTTTGCCAGTTACCTAGCTCATAGACCTGCGTGTGAAGGGTTTGTGACGACCCAGTCTGGACAACGGGCTTGAGGGGTCTGTGAGCTCCAGACCTGGCCTTAGCTCAACATTCTGCCATTTCTCTTTTCACTCTGCCATGAGACCTGCCTCTCCCAGATAGAAGTTGTTTCTTCAGCAGAGCCACTACTGACATGCCAAGGATGTGAATGTGAACAAGAAGTAGTTTTGGGTGTTGTAAGCCACTGGAATTTGGGAATGGTATGTTTCTATGGCATAACTCGGTCTAAGCAGACTTATATGGATATATTAAAAATTTAACTATTTAATCTTTACAACAACCCTATTAGGTAGGTATAATTAGCTCCAAAAAGGAACTAAGATTCATAGAGGTTTAGTAATTTGCTCAGAAATTTAAAAGTGTAAGAGCAAGGGTTTGAACTGAAGTCTGCCTGCTCTTTCCACTACTTCCAGTATCAAATCTATTTGCTCATCTACATTGAATGTATAGGATAAATGGAAAAACAAATTGATACAAGTGGTCCACCCGCTGTGGCACACAATGCTTTTGGCTAAGTCTGCACATGAGTCACTGCTTGCTAAGAAAGTACCAATGAGTAAAAAATAAACTGTTTAGGAAAACACTGATATAATGGAAGAATTTTTCACTTACCTTCAGACATTGGTAATTTCACAGTGCTTTAAACAGGGTAGGCAATCACAAAAAAATGTCAAATGGAAATTGATAGCACTTAGCATTCAAAATATGTTTAGTATCACAAAAAAAGTGAATTTCATATATGTATGAAATATATGTTAGAAAATGGGGAAATTGGTCACGTTGGTGCTTGAGTTATCTGGTCTATAATTCATCTCTAACATGAAAGAGTCAACTTATAAGTAGGACTTTCTGACACCACCCTCCCTTTGTCTCCACAAAGAGCTATAGAGTCCTGAGAGCAGGTTCTATTTTATCCTGTGTATATGCATGCCTTAAACACAACACACCAGATGCAACAAGTTATCTAACCAATATCTCTCACTGCAACCCCCTGGCTCCTATTAAGTAGGTATAATTAGATCCAAAAAGAAACTGAGATTCATAGAGGTTTAGTAAATTGCTCAGAAATTTGAAAGTGTAGGATCAAGAGTTCAGGCTTCCTTCTTATTAACATGACCCTTATTCATGTATCACCCACCCCCGCAAAGCTGTGTGCTTAAGAGGTGCTGTCCACTCGCGCATCACATGCTGGGGTGAATTGCAATTAGTCAAGGCTATCATGGTGGTCTCATTTCCTTTGGCAATAGTTGGTTTGCCAGTAAACGGATCTGTGAGCCAATTCTGGCCATGAAACAGGAAGACACAAATTGAATTGAGGATCTGAATACCAATCTTGCTTCAAACATGATTCTATCTCATATCAGCAGTGGTCACATGTTTTCAGTTGTCAGTCAAACTCATATAATACATTAGATGTCATTCTAATAATTTATTTTTTAACTTTATAGAGGGATACAAGAAAGGAGTACTGAGTCCATTGTATCTTCATGCCATCTGGAGGCTCAGGTGCTACTCATGTACGCAGTTTCTCGGCCCCCATCACCTACCCAGGGAATGTATAGCTGCTGAAGATCAAGATGCATGAATTCACTTAACTGGTCGCGAATCAGTCTCTGTCTGGGTGCCAACTCACAGCCCTCCCAGTCCACATGCAGATCCACAGATTGGGGAGTTCATAAAAAACAAGGC
The DNA here is from genome assembly GCF_027409185.1 of Cynocephalus volans. Taxonomy (NCBI): domain Eukaryota; kingdom Metazoa; phylum Chordata; class Mammalia; order Dermoptera; family Cynocephalidae; genus Cynocephalus; species Cynocephalus volans. Next base: position 64,889,486 of record NC_084468.1, on the reverse strand, counting down.
AGTTGGTCAGCTCCTAGCACAAAACATTCCTCATCTAACTTAACTTGGTAGTTGCCAAAGAAACTACCAAGTGCTGTGAGAAGGCAGAGCCAAGTTCACCTTCCCAGGTATGCTTGATGTTCACCCTTACGGGAAGCCGGCTGGGGCTTCAAGGAAAGATTTTCAGGCTCTTCAGAAGAGACACAGAAGACAAGTTCTCATTCCTCTGGACATTTTTGTGTCTGAAGTTGATGCTTGGAACTACATTTTCTTGGTCTATTCAGTTTCCCACACTCCACTATGTGAAATCTATTTTTATAATTTCTCTACTTTCCTCAAAATTCTTCCTTAGTCCTTACTTTCAATTGATATCTTGCTTCCTCTTTAACTTAGAAAATAGAAGCAAGAAGAAAATTTCAACACAGTCCCACTACCATACACCAGTTTATTTCCATTTTTACCCATCTCCTCCGTCTTCTCTATTACTGTGGATATAGTGTATTTTCTATACTCCAGTCCAAGGCTGCCCCTGCCATTTGTGCTTCAGATCTTATCTCCACTCATCTATTCGGGGACATCACTCTAGCACTGTAAACCCCTCCTCTTCTCTAGTTGATCATTTCCGTCAGCATATATCCTATAGTATTTGCTATTTAAAAAAAATCTCTCACTTGAGCCCACATCCTACTCCAGCTGTTGGCCCATTTCTCTACTCCTTATTGTAGCAAAATATCTCAAAGTAGTTTTCTATTAGTTTCATCCCAACACTTAAGGTAGAAATTTGTAATAGTAAAGCCTACCAAAATTGGAAAGGAGACATGAGAGAGAAAAGGGAACTGGGTACTATGCACTAACATACCATGTATAAGAGTTACTTGTACTTATTGCTGAATAATAAATTGTCCCAAAACCCAGCGGCTTAAAACAACACACATATCTCCCAGTGTCTGTGGAAATCCAGCATGGCTTTGCTGGGCCTACTGCTTCAGGGTCTCTCACAAGGCTGCAATCAATGTGTCAGCCAGGGCTACAGTCATTTCAAGGTTCACTGGGGCAGGAACCACTTCCAAGCTCACTTAGTGGCTGTTGGGCAGGATTAAGTTCTTTCCGAGCTGTTGGGCCGAGGGCCTCAGTTCCTTGCTGGCTGTTGGTTGGATGCTGTCCCAGTTCCTTGCCAGGTAGCCCTGTCAGAGCAAGCATTCAAGAAGAGCCGGGGAGAGAACACCAAGAAGATGGAAGAAAACAGACAAATATGAGAACTTTTTAGGAATCAAAACAAAAACTGAGAGGTAGGTACTAAAGATGAGTCTTAGACTTTGTGCAATTGGATAGAGGATGGTGCCAAATTAAGCATAGAAGATAATCATAGAAGAGGACCAGATATGGGAGGACAGAAACTTGAATTTGGTTTTAACATAGGTATGAGGTGTCTCGGAGATGCCAATTAAAGACAGCGAAGTGATTAGAAAGGTCAAAGAAGAGCACTGGCCTGAAGATATAAATTTGTGAGACGCTAATGTCTAGATTGTGGTTGATAGCTTTATACTGTTATATTTATTACTGACCACTGTGATAGTTACTCTGACCTATTTAGCTGTCCATTTGCAAGGATCCTAGCCTGGAACTAAAGAAGGTGGGGTTTAACACAAACATTTGCTGTTAAACTTACTATCAATTACACCCTCCTCATCACCCCCAACCCCAGCCTAATTTTGAAAACATCTGACAGATTAAGAATTACAGTTCAAGGGAATAAAAGTGTCTTAGTCTGCTTTCTGTTGCTAAATCAGGATACCACAAACTGGATAATTTATAAAGAAAAAACATTTATTTCTCACAGTTCTGGAGGCTGGGAAGTCCAAGAGCATGGCACCAGCATTTGGTGAGGGTCACCTCATGGCGGAAAGACAGAAGGCAGAAATGAGCATATGAGACAGAAAGAGGAAACTGGGCTGAACTCATCCTTTTCATCAGGAGCACACTTTCATGATAACTAACCTGGTCCCATGATAACAGCATTAATCTATTTTATCAGTGCAGTGCTTTCATGGCCTAATCACCTCTGAAAGTTCCCACCTGTTAATAAAGTTACAATTAAGTTTCCAACACATGAACTTTTGGGGGACACATTCAAACCATAGCAAAAAGTATGTGACAACCCATGATTTCCACCTTCTTGTATTCATGCCTTTGTGGAATGCCCTCCCATGAGTGTGGGCAAGACCTAACTGGCTTCTAACCAAATAGAACATGGCATAAGTGAAGAGATGTCACCCCCATGGTTGTGTTATCTTAATGGCAAGGTGATGGATGTCACCCCAATGATTGTGTTGTATAAGACTTAGTCTTGCTAACTGACTGAGGCTAGGGATTCTCCTTGCTAGCTTGATGAAGTAAGCAGGCTGAGTGATGGAGTTTGGATGTGTTGTCTCCTCCAAAACTCATGTGGAAATTTGATCTCCAATGTGGCAGTGTTGGAAACTGATTGAGTCATGGGGGCGGATCCCTCAAGAACGGATTAATGCTCTTCTTGGGGAAGGAGGTGTAGCGAGTGAGTTCTCACTTTATTAGTTTCCATGAGACCTGATTGTTTAAAGGACCCTGGCACCTTCTCTCTCTCTCTCTTGCTTCCTCTGTCTTGCTTCCTCTCTCTCTTGCTTCCTGTTGCCATGTGATCTGCTTGTACCTGCTGGCTGCCTGCCACTTTCTGCCATGAGTAGAAGCAGCCTGAGGCCCATGCCAGATGCAGCTGTCCCAGAATCATAAGCCAAATAAACCTTTCTTTTTTATAAATTACCCAGTCTTAGGTAATTCTGTTATAGCAACACAAAATGTACTAAAACAGAAAATTGGTACCGAGGAGTGAGGTGTTGCTATACGGATACCTGAAAATGTGGATGCATCTTTGGAACTGGGTAATGGGCAAGGTGGGTTGGAGGAGTTTGGAGGACTTAGAAGAAGAGAAAAAGACGAGGGAAAGTTTGGAATGTCTTAGAGACTTATGTGGTGGCGAGCAGAATGCTGATAGAAACGTGGACAGTAAAGACCATGTGGATGATGAGGCCTCAGATAGAAATGAGGAACTTATCAGGAATTGGACAAAAGATCACACTTGCTACACCATAGCAAGGAATTTGGCTGCATTGTGTCCATGCCCTTGGACTTTGTGGAAAGTGGGACTTAAGAGTTGTGAACCAGAGTATCTGGCAGAAGAAATTTCCAAGCAGCAAAGCATTAAGGACGCTGCATGGTTATTTCTAACAGCCTACTCTGAGTTATGGCAGAAAAGGCATGATGTAAAGCCAGAATTTAAAACAGGAGCAGAGCATAAAGATTTGGAAAATTTGCAGCATGGCCATGTGGTAGAACAGCAGAGAGCATGCAGTGGTGCAGCCCAGCGACCATTAGCTAAGAAGATTAGTACAAAGAAAAGGAATTATCAAGAGAAGGAGAAAAAGGCACTGAAGGCATTGCAGAAGCCTCTGAGGCCAACCCTTCCATTTCAGGCCCAAAGGCCTAGGGAGACAGAATGGTCTTGGGAAACAGGCCTGAGGCACCCTCCATGGGCTCGCTGCCCAGGGCCACCTTGAGAAGCTGCTTCCAGCACCAGCACCCCAGCTGCTTTGGCTGTTCCATCTGTGGCTAAATTGGCCCCAGGTGTGGCTGGACCCGCAGCTTTGGAAAATACAAGCCGGAAGTCTTGGCAGCGTCCACGTGGTGTTAGGTATGCAGGCTTACAGAATGCCAGAGCTGGGAGGGCTTGGGAGCCTCCACCCAGATTTCAAAGTATGTATGGAAAAGTCTGGGGGCCCAGGAAGAGATCTGTCGCAGGGGTGGAGTCACCACAGACAGCTTTCGCTAGAGCAATGCCAAACAGAAATGTGGGATCAGAGTTGCAGCAGAGGAACCCCAAAAGCACCATGCCTAGTGGAGCCGTGAGAGCAGGACATGGAGACCCCAGACCTGTGGAGCTACCAGAGTGGAACACCAGCCTGGGAGAGGTGAAGTGTGGCCTGAGACCAGGAAAGCCATAGGAGCAGAGCTGCCCAAGGACTTGGGGACCCAACGCCCACACCAGTGTGCAGAGGCAATCGAACATGGTATCAAGGTACCTGATTCGTCAGCCTTGAGATTTAATGCCTGCCCTGCTGGGTTTCAGACTTGTCTGGGGACTGTTTCTCCTTTCTTGTGTCCTATTCCTCCCTTTTGGAATGGGAATGTGTACCCAATGTCTGTTCCACCATTGTATCTTGGCAGTAGATAAATTTGGTTTTGTTTTCACAGGTTCACAGCTGGAAAGACCTTTGCTTTTGGTCTCAGATGAGACTTTGGACTTTGGACTTTTAAGTTGGTGCTGGAACAAGCTAAGACTTTTGGGACTGTTGGGATAGAATGGCTGTATTTTGTATGTGAGAGTGACATCAGTTTTGGGGGGCCAGGGGCGGAATGATGGAATTTGGATGTGTTGTCCCCTCCAAAACTCATGTGGAAATTTGATCTCCAATGTGGCAGTGTTGGAAACTGATTGAGTCATGGGGGCAGATCCCTCATGAATGGATTAATGCTCTCCCAGGGGGAGGAGGGGTAGTGAGTGAGTTCTTGCTTTATTAGTTCCCGTGAGACCTGATTGTTTAAAGGACCCTGGCACCTCCTCTCTCTCTTGCTTGCTCTCGCCATGTTATCTGCTTGTACCTGTTGGCTGCCTGCCACTTTCTGCCATTAGTAGAAGCAGACTGAGGCCCATGCCAGATGCAGCTGTCCTAGAATCGTAAGCCAAATAAACCTTTCTTCTTTATAAATTACCCAGTCTCAGGTAATTCTGTTATAGCAACACAAAACGGACTAAAACACTGAGGAAGCCCATGAGGCTAGGAACTAGGGATTTGAGGGCCTCTAGGAGTTGAGGGCAGACTTCAGTCAACAGTCAGCAAAAACCTGAAGCCATCAGTTCTACAGCTACAAGAAAATGAATGCTGCTAACAACCTGACTGAGCTTTGGAAGCAATTCTCCCCCAGTTGAACGTACAGATGAGAACACAGCCTAGCCGACCCCTTGATTGCAGCCTATGACCAATAGCAGAGGACTCAGTTAAGCTGTGCCCTGACTCGTGACCCACAGAAACTGAGATAATAAATGTGCATCATATAAGCTGCTAAATTTGTGGTAATCTGTAACATAGTATAGAAAACTAAGTAATACTTAAGCTTTTATTCAGCTCACCCTACTTTTAAGCCATCTAACCTGTTTTTGCTGCATGGCAGTTGTCTACTTTTTTTTAAAAAACAGGCTTTATTTTTGCAACCTCATTGTGGGTCAAGAACAATAGAGTAAAAAAGAATCAGAAGATCGACCCCCATGCCTGCCACAGCAACTAAGTTGCATCTCACCTTTTCTGTGATGAGGCAAAAAGCTGTCTTACACAGATATTAGAAGTGTAGAATGTCAAAGAGAGGCAAAAGAGCTTTGTTAAGTAAAAAGAACCACAAAAGAGCCACAAAATGACAAGCTTTACCATTATAGATATCCCAACAAATGTACAGAATAAATTTATTTAAATAAACCTAGAATTAAATGCCAGAGCTGTAAAAAGACTAGCAAACCAAATATTAGAAACTCATGTGTTTATATTCTCATAGGTGAAAATATGCAATTACGAAGTGGTCTCATTTTTCTGTAATCAGCAAAATCAAAAACAATATATAATTTTACTAAGGCCAGTGTATAAAGCTTTAGTTTTCAAACTAAAACAACTAGTCACAATTGCTTAAGGTGGATATGGGAAAAAACCTATCCTAGAACAACTGAGTTAATTTGCTAGGAAGGAAAATCACATTTTAAGACAGATAATATGTTTCAGCTTAATGTTTTTCCTCTGGCTTAATTTTTATTTTGGAAGGTTACAGAAAATCCTAAAGTTTTCAAGTACAGATGAAGAATAGTCACAAGAACAACTTCTCTTTAGAGGTGCTAGCAGGGATGTATGTAACTAATCCACAAGGGGCAACTCAATAAAATAACTTGCATTACAAACACAAACTTTTAAATGATATAATGTAATTGTAAAAAAAATTTCCTTCAGATACAAGTGTACTTAAAAAAGGTTGTGGAAAAATTAAAAGATAATATGAATGTTTCCATAAACTTTTGAAGACCCCTCGTACTTATCTTCTACTTGGTTAGCAGGGCAAATTTCTCAAAAAAGCAGGTTTAATTAGATTCACTAGTAAACAAATAATTGTGTCAATAAAATAATGTGTTTCACTAAAGCAGTTTTGAAAAGAATAGTTTTCATTTTCCAAAATTGCAGTCAGAAATCAGTTCAAAGATCATAGTTTTCTGTTTTCCCTTTAATTCCAATGATCAAATTTGCTCTGGGGTAGGATTATTTGATTATTCACTTAATATTTCGTAAGATCTAGTCCTGACCTCTGAAGACTGAACTGCTGTGAGGCTCAGTTCTTGGCTGCCTTCTCTCTACACTCATTCCCTAAGAGAATGTATCGTGCTGCATGAATTTAAATACCATCTATTTACTATTTTTCCAGTCCCAATGAGCTCCGAATTTCTACATCCATCTGATGAATGCATGTACTTGGATCTCAGATTTAGGAAGCCTAAAAACATGACCCTAGATTACCACCCCAAACCCACCTTCTTCAACTCAGCAAACCACACCAACCCTTCCCCAGAAATTACTGTTGATTTTTCTTGCTCCCCTATTCCCCAGACATGTGCAATTCATTAAGTCCTCTCAGCTCTACCTATAAATCTCAAATCCTACCATTTTAGACACCTCCACCCTTACAATGTAGTTTGAACTATATCTGCTTTTGCTTAGACCACGGCAATAGCCTCCTACCTAGTCTCCTGATGAATTGCACAATTCTCAACACAGCAGAGAGGTAACCAATGAACTAGAAATCAGATCTAATCACTCCTCTGGCTCCCCATCAAACTCAGAATAAAATGCAAACTCCTTTCCAGAAGCTACATAGCACTTGACATCATATTACATATTTGTTTGTTGCTTACTCTAGAATGTAAGTTAAACAAAAGGACTGTCTTTTTCACTGCTATATTCCCCAATGCCTATAGTTAAATGAACTGAATGAAATGTAAGGGTTTATCAGCATAATTTCAGACCAATAACTTAACCCATTAAAATGCAAGCTGTCACTTTACCTCAAAGTAATTTCAAGTGATCATTCCTTTTTTTCTGGAAGTGCTGGAATTGTAAACTATACTTGAGTAAGTTTCAAATCATAAAGACACATAAGTTTCACGCTTTATGGCTATTGCTCTACTGTTGTGGCCCTCAACACATGGAATCCTTTAATGAGAGGATAGATAAATGGGCAGAGCAAAGAGCCATGTGCAAAAAAGCAAAGTGAGAAATGAGGAAGCAGAATTATGTTGTGTGTCATAGTCTGTTTGGGCTGCTATAACAAAATACCATAGATAAGTGACTAATAAACAACAGAAACTTATTTCCCACAGTTGTGGAGGCTGAGAAGTCTAAGATCAAGGCGCTGGCAGATTGTCTGGTGAGGGCCCGCTTCCTCACAGGCAGCCATCCTCTTGCTCTAACCTCACATGGGGGAAGGGTGAAGGTCTCTCTCTCTCTCGGATTTCTTCTATAAAACCATTAATCCCATTCATGAGGGCTATGCCCCCATGACCCTATCACCTCCCAAAGGCCCCACACCTCCTGATATCATCACCTTGGGGGTGAGAATATCAACATACGAATTTTGGCGGACGGTACAAACATTCAGACCACAGCAGCCAGTAATAGAAATATCTTGGAGCTGGAGTGGTGGTGGGGGGTGAGGGCTTTTGCCACACCCCCCTGACATCTGCACACAGCCCAGCAATGACCAGACAATGACCAAGCTACCGCTGGAAGCCCCCCGGTCTCCCTTGCGGGAATGAGGGGGATGCCACAGGCCTCAATCCCACCCTTCCTCCTTCTTCTTCCTTCCATCCCATTTCCTTCCTCTTTCCCTTCTCTCCCTCCCTCCCAGCTGCCCAACTGCTCTGCAACATCCTAGAATGTACAAAAATAATATTAATAAAACTACATTTTCTTCAAAAAAAAAAAATCTTGGCAATGGTTCTAAATATACTTGAAGGGCAATAAGGCTGGAGCACGGCAAAGCACAAAAGGGTCTTATCTCTCTTGCTAAGGACTACAAACAGTAGGCACTGCAGAATCTTCTGCTCATATGTGCATTTTAGAAACTTACTGTGGTGAATATGAGAATGGTGGGGGGCTGGGGTGGGGGGTGGGGCGTGGAGAGGCAACAACCAGACTAGAGACAGTTTAGGAGGCTCCAGAACTAATCCATGCAAAAAAACCTCTAGCTGGCCTTAGGAAGACATCCCTTTTGGCTCCAGGCTAAACTGTACAGTTATGAAGAGGACTCTTTGTATCTTCCCTATTCTAGGCCAGCCTGAGTGACTGAGTTTGGCACACTAGCACTGATTTTGCAGATGTTTCTTTCTGAAGATCTTCGGTATTCCATACTTATGAATTCTCATTCCTGATCCATTTTTCTTTATCCTTATGACATTAGCCTGAAATATAGTCATTAACCCTGTTGTTCATTATGTGGTATCAACTTTAGGAAGATTTCACATAATCCAGGCTGGTCCAATGATAAGTCAAATAGTTCTCTGAGAGCAAGTGCCACCTTAGGATGGTGTTGTCAGTGGTGGGATGGCAGGGGTCAGGGCACGGTGCAGCATCCGCGGTGCTCTGTAACACAAAGCCATCTCCTTTTTCAAGACAGGTGAAGAATACTCCTCCTCTTTCAAAAGTTTGTGCCCCTTAGTGGACTGCTCAAACTATTTCTGAACCTAGAAGGCAGATGATACACATTACCCCCCTGTGCAGGCTATCTTGCCTTTAAGTAAACACACTTCTTTAAAAGGAAATCATTACTAAGAGCTCCAATACTGAATTCAGAAACATCCAAACCCTCCTCTAACCTTTTCCACTTCTGTAGTTGCTCCAATTAGCTCCCACTAAACTTATTGAATCCCAGTTGTTAGTTTTAAATAAGATTGCTTTTAACATTCAGCTACAGTAATGTACACCTAGTAAAAGATGTCCCCTCACCATTTCTATTTGCCTTACCTATTATTAAGAATACTTTTTCAAAATCTAAAAAAAGGGAAACATGACCAGGAATTAAGTGAACATAATATCTATTTTTATTACGAAAACATTAAATTTTGACACACTGCTTCATGAGCTTTTTAAAAATCTATTATTTGACTTAAACTTATTCAGCAAAAGTGCCAATAAATTATATAAATCATAGTTTGGGTCTTTTTAAAACTAGGAACATAATATGTTTTATGATAATCAAACAACAATACTAAATCTGAATTGTATGAGCTGTTAACTCGCAATTTGTTTTAGACGTTTAGCTTAAAATAAAAAGAAAACTAACCACACTGTAGCAAATTTCTCAGAAATGCCCCCTCGTCGCTGTGTCAGTATCCTTCCATTTCTTCACTGAGATACACAATGCGGCGTATCAGGTATCCAGGGACTCATTCTAAACTGTCCGGTTTGTTCATCTTAGGAGTCACATTGGATGGAGGGCTGATGATGTGCACTGTCCCCCAGCCTAGACGATCCTGCCTTTAAATAAACTAATTTCTTCAAAAGGAAATCATCAGCTAAGAACTCAAATACTGAATTTAGAAACAATGATTCCAATTCAATACAAATTAAATCAAATGTGTTAGTACTTAAAGTCACAAATTCTAAAAAATAAACAACCAACAAACTAAGGCAAATAGCACTGCCACCACATGCCTTAAAATGGTATATTTCTGATGTTTGGAGCTCTTTGCAAATTATATTTTAGGGCAGTTCAGATGAATTTAAATAAAAGATATGTGTTCCACATAAAGTTAGAGTTTTAGGGTTTTCAACATGGGTGGCAACATTTAAAAAATACATCAGTAAGTCTTGTTAGTGATTGTTTTTCACTTGGTTTCTAATTCTTGATTTTGTGTGAAGGCAAACCAAAGCACTGTCTTAAGATTCCATCTTCTAAGTTACAATATAATCTCTATCATTCCTAGAGATTTTAAAGCTAGATATGATCTTGGTCCTTGCCACCATCTTCGATTTCGTCATCCTCATCTTCTTGGTCTCCGGATTCAAGTTCATCCTCTTCTTCAACCTTCAAAGAGGAAAATACTAATTAATATTATAAAGATTTGTTCACTTCACATTCAACATGTAATAAAATATACTGTTAATAAATTCTGTATTCTAGTAGATAAATTTGTATTCTAGTAATTATGGTAGAATATAAGCCACCTGATTTCCTTGATTTAATGCTCAAGGCTCCCTGTCATTTTTAATATGAATGAGATAGGTCAGTTAACGTTGCTGATGGATGGCTACCTCTCTACACACAAATCTGAACCAAACATGGCAAAAGATAATGGCACACTTGGTTGGTTAGAGTCTTGTTATCATAGAAACAATCAAATTAATTCACTTTCTAGGTTCAAGGTCCAAAAGGGGACAGTTTATCAGCGCTGGAAACTAAACATAAACTGTGTCTTCAGTCAATTTACTGAACACAGTGAAAGCAATGTAGATGATCCCATATTCATGAACCTGCATTGTCTATGCCTAGGAACAACTTTTCAATGCTACACTAATGCTTTAAAAAATGCATTAGAAAGAAACATAATACAAATCATTTTTGGAAACATTTTAATCTTACTGGATGACCAAGATCCTTGAGTTTATTCTTCAGTGACAGTATTTTCTGATCTTGATCGGCCAACAGCACCAACAGATCATCTTGCTCCTTTTTAGAATCTGTAATTTCCAACTCTAGCTGATTTTTTTCATTTTGTAAAATGGCAATGGTACTGTTAGATGAATCCAGCTGTTCTTTAATGGCAATTCTTTCCTCAGACAGAGCTTTAATTTCATTCTAGGAAAAGAAAGGTGAAAGTCAATAATCTAAAATTAGTACTTGCTTTCCCAGAGTTTATAAATAGTTAAATAAATAGTTTCTTTTTATGACAGATCACTGTAGTTGTCCAGTCTGAGTTTAGGGGTGGGGGTTGAAGGTATAGAAGGTTTAAAACACACACACACATCCAGTAACATGAGAATTTGTTAAGACTATTCACTAAAGATTATTAGGAAAAATAGAGTTTAATATCCCAAAAAGTTTTAGTTAGCTATTCCTCAAAAAATTGTAAGCGATGAAAAATTAATACCATTTTAGACAGAGGAGTAAACAGAGACACAAAACATTTTATAGCAGAACACTGGTTAGAAACAGAATTAGCACTTAAAACTTAAGTTTAAAAAAAATTTATCCCAACTTCAAACATAAAATTAAATGGTAAAGAATAATGCTTCAAATAAAATACATGGGGGCTGGTTAGTTAGCTCAGTTGGTTACAGTGTGATTTTGTAACACTAAGGTCAAGGGTTTGGATCCCCATACAGACCAGCCACCAAAAACATAAAACCAAAAAAACAAGAAAACAAATAAAATCCATGGTTTAAAAACAAAATAATTTGACCACAATCCAAAAATCACAATTATGCATTATCTTTCTTTTTACATTTTTGTTTTTCTTCATGCCCCCCCTTTTTAAAATTAATGTTACCTCATTCCTTTCTTCATGTTATTTATTCTGATGTCTCTGTCACATAATAGGCTACCAGGATTTAATGTGCCTGTGTTCCTCAGCCTTATGGAAAGCCTACATGTGGCTTGGGCATTAGCCAAATTTGTACTCCTTGTTTTGTTATTGTGATTACATATTGATATCGATAAGAAAACTTAAATATTTTCAATAAATTTTACTTTCATAATACATTCACAGACATTCTTATTTTACATATTCAATACCATTATTCGAAACAGTATTAAAAAAATTTCATTTGTCCCATCTTTAGTCAACAAAATAGGAATGGAAATGTTGTGAGATAAAATTATATCCCATTAGTGTGCTTCAGAAATCTAAGAATTTGAGAGATTAAATGAAATAAAAACAAATTTCCTGGAGTTCATTTCAAATTACATGCAATAAATAAAAGTTTCACCAAAAACCAACCTTTAATTCTTTAGTCTCTTGTAATAATGCTGACAGTCTTCCTTCTACATCAGTAGTTTTGGCGGCTATTACGGTCTCACTCTCTCCTTGTACAGGAACTGATTTTGCCTGAGAGTACAAAATGGAAAAAAAACATGTTTCTTTAAAGTTACAAGCAATCAATATGAACTACCAAAGTGGTAATTTAATTTTCTTGCTATTTTGAAAATTTTTTTCTAATAACAGGAAATATAATTCCCATGTATTTATATGCAACAAAGTGCTCTCTGCTGACAGATGAGCTGTCCCCATAACGTAGCATCAAATCTCATCAGGCCATGAGAAAGGCTCGGCTAAGATGTCTCAAGATAAGCCCAGAATAGTAACCAACAAAGCAGCTCTAATGTAGCTATAACACAGTTTTTAATAGTAAGTAGAGATTATTTTCAAAGACATTCCCTCATACACTTCCTATAAGTTAAGTCCATACTAACATCTCAGACAGACAGGTAGATAAATGGAACCAAATGCCATTAACTGGTGAAAAGCAATGCAAGTTATTTTCCTAAGTGCTATAAAAGGTACTCTTAAATCAGTTTTTCAGTCTTTCCCCATCTTTTTTTTTGTACAAAATACCAGGAAGTGGGGTGCTAATGCAACAAATATCTAAAAATGTGGAAATGGCTTTGAAACTGGGTAATAAGTAGAGACCAAACAGTTTTGAGGTGCATGTGAGACAAAGCCTAAATTACCTTGAAGAGCCTATTGGTAGAAACATGGACATTAAAGGTGATTCTGGTGAGGGCTCAGAAAGAACAGAGGAGAGTTGTAGAGAAAGCTTCTATGGCCTTACAGATATATGAGTACTTTTAAAAGTTTGTGGAAAAATAGAATTAAAAGATAATACTAATCTTTCTACAAACTTTTAAAAGTATTCTTATATACATATCACTATGAGCAGAATATCAGTAGAAATAGTGGTTAGTAGAATGTTAAAGGTGCTTCTGGTGAGGTCTCAGAAGGAAATGAGAAACATATTATGGGAAACTGGAGGAAAGGTGATCCCTGTTACAAAGTGGCAAAGAGCTTGCCTGAATTAGGTTCTATGACTAGACAACCATTTATAGAGATTACCTGTGCAACTCATGGATCCAACCAACCATCTCAGCAAAAGCCAGAAACAGAGATGAGGTTATCCGAGAAGGATCTGTGAAGGCCCTCTTGTCTAACGGCCTGGACTCCCATGAATTGCATGGGAGCCCAACAAGGTTTTTAGTAATTTTATACTAGCAGAAAAGCTGCCAGGTTAGACTGAAGAGGACATAGATGGGACATAATACCAGAAAAATGACCAATTAAGTAACTGAATAAACTGACCTGGTCAGTCTGATTATAAATGGCTGTCACCATGGCCAAGAAGCTTGTAGTAGCAGAACTCTGGCTAGTGAGTAATCTAAAGAGAAGGTGCTATCTGTTGAATTTGCTTCTTTTTCATTGCGGCTGAGGAATAATATATCAACCTTGTGTTTACAACTTTTCAGAAAGAAAAAAAGAATTAACTTACAAATGCTTCTAATTTCTGTAACAGCTCCTGCTTTTCTGTCTGTAGTTTGGTTATCTCCACAGATTGTGAATTTAACTGAGACTTTAATGTTGCCAGTTCCTAAGAGACAAAAATAGTTGAGCTATAACATTAGATTGTATTGATTTCATCAAGGAAATGTCTATTTACAGGAAGAAATTTTTAAAAATTATTTCCTTTCTTGACACTACCCTCTAAAATCACAGCTTCCAAGTTTTAAAATCTAACTCTAAAGAACTATTCTTGAATTTTGGATCAAGACGGAAAATTAAATGCATTCATTTATTTCTGCTCCCTTCTGAGATCCCATGCAAAACATCATAAAGGGAGGAAGAAAGGGGTAAAGGAAGAGAAGGAAGGAAAGAGGGTAGGAAGGAACCTAGAAGGACAAAGAGAATATAAAATAGCAATAAAAAAGGGGAATTTCAGAAAGCAAATGACAGTGGTAACTAACTCAGCACACCTGAGAAAGTTGAAACCTGGGTTAACCATTGAGAAAGCCAAGCTGATACCTGACTTACAACAAATACATAACTACAAAAGGATTACCAATACTTCCAGAGGTACCATTAAATACCTCTGGAAGTACAGATAAAAATGGGGTTAAAAACTACAGGCCTGTGTTAGATCCTTGTCCCAGGCTCACACATCAGGCCACTGTTCCTCCTCTCCTTGCTGAAAACAATAGGTTTATTATGTGGAATGGCAAAAGAAAACATCTCTTGATTAGGGGCCACCAAACAATATAGAAAAGCACTTGTACTGTAGTGAAAACTGGTGAATCAAGTTTATATTAATATTGGAATTTCCAACCATCTTGCCTCCCCTCCCCCAAGTACAGAAAAAGAAAAGCAATTATAATGTGGCTCTAAACCAGGGGTGATTTTCCCCCTCATTCTGGTTATTTGGTAATGTCTGGAGACACCGAATGGTAGGATGCTGGCATGTAAAAAGTTCTCTTCTTTTGTTCTTTTTAAAATTTCTATCATGTGGCTTTTCTTTGTTTTTTTTTTTTTTAGGTAGTAAAATGAGTTACGTAACCATGAGATTATGAAACATTTTGGCTTTCTACTTCATACAGTATTTTACTATATGTATTATAAAAAGCCAAAACTATCATTTAAAATGTGTATATATTTGAATAATCTAAAGCTTATAAAAGAAAATAAATTAGAAAAAGTAAAAAACTAAAAGGCAACTCTCTTTTGTAAAAATATCTAATGAAAGTTTCACTGGGAAACATAATAGTAAAAATTTTTACTTGGAATTTACAAACAAAGGCTATACATTAATAACTCAATTCCTTTAATTTTAATACAGTTCTAGTGTAGGTAGACTTAATAAAACCAAAATAGCATATTAATAATCTTCCCCATATAAACACCGTGGACACATATTGGAGACTTGAAAATCCTTAATCACAAGTGATTTTTTAAAAATAGGTTTGATTTTACAATCTACTCTGAGGTACACAGATGTTATCAAATGTGTGTATAGTCATTCCTCCCTGAGACCAGCCATGTCAGAGGGTTTGGGCCAGCTGAGTAGTGGAAGAAGGAAGTCAGTCCTAGGTTGGTAAGGATGGTTAATTCTTACTTTAGTATTGCTTGGATTTTTTTAAAAAAATGACACATTCCTTTTCTAATAAGAAAGGGAGGAAGAAAGACAAGATGGAGAAGGAAAGAAAGAAAATTTAAAAAAAAGAAAACTGAATCTAGAACCTGTTTAGGGATAGTATGCTAATGAGTAATCTGATACTCCTCTAGGTTTTTCTTCCTATTATTACATTATATAATTCTAAATGTAAACACTTCCTTTCTTTTCTGATACATCTCATTTTCTCATTGGAAAAAGATAACTCTGCATAATCTAGTTTAATAGGAATTTATAAACATTTAAATCAATCAAGTAAAAAATGTTTAATTTGCTTTTCTAGATATTATAAATTACCACAGCAGAAAAAGTTAATTTAGCTTTTCAGCTGGAGTCATCTAATTGAGATCTACACAAGTTTACTTCCTGTTTCTCCCTTTTCTAATTCTAAACATTTTCCTGGACAGAATGGGTTAAACACCCAGTACATTGGTCAAGCAATTATCATAGTCAATAGCATATTTTATCTTTATATTTGCAGCTTATAAATATATTTAAAGTTTTCTTTAATTATTAGTTTACTGATAATTTACAAATAATATGGGTGAGATGTTGAGATTTGTTAAAAGGAACACCAATAAAAAATTTAAAAATACCATTACCATATAATTAAAAACAGTTTCTGGATTTCCAAATGTCAAATTTTGCTTACATCTGACAAAGCAGTTCTAGATAAATAAAACCACAGGTCTGTTACTCTGTTATAATTAAAACAAGACAAAACAGAACTTGGATCAAGCTGGAAAATTACCTGTTTTAATTCTGCAACTTGTTCAGAATCTTGAGCTGAAGCTGTTGCTGAAGACTGTTCGTTCATGCCAGAAGATGTGTGGGATGATTTCTACAAAAAGCAAAGAAATAAACAATAAAATAATTTCAGTCTAAAGAGATAGGAAAAGAAATCAAAACAGAACTGTACACATGTAAGCTATATTACACACGCTTACCAAAAAATTCACATCGACATTTTAATTTTTATAGCCAAGATAAAATTTCAACATAACACATATTGTCTACAACTTTCCATAGCTAAAAAATTTATACTTATACTAAGTAATTTATTAAGTCTAAACATTTACCTGAAGTCTTATGGAAAAAGAACATAAAAGCAGATACTTACTGAGTTATTTCTAAGTATTGAGTATTCCATTTAAGTCTCACAACAATGAAACAGATATTACCACCACCATATTATAGATCAGAAAACAAGTTTAAAGAGGTTAACTAAGTTGCTTAAAGTAAATTAGCTAAGAAGCACTAAAGCTTAGATAGTCTGACTCCAAAGCTCATACTCAAGAATCCTAATATATGATAATCTGGTTTAAGGGATCCAGCAGAACAAATGAGCAGGATAATGAGAATTACTCTTAACTTCTTATTTAAAAACTTTTAACATTTACTTACCAAATTTTCAATCAATGAGTCCTTTTCAGTTAGCTGGCTTTGTAAAAGTTCCTGATTACTTTTTAATTCTTTAATCTCTTCTCGCAACCTACCAATTTCTTCTGGCTGAATACCATTCATCTGAGCCCCATCACTGTTAGAAACTTGATGCTGATTGTCTTTTCCTATTGGGTAGTTATAACATTAAAAAGGCCAGCATAAACTTAAGTTTTTCATTTTTTGAACTAGAAGATTCAAATATAAGATTAATATAAATATTAAGATCCAAATATATGATTTTCTTAATTCAATTATTTTGGAAGCACGTATGCAATCACATTTCATCTTTGCAGAATAGTGAATTGATAAAAACAGAGAACTGATATTTTCATGGTTTCTGGGAGAGAAAACAGCATTCTTGGCTAAACTGCATGGTCAGTGACCTATGATTAAGAATTACAGTAATTTCAATTCCAATTCTGTCAATGAATATAAGAGAAAATAAAATCCACTTAAAAAATCTTCCAAGAGGAATAGCTTTCTATATGGACTGACATAATTGACAAATTACTGTCATAAAGGAAGAAAAAATTTTTTTTCTGAAAATTTTAGTCTCATATAAATAAAACAAACCTTATATTTCTAAGTAGCTAGCATTCTAATCATAAGCACTATAGAGTGATACTACAGTCATGCACCACTTAATGACATTTTGATCAATGATGGACTGCATAAATGACAGTGGTTCCATAGGATCACAATGGCTATACTGTACAACCTAGGTGTGTAGTAGGCTATCCTATCTAGGTCTGTGTAAGTATACTCTATGATGTTCACACAACGACAAAAATGTCTAACGATGAATTTGTCAGGATGTATCCCTGTTGTTAAGTGATGCATGCCTGTATTTATGAGCATATTGAGTTCCTGACAGGCAAAACTAGAATTTTATATATGTTATTTCATTCAATTCTCAAATGTTATTATCATCTCAATTTTGCAGAAGAGGAAACTGAAAAATTACATAAGTCATTCTCAACTGACTATACATTAAAATCTCTTGGAGAGCCTTGTAATAATTACTGATGCCTGGACCCAACCCCTGACTAATTAAATCAGGAATATTATTGGGGTCTCAGCATTGGTATTTCATTTTAAAGCTTCTCAGGAGATTCTAATATGTCACCAGGGCTGAACAGGCAGCACGGGGTTTCAACTTCAAACTCTAAAGAGCCAGCCTTAACTACTTTTAACTACGATGCTATTTTGTTTTAAACTCTAATTTACACCTTTGTCACAGTGATTAAAGTTAGAGAATGATTAGCCCACAAATCATTGTGCTTGACTTTGTATAGCTCTTGAGGATGGAATGACCTGGACGCCACGATAGTGATAGCTAGATACGCTTTACCTAGTTGTACTTTAAGAAGATTATACTGATCCTTGTGCTGCTGAATCTGAGATACTTGCTGTGTGACTGCTGTCTGTAGCTGTTCATTTTGACACTTTAACGTAGAAACCTGTTGCCTTAATTCCTCAAGTTGCAGATCCTGTGAAGCCAAACATAATTCAAGTGTTTTAAATTCATACTAATTAACATTAAGGAAATGAACAAATTTTTAAAAAGGGTTATTTTGGGTCAGTATAAGATATGAAACACTTCCAATATAACTCAATAATTAAGCAGGAATACATTAATTTATGCACAAGGCCAATTAACATGCAGCAGAACTGTAAGATTTCAAGTAAGGCCCTATTAACAGACACTGTAGCACAGCCAGCAATCTCACTGCAATTATGGGAAAAATCAAGTGAAAAAACTTCATTTTATGGTCCATCAAAGCATTTAAGAAATTTACACCAAGCTATTTATGAAGCTTAGTATATGTATATATACATATCACTTTTAACATTAAAAGCAACCATATAACAGGACATTTAGAAGATTGAAAAAAAGAAAAAAGAGCTTCCAATTCTTAACATGCTGATAATAACTACAGTTAGAATTTGATATATTTTTTCTTCTAATTTTTTTCCAATCCATGTTTTTTAAACTTCTCATAACCAGTCCATATATAATTTTGTAACATTTAACTTACTATTCTATCATAATTTTTCCATATTGCTTCAAAGTTTTCACAAACAAAATTTTTAATGATCACTTAATATCTGATCAAGTACATGCAATATAATTTGTATTCAATGTTTTTGACATTTGAGGGTACTTCAAAAAGTTGACAGAAAGATTCATATTATCTTTTAATTCTATTTTTCCACAAACTTTTTGAAGTACCCTCATATTCTCACCATTTAAAATGCTATTTGGCATTAGGCAACAAGTACCTTAGAGCTCTAAAATGCTTACATCCTTTGAATGACATTTGAGGATCTATCCTAAGGAAATTCTCCGAAATTCAGAAAATTACATGAACTAAGATTTTATTGTAACAATATTTATTATCATATAGTATGAGCTTTAGAGCCCCACTAACACACACATATTTGAATTCTTTTCCATCAATTACTGAGTGACCCTGGGCAAGTCTAAATTCTCTAAGTCTCAGATTCCTCATTTATTCTAAAATAATAACTACTTTTTAGGGGTGTTGTGAAAATTAAATGAGACAGTGTTTAATATGTGCTTAGTGAGCACACAGAACATAGTAAACAAAAGAGTAGCTATTATCATCACTAGCTTACACACCACAACAACCTCCTTTGGCTCACTCCCTCTAGCCTTGCCCCTCAAATTTCTCCTTTTCACAGCCACCAGATTGTTCTATGTATGTGCCAGTAACACTAAACTCAAACTTATCATGCTGTATGTCAGCCTCTGCCACTCTTCCCTATCCTTCTTTTGCCTATCTTACTCCTATTCATCTTTTTAGGACTCAGCTTCTCTGATTTCTGCAAGCCCTTGCTCCTACCTAGCTAAACAAAATGCCTGTCAGTGCTGCCATATACCTCGATTTTCTCTAACACTAGACTTAATATGTTATAATATATGTGTTATGATAATCTATTTACAGGTTTCTCTCCCTATGGGACTGATAGGGGAACATGACTGACTCATATTTTTATTCACAACATCCTGAACAGTGCTTTGCACATATTAAGCACTCTGCTGAATACTCAGATGCTTTGGAAAATAATAAGTTTTACTTTGTGTATCCTCTTTCGTTTGAAATGCCAGGAAAAATTCTTCCTTAAAGTAGAAAGTATCTATCAATAATCAGAGAGTACATAATTCATTTGTACTTACTTGCTCTCGAATCATATTTTTGTAGTGAGTCACTATACTGTCATGCTGTTCTAATGTTTTCTTCACCTCTTCTTCTTTTTTATCTTCTTCACTGGACTTATAAATAGCCTTAGTTATAACACCTGTAAAAGAAAGCTTATTTAAATTTGTTTAAAACACTTTATATACTATTTTATTATTAAGACTTAATCAGTAAAAACATATAGCTTAACTCCATAACACATAAGAAATAATCTTTCCAATCTTACTGAAAGCCAAAAGTCCTTCAATGGGCAACAGATCAAGAGCTAGGGAAAAAAATTCTAGTTTTAGGTTTATCATATAATCTGCATGCATCCAGTATATACACAATATAATCACAATTACTTTCTAATGAATACCAATATAAACCTTCTCGTCTTACCTTCAAGTTCTTTCACCAGCTTTGTAAACTCATGATCAAATATCATGTATTCTGGACTGGGAAAGTTTGGCTGGGGTTTCTGAGATGCTCTGGAATACAACTCATGTTTGCTAATAAATCCTAGTTTCTCTATGAAATTTTCCTTGCCAATCCTCTTCTCTATTAGTTGTTTTAGTTTTTCTCTATAAGGATAAGCATATTAAGATGCTTTACAAAACCCACAAAATCAGAACAAAACATAAAAGCTTGATCTACACTATACTTTGGCAGAAAAAAATGTATCATTATCTCTTGATGCCATTAGAGAGTCATTCTCCCCTTACTTACTTCATGTAGCTCTCAAGTGAGTTATCATTGAAGTAAATGGAAATGCCCAACAGAAGGGCACATAAGCCTTGGACCAACTGCTCTTCCTCTCCAAGATTTTCTGCAATTTGTCCTGTAAGCTGAAACCTTTGTTAAGGAGGCTAATAATTCATAATATCTAGAACACTTTATTTTGCAATTTGAATTTGACATATTTCATGTCAGAGTTCCTATAAGAAATTCTCTATATATTCCAGGTCAGTATAAATCAGATGATGGTACACACACACGCACACCCCAGGTCGCGCGCGCGCGCTCTCTCTCTCTCTCTCTCTCTCTCTCTCTCTCACACACACACACACACACACACACACACACACACACACACAGAGCTTAAGCAAGCATTATTACGACCTTAACAGAGAATTCATATATTTACATAATTGAAAAGAAATAAAAAACATATAAAATAAACACTTACATGTATGTTACTAAAATGTAAAGGATACAAATGGAACATTGGCTGAATTGTGAAGAAAATGCATTACTGCAATGGGACAGTTGCTTAGCCAGGTACAAAGCAACATTAATAATCCAACTCTTGTCTGTATTTTGCTTCCCTGCAATAGATAAGTTGGCAGAAATCTCTTTCCATTCATTTTGGTTTTTTAAACTTAAAGTTGCTCCAAGATTCCTTCCATTTGCATAAAAAGAATTTTCACATCTTATAAAAAATGTGTCAGGAATCCAGATTTAAAAAACTGAACAAGAGAACACATTCTTGTGTCTACCGCAGGCTTTACTTCCCAAAATGAAAAGAGTGCAGAAATTACAATCGATTCATGTTCATAAGCATATGCTGGGTTACTTAAATACTATTTGTAGAGAAACCTGGTCTGCCTTCTAAGGAAAAAATTTATGATGTTGAGGCTTTAAAAAAAATCTAATAATCCCAAGACATTTACAATAAATTTGCCAGGCAAATTTACGATACCTCTATCAGAACTTTTAAAACAAGTTCCTGATAAAAGGACAAATAGAACTTCTCCCAAAACATCAAGAAAAATACAAAGAAATTATCTCCTGAATCATTTTGTCAAATTCCATGAGAGAATATATTCTCTAACAAGAAAATAAACTATGCTACAAACTCAGTGACAACATGCAAGGTAATGAGAAATCACAAACATAATTGAAGGGGAAAAAGGTTTATTTAAAACAGCTAAGTGCTCTGAATTACTGACTATATGCTGCCAAGTGTAATTTAACAATATTGAAAATTAGCATGTCCAGCAGAATTACAGTTTACTGAATTTTAATATAACATATTTACATCTCCTATGTGGAAAAGTCTCTTAATTCATAAAAGTTTATAATATTGCCACTGCTCCTATATATATTACTATAACATGTATTTTTTTTTAAAGAAAAACAAAACTTGTTTGAAATAATAAAAATCAGCACAGTAATGGATCACTTTAGAGCAGTTATCAGAAAATATCCAAAATATAATTATTGAAAGAATTAGACAAGAAATGGATTTGGAATAACCATCACTGTGTTTTGAAAAATTTATACCACCCAGACTATTCTAATTTCATGAACTTTGATGTCAGTATCTTGGCCTTTCTATAATATATTTTCAGGTATATGTAAAATAGAATTAAATAAGTTTAAAGGTCTTCTTCAAATGATTTACCAAGTAACCATTAATATGAATTTAGTTTTTATATGATGCATTATTTTTACTTTTCCCTTGCCTCTATGTCATTACTATGCCATACATCTTTATGTTACCCATGTAAATTGGAAAGTTAAAAATATAGTTATTCTCAATTGACTATGTGCGATAGAGAACTTAACAACTACTCAAGTCATAAATGCAAATGTTTTGTTGATCTCCCTGGTTTTATATAAGAAATTTGTTATTACTTAAAATAACCATTTGCAGGTGCCAAATATATGTACATTATATATATACAAGAGCAACTTATCAAATCACTGGCTTATGTCTGAGTAAAGAAAAACAGAATTAGATTCAAATCTGACTCTTCTAGAAGTATGACCTTTGAGATCTAACTGAAGGATAAGAGCAAAGTCAAACATCACCAGTCAGAAGATAGAATGGGACACCCCATTTATTACAGTGAAAAAAAGATAAAGTACTCAGGAATGAGCCTAATCAAAATAGTGCAAAACCTAAACAAGGAAAATTTAAAAAATAAACTCCTAAAGAGCACAAAAGTATACATAAACCAATAAAAAGACACCCATGTTCTTAGACAGGAAGACTCAACTTCATAAAGATGTTAATTCTAAGTTAATTTATAAGATTAATGTGATCTAAATAAAAATACCATAAGGTTTTTCCCCCCTCTGGAACTAAACAATCTGATACCCAAAATCATATGGAAAAATAAATAAGTGCAAATAACTAGGGGTCCTGTGAAAAAAAAGAACAGTAATGAGGGGATATTAGATCATGAACAGAGGGGAGTCAAGAGATAGAAGAGAAAGTCCCCAATGGACCCATATACAAACGGGAGCTTACTATATGAAAAAAGTAGTATATAATCATCAGTGTGTTATAGATGGAATTTAAAAATATTGAGACAACTATATAGCTATCTGGAAAAAGATCAGTGGATCCATATCACATGTAGTTCATTGAGAAAAACGGAACAAAGAGTTAAGTGGAAAAAAGAAAATATGAGATGAACATGCAACTAAATTCCTTAAAATCTTGAAGTGAGAAGGCCTTTCTACATATGACTTAAAATGCAGAAGCCATACAAGAAAAGTCTGAGGGGAAAAATCCAAAACCAAAACACCAAGGTCAAAAGACAAATGCCATACCAGGAAAAAATATCTGTAACTCATCAAAGACAAGGGCTAAGAGGATATGAAATATAAGAAAAAGTACACATACTCAGAGTCCCTACAGTGTGTGAACGATTGAGGAGATTTATAAAAACATACAGGCTGAAATTATAATTTCAGAGTGTTCAGATTTTATAGGATGGAAAAGAACCACAAACGAAATATTTGAAGCAGAATCATTTAATTTTTAACGTAAGCTATTATGTTTTCCCTATTACATTTTATAAATAAAAATCGCCCTCTCATTCCTACTATGTGCACTCCAAGTTTAATATTTTTGCATTGTTTATAAACACTTATAAAAAGCTAACATTTTAAACTAGTGTTCAAGCATTAAAATTAGGTTCTAGCATATTATGATCACATTCGTTTTCTAGTGGTGGCTCTGAGGACAGAGAATTAGTTGGAAAGGGGAATGATGGAGCTTTCTGGGATTATAAAACTGTTCTATATCTTGTTTGGGGTGCGGGTTTCAGAGGTACACTCAATCATCACAAAGTACCAGACTGAACACTTAAGTCCTGTGCATTTTACTGAATATAAATTAATACCTCAAAATTTCCCTTTTAAATGATTGACATGTATGCTTATAAAATACTTTTCCTAATGTTAAAAATTCTGCAGGCTAAAGCTACCAAATATATGTGTGTGTAAGTTATTAACACATGCTAAATCATGCTAATACACAAAGACATAATTTCTAATGGGATCTCAGTTATTACTACCCAAATTGTACAATTGAAACACATGCCCAAACATGGATATTAAGGTACACTCCTTTTATGCCACTCAAAAAAAGCAAAGCAAAACAAAACCTAACACAAAACATAACACTGTCCTCCCACACATCGAAAACTAATCCCTAATGGTTGTAGCATGTAGGTTATATGCAGAATAATCCATAATATTGCATTTAAAATCTTTCAAATTATAAAATTACACTTACTGTATATTTAAAATAATCTAAGTGATATAAACGTCTTCACATTCTTTCATGTACTGATTAACTAAAGACAAAATTCTTAAACCTAAATTTTACTTCCTTTGAAATGATTTCAGGGAAAATAAAGAAGCAAGCTTGTAGAAAAAATAGAAAAAACCAAAACCAAGGAATTCCAGAAAGTGCAAGCATCCCCGAGAAAGCACAAGTATATAGCTTCAGATGCTCACTCCCATAGTTTTAGTAACACCACTACAATATCCCATGGAGAAAAACTGGAGAGCCACTTATGAAAGAGAGAAACTTGCTGACACACAAAAATGTGAGTAGAATGTAACTTCAAACAAGCAGTTAAAAAAATCAATCAGCAAAACCCAAGGCAAAGAAAAAGCCTTGTTGTAAGAGGAAAATGCCTAAGCTTAATCAAGTGATACATACCCGTCTGTCGATCTTATCACCCTGCAAATTACACATTAAAAATTACTGATAAATATTACTTCTTTAGGAAAATATAAATCTAGAAAAGTCCCTCAGTTACTTTTTCACAGTCTATACAAACCCAAGCCAATAATTTGGAAGAGGACAGGTCTTTTATTGCATAAAAATGATGCACAGTTTAGAGTATAAAGGATAATTTTATAGCACTCTGATTACTTACAGTGGTAAAGACACCACTGCCTTTAGGATATACATTCATTGTAATTACAATGTTAAAGCAAAGTCTGTGGTGATGGTGATCAGACAGTTAATTACTGTTTGGTTTAAACAAACCTGTTTTCAACAGACAGAAACATAAGAATGACAAATATTAAATAAGTAAAGACAAACATTTATGGGTAGTTTTTTAATCACTAAGAGATAAGTGATAAATCAAAAATAAAATAAGCTTTCAATTGAAGTAAACCAATTTTAAACAACATTCAACTCCCTTTTCACTACAGTTAATTTTAAAGTTTTCATTTCACTTAAGCCAACTTCTTTGGATGGCACTGATGTTTCTTTAACAACTTAAAATAAGGAAAAAATTCAATGAGTGTGGCAAAATTAAAAACTAAAGGAGCACACAGCACATTATCATGGGGAGTGGGTAGGATAATTCCACTGCCAGAGCAGTGGACAAAGTAATTTTAGACCTATCCACATTTTTACTCTCCAAGAGACTCTTAATGTCGACTACTTTGCAGTGTTGCTAAAGCCTTAACTTGAACTGCTTTAACAGCAAGGTTGGTATACGTGGGCAAATCATGTAATAGTAAGTGACATTCTTATATGCCTAACATATTCCTATATGCCTAGCAATGAAGCTTTGTTGTTCTCATTTAGAATCTAAAGGAATGCAAAAAACTTTAGTTATGTTTTTCTACATTTTACTAGGTAAATTATAAGCTTTGGAGACTTGAGGATTTCAAATTCACAAACATCAAGGGGCACTTTATATAACTACTTATGCAATGAACTGCTAGTCTATTTTTGTTTCTGGACAATCAATTGCAGTGGGAATAAAAAGAGGGCAGTACATAGCTACAAACTACTTTAATTCATTCTCTCTCATAAACTGACCTGAATTCAGTTACTGAGAAGAAATAGAAAATAACATGCAAGAACACAGTGAATAATTTAAAAATAAAATAAAAACCAAAAAATACCTTTCTGCCCTGAATACGTGTTTCCACTATGATGTAGACCTTATAATTATTTGACAAAACCATTCTTATAAGAATATTTATTGCTTTCTCTCCAGAAAACTGTTTCTGGCTACAAGAAACTAATAAGCGGATAAATTCTCTTTTCTTTTTCATATGCATCCTATAAGATTATCCTTAAATTCTTGTAATACTGATATCAAAACATATAGCTGAAACTTTTCTCCCCCTTAGAGAAGTTTCATGTAATATTTTACCTGTGAAAGGATGTTGGTACACTGTTGCAGTAAAGAAACCGGAGGGTTGCCAATACTTGTAGCAAGTTGAACCCTGAGCAACTGTTCTTTCTGGGTAGCATTTTCTTGCAAAGCATGGGCAAGGGCCACAGCAGCACACCAGTTTGAAAGGGAATCAGTAGAAAACAAACCTCCACATAATAACTGACCAGCTGAGACTGAATTACCTGTTGCTACAAGAATGGCAGGCAGATGATAACATATTAGAATTCAACTGTGTGAGAGTAAACCAAGTTTTAAAAAATTGTTGTTTTCTACACACATATAAATAGTATGAAATACTATTAAATACTATTTATAAATCTGTTAATTAGAAGTACTAAGTAACATTTTCAAAACAATAAAAATCTGCTTTTCAAAGCAGACTAAATGATGAAAGAAAGGTATCTTGGAAGAAAAGTAACAGAACAAAGAAGTATAACACTTTAGGCATCAAATTGATGACAGTAATATTCTAGAAAATTATTACCTCAATTAGAAACATTTCCAAAACAAATTTAAGGAAATGCTACATTTAATATTTAAAGAATTTATCTCAGTAAAATGAAATTTTAAAGAACCCATGGAAAGGGTAATGTCAGCCTGTTAGAGCGCCACCTTTTAGCACCAAGATCAAAGGTTTGGATCCCCATACTGGCCAGCTGCAAAAACCAAACAACACAAAACAAAAAAACAAACAAAAACGGTAATGTCTCTAACTTAGACCACAGGAATAGACCAAAATGTTAAGTGTGATTTAATGGTAAGATTTATTTTTGGAGTGGTAATTACTATTAACAGCAGCTTGTTTATTACATTTTTTACATGCCAGGTATTGGATAAGTGCTTTACATACTTAATTGAATTAATCCTCACAATACTCCCAATGAGGCGAGTATTATCCCCACTTACAGCGTACTTCAAAAAGTAGTTTAAAAGATAATCTGAATCTTTCCACAAACTTTTTGAAGTACCCACATTTAGATGAGTATCCCGTCTATAACTCGATAAGGCTCAAGTGAAAAAGAACTTGCCAAAAGTTACACAGCAAGAGAAGTTCAAATTCTACACTGCAAACTCTGATCTGATTCCAAAACCTGTTCCATGTATTTATATTCAGGCCTTGGAACTCAGATTTTTTTTCTTAAGCATACAAAATATTTTAGGCTAAAGCACCGAGAAAGATTCAATTAAAAGCCTAAAAGACAATTATGTAATTTTTAAAATAGAAATTAGAACTAAATTATTTACCATCAATGGTGGAAGGTAGAAGTGTTGACACAATTTCTCCTTGTCCTTTTTGGTTTTTATATAAGAAACACTGGAAACAATAGAGAACAGCACACCGCAATACAAATGGCTGCCTTTCATTAACCATGGACATGAGAAGTACTACAATTGCTGGTCTGTTGTATTCAAAAAGAAAAGAACAAATTGAAACACTGCAACCCGAGTATACAAATCAATTACTAGTCATTTTCGTTAATTGAAGAACCATAACCAGAACACCAGTAAGTTAAGTATTTCCACCTCCATTTCACAGAAAAAGAAATTGCAGCTGAGAGAAGTGAATCATTGGTTTGCTTAAGGCACACGGCTAGGAAGTGGAAGGAAACTTAAATATCTAAGTTCCAAAGACCACACATTCTTTTAAAATACAATATGTTTGTCTTGTCAGGTAATTTCTAGTCTCAAAACATACAACTAAATTTGTTTAAAAGGAGTAAGATGTGTATATGAGATATATTAACAACCCAAAGTAAGTTTTTATTTCCTCAGAGGAATCTCAATATTTCCTCTTTCCTACCTTGGTGGGTTTGAAGGTGCATTTACAAAAGCAAAGTAGTCCTGGTTTACTTGGCAGCCTCGAATTACTTCTGATACAGTATTTATGGTCTGTAAAAGGGAGGAAAAAAAAAATAATATTTAGAGAAAATAAGTCTACGAAGAAAACCTGCTTTCAAAACAAGAAAATGTTATATCCTGCTTTTTGTTTTTAAATGCCAAAATTCAGACATCCAAAAAATCAGTGATAGCATTATAATCTTGTAAAACTTCCTCAAAATAAATCTTAAAGCATTAAGAATGGACCTCCAGTTAAAAATAATACTTGACCACATGCATTTAAAATCTCAAAAACTAAAATTAATAATATCCTCTAAGAGAATATACACCAAAGTCATGGGTTCTGATCTCCATGCCAGCCAGCTGCTAAAAAAAAAAAAAGAGAAATCGAGACGAGAATATATTCCAACAAAACAAGAAAAGGATGCTTTAAAATACAACCAGAAAACAAATTTAAAATGTAAAAAAATTCAAAATTCAGTTGAAGGATGAAGTTGAAAAAACTTCCGAGAAAACAGAAGAAAAATTATATTTCAAAACATCTCATACACAGAAAATATATACATCTTATTTGTCAATTAAAAATAAATAAATACATTTAAAAAGAAGAGAAGTAAGGTCCAGAAAGTCTAACCATCTATTAATTGACTTGCAGAAAAAGAACAGAAAAGAGAAGAGGAAATTATCAAGGAATACCAAAAACATCCTCAGAACTGAAGGATACATGTCTCCAGATGAAAGGGCCAACTAAGTGGAAAAAATAATTGGAAAACGGGGGGATGAGAAAAAAGTCCACAGTACAGCACATCATCAGTAAATTTCAGAAAACCAGAAATAAAGAAAAGATCTCAAAAGTTTCTAGAGAGAAAAAGCAGGTTACATTAAAAAAAAAAAGGATTCACAATGGCTTCAGACTTAACAGCAACACTGAAATGATGTTCTGAAAGTTGGGTGTGATTTCCAACCCTGAATTCCACACCTAGTCAAACATTAAATTAACTCCGAAAGTGTGGGAGGGAGGGGAGGGGGGAAAAAAGGAACAGGTAAGGGACATGAAAATCAGCTACAATGTATAACTGAGAAGTTAAGATTAAAAAAAAAGTTAGAATTAAAATGAGAAAAGAAAACAACTCTGAAGGTGGATCAATAACATTTTCAGACATGAAAGAGTTCAAAAAATTCTCTTGTTACTTTCTCTTTTTTAGAAAATTAAGGAAAATAAGATAATAAATCAAGGGGTGGGGAAAAAAGGGATGGGATCTAGATAACCAAGGAATCCAAGTCAACAGAGAGGTAAAAGGAAATCCTTAGGAGGATGGCAAAAGAAAGTTTCAGGACAAGAGATGTGTGGCAGAACTACAACCCAGATTGCAGTGAGAAGATAAAGGGTTTCTACAAGGCCTGAAGCAAGGAATGATGTGTTAAGTGTATGGCAATACTGATGTGCATAGATACATAGAAAATCAGTAAAATGAAAAAAGAACATAATTATAACTCATGAAAAAGAAAAAGATAAACATTAAAAACAACAACAACAACAACAAAAAAAACGACACCGGGCTCTATTTGGCTTAGCAGGACCAGTACAGGGCACAGTGGGACTTAAGGTAGGGAGAAGTGAGGCCAAAGACAGCTGTTTTTGTTATAAAACTTTTATTGTTATTTGTACTTTTAATGTGCATGTGTTAGAGGACAATTTTAAAAACAAACTAAACTTTTCTTCAAACTAACTTCCTTTTCTCATAGGTAAGAAACAGAAAATGTCACACATCAGGGAAAAAGAATTTACTATTCTATGAATCTACTTATTGAGTAAGATTAAATCACTTTGTTCTCAAAATTAAAAATACAAATCCTGCGCACTCCCACTGAATACAATAAAATTAATAAGAAACCTTTCTGGATGGATCTGCTAAGCTTTAACACTACTAATATACGAAACTTGAGGAATGTATACCTTTTGGAATTGATACTGTCATTATTAGGCTAATTATATGTTAGTAAGATCAGTAAGGAATTTAATATATAAAAATGGTTAATTGTTACTGTTTTTCCTTTAGCTAATATCTAATTCTTCCTAGTATCCTGATTTCAATTTCTACAGAGTAGCCTTAGACTTAATCTGGTTTACCTCAGTCAGGATATCAGCAGGAACTCCAGTAGCCATTAGGATAGTGCAAAGCTGCTGCAGTAACCCACACTGGAACATAGCCTTCTGGCAGCTACTGGTAGCACCAGGAGGGTTGGTGGGAGATACCAATACACGCACAAGCTGTGAAAGAAAGAGGAAACAAAATTTATCCTTGAAAGATCTGAAAAGGCTTGAGGCAAATCTGATCTATGTGAACAAGAAAATCTGTATGATGCATTCCCTCACCTGCTCAGCCAGATCTAGATACCACTTCTTTCACCCATGGCAACAGTTCTGTTCTAATACATATTACATTATGCTTAAGGTTGTCTCCTTCAGGTGATTGTGAACTCCCAGAGAACAGAAACTGCTTTGGTCATTTTTGTATCCAAAACAATAAGCACAGTATTTACAACAGTACATATTTTCAATAAATGAACAAATGAATAAGTTATAGGGTGGCAGATTTCTTATCAAAGTAAGGATGAACTACCTAATAATAGAGCAGGTCTGAAAACAGAATGGCCTGAGGTGTGATAAATTCCACTTAAACCGGAAATATTTAAAGAGAGGCTAAAACTAACAACTGGAGACATGGTAGAAGATTTGTGTATTAGGCAAGGGGTTGGCTACAATAGTTAATGTCAATTAAATCCCTATGATTCTATGATTACCCTGAACTTCAATATGAAATTTCAGAAACATGAAAAAAGTCATCTCAAATAGCTATTTAGCACAGTTACATCTCCAAATTAATTTTATACGTATCTTGCATTTAAAATCTAGAGTTACATGTATATGTAATATACAAAATCTTACATATCAAGATCAAATGGGATATTTATGATAATACTTTGTTAATGAAAAACAGCTATACAAATGTTATCCATTATTTTATATCAGATACACAAAAGTAATCAATGATATAACAGAGTAGACTAATAAAACAATTTTATTACTACAGCTGGTGTTTAACATAGATTATGACTTCACTAAGAAAGGAGACATTTTTGTGGGCAGAAGCTAAATTAAAAAATTAAATAGGTTTAAAACGTGGTATTTTTATTGCTGGTGAGAAAAACCTCAACCAGTAGTTAAATCAGTGAATAATGAAGAAATAAATTATTTAGATGTTTCCATATCTGGCTTAACTGGTATTTTTAAGGAGAGTTGATTAATAAATTGATGTCACTAAAGAGATGCTTTAGGATTACACTGGTTACTCTCCTTAGACTTTTCTAGTCAGACTTATGTTTTGTTTTGTTTTTTAATTTTCCTCCTACCCTTACTACATTTTTTTTTAAGTACTTAAAGCAAAAACCATGCAATATATCATATTTCTCCCATAAATAATTCTGTATGCATCTCCAACTGATAAGGATTTTTAAAAACACAATCATCATGCCATTATTACACCTAACAAAATCATTAATACTTTACTATCATCTAATAACAGTTGAGTATCTTTATTGATGATGTAAATAAAGAAAAAATAATTACCAAATTTCTGGATGACAGAGAAGTAGGAAGGACGGTGAAGAGGGAGTACTTATGAGGATAAGAAGATAAGGGAAGATCTAATAAAACACTCAAATATGTAAAATATTATCACAAGGAATGGACTTGTATTGCTCCAGAGAGCAAAACTAGGAGAAATTTATAGAAGTTTTATCAAGACAAATTTTGACTTAATATACACATTAAGTTTTAATGAAAAGAATTATCTCATAAGGTAATGAGCTCTCTGAGAGTCACTGGCAGTATTTGTCCAAAAAACATGGCATAGAAGGGACAGGAAGTAGAATTAGTCATAAAACTACAGTTCTGTAAAAAAAGTAAAATATTTTATGACTAAAAATCTACTCAAAAGATGTTCTACCTGAATTTAATCTGCAAATTTTGAATGAAAAATCTCCAAGTAGATCAATTTCAGTTTTTTAGTAGCTTAGAATTCCATCATGATAATAACAGTGATGACGAATAATCCAATTATAATGCATACATCCAAACAGGAGAATAACGATACATTCTCATTTGGTGTATAATAGAGAACTTGCAATACAAACAACCCTAAATAAAGCTACCAGGAAAGACTAAGCTAACTGGTTGAATAGCAGATAACCCGTGGCCTGTGAAGTCATGAATACATCAACGACTCAATCCTTCAGAAGGAGAATATATTTAAATGAATTAAACTCAGTTCCTTTGCTTTGGAGTTTATGGTTTTCAAGACTAGTATAAAAAGGCTGGCCAATTAGCTAATCTGGTTAGAGCATGGTGTTATAACACCAAGGTCAAGGGTTCAGATCCCCCTACCAGCCAGCTGCCAAAAACAAAAACTAGTATAAAAGAGAAAAGCCTTACTAAGTGAGAAAAAGCTAGTTTATTCACTTTTTAAGGTACAGAATACTTAAAGAAACAACTCATTATATTACTAAAAGACTATTTTTCTGTTTATATGCTATACTCTATTTAAAAAATTCTTTTGACCAAGCCACAACTAGGTAAGCTGCCGCTGCTGCCCTGGGGCCCCACCGGGATCCTGAGGCTTGGAGCTAGGGGAAGCTGAACCCAGCTGCGACCAGGAAAACAGCACACCAAAAACACCATTTCCACACAGGTAGCCCACCATACCCACTGCAATTGCCATGGCTTCCGCAAAAGCAGCTAGTCTCTATAGCTGCAGTTACAGCCACCATGCAGATGGCACACCAGATTCTCAACTTCGTTGACACAAGGAGAGGCACCAGTGGAGACCAAAAACACAAAAACAAACAAAAGGTCATGTCTCTCCACAAAACACACTCCTGATTTACAATAGTACTTGATTTACTAATAATATCTGATTTACGATAATAGAGAAGGACTTGATCACACCTGTCTCAGTACTGGACAGATCATCTAGGCCACAAACCAACAGAGGAACAGTTAATCTATCAGATGGAGATAACAAACCTATGGTTAATAGAGGGGAAGTGGGAGAGAGAGGGGAGGAGGGGGGAGACTGGATGAGGGACATAATGAATAAGTACGATTTGTAACAATGAATATGCTAATAAAAAATAAATTTTAAAAAAAGGCACAGAAAAAGGTCTGGAAAGATGGGTACCAAACTAATCTCAGTGGTTACCTCCATTACCTTCAGAAAGAAGGGTATCTGCATCTGGAGGAGTGATCGAAGGGAGCTTTGGCCTTATTTGAAATGTTCTTTTTTACAAGGAAAATGTATGCTTGTGTTTATTAAATAAATTAAATTAAAAAAAAAATTTTTTGGGGGGTGAAACAGTACAGTGACACTTTCTTCAAAATAATTCTTTACATGGTACCCTAAACCATAAAACATGAGTAGTCTCCTCAAGCAGTTTAAATTTTCACTGTGTGGCAGGAAATACATGTTTTTGCACTTCATCAGATCCCCTCACTCTCTCTAATCACATTTTGAAAATTACTTTTCTAGAGGAATTTCCTTTATTAAGAAAGTGGTGTTGAACAACGATACCAATCTTACCACTTGGTGACACTTTCTAAAATATAAAAAGCTAATAAATTCTTGAAATGTATGACATGTGAAAAGATAATTGATGAAGTTAGGAGTATAAATTAGAAAGGACTCTGTGACGATGTTCTCCTGCAAAATACTTTCATAACAGTTTTTAGGCATATTCTAAACAGGGTAACTACGTAATCCTTAATCCAAACTAGGACGCTTTTGAAGTGGAAAAGGACGCTATTAGTAATTACAAAATGAATACTGTCCTGGAAGACTGGGGCATATGGTCACTCTAATTATCAATCAGTCCTATGTAGGCAACTCTCAGGGCATGAAACAATATTCAGACACTAATTAGTAGGGAGGTTAGTTTTGAGGTCCACAACTTTAGAGACACAGGCACAATTAGAGACATTCAAAGACCCACAAGAATCACTACAGAGTTGATAAGTTAGGTGGCTGATATAAACTTAAGGGTTTGGAGAAGGAAAATTGAATAAGTAAGTAAAATACTTCAAAGAACTTCAAAATTTTCTCTGATGCAGAAATCATTTGAGATCCTATTTTCCTCACTTTTACTATCAACACTAAGCTTTTACCATAAAGCTAAAATAAAATCACAGGTGACTGGTCAATTTAACTAGCATTGGACTTAAAACTCAGGCTTATCAGTCTTTGGGGCAGGGACATTATCACTCATTTCCTAGCATCCAATGCCTGGCACTCATTAAATGTTTACTGAATAAATTTATTTGTTGAACTTAATATTTTGAAT
The DNA here is from genome assembly GCF_027409185.1 of Cynocephalus volans. Lineage (NCBI taxonomy): Eukaryota > Metazoa > Chordata > Mammalia > Dermoptera > Cynocephalidae > Cynocephalus > Cynocephalus volans. Next base: position 64,854,845 of record NC_084468.1, on the reverse strand, counting down.
ATTAAAATTTATTATATCAGAGCCCTACTGGAAGAAAGGAGATTAAAAAAAAAAAGTCGTATCAACAATGTAACCTACTATTCTCTAATGTGAAACCCATCAGGAAACCATATGTCTTGAAAATAACATAGTAGGACAAGAAAGAAGAATAAAAGATGAAACAAAATGGCCAGATTCTAATAATTATCGAAGCTGAGTGATGGGTGGGTGGGGGAGATTTCTACCTCTGAGTATAACTGCAAATTTCCATATTAAAAGGTTTTTTTTTAAACCCGCCTAAAAACAACTGAATTTCCTGGATTTCTCCAACACAATCTATTTTCTTTTCTTTGAAATGATCGCTGTCAAAATTTCTTGTGGCTATCAAAATTCTTTTGTTTATATCTAAGGACAGTATACCTGTAGCATTAGATGTAGATTGGTCACTTTCTGTGCAGACCAGCCAGAATTTTCATCTCCAACTTCAAACCAAGGTTTCATACGTTGAATATATGAGCCTTCTTTAAAAAAATTTTGATTGGAATTGTTGTTTTTTAACAAGTTTTGGAGCAAAATCAAACAATCTTCAACTACTATCCCTGGGGAAAGAATGTATAATCGAAGTGTTAAAACTGATAAAACCTGAAGAAAAATTCAATCCCCAAACATTTTAAAAAGGATAAATCTCCATGCTAGCGTCTCCTCACTATGGCAAGGCAAACAGCCTGTTCTGACTCCTGATGGCTACAGAACAGGCTGTTTGCCACAATCTGCATGCTCTTTCTCAGGTTCCCAATGATCTCCTGACTTCAAGGTTCAACTATGCCCTTACTTCAGTTACTTCCAGTTTTTCTTCAAATCCCAGCTCAAACATTTTTTCAGGAATGATTACCAAGATGAAAGTGCTAGGTTGGGTCACCAGCTACAAGTTTTTCCAATAGCCTGTTCCTTTTATTATTAGGTAGTGTCTGTCTTCTCTACCAGATCATAATTCATGAACACAGGGATTTATGAACACAGGAATTTGTGAACACCCTAATTATCTCTATCCTCAGCAGAGACAGAGACACAGTTATCAGGTATATACATAGTAGCCAACTATTAAGTATTTGTTGAATGAATCAATTATATCTTATCTGATCTCGAAGAGGCACTTGACATTGTTGTCTCTATGTCTCTTCCATGAAACTTCCCTTGGTTACTAAAACACTACTGTCTCCCAGTTTTCCTTACAGATCTCTGGACATTCCTCAGGCTATGTTTCATAGTTCCTGTTTTCCACTGTTTCATTCTTTCCCCTTTTCTCTGCTTACAACATTCCACTCTCAGGGAAGTTCCATCTATGCTTCAGCTTCTGCTATTATCACAGTGCAAACTCTCCAACTGATCTCTCCTTTACCACGTGCTAGATTAACCAGTGATCTCTGTTTCCCCTGCAAAGCACACTGACTGCTGCTAGATGCTCATGGCTGGTAGGCTCCTCTGGAACAGCCAAACTTTTGCTCCTACTAGCTGAGCTGTATGTTCACAACAATCAACTACTTTTTAAAAAATTCATAGACCCTAATTTTTAGAGCAGTTTTAGACTTAGAGAAAAAGTGAGTGCAAATAAAGTTTCCACACTCTCCCCCTCCAAGTTTCCTGTACTATTAACATCTTCCATTAGTGTGGCACATGTTACAATTGATGAACAAATACTGATATACTATTATTCATTAAAGTCCATACTTTACATGAGGTTTAATTTTTACACTGTGAAGTTCCATGAGTTTTAACAAATGTATAATCTCCTGTATCCACCCTTATAGTATCATACAGAATAGTTTCACTGCCCTGAAAATGCCCTGTGCTTCACCTGTTCATGGCTTCCTCCTATTCATCCCTTCCACGCCCAAATCCCTGGTAACCATTCATCTTTTACTGTTTCTAAAGTTCTGCCTTTTCCACAATGTCAAACAGTTGGAATCACGAATATGTAACCTTTTCAGACTACCTTATTTCACTAAGCAATATACCTTTAAAGTCCTCCATGTCTTTTTGTGCTTTGGTAACATTTTTTTGTTGTTAAATAATATTCTATGGTATGGATATACTACAGTTTGCTTATCCTTTCACCCACTGAAGGACATCTTGGTTGCTTACAAGTTTTGGCAATTATGAATAAAGCTGCTGTAAACATTCATGAGCAGGTTTATGCATGGACATAAGTTTTAAACTAACTTAAGTAAATGCTAAGGAGCATGACTGTTGGATCATATAACACTATGTTTAGCTCTGTATACAGAAACTGCCAAACTGTCTTCCAAAGTGGCTGTACCATTTAGCATTCCTACCATCAATAACTAAGAGTTTCTTCTGTTTCACATCCGTGCCAGCATTTGGTGTGGTAAGTGTTTTGGAATTTTGCCATTCTAACAGGTGTGTAGTGATATCTCATTGTTTTAATTTGCAGTCCCCTAATGACATATGATGTTAATTAAGCATCTTTTCCTCAGCTTATTTGCATCTGTGTATCTTTGGTGAGGTGTCTGTTCAGATCTTTGGCCCATTTTGTAATTGGATTGTTTGTATTTTCCTTGTTGAGTTTTAAGAGTTCTTGGTATATTTTGGACCAAATCCTTTTTCAGATTAGGGTTTTGCAAATATTTCCTCCCAGTCTGTGGCCTGTCTTTTCATTCTCTTAATAGCAACTCTTGAAGAGCACAAGTTTTCAATTTTAATGAAGTCCCATTTATTTTTTTCTTTCATAGATCATGCTTTTGGTATTATATGTAAGAGTCAATTGTTTTTGTTCACAAATCTACCATGCTATTGGCACTGATTTAATTAAATAGTATGTAAGCTGCCAATAATGAGTATAAAAACAGTTATTTTTATAAAAACTAAATTTAAGTCTCTGGTAAAATTCAGTGAAAACAAGTCATTAAAAACAGCTGTAAAGTATGAATAATACAATTCTAAATGATAAAGAAAGTAATTGTGAAAACCCAGAAAGATCCTGTACTCCATTTTAAAAGAACCAAAATGTAAATCTTACTTGATGCCTTATAGGTGTGAAGGCTTTAAGTAAAATGATGAAAAACTCCAAACAGCAGACTCATATTCAAAGAAAAAGTTCTGGCCCCAATTCAAAAGATTGGTACATAGTGTACATCTTTATTACATTTAACTTAAAAATAAAATGTAAAAGGTACACATTTCAAACACTTTTTAAGAATTCCTGAGTTAATCAGTACTGAGCTCTCAAGATTAGAGACTTCCTTACCTCATATTGCTGAAACATGCGGATCCTCACCTCATGAAGAGGAACCACTATATCTGCCTCTTAGGCAGGACCCAAATCTCCATTAAATGAAGTCTGCCATTAGCACCATAGGAAGGCTCCAGAGGAAAAAGAATGCCAAAGCCCTCACTACAACTGGAAGGCCTTCCTTCCAGTGTGCATCCAGTGAATCCTAGAGCCTTGAGGGCCACTGTCGTTTAGAAAGAGCCGCTGGAACTTGTCTTAGCAATGTGGAAAAATAATTCCACCTTGCCTTAAACCCCATTTCTCTCAAACATCTCCCAAAACATATACCTCTCTGGTCATCTATGTTCTCCCATTTTTTCAACTTACAGTGGTCTGTGTTTCCTCTCTTTCTCCTTTCAAACCCTTGTATCATGCTATCCTAAACTCTAAAATATTGGTTAATAAAACTCACTATGCTCTCATTTACTTCTTGAAATGCTCCTTTTCTTTAAACAACCCACTTTGCCCTGTAACGTTCTCAAGGAAAGGCAGTTCATGCTCTCAGTTCCACGTACCTTAGAGTCAGGATGTTGAATCTACGATCCCCCCAGCCCAGTGTTCTTTCCAGAGCCCACAGTTCCTCTGCCTTCTTATATAAAAACTCCTGTTCCCTTGAGGCTCGGGCTATATGGCTGCACCATCTCTTACCACTCCTCACTGCAGTTATGTAACAAATTCGTGGTCACTACTCTTTGTTCACTGAAGATATCAGTGGCATTTTGCTCAAAGTCTTCTTTCTCTAAGTTCTGCTATCACTACTGATTTTAATTTTAACAAAAACTCATCTAACACCTGTACCTCTCAGTTCTTTGGCTTCAACCTTGGTGACAATCCTCACTTTCTTACGAAAATCTCCTATCTTTCTGGCTCAAGTACTCTCAACATATTTGTTCTCTGACTTCCCTGGGACTTTCAACCCATCAACTGGACACCTTTCTCCCTTTTTAGAAATGCTTCTGTCTTTACTTCCTTCCTTAACTAGCTTTTATAGATCTTCATTCCTTCTGCTCTATAGGTAATATGCTAAGTTCTCTCCTCTCATTGTCTTTTCATAGCACCTTCCTGGAAAAGGCCTCACCCTGTGAAAAACTCCCTGTTTTTTCTACATCTGCACCTGGGTAGCTGTGTACTGCTAGGGGGAAGAGACATCACATAATCAAGCAATCTGCACTGCTGTAAAATCACAGTGAGCACTCTCTATGGGGCCTGTATCCTGACCGGAAATCTTCCTAATTACAGTAGTCAACTACCTCTCCTATTCTCCAAAAGACTATTTCTTTCTCCATTAATTCTCTTTGTGCATCTCCTTCACTCTCAGCATATGACTCTGCTTTCAGCTCTACTCCCTATCACCAAATCTACAAGAGGATTTGCATCTTCATTTATGCCTTCAGAAAGAGAAAATGTGGCAGAACAGTTTTGACGAGGTGTAGGTGAGATTTTCCGGAAATGATAAAAGATACCAACCTAGACTTCAGAAGCCCAGCAAATATCAAACAGAATAAATTTTTAAAAAATCTATACTCAACACTCCACACTGAATGGGAAAAAAAAAAAGAATATAAAGTAAAATATGAGTCCCCATTTCTTCCTACAATCATATTCCCTAGAACCTAACAATTTAGTAGGTACAAAGGGAATTTCTTTAGTCTCTTCATACTATACCTCCGTCACTGTTCCCTTCCTCTGTAATAATGTCCAGCAGTCTCTCAAAAGCATTTTCAAAAGCAACAATTTTCTGGATTGCTCCATTACTTCTTGTTAGTGCCTGTAGTAGTAAGACACCCTTATGGAGAAGAAAGATAATGTTTAGAAGAGTACAATATTTCCAAGACATTTAAAAATAACTTTAAAAATCATAGAATTTTAGAATTGGCAGGAATTTCACAAGCCCAACCCCTTTACTTCATATATGAGGGTATTTCAAAAAGTTTATAAAAAGATTCATCTTATCTTTTAATTCTATTTTTCCATAAGCATTTTGAAGTACCCCTCACATTGGGAAAACAAGGACAGAGAAGTTAAGCAATCTGCCACCCTAAGATTACAAATCTCAAAGGAAAAGAGTCTAGACTAGAATCCATGTCTAACAATTCCTAAATTCAGTTCTGTGATTCAGGCTGTGATTTTAATACAAATCAACAAACACCACTACATTCTAGCAGAGAAAGTTCAGAAACTCTGTAAATATCTGGGCTCCTTAAACTTGATTCTAAGTCAACAGAAAAAAGAAAGATGAAAATTCATATTCATGAACAGCATATCCATCATGAGAGAATTTACAGTATTATCTGCCTCTGACTTTGTTTTTCTCAGCTCCTGTTAAGCTGGATTTAGTTTATATATTTTGCAACCTCTTTATCGTTTAAAAAAACTCACTGTTACTCATTTCTGCTTATTTCAATATCAAACAAGTATTTAATGAGCCCCTAGGTGCCTAACAATACCACAATGGTCAAACAGACAGCAAATACTTTATGAAAAACACAGATATTACTTCAGAGAAAGAGAAATAGCAAATAACAAGTTCAAAAGTCGCACAGAGGCACATTAGCTGTTGGCAATCAGTACTGGGCAGGTAAGTATTCACATAAGACAAAAACTGCCCAGGGCCTTATTGGGCTTGTTCCACTCATTTCCCTGACTATCAAGTCTCAACACTAAGATGAGAGACAAAGACAAAAGTGGTTAATTTTAGATGTCAAATTCTCCCACTGAATGCTGCCACCTTGAACTTCAACTGCTAACAGAGGGAAGGAAGAATACAGTGGGCTCTGAAGGAAGAACACTGGGGCTCTGAGTTAGATGAAGTGGGGTTAAAAAGTGGTTGCCCTACTTATTAGCTGCACAAAAGCAAATTACATAAATTCTGAATCTCAGAATACTGATGTGTGAAACAAGATAATAATACCTTTGTCACAGGGTTTGTATAAAGACTGAAGGAAATAAAATAACTTCTATAGAACCTACTATATTTTAAGTTCTCAATACATGTTAGTTTTTCTCCCCCCCTTATCTTCTTGAATCGGTTTATTGAAACCAAAGAAAATATGGCTGTAAAACATGAATCTAGATATTATAACAAAAATTGAACTTAATTCCTAATGGCAAAATTAATGAATACCAACAGAGAATCATTTTATCTGTCTCAAATACAAACTGAGGAAAATAGGTGAGAAACTGAAAAAAGGGTAGAGAGCTAAAGGAAAACAGTAGATGTAAGAACCAAGATAATGCAGTTACACACAAAAAAGAGCAATTTTACATCTAAAAATGAAAATGAATGGTAATAATATTAACAGAGATTTAGGGAGAGATAATTTCTTTACTAAATGGTTTGTGTGATATCCTCTCATTTAATTAAACTGAGGGCCAAGACAAGAATACAACAGAAACTTTAGGTGTAAGATACATAGTCATATTTCAGTCAAGGAAAGATACCCAAAATTCCTAATAGATGGATGCCCATTTAAATAAGACAATTCTTAAAAGATAACACTTAAATATTAAAGAATAAAAAAATATCCTTCCCATAAGTTACATTACTATAGTATAATACTATATTGACATATATACTACAACATTTTAAATATGACATTAAACTATCTATGTGGCCTAGAAGTCAAAAGTGCTTAAGTCTTGTCTCTGATTTGCCACTAACCAGTTGTGAGGCTAAGAATGATCCAAATGATATTAACGAGAACTTAGGATGAGAAAGGCACAGGGCCAGGAACCACAATTACATAGAGGAATGTCTAACAAAGAACAAGTCACTTGGTTTCTGTGGGTCTTGGGCTTCTCACTTTAAATACGGAGATTCAATTAGCTTGATGTGATCTCTTAGCTCTAGAATTTAATTTTAAGAAGACTTTTCCAACTGCCTTCTAAAGTATTACTGAGTTTTGATCATGTTGCAGGTAACAACAGAGAAAAATGTTCAAGGAACAAAAAATATGGCATTAATATAAAATATTCAAACTTATATGCAAATATAAAAATAAATCACAATGAAAAATAACTCTAGAGCAAATCATGCTTTATAGTTAAATAGAGATTACTAAGGAAAATCCTTTGAAATATGTATTCAATCAGATAAGGATAAGGATTCCAAATGAGATGCTTTGTTTAGTTTACAGAATTCAATGCCTGGGGACGTTTCCTTTACTTGTTAGGAAGAAAAGGGAATTCTGGAGGTAGACTTTGGTGTCATACAACCTTTCAGAGAGGGTGGAAGAAATAATTTTGAATTGCAAAACGGTCTCTCTAACTCAAAATACTGGATAGGCAGGAAACAAAGACATAATGTGGCTTCGTATATAACTTAAAAAGGTCTAAAAGAGTGACCATTACTCCAACTTTCCAAATCTAATTTCTTATAACTCCAAATAAGGGTCAACAAAGATTTTATCTGCAAAGAGAGAAAAAAAAGTGCACATTTTTGGATTTCTTTTTCAAATTTAACTTACATCATTACGTATAACTTCCCTGGAATCTGCTAATAAGTCCATCAGTCTTGAAACACCTAGAACACACATAACCATGTGAAAAATACAGGTAGCCCCAAAATACAAATACTGATTCCAATTACTAACAATTTGCTAACATACCATTTTAGCTCCCTTCTTTAGGAAAAAGATCTTCATTTTTTAATCAAAATGATATAAGGAAGATAAGTCACTTACCCATGGGACTGACTAAAATAATTTGTTGCACCTGAGGCCCTAATTGTTTTAAAAGAGAAGTAAGAAGCTTCACGCCAGGCCACCGGACATGGAAATCAAACTCCTGCAATATAAGAATTTAAAATATTTAACATCTGTAATTCATATTTTCATGAAAAACATTTTTCTCAACTAACAGTGGTACCAAAAACTACAAGTAAAAAAAATGAAAGTTTAGAAAACTTTTAAAAAGTAACTACACAAATAAAAAGAAAATAGAGTTAATATAAATTGATTAAATTGTTACTGATGGGATAAAACAGTATTTTGTAAAAATAAAAATAAGTTAAGCAGACAGTATTTTAAAAAGAAGAGTCTTCAAAAAGTTCATGGAAATATTTGTATTATCTTTTAATTCCATTTTTTTCATGAACTTTATGAAGTATCCTTCTATTTCTTGAAACTTGCATGTGAATATCTTGCTATGATACTACAAACTTCACTACCTTTAAAGTTATGTACAGGTTGCTTCCTCAATAACATCCAACATTTAATAACATTTGTTATTAAGATGAGAAAAACATCAAGGTTCCCTATTTACCTCCAATAAAGATAACAGTAGAGTGACATTTTCTTGCTGCTTAATGAAAATTTCTGTAAACTGGCTTCCCAAATCCTCACTCTGTCTTGTGGAATTTTCTTCTGTAATATTCAAAGATAAAGGACTTCAGCATGATGCTATGTTATTTTAGAGTACCCTTTCATTGAAGACTTAAGTAGAAATGATAATTTTCCTGGTATTTAAATAATTCAACACTGGAACAATGTGGCTGATAGCAATATCACAACTATGATGAAAAGTTACAATCTTAAAATAACCTTCAATGCCATTTAAATAAGTTTTTATTCTTTATATATTTAAATATGATATCTAAAGAAAGGATTTTTAAATACATTTTCTCAAGGACATTTCTGGGCTAAACTTCTTTTTACAAAATTAATTTTTTAACACTTATTTGTACATATTTGTGGGGCACAGGTATTGTTTCAATACATGCGTATACTATACACTGATTCACTTAGAATAGACAGCAGTGCACTGTACCCCTTAATCCACCATCCCCACTGCCCCCCCCACTCATAGTCTCTGGCAATAAAGTTAAACTTGTATTACAACATAAGGGAACTATTTGGGGTGACAGAAATAGTCTATCTTGAATGTGGTAGTGGTTACACTATTGTATACTTTTGCCCAAACTCATAGGGCTATACCACTTCAAAGAGTAAATTTTATTGTAAATAAATTATATCTCAAAACATTATCAAACACATAGTCTTTGCTGATTGTTACTGCAAACTCTTCAGTATTTTTTTCATATATATATCCTGTAAAACTATTTGGTAATAAAATCAGAATTTGACATTTAATTTTTCATTTATTCTTTAAATTATTTATTTGTCCTTAATGCTTAGAAGTCTTTAGATTAAAATATTTGTTGTTTCAATGTACTTCATCAGAGAAATGTAAAGGATCACTAAAATGGAAGCAATAATTGCCAAAGCAAATTATCAGTTAAGATCTGCCTATGTTACAAACTCAATTTAGAGACAGCAAATGTAGTACTTCCCATCCCTTCATCCATTAATTAAAGACCCATACCAGTCACAGCTAATTGATCACAGCATATGCTGAGCATCAAAATCTTTTTCCACATATTGCTCTAGGTAGTGATTATAAGCCAATGGATCTGGCAGTCAAGATCAAATCTATTCATTATCCCTCAAAAAGTTATTTTTTAAATGTGAGATTTTAATATTCATGAAGTGTAGAAATAGAAAAAAACCAGCAGATGACAGGAAAAGCAAAGCAATCTAACAGTGACAGTGATAATCTCATCTAACTATTTGTAGAGGAAAGGGAAAAAGGCCAAAGTAGAAAGGAAATGTTTTCCATTATTGATTAAGTACCCAAATATGCTGGCTTTATCTTTCAGAAACTCTAAGAAATATTTGTTACTCATTTCTTATATTAGTAAAACAATTAACTGTTTCTCAGCCTTAAAACTATACTACTTAAACAAAAAATACTTTGGTTTTAAAAAGATTACTCTGGCTGCTATGATGAGAGAAAACAGATTTTCAGGAAGCAAGGAAAATAGGGAGATGGAACAGGAGGCAATAATCAAGGTGAGAAATGAAGGTGGCTTAGACCTTAAGGGTTATGACTTTTATGAAAATAGAGAAAACAGGACTTGCTGACATATTGACAAGGGTGTGAATGGGAAAAAAAGGAAGAGAGATCCCAAGGTTTTGGCCTGAAGAACTGTAAGGATAGAGTTGCCATTTAGTGAAATGGGAAACGTTATGGGAGAAGCAAGCCTAGAGCATAGAGAGAATCAGAAGTTTAGTGTTGCACACGTTAAATTTGAGACACCTTACAAAAATCCAAGTGCAGATACCAAGTAAACAACTGGATAAGTACAAACATAGATATCAGCTGAAAGGTCTGAGTGGTAAACATATAAATGATATTTAAAACTCATAAGACTGGATGACAAAGAGCATCTACAAAAAACTTACAGCTAACACAATACTTAATGGTGAAAGACCACATGTTTTTCCCCATAAGATGAGGAAAGAGGCAAGAATGTCCACTCTCACCAATTCTATTCAACATTGTACTGGAGATCCTAGTCAGTTCCATAAAGCAGGAAAAAGAAATAAAAGGCATACAGATTAAAAAAGAAGAAGTAAAACTATTTACAAATGACATGTTTATGTGAAAAATTCTATGGGATCTACAAAAAAGCTATTAGAACTAGTAATTGAGCTTAGCAAAATTGCAGGATAAAAGTCAATATACAAAATTAATTGTATTTCTATATACCAGCAATGAACAATTACAAATCGAAATTTAAAAAACAGTACCACTTACAACAGCACCAAAATGGATAAATTTGACAAAAGATATACATGACTTATACTCTGAAAACTCCAAAACACTGCTGAGAGAAATTAAAGAAGACCTAAATAAATAGATACACCGTATACTTGTACTGAAAGGTGCAATATTATTAAGATGTCAGTTTTCCCCAAATCAATGTATAGAGTCAACAGAATCCGAATCATGTAGAAAGTGACAAGTTGATTCTAAAGTTGGTATGCAAATATAAAGGCCTAAGACAGTCTGAAGAACTAAAAACAATTCTGAATAGCAAAGTTGGAAGACTTATACTACATAATTTTAAGATTTATTGTACAGTTACAATACTTGAGTCAGTGCCACAAAGGCAAAAAGATATATAGCTCAACAGAAGAGAACAGAATGTCCAGAAAGACTCATTAACTAAAAATGGATCATAGACCTAAGTGTAAAACTGAAATGAACTACAGACCTAGTTGTAAGACTTAGAACTATAAAACTAAAAGAAAACATAGGAGGAAATCTTAATGGTCTTGGATTTGGCAAAGATTTCATAAATAGGACAGACACAAAATCCCCAAATTATAAAAGAAAATAATCGATAAAATGGACCTAATCAAAATTTTAAACTTTGCTCTTCAAAAGACAATGTTAGGAAATGTCACAAACTGAGAAAAAAACACTTGTAAAATATGAGGGTACTTCAAAAAGTTCATGAAAAAATAGAATTAAGTGAAAATATGAATCTTTCCATGAACTTTTTGAGTACCCTCATATATATCACAAAAGACTTGGATCTAGAATACATAAAGAACTATTACAACTCAAGTACACATAAGACAAACAGCCTAGTAAAACACAGGCAAATGATTTGAATAAAGACTTTACCAAAGAAGAAAGACATATCAATGGCAAAAAATCACATGAAAAGTTGTTCAACATCATTATTCATAAGGGAAGTACAAATTAAAACTACAATGAGATACCATTACGCATATAATAGAACAGCTAAAATTTTTTTCAAATGCTCACACAAAGTTTGAGGAAATGGAACTCTCACACTACTGCTAGGAATGTAAAATGGTACAACTGCTTTGAAAATGTTTTGGCAGTTTCTTATCAACATACACTAACTATATCACTGTATAAGAGAAACGAGAAAATATATCCATGAATGAAATGTACATGAATGTTTATAGCATTTATAAATAGAACACTAAAAGTCCAAATTATAAAAAGGACTTCATAAATAGGACACAAAATGCCTTAGTTATAAAAGAAAAAAACTGATAAAATGGACCTAATCAAAGTTTAACAGTCAAAAACTGGAAACAACCCAGATGCCCACCAACAGAATGGAGTAAAAAATTGTTACATACCCATACAACAGAATAACACTCAGCAATAAAAAATGAACTACTGATATACAACATGAAAGAAATTCAAAATAATTATGTTGAGTGAAAGAAGCCAGACCAAAAAAACAAACAAAAAACCCCCCAGTACACACTGTATGATTTCATTTATATAAAATTCTAGAAAAACACAAACTAATCTACAGATCTACACTGTCAGAAAGATCAGTGAATGACTAGGGCAAGAAGGAAGAGGGATAGATTACATAAAAGCACAGGAAGTTTTGTATAGGTTCATTTTGGTGATGGTTGTGATGGTTTCATGGGTTTAGACATATGTCAAAACTCATCAAATTATATATATGTGCAGTTATTGTGTATCAATTATACTTCAATAGAGCTGTGTGTGTGAGGGGAGAAATCCAAGTAGAGAAATGAAGTGAGGTCTGGGTTGGGCATACACATGTGAAAGTGGCAAGCATGTAAATGATATTTGAAGTCACAAGCCTGGGTTAGATCATCAAAGGAGAGAACAGAAGAGGAAAGAAATCTGTGCCTGGAGCATTCCAGAATTAAGAGGTTGGGGTAGGAGGAAAACTGCAAAGGAGACAAAGAAAGAATAGCCAGTGAGACAAGAAGAAAACTAGGGGATGAGGAGGGAGACTGACAAACAAATGAAGACAGTGTTTCAAGGAGAAAGGAGTGATGAACTGTCAAATGATACTGGTAGGTAGAGTGCTACCTCTGAACTTAATATGATCAAGAACTGAAGTGGCATCACTAACAGGTAGAGGTAATTTTTATCTACAGAATGACTAGAGTGTGGAGTAGTCAAACATTTTCTGGAGTAGCAGTACATCATAATCGAAGAAGCTCACAAAGGCTTTTGATTAAGACCAATTAAACTCATATTCAACCACTTAGTAGCCATGTTACCTTGGGCAAGTAGCCTAACTATATCGAGCCTCAGTTTCCTTATCTGTAAAATGGGGACAATGTCTTTCACACAGGGTTTTCTTTGAGGATTCAAAATAAGTAAAACATCTAGCAGAGTGTTTGATAAAATAATGTGCTCAATAAATAGTAGTAGCAGCAGTAGCAGTAACAGCAACAAAAGCAGCAGCAGCAGCAGCAGCACATCATATTCATTATTCCTAAGACAGGATTTGTCAAACTTGGCACAACTGACATTTCAAGTCAGACAAGTCTCTGTTGTGGGAGGCTCTCTGTGCACTGTAGGATATTTAGCAGCATCCCTGGTCTTTACCCACTAGATGCCAGCAGCACTCTTCTACTTCCCCTCAGTGTGACAACCAAAAATGTCTCCAGTCATTGCCAAATGTTCTGAGTATGTGTTGTGCAGCAGGTAAATTACCCTCAATTAAGAACCACAGTCCTAAGATTTACAACATAAGCTATATATGTATTACCAAGTTTTCAAATGATACAGAACATAGACAATCTTCCTTTGATGATTCAGAAAAAAGTTTCAGATTTTGGTAACATTGCCATTAATGAGTATTATCACCAAGATGCAAAAGACGTAAAAAGTATATCCTGATATTGATATTTTACCTTATGTCTATATTATTTTCATAAAAGTTGCATGCAATCTACCAAAAAAGTAGTTATTTGAATTTATGACTGTTTTGATTCTAAATAAAAATAAATTTACTGCGTATTTTCTTAACATTAATAAACAATTGATTTTTGTCCTTTAAGAGTGAAGTTGGAAAAGAAAAACTTCATACCAGGTAAGTACCAAGAACTGTATACCCTTTCCATTTTATGTGCAAGTTGACATAATGATGGAAAGAGAGTATGTGAAGAAACTGGAAAAGATATGGGAATTTGGGAGCTGATAAAAAATTTTTGAAAATTTCCCTCTTTAATATCAGCTATGAATAGAGGCCCTGATTCCTGAGTGCGGTAAATGCCATGTACCAAAAAGAAAAAAAAAATTCCCACAAAATGTGCTGGGCTATCTTTTTTCAAGCCACCCCAGAACCCTAATCAACCATGTGAGAGGGGAGAAATCCAAGTAGAGATATCTTTTTTTCAAGCCATCCCAGAACCATAATCAACTATGGCTATATAGGGGACGATACAGGAACAAATATCTAGCCAAATTCTAATGAAATTCTATAGATAAAAAAGCAAATAAAGAAAATTGTACACAAAGTGGCCCATGGGGACCACATATATCAAGTGAATAGCTCTCCAAATATGTGAGAAATCTGTGTTCAGAAGACAAGTAACATACTCTCTCCTCCCTAGAACTGTCTCCCTCTAGAAATTAAGATCATAGTAATGTGTTGACCTAATCCTCGGTACTTTGTAGGGCTATTTCCTTTTAGCATATATTCATATTTGTTGAATAACACTTGTGTGTATAATTAATAAAATCATGCTTCTGAAAAACAATTTACTACAATCATGTTTATCTGAGTGGTGTGAATATACAAGAGCATGTAAACTCAACTATAGGGGCAAGATAGTAATGTGAACCAAGCAGGCAGAGTGTAAGACAATAGGGAAGATAAAGAGTCCAATCTCTCTCCTTTACCACAAGACCCTGTAGCAGTAGTCTTAAAAAAAAAAAAAAAAAAAAAAAAAGAGTACATGCCCTGTCTAAGGGAAGCAGCTGTTATTCAGCTGCAGCTGACTGGCTGACTGCTGCCATGTGCAAATGATGCAGGCCCAGGTGCTGTCAATCATCAGACAACTTAAAAAAGTCTAAAATACAAAAATTGATGTGAAAGCTCCCAATTTGTAATACTGGTAACTTACTCAAATGATTTAAAATACTAAGTGGATCAAACAATCTTGCTCACTAAGACAGTCAATGCCCTTGTGCTAGAAATTTTTAATTTCTAGAGAAAAGCTGAAAGCAAAAGTCAGTGACATTTGGGAAAATATTAGAAATTGTAAACTAATTTAGAAAGGAAGGGGAAAAAACCATGATTGATGTTTTCAGACTTGATGAATTCTTCCTATGAAATGATTTTTAAAATGCTGAAATATTTTTATGTAGGTAAACATAACAAATCAACCTATAGGTTTAAAAATTCAGGATAGTGTGGCACGTTTATAGGTATCTGGAAGCGGCTGGCTGGTTAGCTAAGTTGGTTAGAGCATAGTGCTAATAACACCAAGGTACAGGGTTTGATCCCCGTACAGGCCAGCTGCCAAAAAAAAAAAAAAAAAAAAAAAAAAAAGGAAAGAAAAGGCAACTCATGAAAGCAAGTGCCTGTGGGTAAATATGTATATCTAGATTAAACAAAGTATAACAGGCTTCTTCATTGCAGGCTTCTCAGTGCTTACTATACTAATGTAAATTTTGTGAAGCTTCAGAAGGAAATACAGTATGTTTAACTATGGATCCCTTTTAATACAGAGCACTCTCTGGAACTTTTGTGCTACACTTTAAGGAATGCAGGTCTAATAGCAGAAAAAATTTAATTCATTTTGTTTGCATTGAGCACAAGCTAATAACTTAGCAAGAGGTAGAGTTAATACCTTTGATTTATTCTATAGTTATACTATATAAAATACTGCCGCTTTTCAGTATACAATTAAGATCTATATTTTGAAATGAACTAAAATATGAATTGAATTGATCTAGGTAAAATATGGTCCTGTTCCAAGGATCAATGGTTCCTCTGGCTTAATACTGTCAATATAAAAAAGTGTTAGTGAGATACACTCCACTTCTTTTAAGTTATAGTCACAAGGCAGTAATTCTGAGCTTCAATGAGAGTCCCCCAAAATTAGCTAAGCAATTAAGGTAATACTCAAAGCTTTTGGTGCAACAGTAAATTAAGCTATAACTACTATAAACTACTACACTAATTATATCTAAAAGTTGTAAACTACAACTATGAGAAATATCTATTGGATATATAAGCAAATATATGAGACAAGTAAACCATCCTTTCTCATCTAATATACTTAAATTACAATTCCTAGAGCTAAGTTTATTTTTTACATCCTATAGTTTATTACTATATGCTATACCTATTATAACCTGTAAATGACCCTTTACTGTAAGATAAATGAAAAAAATGAAATAAAAATGAAATGGCCCTTTGTTACCACAGTGAAAATAAACCTAAGGTGGGTATGTACAATGAAAGACTGCTTTTAAAAAAGTCTTTATATATACCTCTGGACAGGCCTGTTTTTATGACTGGCTTTTAGCTAAACAAACATAGATAAATTTATTCTTAAAATGTATTTACAGGAGGCTGGCCGTTTGGCTTAGTTGGTTAGAGCATGGTGCTAACACCAAGGTCTGGGGTTCAATCCCTGTATTATTAGCCAGCAGAAAAAAAAATATATATTTAAGGTTGTACTTTTTCCAGAGGTGTAAACAATATTCAAAAACATTTCTGTACATTCTCTTTGGTTCTCGACTTCATTTCAAGTTCACAAGCCATATTATGAAGAACAAAACTGCTTTATAAAAGGAAGTATTCTGATAAAATTATTCTTAACTCAGACTGAGGGAATATCAGCAATCTTCTTTTACTCTGTGGTCAACTAGTTAAACAGGTACACCTATATTTTTTAACATTTATCCGAATCTTCTATAAACTAGTTATGTAAATTACATAATTTAATATATAATCTAGTCAGAAAAATAAAGTAAAATTGGCCACAGTTTATCCAATCAGAAATCTATGGAATACTAAAGAAAAAAGAAAGAGAAAAAATGTATTAAAAAAATACTGTTCTCCTATATATTGGATGATACCATACAAGTTACATAATTTCTGGGCTTTCATTTTCTTATCTTTAAAAACAGATGAAAAAAATACCACCTACCTCATAGGCTGCTACGAGGATGAAGTAAGATAATGACCATAAAAGGACTTTGTAAATTTTTAGGCTCTATACAAATATGATGAAACAATAATAGAAATGACAACTGTACTGTGCAACAATGAGACAGCTTGACAAGAATTGAGGCACAATGCTCTAGTATCTTCTGATTTCAAACAAGGGATTCAAATGTTACAAAAGGTAATGCTACATACCTTAAGTTAGTTTCTTTGTTAGTTTTTGTTAGCATAGGCAACTTTGTTATCTACCATTTTAAACCTACTTTTGATAAGAATATTCCCTTCCTCATTTAAAAAAGTTAAGCATCTCAGGAAAATTGGTAAAACAAAATAAAATAAAACTTGGTTACTTTAATTATGATGGAAAAGAATATCAATGCTAAAAGTAAATGGAACTAGAAACAGAGCATCAGAGAAAAGAAAGAAAATACTGGTGAGTTCTACGAATTAATGTAAAAAATGTCAGTAACCGATACATTACTGTACATGCATTATTTTAAAGGGACAATATCAATGTAAATATATTCTCTGAACTGAAATATCTTCCAGTTCTTATTGAATATACATAAAACATGCATGCGTACATGAACATGTACACACATTCAAATATCATTTTTAATAAACTGTCTAAAAATTTTTCCAGGTAGTACATGAAAAGTAACTTTGAGTAAATTGTCCTACCCCAGAAAAAGGTTTAATTTTATGAAAAGATGCACTAGAATATTTTATGTGTTCTGGACAGTAAACAGACTTGATAGCCATACAAATAATAGCAATATAAGATTATCAAATATTCTTCTTTAATGAAGGAATTCTTATATAGTGAAACAAATCTGATTTATTTACCAGCCAGAAGAAACATCATTTGACAGTGTCCTTTTATATTATCAGAAATTATGCCTAAAACATCATGCATACATAAATTCAATATTTTACCTTCAACATCATCTGAAAAGGTAGACAAAAATAAAGTGGATGATAAAACAATTTTTATGTAGTAATATATACAAAAAGAGCTTACAAATATCAAATAAGCAATATAATCTCTTAAAGAAGAGACTCATTCATTTTCATCAAGCATCTGAGATATCTTAAAAGAGATATAGTATATGTTATAGTTTTAGGACTATGAGACAGATTTACCATTAAATTAAGGGGTTATAAAATATTACTAAGATAAGGAACTCTAAAAGGGAGTTTATTATGTCAGTTAAGAATTATCTTTGATAAAGCAGTAAAGGGAAAGTATCAATAACAGAACTGAAGGACACATTTCTCAATGTGCAGTTTTTTAAAAACATTGACTCTTTCACAATGAGTAAATTTTCAGAAGACAAAGTCCCTAGAAAAAGTGAATCTACTACTATTTATTGAAAGAATTCTTTATCCTGTTTTATCCAAAGGATCATTTTTAGGTGCTGAATTAAAAATAAAGAGCCCAAATACACAAAGAAAAATAAGAGTGGAATCTAAACATGATTATACTGTACGTTTAAACAAGGAAATCACCTAAGAAATACTGTTGCTATACCTTTTTTTAAAAAACAGAAAAATTATCCCCTGCAAACTAACTAGAAAAAGAGCTAAATTTCTAATCTGAAACAACTAAGAGAAAAAAAAGGGAAAGTCTTTTTCTTTAAGTGTTTGAACAAGTGTGTTGCATTTAATTTTCTCACCTTAGAAATAACTAGGAAGAATTAAGTATCTTTTTCTTCACAGTGTGTTCTTATGTGTGTTGAATCTAAGAGTTGTCATATGACTGACAACCTCTTTTTCCATGGGTACTAAATTATGTTTATTAATTATTTTACACCCCTGAGAAATTAATAAAGTTAAGTTGTAAGCTAGACAACACAGTGAAATAAAAATTTAAGACAAAAAGATATTTAAGTCTAAGGAATTCTGACTATTCAACACACCCTAGTTTCAAATGTTCATATTCTGGTATTTTGTGTAGTTAATATCTATATATATTCCTGCTCTACTTTTATTTTAATAAAATATGTGCAAGGTCAATATACATCTACATTTCTTTATGATTTGTCTACTCACAATTTTGAAGGATCATATAATTCCAGTCTAAATTAGATTTACAAAATACATAAAAACATCCATCCTTCTCACTTTCTAGAATAATGGAAAACCCACTATGTCCTACTGCAACAGCCAATTTGATATGAGGAACACACTCTTCAACAGCTTTGTGAAATGTTACCCACTGCATATGTTTTTGCAAAATATACAACAAAATGTACACAAACTTCCAATCAAGCATTTCACATAGTGTCAATAAAATATATGAAGTAAATGACAATATTACTTTAAGTATGCAAGTATTTTGAAATGAAAAAGGAAAAGGAGCATGTACCAAAGAAATGTGTGAATTTCAAACTGATTCATATCATTGTACACCAAACAGACTTAATGTAAAGGAAAAAAATAAAAGGTTAAGTATTTACTAGGAAAAAACCCTCTAATTTTGTACTGTTCATGAGGTAATAATAAATATAATAGTGTGATTTTCAATCAATAGCCAGAAATGATTATTTAACCCAGAACTGTCTAATATGCATACTGCCTAACTATATCTAAAACCAAATACAAAGAGGGCAAAAATATTACTTAAAAAAGAAAGGATCTTATTCCATTGCATTATGTTCCAAATCACACACGAAGCAATCATCTTAAAGATACTTTTCTAGAACTAAGCCTATGTCTTTACCTTGCTTTTTTAAAAAAATGAAAAAAGATATAAAAAACCTTATAAATATATTTGTAAAATAAACCCAACTTTAAAACCAGTAAGACTGGCACAACCCAGTTAATTTTATGAACAGAAACACAGTGAAGATAACTGGAAACTTACCGACTTCTTCTTCTTCATCATTAGATATTATATTATATAGTGTGTCCAAAGCATAACCTATTATTTCAGAATCCGAACTGGAAAAAAGAAATTATTACACTTACACACTGCTAGTTTGAGTGTTAATTGTTACAAGCATTTTTAAACAGTTATTTAAGGGGCTGGAAAAAATAAATAAACACATGGTTATTTAGCAAGACCATATGAAACAATTCCATTTCTAAAAAACTACTCTAAGAAAATATCATAGTGCAAACGACAAAGAATGTGTAAAGGCTTATTTGTAATAGTGAAAAGTAATTAGTAACCTAAATATCTAATAATAAAAAAAATGGTATGGCAAATCCATTCATATAAAGGAGCAATAAAAAAATTATTTTCAAAGAATATTTAATGACATGGTAATTAAATACCCTTGATATAATGCCAAGTAGGAAAAAATTGAATACAAAAATTAAGAATGATCTACATGATATACAACAATATATGTATATATGTCTGTGTCTCTCTCTATATATATTTATTTTAAAACATTATAAATTTGTAAAATAAACCCAACTTTAAAACCAGCAAAACTAGCACAACCCAGTTAATTTTATGTATGTGTATGTTAATATATATGATTTGTTTTATCTGTTATTTCTGGTAAGATATCTCGAGTTTGTTTCTCTTCTCTATACTTTATTTTCTTAAAAAAACAAAAAACAAATCAAAAACATCTTATGGCAAACATGTACTATTTATAAAATCAGGAAGTATAAGATTTTTTTATTGTTGACAAATAGATTTTTGAAATCATGAAGGATGATGATGGCACATAGAGTGGAAAGCAAGAGTGAGATACAGGTCCCAAATATTCAGTGAATATGAAGAAGTGATCAGGAGTGATAGATGAAAACAAAGATTAGGTACCAAAGCGGGTTACAACAGAGAACGTAAATGTCAAATGAAGTGGGTTTTCAAAAGTAATTTTTTTGTTTTGTTTTGTTTTTGAGAAATTTTGAAAGGTATCTTTTAAGAAAGACAACTGAGAAACTTGGAACAGAAGGGAACTTCCTCAATATTATAAAAGGCATCTATGAAAATCCCACATTATCATATGTAATGGTGAAAGACTGAATGCTTTCCCTCTAAGATCTGGAATAAGAGAGTGATGCCCCCTTTCACCACCTCTATTCACATTGAACTGGAGGTTCTAGGTAGAACAATATGCAAGAAAATGAAATAAAAGACACAGATTGGAAAGGAAGAAGTAAAACTACATCTATTCACAGATGACATAATCTTGTACACAGAAATACAAGGAATCTGGGCTGGCTGGTTAGCTCAATTGGGAGAGTGGTGCTGGTAATGCCAAGGTCATGGGTTCAGATCCTGGTACTGGCCAGTCACCCAAAAGGAAAACAAAACAAAATACAAGAAATCTGCTAAAAAACTATTAGAATAAACAAATTCAGCAAAGTCGCAGGACTTAAGCTCAGTATTCAAAAATCAATTGTACTTTCTTTTCCTTGTTTCATTTCTTTATTTTTTTAATATTTTTATTTATTTTTTGTTTATTTTTTACTTTGTTTTTATTTTTATTTTTCAACTGTATCTCTACATATAGGTTGATCATCCTTCATCTGAAAATCCAAAATTTGAAATGCTCCAAAATCTGGAACTTTTTGAGTGCCAACATGACACCTAAAGGAAATGATCATTGGAGCATTTCTGATTTTGGATTTTTAGATTAGGGAAATATCTGCAAATACACCAAAAACTGGAAAAATCTGATATCTGAAACACTTCTGGTTCCAAGCATTTCAGATAAGGGATACTAAACCTGTACTAGCAATGAACAATCAGAAAATGAAACTAATGAAATGATTTCATTTAAATAACACCAAAAAGATTAAAATACTTTGGGATAAATCTTACTAAAGAAGTACAAGACTTGTACACTGCAAACTACAAAACACTGTTGAAAGAAATTACTCAAGACCCAAATAAATGAAGAGATACCCTGTGTTCATCAATAGGAAGAGGTAATGTTAAGATGTTATTAAGAGGGTACTTCAAAAAGTTCATGGAAAGATTCAAATTATTTTTTAATTATATTTTTCCATGAAATTTTTGAAGTACCTTCATATATCTCAACTCACTGTACAGATTCAACACAATACCTATCAAAATCCTAGTGGCCCATTTTGCAGAAATTGACAAGCTGATCATAAAAGCCACAGGGAAATGCAAGGGATCCAGAATAGCCAAAACAACGTTGAAAAAGAAGAACACACTTCAAAAAGTTGAAGGACACACACTTCCCAACTTCAAACTTATTACAAAATTATAGTGAGCAAGACTGGGATAAAGATAGGCATATTGATCAAATAGAATAGAACTGACAGTCCAGAAATAAGTGGTAACATTTATTTCAATTGATTTTCAGCAAAGGTGCCAAAACCATTCAATGAAGAAATAGTCTCTTCAACAAATGGTGCTGAGTCGACTAGATATCCACATGTAAAAGAATGAAGTTGGATCCCTACCTTACACCTTATACAAAAATTAACTCAAAATGGATGAGAGATCTAAATGTAAGAGCTAAAGCTACAAAATTCTTAGAAGAAAACATAGGCATAAAAATCTTCAAAACTTTGGATTAGGCAATGGTTTCTTAGATATGAGACCAACAGCACAAGCTACAAAAGATAAAAACACACAAACTGGTCTTCATCAAAAATCAAAAACATTTGTGTTTCAAAGAACATCATCAAGAAAGTGAAAAAACAATCCATAGAATAGGAGAAAATATTTGCAAATCATATATATGACAAGAGACTTGTATTCAGAATATATATACAATTCAACAATTAAAAAAGATAAGTAATCCAATTATAAATTAGTAAAGGATTTGAATACACATTTCTCAAAAAAAGATAAATGAATACAAATGATCATTATGCACATGAAAATGTTGAGCATCTTCAGTTATTAAGGAAATGAAATGCAAAACCACAATCACAAAATGAAATTAAGAAATACAACTTTGCACCCAATGGATGGCCATTAAAAAAAAAAAGGACAATAAAAATGCTGGCAAGGATGTGAAGAAACTGGACCTTCATACATTGTTAGTGGAAACGTAAAATGGTGCAGCTGAATTCCTCAAAAAGTTAAACAGAGTTATCACATGACCTAGTAACTGCACTCCTAGGTATGTACCCAAGACAACTGAAAACAAATGTTCACTACATGAATATTCATAGCAGCATTATTCATAATAGCCAAAAAGTGGAAATAGCCCAAATGGCCATCAACTGATGAATGAGTAAACAAAATGTGGTATATCCATACAAGAGAATATTATTGAGACATAAAAAGGAATAAAGTACTGATACATGCTACAACATGGATGAACCTTACAATATTATGCTAAGTGAAAGAAGCCAGACACAAAAGGCCACACATTACAGCTAATCCTTGAACATGGGTTTGAACTGTGTGGTCCTCTTACATGCAGATTTTTTTCAATAAATATATTGGGAAATTTTTGGTTAGGTATGCATACATTCTTGTTAGGTAGCATAACTAACAGCAGGCCATTAGTAAGCTATTAGTATTTAAGTAGTTAATCAGTGCAGCATGACAGAAACCTGGAGAAAAGTGCAATGAAGTCAAAAGTTATATGTGGATTTTCTACCGCATGGAGGTCAGCACCCCTGACCCCTGCATTGTTCAAGGGTCAAATGTATATGATTCCATTGAAATGAAGCATCCAAAATAGTCAACTCTATAAAGACAGAAAGTAGATTGGTGGTTCCCAGGTATTGGGGGGAGGAGAGAATAAAGAATAATAGCTAATGAACAAGGGATTTCTTTTTGACGTGATGCAAATGTGCTGGATTTAATAGTGGTGATGGTCACACAACTTTTTGAATATGCTAAAACCACTTTAAAAGGGTGAGCTTTATGATATATAAATTATATCTCAATTTACAACAAAAAGAAACTATTGAGGTATCATGGTTTGGAAACATCAGTGAGAAACAACTTTTGGCCCTGAGTGTGGGAGTTAAGAGAATGAGCAGTCTCTCCTTAAGATGGCTATAGGGAATGTAGACCCACAGCCAGGAGAGTTAAAGGTCATGCCAAGAAAGGGAACAAAACTTTCCATGATGCACCCAAGGATGAAGAGCATTCAGTGGAAAGATTCTCAGTGTTAGTTGCATAGTCCAGAAGAAGAAGCATGAAACTGTAAAGAAGATGAGAGCATAAGGAAAGAGAGATGGTTACAGAATGTTGATCTTTGCATTCAATGAAGTTAAGAAAAAAAAAGAAAAAGAAAAAGAAAACAAACCTCAGAACACTTTGCAAATGGATAAGAATCAGAGGCAAAAGAGAATTTATTAGCACAGGAAAAGGAATGAAACAAAAGAAGGCTCATAGGAGTTTTGCTTTTTTGATGTCTAGGAGTCACAATAAAACACTCAGTAACCCCTGCTATAGTATAATTATTTATTCACACATTCACAAGGCTATGTGGTACACCCTACTTCTAAGCACCATGCCTGGTACACAGTAAATGTGCAATATTTAAAAAAAATTTTATTACTTAACCTTTATCAAGAGTATTGACACATTTATTTTCTGCTCTGTACTAGACATGACAATAAAGACCATTTTACATATGAGGTTGCATTCTATTTTCCACATTGAGATGTTAGTCATTTCATTACTATCTTTTTAAGACTCAGCAAAAAAAATGGGTATATGATTTAACACATATGGAATGAAGAGGAAAGATTATAAGTATATATAATCATCACACTAATCTTCTTCCTTGCCTTTTTCCAGATCTTCTGAAGGCCACCCACATTCATTTGCTCATGGCTCTCTTCCTCCATTTTCAAAGCCAGCAACAGTAGGTTGAGTCCTTCTCATATCACCAACTCCAACCTCCTCTTCTGCTGTACACTGTTCTACTTTTAAGGACCCTTGTGATTACACTGGGTCCACCTGGATAATCTAGGATAATCTCCCTATCTCAAAGTCCTTAATCACATCTACAAAGTCCCTTTTGCCATGAATGGTAACATTCACAGGTTGTGGTGATTAAGATGTAGACATCTTTGGGTGGGAGGGGGCAATGTGAGAGAGCCATCTTGGAATCAGACCTTCCAGCCCCAGGCAAGCCTTCAGGTGACTGTGGCCTGGCTGACATACTTGAAGTTACTACGATTTGAAGTAATTTGTTACACAGCAAAAGATAACTAACACAGAGGCTATGAAAATAGTGAGAAAATCATGAATTCCAGCTGTTTTTTGGTCTGTGTAGGCATAATGGGTTAAGGAGAAAGGGTAAGTTCAGCATGAGTCCTCCAGTCTCTGGCTTGAATGCAAAGGAGCTATTGACTGGGTTGAACTTGGGGCAAAAGGCAGTTGAATCAGGCAGAAAAAGGCTAGGAGCAAGAGGACCAGAGATAAATTAACTTTTGGACATTTTGAGTTTGAGATACCTATGAGAGATCTTGATATGGTAGAAATGTCTGATGAACAGCTAAAGCTTGTAAGACATATTCAACTAGAGGTAAGATTTGAAAGCTACACATGCATAGTTAATTAAAACCAAAGATGCAGATAAAATCTCTGAAAAAAAATTAAAAGAGCTAAAAATAGGCTGAATGATCTTTATTTTAAGACATGCTCAGATTCAACACTTCACCCTTATTAGTGCAGTTTATTTCCCCCCAAAAAGCAAGTCTGGATAACTGATATACCATAGTATGTATATGGTAGTATAGAATATCTAAGTGAATATCAAAACATCCAATTGCCCAACTCAAACCCACAGTCTTAAGCCTTTAATTAGCAGTTACTTCCTCCCATTTTTTATATGACTGTCCTAATGTTCAATTCAGTGGCTTGTAACTAAATTTTTAATGAGTTGACAACTAAATGTAAAAACTCAACAGCTTTAATATGTTGATAACTTCTGAAATAGTGACACTGACTCTAAAACAAGTTAATTAAAAATTGAGAAAAATTATTAAACAGAGACTTACCGATCTGTTTGTAAAACATGGATAAGATGTTCCATAGCTTGGATACCTACTTCCAAGCGATATTTCTGCACATAAAAAAAAAATGTAATTACAGTAAGTAATACCCAACTTAAGAAACAATAATTTATAAAGCGTTACAAACCTTAGATAATGATTTGAGAGCACGCACAGCATTTCTTCGATCATCCAATAAAGTAGATGAAGCTACTCTGTCACAAAGCTTTTGAATCTGTCATGGAAAAATAAAATAGCATTAAGAGATTTAAAAAAAAAAAAAAAAGAAAGAAACCAGCAAGATGTTTCCCCCCAACTTTATCCTCCAATTTAAAAAAAATCCCAAACAGCAAATGGAGCATTCTGGAAATGGTCTTTCACAAATCTAAATATCTATTTAGGTGGTATTATACTCAAGTTCAGGAAACAGATTTTTCACAGACACTTGAAAATTGGGAAGGGGTGAAGGAAAAGCCAAATAAAATAAATCATATAAATTGAAG
This sequence comes from Cynocephalus volans, assembly GCF_027409185.1. Lineage (NCBI taxonomy): Eukaryota > Metazoa > Chordata > Mammalia > Dermoptera > Cynocephalidae > Cynocephalus > Cynocephalus volans. The sequence goes on along the minus strand of NC_084468.1, from coordinate 64,828,384 downwards.
AATTAATAAAAATCAGTAGAATCAGAGCTTTCTAAACATGCCTATTATGACTGTTTGAACCAAGAGGGAACATAATCCAATACAATTATGGTAGAAGATGAAAGTTATTTAAAATTTTTCTTAACAATTATTTACATTATAACTTTACTGTAACATTTCCACTACATATTTGAACAAGAAAAGTCAGAATTGTATATCAAGATTTTAAGTGTTAAGTGTGCGTCAAAATCCATAGGGAAAAAATGTTTCCAATATAAAATAATTTATAGGAATTAAAATTTGAACTGAATTTTAAAATAAATCTTGGAGCACTATTTGCAACAGGAAAAAAACTGGAAACAACAAAACTGTCCAACAAGAGAGGAAAAGCTAAATAAATTGTGGTACAATCTTTGGTAGAATACTACACAGCTATTCAAAAGAATAAACTGTGCTGACGTGAAAATACTATGATATAAAAAATAGTGAAAAAAAAAGCAAGTTGTAAATTCATAGGTAAATTATGGGTCCACTAAAGTAAAACTATATCAAACTGGGTGTGTATATAAAATTGCATTAAAAAAGAATTTAGAAAACTAAAACTACAGTTCTAGAAGAAAGTGTAGGAGAAAATCCTTGAGACCTTTAATTAGCAAAGACTTCTCAGATGCACCCAAAGAATACAACACATAAAAGAAAAATGCAATAAATTGCACTCTATAACTTCTGCTCTTCAAAAGACAGTTAAAGAGAATGAAAAGATGAGCTACAGACTGGGTGAAAATGTTTGGGAAATATCTGATAAAGACCATAGTTTTAAAAACCACTATATTCAGCTCCTTTCTAGCTCAGTCAGTTAGTATTTTAAGTTATTATACATTTTTTAATGACAGTTCTTAACAAAGATTCTATAAATGACATTTTGGTATGCCACTCAAACGTTTGCACCATAGTTGTCTGAATTACAAGTGTTTAAGTACATACAGTGTTTTCCAAATTATACTTCGTAGACTTCTGGTGCCCCAGAAGATATTAATAGATTTCCTACGATCACAGAACAAGTAGGAAACACAAGGTTATACAAAATTAAATAGGTTTCTGCACAGCCAGATTTCTAAAAGCCTTTATGATGCTGATTTGCATTTCTTTATACTGCAGATATAGTATAATAACCAAGACTAGCTTTACTTTCTGACATGTTTGAATTATGATGATGAAAAGGCATTGCTTTTCTAAACAGAAGAGAGCAGTAATGGAATAAAGTGAAGTGGTTTATGTTTTATTGGGATTTTTAGGATATTCTCATAACTGATTTCACTCATCTTTCTAAGATGCCATCTTCACTGGTGCACAAAATAAAATGAAAGCAGCTGTTGATAAAAACAAACTACCACAACAAAAATATCTTCAATTGGTGCCCCACTGCCTAAAGGATAAAGTCCAAATTTTTCTAGACTGGAATGCACAGCCATACATTGAGTACACATGTATTTGATCTTGTGCTAACCAAAATAAGATACAGTGTCTTGCCACAAGGAACTTGTTCAAGACAGTCATGTACATAAATTAAGTATAACAACAAGTTAAAGGTATATAAGCAAACACTGTATAGAACAGGGGCACAAAATAAAAAACAGTCAATTCTATCCAGAAGTGTTATTGTTTAAGAATGGCATATTAAGGATGCCACTCAAGTCAAAAATTAAAGGATAAGTAGTGAATCAAAGGATAATTAATTAATCAGACCATATGGGGAAGGAATTCCAGTGACAAGATAATTCCTTACCTTATAATTGTCTACACATTTTAAAATGTAGAAAAATAGCATTTCATATTCAGAATAAGACACGTGGTCTATTTGAGTTTTTAAACTTTATACATTTATGTATCAAAACAATAATTTTAATGTATATATATGATTTACACACACAGATATATATACATGTTCTATTAAAATAATACATCAAAAGAGACCTTCTAAACTATGAAAACTTCCCCTTTTACACTAATTTTAAATGCCTGTTACCTCTGGTAATGACGACTGATCTAAAATGTGGGGCGGGTGGGGGGAGAATATCCAAGATCCAACTATTAACTAAAAAAATGATTTATTTCTTAATGCATTCAAATTATCTGCTTCTATAGGGTGACTAATAAGTAAATCACTAGTTTTTTTAGGTAGTTGCAAAATATATCCTAAAAAATATTAAAATCAATCACTATTTTAAAATACACTGTTTATACACTCCTGAGTTGGAGTAAATATGTATCAAGACTATCTTTAAAAGCATAAATATGCATTTTATCTATTAAACTTGGGTGTGTATTTTTATTTCTTTGTTTTGTTTGTTATTGGGTTTTTTTTGGTGACTGGATGGTATGGGGATCTGAACCCTTAATCGTGTTGTTCACCAACATGCTCTAACCAAGTGAGCTAATGGGCCAGCTCCTGGGTGTGTGTCTTTTTAAAACATGATGAATCACTTTTATTCTCAAACAGAATATGTTGGGGTTTTTTTTCTTCTTTTCTAAAAAGATGACTGGTAAGGGGATCTTAATCCTTGACTTGGTGCTGTCAACACCACGCTCTTCCAAGTGAGGTAACCGGCCATCCCTATATAGGGATTCGAACCTGTGGCCTTGGTGTTATCAGCACCACACTCTCCCAAGTGAGCCACAGGCTGGCCCCAAAATATGTTGGGTTTTAGTGGCACGTATATATTCTTCTCAATTGGGGATTTCAATGAGAACTTTCTCACTAGCGACTTAAAACCAAACTCAAATCAGTCAAGCATACTCTAAACCAATGACAGTCAAAAGTGAAGATAAGAACAACTTATTTACGTAGCACCATTATACTAAACTATTTCAGATACCTCCTGTCAGGCACCAAAATGGCCTCTTCACTTTAGTGACTTCTTATGGTAATCTAAAATTAGTTACAAGCTTCTCTGTCTTCTTAAACAAAAAAGGACATAATTACATTCTTACCATGTAAACCTAAGTCTTCTCCTGTATGATATATAGGGATGTATTAGATATTAAACAAAGAAATAAATATAAAAGGCTTTGTACAATTCTGGCATCTACGAATCCTCCATAAATGTTGGCAAACTTTATTATTACCAACCTTCTTATAACTTCTTTGTATTATTCTTCTATCCTATAGGTTTTTTGCCTGTCATTTCCAACATATAAGTCTCTAAGAGACCATTCAAATACTATAGATTTAAATTTGCTGAGTGAGATATTCACTCAGGCTTAAAATTGAGAATGAGTACATAGACTTTGCAACTTCTGCTTTTACTCTTTGGAGATCTTATTACCTCCTAATAATATTCCAGATGAGCTGAAGTTTCTGAATAAGTGATCGCTCCGAAGAAAGTGTTATGTTGCTACTCTTCACAGATAACTGAAACCAAATGAAAGGAAACATATTACATATGTTCCAAACCCTACGAAGACCTAGCCATGCTTTAGTCCAAACATAAGTCTATATTTTTCAACTGATATTTACCAAGAAAAAAATTTGTAGCACAAGTATGCTTAATTTCTGTTCAGAAGCTATATAGATCTCAAAAACCATTATTCCATTTATTCCCTACTTGAAAAACCCACTCAATGCAGTAAAATTATGCCCCACTGTCCATTCTCTCCTTCCTCCTTTTAGTTATTAGAAGCATCCGTATTTCAGCTGGGCCCAAGGCTGACCACCTAGACTACTGTCCAACCCTTCACTGCAGCTAGGCACAGACAGTGACTACATCCTGGCTAAGGAGTAGTGAGTACTTTCAAGTTCAAGTCCTTAAAAAAAAGTTTATTCGTTCTTTATTCTTTTTTCTCCTTCCCCAGCTTCCAGGTTAAGGCCTGAAACTTGAACCTGGTAGTAATGAGGCACCTTCAACAATTCAAACAAGTGTAGAACAAGATAAAAAGTAGCACCTGGTCTCCTGGACCACCACAAGGAGCAGAACTATCCTACCCTAGGATTGCCTACTAGCTTGGACTTTTTTTTTTAAAGGTGAGCTAAGCGAAGCAGTGGGAGTGAAGAGGGAATGAAGAAACCTGTAACTGGTTGTGATCAATTAGTTGTAAATACCACTGCACTGGGGCCCACCAGCTTGGACTTTTAATGGAGAAAGACATAAACTTATATCTTGGTTAGACCTGTTTTCTGGCCTCTGTTTTAGCAGCTGAACCAATGCCCAGACTAATAAACTCATTTTACAGAAGAAGAAACTAAGGCTCAGAAACAAAGCAACACACCCCCAAATACACTGCCAGTTTGGTAGCAGAGTACACACTCTTTCTCCTATGCAATAAGAGTCCAAGTATATGTTGCAAACTACAGGGACTGCAAGATTATTTTTGGTGAATAAGGGGACATCGTAATGCAGTCCCTAGCAACAGCTCCACTTGCACAACAGCCCACTACGGACCCTGACAAGCCTTTGACTTAACTACCCAGCCAGCCAAGGTAGTTCCTTGTTTTAAGGAAATTGGAGCCTTACTTTGGGAAAGCTATAACCAGAAGCTACCAACTCCTTAAGAAATAATCAGTACTACAAAATTATTTCAGAAAAACTACAGGAATTAATATAGTCAGTTGGACTGGAAAGAGACTTGAGATAAAAAAACAAATCAGCTAATTGGCTCATTGTAACAGACAAGCAATAAAGTTAAAGGAAAAAAAAGCATAAGGGTGGTGGCAATGGGAAAACACCTGAAGGAATAAATGAGAAAGCAAAGGAATAACTAAAAGAACTGGATTTAGGCCCACTGGGGGTCCTCAGAGACAGAGGCTGTGGGCCTCAGCCCCGCCCCCACCAGCAACCAGAGCCTAGAATGTATCTATCAACTCCGTGTGTTTCTTTGGGGTATGTAACTTATCTGCTCATGTCCTTCACCCAATATCTGCTTAGAATTTTCTAATTCATTTTTAAGACTTCTTTTTATAATAAGGATATTAATCTTTGTGTGTTTTAAAAAAAAGTAGAGACTAGAATAATGATTACCAGAGGATGGGAGGTGTGGGTGTGGGTGAGAAGATTAGGGGTGAACTAATGGGGACAAAACTATGCTATCTACCCTAAGTGAATCATTGTGCAGGATATGCATGTATTTAAACAATACCCCACAAAAATAAATGTAAATAAAATTGAATAAAAAAACAAAACCGGATTTAAGAGCCTTGGGATCCTAAAGAATAAAACATCTGGAACAGTCACTGGAATTCAATTTCTAGAAATTTGTCCTAGAGCAATATATGCACATGTACAGTCACAAGTACAAGAATAATCACTGTAAAAAATAAAATAGAACAAAACAAACAAACAATGGTTGGCTGGTTGGCTCAGCTGGTAGAGCAGGGTGCTTTAAAACCAAGGAAAATGGGCTTGGATCTCAGTGCTGGCCAGCCACCAAAAAAAAAAAAAAAAAAAGATAACTGTGGCACAGCAATAGAAAAAGAAACAAAACAGCAGTATCTTAAATGCTCATTCACGGAAGCTTCTCATTTTTTATTTTATCCACTTCTACAGCTTTTCCTTAAATAAGCACATATTCTAATATTACATTTGTAATTTAAAAAAAGAATCAAAAAATAGCACTGAATAAGTCAGCTGAAGTTTGATATCATGAATTGGCAATCATCCTATATCTCAGTAAATTCTCTGGGATTTGGCAAGATGAAAGGTCAAAGGAGCCATATAATATAGGCAGAAGAATGCAGTACCATAATACCCAGGTTGGGAATTCATTCATTCATTCATTCATTCAACAAATAGAGTGCTGCTAATTCTCATAGTGCTTATTTTAAGTTCAGTGGTCTAAGCAATTGAGACTAAGTATTTAGAAACTTCTATAGTGACTGGATAATTTTATGGCTACCAGATCTAATTTAAAAAATGGCGCTTGTATTTTGAATGCCCATGAGTGTGTGTGACTTCATTTTTTCAGTAATTCATTTTTATTGTATTTTACAAAAGTATTGGTCTGTGATGAACTGGCAATTAAAAAACACCAAAACAAAAAATCAACTGGTCCTTCACCACAGTTTGAGAAACACTACGAAAGTGCTTAACAATTTGCAAGGCACTGCTCTATTCTGGGGAAACAGTAGCAAACCACTATAGAAGGTACCTACTCTAATGAAATTACAAGGCAAGGAGACAATAAATTTAAAAAGATAAACATAAAATTATAAGAAGTGTGATTTGGGAAATGAGACAATTGACTGAGTGGAAAGTGCTCCACATAGTATAGCTGGTCAGAGGGCCCCTCACTAAGCACTCATTTGGATACAGTATGGGGTGATGGGTAACCAGAACGAAGCAAGCAGAAAAGTAGGAAAGCAGAGTGAATGAGTATGTTACTGTCAGAAGGAAAAAAGGACAGTATCTTAAAGTTAAAGGATATGCTCATTCGGTATCCCAAATAAGATCTTGAGGTGAGACTTTGTTGCTAACACCTCACTCTCTTAGAAACTGACCAAAGAAACCAACTGGTAGTTTAAAGTGAAACTTATAAACTTAAACTCACTAGGTTGTTTAAAATCACAAACTCTTATCCTGTTCCTCAACACTCTAATCGACATGATGGGAGAGTTGGTAAGACAGTAAAAGGTTTAAATCCCAGATTTTAATGTCATCTTGCTCCTTTAACAATTAACTCTTTGCTGCCATTATTAACCAAAAGAGTGAGTTATAACACAGAAGAAATTAATTCTGCCAACTTCATTAAAAAGGCAGAAATGTTTGTCCCTAGGTCTTTTACCAAACTATAGTCATGTGGATGTTTCTGTCAATTGACTGCATACATGGTCAGAGCAATAAGCTAAACTATAGGCTAGGTGTGTAGTAAGCTATACCATCTAGGTTTGTGTAAGTATACTCTATGATGTTTGCACAACATCGAAATCACCTAACAACGCATTTCTTAGAATGTATCGTTAAGCGACACGTGACTAATATCTCAGCATACCACCATGGCACAACATTTCAGATGACCATTCTGTACACTTTCCCAGAAGTTCACCACCTGAATAAACAGAGGCGTAAAAACAGCCAAGATATGTAAGACTATAGAACAAAAAACTGGGAACGACAAGAAATAGATGCTTCATTTGGCTGAAACACAGAAGCAAATATTTTTTAAAAACCTCTGGGGGGAAAAATCCATGTTCATTGATTAGTGAATAGGAAAATCTCCAATACTTGCTGTTAAAATTTTTAAAAAGCAAATATCAGAATATAATTATTCCACTCTTGTAAAGAAACTCATTTGAGAAAATATATATGTTGGTAAATACAAAGAAAACATTCTGGAAGGTTGTATACCAAACTTTATTAGAGATTACTTCTGGTGATGGGAAATGAGACTGTGAAGGAAGAAAGAGGCAATTTTAGACTATATACTGATTTGAATTATGTGCAATAAGCATGTTTTCACTATTGCTTCCATAACTAAAGAGAAAAAAATTTAAGAATTTTCCAGAATATATTAGACCTTGCTTTTTAAATCCTATTACCTACTCAAGCATACCACCTGATTACTTCAGTATTCATCTGCTTTATGAATGTGACTGATTCTCATTGTTTACAGTAGTTATGTTCTATAAAGTCACCATAAACACTGAATTAGTGGATACTTAACTGCTACTCTTGAGGAAATACAGGGTTAGTTTCATGCGAGCCTCTGGTGACACAGCATTTTGTCAAATGGTCAACATGAAACCTTGTCTTACGTGTAGTTCTGTTTAAAGCCTTCTTATTTAATATATATCCTTGATCATTAATATTGAACTCATGCCCAAGAGCACTCACTATAGCTCATGCCTGAATGAAGCTTATCTAACACACATATCTCCTTGTGCTTAGGAACACTAGACCACACTATACCTGGGGGTCATTTTTAACAGGGAAATCCCCAAGAAAAAAATATAAAAATGCAAAAAACCTAACTCTATATAGACCGTGAAAATAATTGTTTACAGCATGAGAGTTGAAACAAGAAGTCAGGGCTTCAACTTGCTTGACCCAGTTAGGGATGCGTGCATTGGATGGGTCAAATTTCTCACTACTCTGCGCATGTCCACGAATAACCATGAAAGTGCTGCGAAGTATTGATTTTGCAGTAACAAAAACATTTTAGCGAACAGGTGAATTCTCAAATAAGAAAAATCCAGATTTCTATCTTTTCTTGAAAACTACTGGCCTGATGGCTAATGGTAGCTAACATTGTATTTTATACAATTTAAGAAGCCGTCAGTTTTAAGACCCATCATTTTTTAATGTATCAATCACCAAGAAAAAAGAAACACCTCCAATTGTAATTACAAGATACATCCTGATTTCAGAGATGCTTACCTGTTAATGTCCATCTCAGAACCAGTAAAATGTGATATATATAGATAGCACTTCTATATGCTAGCTCTGTTCTAAAAGTACCTTTATATTTCAAAATTCACTTAATATTCTATATTACACAGAGGCATGACTAAGCATAAAGGTCTGGAAGGATTTATATCAAACTAAAAATAGTGGTTATCTCTGGAAAGAGAACTGAAATTAGAGATGGGAGTCAAAGAGGACTCAACCTACTAGTATGTTTGCCATTTTGTATAATAAAAAAGGTAAGAAGTCTAATTAATAAAATATGTGTAACATCATGCAGCTCACACAGGTGACTGTGTATCAGGACGACTCCTTGTTTTCAGTAATTGCCACATGAGATTCCTAATTCCACTTACCAAGCAAAACATGAAAAGGACAAATACCACTAACAATTGATAAATTGGGCATAATCAGAATTATAATGTAAAAGAGAGAAAAGACAGCATAAAACTAGGATGGTGAAGGTACACTTAAAATTTAAAGAAACCGGCATAATACAATTTGCAGCATTCATATTTTCTCAATAAAAAGTCATCTAATAAAAGTCCTTTTTTTTTCTTTTTTTTAGTGTTCAGTAACTACTAGACTGTCATGCAAAAATGAAAGACAGGAATGGCAATTAAAACTCTAACCATTAAACCATTCCATCATTTATTCAAATATTTATCAAGCACCTAATACTAATTTAATTTTATTATATAACCTTGCCATCATGATGCGTAAAACATAGTCCTGTTCCTAAGACAGAACTTCCAACCATGACTATTTACTATAGGACTAAAATAATTCATGATAACCAACAGGCAATTCATTTATAAAGTTTTAATGAAATAAAAAAATTAATGTTTTATAATACAAAAAACAGCCAGATACAATTCGATTTAAATTGAATTCTAGGCACCAGCCAGCTGCAAAATAAATAAATAAATTGAACTCTATAACTGATAAGACTTCATTAAAAAAAGCAAAAGCAAATCTTATGACCTAAATTATTATAATCTAAAAAAAGATGTAGGAACACTACAAAGTCAAACACAAGTCTCTGAGAATGAATACAACACAATCCATTTCCATTCCAACTAACTAAAAGTCAGCCAAGGTAATATAGGACAAATACCACTTCATTTATTCATTGGTTCATTTATTCTCCATGCTTTCTCCAAGAAATGAACTACGCTTTTCAAAAGGACATTCTTTTAAGCAAGAGATCATAATGAAACTTATCTATCAAATAACTTATCACAAATGCTAGCCTCTCAAAATCTAATGCTACAAAAGATTTCAAATTAAAAGTGAATAACTTTTTATACAAAGAATGTTTATGTGGGCCAGCCAGCCATGGGAAAAAAAAAAAGAAGAAATGTTTATGGTATTTCTGCCTGAGGTAATAAGCATACTTTTCTATGGTATCCACAACAGACAAAAAGCAGAGTACAAGGCAGTAAAAATAATAAAAGGTAAACACATAAAAAGAAAGAGAAACAGTATTTGCTATCAACAAATTTATACTTGTACAAGGAAATCTTACATTCTCTCCTAAAAGATAATTGATTCAAGAGTGATTATAATTACTTCTCAAACCATAAGGCATCAGAATTATTTTATCTTTTAAATATTCAAATGGGCAACACTTCATGAACTCTATAAAGCTGATGCTAATGGAGGACTTCTAAAATGTAGCATCCCTTTAAAAAAATGTATCCTCTAGGACAATTTTTCTCTACGTATGTTTCTCAAAATACTAGACTCACGAAGTTTCCTGGAGGAAAAAAAGGATCTGGTCAAATAAATCTGGCAAACACAGCTTACTTTATGTCTCTATTTTAAAAATATCTAAAAATATAATACAGTGCCTGTATACCAAACGTTGTATAAATATTAGACATTTTTTTCTTTTGCTTTTGATCCCATACTTTTTCAGTGACAAAATTCTTTTTTCAAGGACATCTATTCACATTCTTTAAAACATACCTCGGGGAGGAAAAAAAAAAAAGAAACATACCATGGTAATGCTAGGGCACATAAAATTTAAAGGATTCTAGCATTTTTAAATGACTCTAAATAATCTATATAATTAACCTTCAAAAAAGCCATGTAGTATTTAATAGACACTACGTAAAAAGAGAATAAATGACATCTTTGCTTGGATACATAAGTGATCAAAACACAAATTATTATTGTTTTCTCTGACACTGTTATTAGAACACAGATCAAGTGAGAAAACACATTCTAGTTATGACATGGACCTTGTTATTAATATAGAATATGAAACATCAACCCAAATAGGAGTTTCGGACTACACATTTATAACATGGTATAAAATACGCTTGACCAAACCAAAACTATGTCTAAATTTAAGCCCACAGTCCTTAATAACAATTTTTATTAACAGAAGTATAGTTAGCCCTTTTGCTTTCTGAGCCAGCTGATCAAAGTTTGATCCGAAAAAAGACACCATAACAATATAGTACTTCTGTACACTTTAACTAGACTTTAGCAACTTTCATGCCTCAGGAGCCAACCTGAGAACAGAAAAGGCCCCTATGATTTATCATTAAATATAGTTAACATTTCTCTTGGAATTTCTTAGAAACTACCTTTCAAAAAATATACTAGTTGGAAGGCAAATGTAAAACTAAGCATTTATGAGCATTCAAAAGCATGAGTAGGATTTTTCCTGTAAGGGTTTATTTGCATACAAAAAAATATGTCAAGGCTAAGGAGGCTTCAATTATCAGAAATCAGTGAATTTTTCTACCTCAAGTAAAACAGAAAAATTAAATTAAAAAGTACTTGACTCTAAAACATAAAAAGTTTAATGTGGATGAAATTTTGGATTTAAAATATCCAGTATCCTATGATACAAACACAAATATTTACTACATGACTGGTTCTGAAGAATATCTTAATACTATCCAAAATTACTTTTAACTTAGAACATGAAAAACTAGGTACTATACAACCAATAATATGGGGGTATTTAAAAAAGTTCATGGAAAAACAGAATTGAAAGATAACACTAATCTTTCCATGAACTTTTTGAAGACCTTTCATATAACTCTCACACATTAAAAGAAGTTTAATAACAAAAAGCAGAAAAGCATTTAGTAAATCTGAAAAATCCCTGGGTAAAAAGTCTGACACAGCAGACTTCACTCATTTGAGAACTGATTCCCACAGTCTTTCAGAAGTACTGTTTTAGTTCTTAGTAGTTTGCAAGTTGTTGTGACTACGTATCTGTAATTTCTTGCAAATAAAACTATAATTAATTCATTTTACAAATATTTATTGAGGTTCTACTACCATGGAAAAACAAAAATTAAAATATTGGGTCGGTTGGTTAGATCAGTTGGTTAGAGTCAAGGGGTTTGGATCCCCCCCCCCCCACACACACCCAGAGGGGAAAAAGATTATCTGTAATTTGGTGGGGGAAAAGTTAGAGGTGCATATTAGGGAAGGCACTAATGATGGATCTGAAGGACAGGTAGAATTCAGACAAAAAGAGGCCTTCTACTGGAAAAAGATGAGAAAAGCAAGAAAGATGTAAAATCACAATGAAAAAAGAATTTAATTTTGCAGAAATGGAAAAACTGAAAAAACTAAATGATAATATAGAAATCAGAGGTTCCAAATTCTGGTAACTTAAATATCCAGGCCAGATCAAATAACCAATTAAAACATCTAATATTGTACTACACACTGCATGGATGCTCTATAAATACCTCTAAATTAGTGACTTATGACCCCTTAGACTTGTTGTACTTTCTGATGGAATGAGATGGCCAAAAATGTTTTATTCATACTATAAATTAATTCTCTTCAGAAGACAAATTACTTTTGCAATTTTGAGCATACACATCAAAGTTAGGCAAGAATAAGAACCCTCACTTTCCTTTCAGTTTATGTATACAACATACACAAGTGATACTCAAGCTCCATTTTTAAAATCATGATATAAACACTATGTTGTTCCACTCACAGTGGCAAGATCAAAGTGTTCTAGTCCAAACTCCGGAATATTGTGCAAACTGATTTAGTGTTCTGTGCCTGTAAAATGAAGCTTGACCTGGATGATCTGTAAGGGGCCTTCCAGCTTTAAAATCCTCGACTCTATGAATTCTATACTATCTTTTCTACAGAAGTCACTGTGACAAGGCCAACTATAACAACAAAAAAGAAAGGTTATTCTTTCTCTAACCCACATGTAGTAAAAACTAACCTATATTGAGCATCTAAAAAGTGCTAGGCTCTATTTCCTATTTCACTTAATCTTCATTACACCCTGAAGAGCAGGCATTTTCCTCATGTTACTTAGAGGGTACTACCCATCTCTTACCTGTCCAATCCAATTAGGGGTGGAAGGCCAGGATTCAAATCAAGGTCTAACTCCAAAGCAAGCTCTAATAAAACACACTTCAAAACCTGATGTCTCAAAATACCAGACAAAATAAATGAACAAGAGCGGAAGAGGTGGGCTACGACTACGGTAATCTGGAGAAAACATGGTCGTCTTCTCATAAGGCAGCTTGGCTACCTTGCTGCCATGAGGGTATGGACAAGTGAAGCCAAATATCATGTGTGAGAGAAAGAGAGATCTCCTGATTTTCAAATAAAGGAAACAGCTTTCAGGCTCTATTCACCAGCTTTCAGGCTCTATTATTAGCAGTGTGACCTTGGGCAAGTTACTTCACCTCTCTTAGCCTCATTTCTTCATTTGTAAAGTGAGGACAGTATCACCTATCTTGCAAGGCAGTTAAAGATTAAAGGCGAATGTGGAATATAAAGAGCTCAGCATAGTACCTAGCCAAAGGTAAGAACTTGACAAATGAGAGCTATTATTACTCTTCAGGATCCCAATAATAAAGTTATGTCTCTAAATACTGTCCAAAGTTTACCTTTAAAATGTAGTACTTGGTCACTTTTCTGGAGGTATAAAATTATTCTCAAATAAAAAGTTTATTTTAAACAAAGTCATACACCCTCATTTCCATTAGACATTAACCAAATTCCAAAGTAAGTTTATCCTAAACCTAAAATTTAAGCAACTATTGAATACTATCTTCAGTGGCTAACAATTTTTTAAAAAATGACACTGTAAATCGTGTCATTACGAGTTCCGACGAAAAACGGGAGATGTGTCCCCAAAGAGGTTTGAGAGCGAAAAATCTCTACAACATCCAAGCGAGTATTTGCTAAACGACATATATTTGCGTGAGCCCCCAAAGCGGGGTCTGAACTAATACCACCAGGCAGAACGACTGTCATTCCAGTTGATGGAACAGAAGCAGGTGGCTTTGTATCGCAAAGAATATAATTTTATTCTTAGCCACATGCTCTCGCCAACTGGGTTCTAAACCTACTTGCAGTCTTCCCCAATGCCCCCATTTCAGGATGCGAGAGAGGGAGCAGGACTTCAGGCTCCGCTAGGCCAGTGGAGTCACAGACGAAAGGGAAGGAGGGAGGGGTCCGCGGCCCCGAGGGGTGTGGGAGACAGGTTGGGCCACCTCTGCCCCGGATCCGTCTCTTCCCGGCAGGTACCACCCTGCTCGCCGGAGCTGCGGGGCCTGCGGAGCTGCGGGGCGCTGCCGCTGTCCGCCCGACAGAGCCGCCGCGGTGGGGTCTCCACCGGGGAAGTGAGGGATTAACTCGGGGGTTTCAGGAGAGAAAGGAAGGCAAAGGGGAGGTGGCATGTGGATCCCTAACCCACGGTGGTGCGCGGGAGGTGACCTCCGGGCCCCCGAGTCGTCCGTCCCCGTCCGGACCCTTCCCAAGTCCCGGACACGCCGCTCGTCTCACCGTCTCGGCTTCTGTGTGCTGGGGTCCGGCACTCTGACCCCCCATTACCCCGCGGAGGAAATTCATCTTGCCGCTCAGTCACCGGCTTTACTGGCCCCTTCGGGAAAGAAAAGAGGACAACTTCCCCCAACTCCGCAGAGCCAGGCCCCTAAGCCCGCACTCCCCACACCACGACCGCCGCCACCAGCGCCTCCTGCCCGGCGGCCGCTCCAGCTTCCTAAGCCCGGAAACAGCCGCCACCGCCGGCCGAGATGCGCATGCGCGGGGACGTGGCATTACGTGGCTGCTCGAAGGGCGAAGGCAAAAGGGGAGAAGAGGCGAGAGGAACCCCGTGGTGAGGTCCGCCCAGGCCCCTCCCACTGAGCAGGTCCCTCCTCCCGCCGCAAGGACCCGCCCTCTACTCCAGCTTTCGCCGATCGCTCCTGCTGGCCACGGCCTCCCACGTGGTCGAAGCCCGGCCCTTAAGGCTGGAGAGGATCTGATTAGACTACGCGTTTTGGCTTGCAGGGTGTTTAATTGTCGCCGAGCGGGACTTACTGCAAGCTATCAAACCTGGGGTCTTACTTTGTTGAGTCGCGAGTCAAATTTTCCTTCGGCCGAAGTGACAGGTAAGGGGTCCCGGCCCCTGGGAGGGTTTTGCTAGATCGTAGTGAGAGCATTGTGGCTTTAATGATCCCCGTAAATTGCATTTCTTCACAGGGCTTTGTTTGGTGGTATAAAGGGTGCTAGAGACCCCTCATTCCGCCGCCACTGGAGGGCGCATTTCTCAGCTCTTGCTTTTCAATCCAGCTAAAAGGAATTCCTAAATCTAAAAACCAGGTACACCGCTATTTTCAATGGTTGTGAGAAGGAAACCCATTGAACCTTGCATTTAGCTTACTAGAGAAATAAATTGTTCTTCAGTGTCAGTTTGGCAGCGAGTAGAATAATAAGTTTTGTTATCAACTTTCAACCCCTGCATTTTCAGTGTTTTTCCTTAACATGCAAAATATCATTTTTTAAAATCGGTATGCCTGTTTCTTTCGAAATGAGGTTGCCAGGTACACATGCTTCTGGAATAGTCTTGTATATTTTTTGAAACTAAAAAGCACAGGGTCTAGTTAGCTTACTGACTCATGCACTTCTCCAGTTGGATTCCCTGTATGTCTCAGATTCAACATTTAAATTAAACTTACTATCTTCCCCAGCCTCCCTTAAAGAAAAAGAAAAAATCAATATGCTTTTTCTATTGAGTGCCTTGCCATGCTCAATATTACCATTATCCAAATAATTGTCTAAGCCAGAAGGAGGAAGCTGAGAAGAATCTTAGATTCTGGCTTTCCACCCCCACATGTCCAATCAATAGTCAAGTCCAATCATTTTTACTTATAGAATATTTCTCAAGTAGGTCCTCTGCTCTCCATCCTCTCTGCCTCTGACGTGGTTTATGTTCTTCTCATCATTTCTGACTAAGATTACAACAATAGCCTCCTAACTAGTTTGTCTGCATTCAGCCCTGGCTTGCTTCCAGTCCATTCTCCAATCCACCCTTGGCTGAGCCTAACAGCAGCAAAACATCTGTTCACGTCAGTCCTCTTCTTAAAATCCTCCAGTGGTTCTCCATTCTCTCCATAATCTGTTATGATCTGTTGTGTTTATGTTATGATCTGGCTCCTGCCTACCTTTCCAGCTTGTCACGTGAGAAACATGAGAAAGCATGTTTCTCATGCTTGGATATGCCCTTACCTTCCCTTCTTTTTATCAAGCAAACTCCTGCTAGTTCCTTAAGATTCAATTCTGGCATCATTTCATGAAAGCTTTCCCGGAAATCTCGATGCATATGTATATGCTAGCACTTTGCAGTTATTAATATATGGTGAGAACTCAATAAATGCTTGTTAAACCGAACCGTTAAGGACAGGACTATGTTATTCATTTTTGTATCTCTGTTACTTGCCACTTTGTCATGAAAAGTGATGTGGATGGATAAATGAATAAATCATTGAAAAAGTATATGAACTTTTTTTTTTTTTTTTGGCGGCTGGAGGGTTTGGAGAACCAAACTCTGGACTTTGGTGTTATCAGCACTGCACTCTAACCAACTGAGCTGACCAGCCAGCCATGTAATATATGAATATTATGCTGAGAAGAAGAGTCCTTTTTTCATCTGTAAAGTGGAATTGTAGAGGACACATAACACAAAGGCTATGGTGAAAATTTACTTCCTAGTTCCAAGGTTTTAAGCCTGGATGACTTGGAGAATGGTGGGGTCATACTGCCAAAAATACTGTGTGCGCTTGACATTTTACTTCAGACATTTTCCACAGGGGCATTTTGTTGCAGCCTAAAATAACCAGTAAATACTCAGCATTTTTATTACTGAGTAATGTGTGCAAAGAGCCTCACCCAGTCCCTCATTGAACTTCACCTCACCTCTTCCCTTAGTCCCATTCCACCCCATCATCAGGGATGAGGCTCTGAGATGGAGTAGGGCTCACAGATACCTACTACTCCTTAATTTGGTGATAAACAACAGCGCCTGGACATTTTAGCAAAGTTGTTTTAAGGCACTAGCCATGTCAAAATGTCCTTTTTTGTTTTACATTTTGATGAGTATAGTAGAACAGCTTCCTATGAGTTTTCCCTTCATTTGAGCTGTTTTCTTTCCTAAAAGCATCCCCTGGGCAGGAAGGACGATGGATGGGAGAGATAGACAGTTGGGTGCAGAAGTGATGACAGTAGAGTCCCCCAAATTCTCTGGCCTCAGCCTTGCCTCTGTTCTAGTGTCTGAGAATGAGTGGAACTGCTCCCTACTTCCAGCCTCAAGAGGAGGCAGAGAGGGTGCAGTGGCTAATTTGTCCCCCAGTTAGGATCTGAAAGGGGAGCAGAAGCATAATCACTATGGAACAACCATGAAGTGGACTTCTTATTTAAGAGGAAGAGGGTTACATATTAATCCACTTCCCCTGATTTTATAAAGAAAAGTCAGGGACCATGTCTTATTCCTGTTTGTACTCTTTAATCATTTAGCATACTTTCCTTAACATGGTAGATGATCAAGAACCATTTTTTACAACCAGCTCACAAAAAAAAGAGCCATTTTTTAAATAAATAAAGGAAGAGAAATCATGAAAAAATTATGAGTGCCTGTCTTATACTATTATACTTCTAACTTTCATGAATCTAAGCATTTAGGACAATAATACCATGAATCATTAAAATACACATAATCCAAAATTTTGAGTAAGAATGATTTTTCTTTTCCTAAACCAAACCTGACAACAGAACAACTGACAAAATTTATTCGTTTGAAATCCAGTTTTTAAAAAATTGCTTTCTTCAGTGGCCCACTTTCCCTATCCTTTCTTACTTTCTAGTGGAAAATTCACCAAAAACAGTGAAATATCATTGCACAAGATTGTTTTTAGTTGAGGGTTGGTGGTGGGGTGAAGCATTGTCTATACCTGTTGAAGAAGATGAGTAGAAATGATAATTTATGTTTGAAATACATCATGTACAGGTTTTTAACAACCAGTTACTGGAAAATCAGTGTCTAAAAACATTGATACAATTATGCATTACTATCCACTAATCAGAAAACACAGCAGCAAAATAAGTTGATAATGATGAAGCAGCAGTCGAAATTCATGGCTAATCAATAATAACAATATCAAACACATAGTGCTCTTTATTTGCCAGGCGTTGTTCAAAGTGCTTTACATAAAGTAATTTACTTAATCCTCACAACAACCCTATGAAGTGGGTTATTAGCCCTGTTAGTGTTATTAGCCCTGTTTTACAGATGGGGAAACAAGAGAGTAACTTGACCAGTGTCATAGAGCTGGGAAGTGGCAGAGCTGGCATAAACTGTCAGTCTGGCTTTAAAGCCTGTGCTCTTATGTACTACGTTATCCTACCTCTTTAGACCAATGATAATGACCAGGCACTAAGTAGAAAGGTGGCCTACAAGTCCGTATGTAACTGGCCCCTCTGTTCTCTCCCTGACCTCATCTCCTGTACTACATTCCCTTTCATTCACTCCACTCCAGCGCATTGGCTTCCTTGGTGTTTCTCAAACTTGCTTCTCCCCTTAAGGCTTTTGCACTTACTCATTCTGTGTTTCAAATGCTTCATACTCCATCCATGCTGAGGTATGGCTGGCTCTCTCCTTCCACCCTCTTTAAGTCTGCTCAAATGTTACATAGGTCTTTCCTGACTGTTCTAAGTTGCAACCTCCCCGTACTCCTTCTTCCTCTGCTCTGCTTATTTTTCTCTGCTGCACTTATGAGTCTGATACACTATTCTCTCATATACACTATTTTCCCATATTTCATCAAATCTATTATGCCATGAAGTGTACCTTAGAGAAAGAAAAAAAAAAAACAAAAACAAAAACCCTGCCTATTATAAGATGCTGTAAACCAAAAGACATCCCAAGTTCAGTTTCAGATTTCATAAAATGGGAGGAAAATGTGCATTATAGGATTAGTGAAATACAGTGTATATTTTACATATTTATCTTGTTTATTATGTATTTTTCCCCAACCAGAATTTTAAAGGATTTTAGTCCTTTTTTAAATTGCTTTATCCCCAGTGCTTAGCACAGTATCTGACATACAATAGGCACTTGGTAACTCTTTAATGGATGAATGAATTCCCCAAATGAGGAAATTCCCACTGTCAACTTGTGTGCATAGGAGTAGAAATTCTGCAGTGTTGCTAAGGATTGTAGGCCAGCCAAACTTCCTCAGTGGAGCCTGAATCAGAGTTCTCAGGAAGTTTTATTAACATGCTAATTTTAGTTTATTAATATTTTGGAGGCCTTTAATGACTAACTTAGTAATTAATTTTTATCATATGTAAAAATAAACATCTGCGGAAGAAAGGGCTTATATTTTAAGGATCACATCTCAGCCCATTGCAAGAACCATCTGAACCGTCCCATGGCCGGCTCATTTTACTTTGAGATGTACTACATTAATGCCGTGGTTTTCTTCTTTTTTCTTTTACACAGGAAATACATTCAAATGGTTCAAATAAAAAGTACAAAAGGGTATATAGTGAAATGCCTCCCTGCCACTCCTTGACCACCCAGGCAATCAACATAAACAATTCTGTATATCCTTCCAGATATACAAATATGTGTATATAATCCCTCTCTCTTTTTTTAATAACATGGATAAATATAACACATTATATACACTGTTCTACACCTTGCTTTTTCCCATTTAATATATCTTGGGGGTTGTTCCATATCAATATATAGAGGGATTCCTCATCCTTTCTTATTGTGTTCCGTGAACTGCTTTTCAAAATATTTTTAAAGCCCTAGGAATTCCTCAGGAGAGGAGGTTATAAGGAGGGTTCTTGGCCCCCTTCTGCTACATTTGTTTATACTTCCTATTTCATTTGAACAAAAAGATTCAGAGACTAAAATGTTAGACAGCCATGTCTTTTTGGAGATATGAAAGGTGACCAAGGCAAGGACTTGGAATAGTTGAGGTGTCTCACATGCTCTAGAGTTCAAGGTTCCTGTTCTACCTTTTCGCAAAGGAACAATAATTGTTACTTATGAGGTCATGTGGTTGTTTTTAGGATTTTATTAGATATCTTTTAATGTTCATAGTATTTAGTACTTGAAACATAGTAAGTGCTCAATAGAGGTTAGAGTGGAGACCCAGATCATCTTTGGTGTGTATCATCAATTTCTTAACAACTGAACATTTAAAGATATTACCCTGTAATAGTACTCAACCCTAACTTTATTGGCTCATGTTCCTGAAAAGTCCACTACTTCAGATGTGGCTTAGTCTGGGGCATCGAGACAAATCCCCCAGGATCTGGCCTTTCACTATTTCTGGACTCTGCTGTCATTGGTTTCTTTCTCTGGCTCCATAGGGGAGCATGACAGCTATTGGTACCTAGAGTTCATCAAGGACGACTCCGAACTGTTCTCCTAATAGTCCCAGCAAAAGTCTACTTGTGTCTCATTGAATTTGAGTGGGTCACATATCCGTGTGTTGAGCCAGTTCATATAGTCCAGGGTTTGAAATGTTCTGACTGGCCTTGAGTCACACACACACCTCTAAAGCAAGGAGTAGAAGTCCTCGGATCATCTCAGAACATACGGCACAAGAACTGGGGAACAGGGACACTCCTCAAAGGAAAATAGAAATATTGTGCCAGGAGAAAGTTTATCTGAATAGGAAAAACAATAAATGCTCTTTATATCCCCTAATAGATTTAACTGCTTGCCAATTTTTTTGAAAAATACTTTTCCAACAGTGCCACTAGCATATTGCTAGCATCAGTTCCATTGCTCTGTAAGAGGTTCAAAAGATCACATTACATTATTTAATAAAAGTAATTTTACATTGCATTGCATTTGTATCTGCAAAGTAATCTATGCTTTTTTTTTTTTTTTTTTGGTTTTGGCAGTTAGTTGGTACATGGATCCAAACCCTTGACCTTGGTGTTATAACAAACACCTCACTCTAGCCAGCTGAGCTAACTGGCTAGCCTGAAATCTCCACCCTTTAAAAAAAGGATAGTCTAGATGTATTTCCATTTTTAAAAAAATACAATAAATAGAATTGCTTACTTATGAAATACTTAAATTAGGAAATCACATTTTCAGTTCCAAAGGACTTTTTATGAAACTATTTGTCAAGGGAAGAGATCCAGGCCCTGGCATTCTTGCTCCCTGTAGAGAATGTGACTGTCATCTCCCCGTACACAATGTCTCTCCACAGGTAGCTGAACAGGCAGGTCCTGAGTAGCTAGGATAGGGTTGATGTTTTTACTGTCCCATTTCACAGCTAGACCAAAGCCTTTGAAGTTCACATTATTGGCCAATGCCAAGATTCCATGGAAGCTTAAGATGATTTATTATGTAGTCACTGCCACCTTCACCAGCAAGCCATGATCCCAGAGCAAGTTGCAGCCGATCTATCTCATTTGCCTGAGTTTATGGCCCAAGTGAGTATGTGTAGGGGAAGGGTGTGACAGGGTTGTTTGTCTCTTGACATCAGAGTACAATCTGTCAAGGAAGACTGGGCCTCCAAGCCAGCAGATGTAGCTGACCTGGACCTTTTTAAAGCCAGCCCACACCTCCAAAGTCCCCCCCACCCCCCGCCAATTCCAGTTCTTCAGTGAAGGTGTCTATAAGGTGCCCATTCACCTTATGATTGGTGAATACACCATGCAGATAATCACAATGGGTTGGTTCAAAAATCATCCCAGGAAGATTAGAATGGACATTGCCTGGGGGGAGGACATACCCCCAGTTACATTTCCCAACCCATGTCCTATACCCCAATAAAAACGAATTCACAAACATACACACAAAAAGGATGGGCTAAGTAATTTGCAGATGTTAGGTGAAGAGTCCAGAACTGGCAAAGGCAGGTGGTTTCAGGAAAGAAGAGGGAAGTTAGGTATGGACATAATTCTCTGCCAGCAGCTCAGGAATCCATGGATGGGACAGAAGATGGAAAGGTCATGGGCACAGAGAGGCAAAGGAGAGAAGTCTTCTCTTTGACCTGACTCTGTTGCCTGATGCTACCTTACCCAGGATCTCTCAAACACCTGTGTGGATGGTAGAAAGAGCTAGAAGAGCTCCAACTTGCCTTCCCTACTACCTTCACCCCATCCCCTT
Organism: Cynocephalus volans; assembly: GCF_027409185.1. NCBI lineage: Eukaryota > Metazoa > Chordata > Mammalia > Dermoptera > Cynocephalidae > Cynocephalus > Cynocephalus volans. The sequence continues at coordinate 64,806,580 of NC_084468.1, read as the reverse complement.
TACTAATATACACACATGACTTTTCCAGGGCAGGGTAACAGAGTATGAGACCCAAAGTGACCCAGACCCAGGTCCTGGAAATGCTTCCGCTCTCCCAAGTATGTGAGTAGTATCTACTAAATTTCTCAGAATCCAAGGTCTCAGTAGGTCAGTGCAGCAGCCAGTCTCCTCCCTGTGAGGGTGCTGCTTGTCTAGGTCTGGTTCTAGTATCTAGGTCAGAGCAAAATGACTCTACTGTTATTTTGGTATTTATTTTATGGTGTAATAAATATAAGGATCTTTGTTTTTAAAAGGTTTGGATTTCATATCATTTAAAACAAATCAGTGAAAGGATATATTTAACACATGTCATTTGAACATATATTCGCGATCCCTATCACCTTCTGAAGAGCCCAGGGGCTTGTCTGATGGGTTGATCTGACCAGGGTGCGGTGCCTTCCTGTGGCTTTACCTTTCTGCCTGGTGCTTTCAGAGCACAGCCTCTGGGTAGCTGCTCAGCTTTGACCAGAGGTTAGGGCTCCCTGGTGCAGCAGTTTTTTTCTGCCAACCTGGGAAGGTTGGCCCTTCCTGTGGTCTCATTCTTGCCTTCCGCAGCCGAATCAGCCACTTTCTGCAGAGAGCTTTTCTCAGGGGATCCATACTCAGTCCCTCCCTGTTCTGGGGGGAGATGGAGCTGCAGGAACTGATGGATAAAGAGAAGGTAGAAAGGCTTCTGTGAAGGAGAGAAGAGGCAAAGAAGAGGAAGGGGACAGAGTGGCGAGAGAGATCCAGAAAACTGAATGAAATTGCTGACTAATATCTGCAGCTAGAGTATTACACCCACATAAATACAGTTTTTCTTTTTTTTTTTTTTCAGTACTTGAAATAGCTCGGTATACCAGAATACTAAAAACAGATGTGCTTGGAATTATTGATTCAGCAAATGTTTGAATCTCTGCCCTTGTGCTAGGCCCTGCCATAGCTACTCTCCCATGTGCATCTCATTCTGGACTGCTAGAAATTCTTATTCCGGTGTCATACACAGAGAAGCCTGGGTTTCAGCATGAAGCCAGCATGGCATGGTTTCTTTGCAAACCTGGACAGACCAGGGTTTTCATTGTAGTCCTGCCACTTTTGGACGGTGTTGCCTTGGGCAGATTACTTAACTTTGCCATTTTAGTTCTGATTACCATGTGCTGCAACAGAAAACCAAACTAAAGAGTGTCTTAAATAAATCAAGAGGTAGACAGTGCAGGACAAATAAAGAGGCTCTAAGACACCATCTGGGATCTCAGCTGGAATCTTTCTGTGCAGCCATCCTTGGCATAAAGCTCTCCTCTTTGTGGTTACAGGCTGGCTGCTCCATCTCCAGTGCTGCATCCTTGTTCTGGGCAGGGGGAACGGCAAAGGTGAAGCACAAAATGTATCTACCCACTGAGTGTGTCCTCCCTATTCTTTTACCTTTTTAACTTTTGTTTTGAACTAATTTCAGAATTGCAGAAAGGTTGCAAACATTGTGCAAAGAATTCCCTTATACCCTTCACCCATATCCCTCAAATGTTAACATTTTTACTCCAATTCTTTATCGTTTCTTTTGCGGGGGGCGGTGGGGGTCGCTGGCGGTACAGGGATCAACCCTGGACCTTGGTGTTAGCTTTATTATTTCTTTCTCTGTAAGTATACATTTTTTTCCCTCAACTATGTGAGAGGAATTTGTAGGCATGATGCCCCTTTCTCCGCCAAATACTTGTGTCTAATTTCTAAGGACAAAAACAATTTCTAAAATAACACAGTGTATTGATCAAAACTGGGAAATTAACACTCATACATTGCTATTATCTAATCTACAGACCTAATTCAAATTTTGCCAATAGGTCCACTAATTTATTTTTGGGGGGATTTTTTTTTTTTCTAGTCCGGGGACCACTTTAGGATTACACATTGAATTTAAATGTCATGTTTCTTTAGTTGCCTTTGTTTGGAATAGTTCCTCTTTCTCTGTTTTTCATGGTCTTCACATTTTGGAGAGTACAGTATAGGTTAGTTATTTTGTAGAATGCCCCTCAACTTGGGTTTGTCTGATCTTGCTTCCCGATTAGGTTCAGATTGTGCATCTTTGACAAGAATATCACAGAAGTACATCCTGTCTATTTGCCCCATTATTAGAGATACTGCTTTTGATCAATTGTTTAAAGTGTTGTCTGCCAGTCTTCTCCATTGTACAGTCACTGTTTTTTCCCTTTGTCATTAATAAGTATCATTTGGAGGACATGCTTAATACTGTTTAAATATCCTGTTTCTCACCAAACTTTCACCCTCCAGTTTTAGCATCCATTCGCATTCTTGCCTGAATTAATGGTGGTTGCCAGTCTGCCTTTCATGTGAAAAACTTTCCAAGAAGCTCCATCTTTCCACTTCTACCTATTTTGTTAAGAATCGTGTCCACTCTTACCTGTGAGAGTGCTTGGGAAATGCATTATTTTGTTGTTTTGATTAGGTGTGGGCATATTTTCTTAATAGAGTGGGGAGAATAAAAACTAGGCAAGCAATTTGCCAACCTAATAGTATTATTTTAAGGATTGAATTGAATAATGGTTGGTACATAAAGATACCTATCCCCAACCTGTGGGAACAGGGTTTTATTTATTTGTTTTGTTTTTTTGATTGCTTTTGGTCACACGGCTAGTAAATGGCAGAATAGGTCAGCAAACTAGTCTAATTACTACACCATAGTTTCCTTTTGCTGTTTTTATAAATTCTGTGTTTTCTTTAAATCTTTTGGCACTCCTTCAGGTATACAACTAAAACTACCTCTGTACTGTGTTAATGTACAGAACTCTTTGTGGAATGGTCCTATTTACTAGATGAAGACAGCATTATGTATATTTTAAATAAAAACCTGATTTGAATTTCTTTGTAATTAGATATTTTCTCTTTCCTTAAAGCTCCAAAGAATTGTTCTATTTGAATCGATGGCTATTCATTTATTCCTCCAGTGATCATAATCTAAAAAGACCTGGGAGGGGAAAATAGAGAATAATGGCATTTGCTCAGCTTTATAAATAAACACAATCACAGGTTTTATTGATTCTTTTCAGGTTTTAAAATATTTAACAGAGAGAGGAAACTGTAAAAACCTTTCCTCTCCTGCCAATTATAAGAATCAGAATTTTAAAATTCCCTTGTCACAGAATCAGTATGAAAGAACATGAAAATTTAATACCAATTGGCAGCAAAATCTCACTTCATTTCACTGAGAATATTACGCTGAGCATCGTGAGATGATAATGTCAATATATGACAGAAATAAAAAATTATAATAGAAAAGGATAAATCAAGATCCAAAATTATAAATACTGAATGATCGCAACTAAGTTTAAAATGTATACATAGGGAAATATAGTAAGATTAAGAATTAAGAGTAATTGACATTTTGATGGAAGGATCCTGGGTGATGTTTTCTACTTTCAACTGTTCCATAATTTCCAGGGGTTTTTTTTTCTTTTTCTTTTTTTTTTTTTTGGTAGTTGGACAGTTTGGAGGTCTGAACCTGTGCCCTTCGTATTACAAGGCTGCGCTCTAACCAACTGAGCTAACTGGCCATCCCTTTAAAAATTTTTTTTAATAATCACAAATAACAGCAGACTTAGAAAACATATTAAATAGAAACAGTTGTTGAAGAGAAACATCATCTGGAGCCCTAACAAAACTATAAGTTTGCTTGGGAGAAGAGGGCCAAGTGGCCCCACATTGCAGCTGATGCCTGAGACTGAATTTCATCCCATCCACTTTGTACCACCTCTTTCTCCCTCCCTTCCATTCTTTCTTCCCTTTGTTTCTTTTCTCTTTTCTGCTTCATATAAGGTAGGTGATGAAATTAATTATAAGTGAAAGACAGTTTGGTATAGTAGGAAGAACATGACTCTGTAAAGCCAGACTTGGATTTGAATCCTGTCTTCATCATTTATTTATACAACAAATATTAACTGAGCAGTTACTCTGTCACTGGAGGTTCAGCAATGATTAAAACAGACAAAATGTCTGTCTTTGTGGAACTTATATTCTAATAAGAGAAGACAGTGTGATTTCAGAGGTCCTGGAAAGACCCCTGGATCAAAAAATATCTGCCCAACCAACCAGATGATTACAATGAGTGATACTATATCATGAAAGACTTAGCCTTTTGGGTCAACAAACATCTTTTAAAATGCAGGTATCAATGGAAAGAGTATATCATCACTAGGCTTAACAGTCCTTTGTATATTGGTGTGAATTAATTCTATCATGCACCTCAGGAGCTATATGAGAGCCATGCTTTGCAAGAATAAACATTTTGATTGAAGAGAGGGCCATTAGGTTCTCTCCAGGAAAGGTAGACTTGGGTGGATTTCAGAGTAAGCAGTATGAGGATCGTGTGGAAAGAGAAGACCAGGAAGGGCAAAAAAGATGCAAAAAGGAGAGTGGTAGGATTCTGAGAACAAAGTTTACCCTTAACTTCTGAGTTTGTTTTGGGGAAGACCCAGAAACCTTTCCAAGGTTTCCTCCTTCCCTTGATAGCCATGTTTTTGTAAGAGTGCCGTAGAACCTTGACATGCTTGAAGGATCTATCTGTGGCCTTCCCAAATCCTTCATATCAGTGGATACTCCTGAAGTGTGTCATCCCCCTCACAAAATATGTAAGAAATGAATAAGAATCAATAACAGAGCTCCATCAAGGTGCAAGTGCAGGCCCTCTGCTCACTTAACATATTGCCTCTTGCTCACATTTTTAAATAACAGTTCACTGTCAGAGACTTCTGGGCCTCTGAAAATAACTGATTTAAAATATGTAGATGCCCATGTACTATTGTCATTTATACTCCCATCTCTTCATCTTCCCTTTGGTTCACCCTTCACCACTATAGAGTCCTGCCTCTATTCCTGTCATTCTGAAATTGCATCACTTAAGATTGTGAAAAGTTCTGAGAGTCTACAGCCCCTCCTGTTTAAAGGAACAAAAAGTCTTGCGAAGGAATTGAGGTCAAAGAAGGGTTGATTGTAAGGATATAGGGAAATCTACAGGGAAATGTTTAGGAAGTACTCATGAGAGCCTGGCCTCATGAGAGTTGATATGTGGGTACTGTGATGTGTGTGTGATGTGTGATGTGTGTGTGTGATGTGTGTGTGTGTGTGTTTCTGTCTGTAAGGCTTCATAGCTTCTTGTCTGTGCTTTTTTCAGTGATTCTTTCCCATTCCCTTGTTTCTCTCTGAAACCAGCCTTCTCTGCTAACTGCTGGCCTCTCTGCTGCCATGTATGCTAAGTCTGCAAGTAGCTTTCACTTGCTACTGCCCAGACCCCAGCCCAAACTCAACACAACCTCACAGCTCAGCTCTCCATAACAGATTCAGTGTGTCTCTGGGAATCTGGTTGGGTCAGGAGTCCATCCTGGTCCAGTCAGGAGTTAAGCTTAATAAATGTTGCCCCGTTATTATTACCTGTGTTCTCCTTTATCTTGGCTTACAGAGTGTAAGCAGGGTTGGAACGCGGGAGATCTGGTATATTCTGTCGTGAAGACCTTTTGGAATATTCAGTTTAACCTGAGTGTAGTGGTGGTTGCTATTATTTCCTAACAACAACAATTACTACTAATAATTCCTTGTACTAAGCAGTTTATATACATTGTCCCCAACCCCCCTACTTTTATCCCTTTTTATGCTGGAAAAAACTATGATATATTGCAGGAGAGAATTGTGGGAGGTCACAGAGCTCAATGAGATTTGATCTGAGATTTCTGTCTGCAAAGTCTGTGCCTTCTCTTTTTCTTCCACATCAATCCCTAATCTTAAATCATTGGCTGCTCCTGACAACTGCTGTTGCTTACCCCTGGTTATAGTACTTACTTCCCCAGCTAAGCTGTCTCACTTTGGGGAAGTATATAATTTGTGAGATGGGGGAAACTTACCAGTGGGTTACAGAAGTTCACCCAGCAACAGTATTACCCAGTTGTTTCTAGTCTGTGACAAAGCTGAGATCTTGCCAGATACATGGAAACAAGCAGAGACTTCCCTCTTGGTTTCTCATGTTGAGTCATCTACCAGATTAAGAACCAGTCCAAATGTACCTCACGCTTTATCATTTAATAAGCTATCATTAATGTTCAATGATACTTAGTGCCTAGCACCTTGCGCAGTACCTGATTTATGATGGGATGTTCAATAAGCTTTTCTTTCTTTTTGCATTAAACTGAACTAGCCAACTTTAGCTTATACCTCTCATAAAACTGAAGCCAAAGGCCATCAGAGCTGGTTTGTGTTTCCCAAGTTAAAGTCCAGTGTGAGTTGATGGAGTTGAAGGGACTCATAATTAACAGGTTAGCAACCCTTCGAATAGATGATACTATAAAAAACTATACTTTCTAAATAAAAATGAAACCACAAACTTAAAATTTACAGTTAATGGAGAAGATCCCAATGAGAGGAACAGCTGGACTATAATATAATTCTGCTCCCCAATATATACATACCTTCTCCTCAGATCTCAAATTACTGCTTTCACTGGCAGGTTGGCCTCTAGGAGGCGCTGCTTCTCCTTTTAAGGCTACGGACCAGTTAATCTGGTTTAAGTGAGAGTTTACTCATCCTCAGCTTGTGGCTTATTATCGGACTAACTCTTGCACTATTCATGCAGATTGGGTTCTTTTTACTCCCAGCATCTAGGAATCATTTGCCAGGCTTGGTACTAGAGGCTAGAGTAGAACAAAACATGCAAGGTCCCTTCTCTGGGCCAAGTCACTTGGGGGAGAAGGGTAGTCACCTAGAGACAGGGCAAGGAATGGCTCCTGACAGACTTTCTAAGACTTACCTTCACAGTTTCTGGTTTTCTGGTTTGAAATTGAGAAGGACAAAAATAAATAAAACATACATACATTAATAAATAAAAGAAATTGAGAAGGATACTTCCCTTCCCCCAGCAAGGGGCAGCCATTTTAGCACACAGCACGGTCCTAACAATTCTGTCATACTCTGCACATATTCGCTAATAGAGGATCTGTTTGTTACATATATATTTGAATTGACTATGAAATAAATTTCTATTTTATGTATACATTGTCTGAAAAGTAGCCATTAGCGACTAGTAGTAAAGAAAGCCAATTAACCGATCCATTAAATTAGTATTGTGTTTACATTTTAATCTCAAGATTAATATTTATATTAAATAATAGATTCTGCTTTCACTAAATTTAATTCTGCTCTGAATAAATGCCATAAAGTTTGAAAAATACAGTTCATTTTAATTTCATAAAATTTATGTTTGACAGGACTAAGGCCCAGTCAACATTTTTCTAAATTGATTTGTTAAACCATAGGATTGTAATGAAGCTAACCATTAATGATCCCATATAGAAAAAATGTGAATGGTGCCTTCATTCATCAATGTGATAATTGATTAAATGTCATAGGCATTATCTTGGGTCCATTCCTTCACCCTAAACTTGTGAATGTGCAGTTTTTATCTGGGGACTGGAAGACTTTGTCACATGTCTATTCACATACTTGTCTTTTATTGCACTTTTCTCCCATTAAACACATTTAAACTTATGTACTTGGTTATTGGTGCATGTTTTTATATTTCCCTGTTTTGTATTTTGCTGTTAAGGTTGTTAGCTTTCAGTTCCCACCATATGCCTAATAGTCCTTTCCACTCTAATTTGCTACTTGTGATCTAATATGGACTTATAATATGGCCAACTTTGATTGACTGCATGCATTATCTAATACAACCCTCATAACTACTCTGTAGAGTAGACACTATTATTATGTCTATTCTGTGATCATTTAGCTAAGGTCACACAGCTAGCAAGCAGCAGATCTTGGGATTCAAACCCAGTCTAGCTCCAGAGTTCACAATATGGAAGAATATACGGTGCTGCCTTAATATCCAGGTTTATTAGAATAGCTGAAGTTCAAGTGTAAGTAGAATCTCAGTAGGGTTTCCAAAGGACTCACTCACCTATCAGTTATATCTTGTTACTTAACCTCTCTGAGCCTGTTTCTTCATCTGTAAAATGGAAATAATAAGACCAATTTCATACGATTGTTCTGAGGATTAAATGAGTGGAGTTTTATGTATGTGTGTGTGTGCGTGTGCATGGATGTGTATGTATATGTATAGATCGAGCATCCCTAATTCAAAAATCCGAAATCCTAAATGCTCCAATGATAATTTCATTTGTGTATCATGTCAGTGCTCAAAAAGTTTCAGATTTTGGAGCATTTTGGATTTTTGGATTAGGGAAGCCCTCCTGGTTATGTATATGCAATCCCCAAATCCAAAAAAAATCCAAAATTTGAAACACTTCTGGTTCCAAGCATTTCTGATAAGGGATACTGAACCTGTATGTATATAATATATATGTATATATGTAAAGAACTGGAAACAGTGCCTGGCATATAGCAAGTGTTCATTTTTCCAAGCACTATTCCTATGCCCAATAAATGATAGCTGTTACTATTATCGATGAGTTTCAAGGACAGTAAAACTTTATGGCATCTACTGGTTTCTAGATGTTTGAGAGGGTTTTATATTTGTCATTTCTTAACAGCCCTCTTCTACAATTTGGTCACCACCTGCCTCCTCTTTTTAAGGACTCTGCCCAGCTTATGTAGGAGATCCTGAAAGTGGTTTAGAAGAACCCTTGGAGGGCCTTTTCACCCCCACCCCCAGGACTCCATTGCCCTCCACTCCTTCCCAGGGGGCCCATCTTGCCCAGGCCTAATGCTGGAATGTGCTCTTCTCCAGCTCTCCCAGACTGACTGCCCTGACTTGCACAGGCCTTTTGTTTTTAAAATAAGCTTCACAGCTAATTGCCACTGGGAAACAGACTGGAGACAATCTACAGGAAAATCCATAGGAAGGTACAAAGGTGACTTAATTTGGCTCTGATCTATAATTCTTGACTTCTGTTGAAATGGTAAAACAGACGATTTGCTATAGGCTTCTGCCTCTTGTTCCTCTGTGTGGGCCTGTACCTCCCGGTGGCCTAAAGGTGCAACCCAGGCTTTTGTGAACATTCTGTTTCCTGAACTGGTCATTTGCATCTCTGAGGAATCCCCTGGCAGGGAGGACAGGCAGTTAAATGAATCAGAGACCCTCCCCTTGGCGGGGATGGGGGAAAAGATTATCCACTCTGGGCGTTTTCTCCTCAACCACAGCACTGAGTTTAGACCTCAGGACAGACCTAGAGGTATGAAAAAAAGAAAAAAATATCATAGAAATTACAGAGTACTATGCATTTTGCCTAAGATCTAAAATTATTTGCCCGAGCCAGCCAGCTGCCAAAAAAAAAGAAAAAAAATTATTTATCAAGAGAAGCATTTACTCAAGCAATATCACTACAAAATCAAATTATATTTAGATTAAAGTTATCTCGTAATTAAACTCTTGTAATAAAATGAATTGACCTTGGAAACATCTTATGAATCAAATGAATAGCAAAAGAGGGGAGGAAATTAAGAGCAAAAGGTAAGTTATTATGATAGATATTACAGTTAAGGGGGCTCCCTGCCTTTGTCTTCCTCCCACCTTCTTTTTGCTGTAGGCTGTGTGATATTTTTAAAAAGAAAAACTTACGAGGGGGAATTGGATAAGGGGCATAAAGAATAAGTATGATTTATAACAATGAATATGCTAATTAAAAATACATTAATAAATAAATAAATAAAAAGAAAACCTCATCAGCTTTCTTTCTTGGCTAATAGTCCTCAGTAGTTCCCCATTGCCCTCAAGATGAAATTTGAAATGTTTGATTTATGAAGGCCTTTCAAAATTTGCTTTGCCCCACCCCTCTCTACCCACCTTGCCTCTGTGCCTCCCCACGGCCTCTTTTAAACTCCAGCTTGAGTAAGCAGCTTCCAGTTCCTCAGTGTTCTGACCTCCAGGGATTTGCCTCTGCTGTACTCTCCACCTGGTCCATTTCCCATCCACGAAGTTGGTTCCTACTCATCCTTCAGTTTTTAGTTTAGAAGACATCGCCCCCATCCCAGCAGAATGTGGTACTCCCAAATGCCTCTACCACAGCTTTTATCCTGCCTAGTGTTAAATTCACCTGCTTGCTGTACCCAGCTAAAAAGACCTCGATCTTCATGAGGCTAAAAATCTTGTTTGTCTGTTTCACAGTTCTGCGTACTTCAGTGCTTGGCCCTTTGCAGACACTTAGTAAAATAGTTGCTGAATGGAAGGATTTTGGGAAAGGGAAACCAGTGGAGGTTGCATAATTGGCTGAGAGTAAGTGCTGTTGATTGGAGGACTTCTGAGGGGTGGAATCTTCTGGAGGGTTAGCTGCTCCTTTGCACTGTCAGGTCCCCGAGTGTGTCTGGTGCTCATAACTGGACCAGAAACTGAAACCCTGTGAAACCAGCTTCTGCTAACTGAATCTTGTACCACGCTCATTTGTAAGTGTGTAAGAAGAAATGCTAACTGGTGGATGAAGTTCCTGTCAGCACCTTCTCTTCCTACAGGAAGTTACTGGGAAGCCAGATTACTACTGGAAGGTTGCCTGTGGGAGCCCCCTTCCTTCATTCACTTAGTAAGCGTTTGCTGACTGCCAGCTTAGTGTTGCAACAAAAGAATGTGGGTGATTTTAAGGAATGTCGTTCTGCTATGGGATTTTGAGACCCTTCTCTTCCGTCTTATGGAGACCATACTCTTACAGTGTAGTGGCCAAGTGGCCCTCACTCCGGTTAATGCAGGAATCACCCCAGAGTTGTTCTCTGAGCTCCTCTTTTTACCCTTTCAGGGTTGACTAATCACCCTTCTCACTGACTCCTTCTGTACATATATTTATGTTTCAGTCTCGTTATGGTCGAGTTTACCTCATGGAAGCATTTGGAAGTCTCTTCTCAGTACCTTGCCATATGTCTGCTTTGTCTGATGCCAGTCTAATTTCCAAATTCCAGGGTGGGTGAGGTGACCTGGTGCATCCAGGGCAGTAATTATCTTGCTATAGCTTCCATATTTAGTGCTGCTAAAGTAACCATACATAATGCTCACTCTTATAGTAGGACACATATGAAGATTTACAATTCAGCATTTGCAAAGGAATGTTGGAAATTATACCATATGATTGTTGGGGAGGAAAAACTTTTCCCCTACCCTCTTAGGTTCTGTATGTGGGTACCTGTGAATTATGACAAAAGCCAGATTAGCAATAGAAAAGACAAAATTTAATCACATATTTTTATTAACCTATTTATGGGAATTCATAAAAGAATGTGACTCAAAAGGGCAGTTAAATTTGGGGGCTTATATACCACCTTAATGGGGAAGGGGAGTAGGGCACTTATGGGAAATAAATGACTTAAATGGGCCCCTAGAATAAATGCGAGATATGATAGTTTTGTGACAATGTCTGTCTAGTTGTGGTGTGGGGACTTCTCATCTCCAGTGGTAAGAGTCGGTCTTCCCTAGTTGCTCCTGCAGAGGGGATTTATAACAGCTGAGTTATTTTGGGAGGCTCTGCTTTTAGACAGGTAAGTGATTTCAGGAACTCAAATGTTTTCTGCTCAAAATAGTTTCTAATGCCGCCCCGCAGTGGCGTATTCTGATCCCCTTCAAGGTCTATCTTTTTATTCTATAGAGTACTCCAGTGGGTAGAAGATAACTGGATGAAATTGTTCTCCATGATTATGTCAGTATTTGAATTTGAGCCTAGAAGTCTTCAAACAAGTGGCTAAAATATAAAACAAATATAAACAAACACAGTGACTAGGATATTTATAGAGTCCATATGATACTATAAAATACTGTAAGTGTGAAATACTGCTTACTCAACAAGATTCTTTTTAGCAAATTAAGGAGGATAAGGAAAAGATTTTATTTAGGCTGGCCAGCTAGCTCAGTTGGTTAGAGTGTGGTGCTAACACCAAGGTCTAGTGTTTGATCCCTGTACTGGCCAGGTCCAAAAAAAAAAAAAATATATATATATATATATACATATATGTATATATATGTATATACATATATATACATATATGTATATATATGTATATACATATATATACATATATGTATATATATGTATATATATTATTTAAACTAAATGATTTAAAATTAGTCTTATTTTCTTTAATCTCCCTCCTCCCATTTTTAAGGGTCACATTAATAAATCCTATTAGTGTATTTTCAACACCGTTTTCTTTTTTTAATAATGAAAAGAAATTATCTCATTCATTCAACAAATATTTATTACCAGGCACTATTCTATTTGAAAGTTTTATTTTAAACCTGATTTCATGATATGCCAAAGATGAACAAGGAAACTAAGTATAGGGTTGAAAAGACAGATCTTGCTACCCAGATTCCCCAACGGAGAAGAAGTGAACAGAAACTGGTAAAGTGGCCATCCAAAGAGAAAGGAAAAAACCAGGGGTGTAGGTAGAGCAGTCCTAATTCCTGAAAGATTAGAGTTGGTAAATTACAGCTGAAAATGTAGAAAAGATTTAGGTCCATATAAGACATATTCAGTACCTACAAAATTAATTCAGCAACATTTATGTTTGTGAGAGGGGGGACACAGAGAAATAAATTTTACTGGTATGGGTTGGGCTGACAGAATAACCTCATCTAATTGGAATTAGAAATTGAAGGAGGGCTGGCAGGTTGGTTAGAACACAGCCTTGTAACACCAAGGTCATGGGTTCAGATCCCCATACCTTCCAGCTGCCAAAAACAAAAAAGAAATTGAAAGAGTAATGGAAAGAGTGAAAGAAAGTGAGCCGAGATGTCGGGTACTGTTCAAGCTTTATTAAAGAAAGAAACCTACCACGCTGTACTCAAGATGGAGGACAGCCGGGGACTGCCCTGATAATGGGGGACAGCACCTAACATAGAACTTATATTGGTATGTTGGTGCCAAGCACTGGGTGATGTAATTCCGGGATGGGGATTGAGTTAGGTCTTGGGAGTGGAGAGTTCTGCGCATGCGGAAACACCGAAAGTTTCATCATCTCCGAAACCATGAGGCTTCTTGTAAAAGAGAATGGGGAAGGCGGGGGAAGGGGAAAAGGGGGAGGGGAGGGGGTGGGTGCCTCCCCACTCCCAAAGGGCAGTGCCATTTTGTAGTTGGGCTTGTCTAAGATTGCACTCGTTATGTTGCAGATCTGTTATAGAGTAATGAGACTTTCTAGACTAGTGGTTGACCTGAGCTGGAAAGGGCCAAATTTAGAGAATAAAGGGTAAAGAAATAATCTGTTAGGGCCGGCCCCAGTGGCTCACTCGGGAGAGTGTGGCGCTGGGAGCGCAGAGGCCACAGGTTTGGATCCTTTATAGGGATGGCCGGTGCGCTCACTGGCTGAGCATGGTGCAGACCACACCGTGCCAAGGATTGCGATCCCCATACTGGTCAGGAAAAAAAAAAAAAAGAAATAATCTGTTACAATTGCTTACAGATCAGTTATTTGCCATTTAATAATATATTAAGTATATGCTTACCATCGTTATCAAATTTAATTCTTACAACAATTCAAGTACTAGTATTATTTTCACTTTACAGAAGAGGAAACAAATTATGTAAATAATCTTTTATTGATGGACATTTATGTTATGATTTTTTCCTATGCTGAATTAAACATTCAGATCATATATCCTTGACTACTGGTGCGTTTATGTTGATTTCTTTGCATATTTTAATAGATAAATACAAGATTGCTTTTCCATATTTGCTATGATTAGAACTAGAAAAAACATACATATGAAAACCTGAAAGTAAATAAAAGTGCTAACAGTATTTGTTTTTGGTTATGTAATTATGTAATTATGGTAAATATATTTTTGTTTCCTATTTTCTACATTTTTGTATTAAGCACATAGTATTCAAAATGAAAATTAAAAATTTATGAATAAATAATATTATATACATTATAGTAATATAGCCTCATAGCTAAGGGAAATATTCATGGAATCCTTCCTAAAAGCAATAACTGTTAAGAGAAAAACATTGTGTTAATGTGAACCATGATGCAACCAGATAAAATCTGAAATATGGTGGTTTCAAAATCAGTATGTTATCTTGTGGTTCATAAACTAATTGGAATCAAATCTAATAAACACTTTATAAGAACTGTAAACGAGACCAGTGTTATAGGAGGCTAGCTGGTCAGTCCATTTATGGGTGAAATTAGAAACTAAAGTTTAAGGCCCAGGCTGAAGCACTTAGTAGAAAGGGCACGAGCTTTAGAGAAATCTGCTTACCAATGTGCAGTTTTGAACAAATTGCCCAAACCTCTCGGAGACACTGTTTCTCTTCTGTACAATGGAAATAAATAATGATTGCTACTGCCCAGAACTGTGCTGAGGATGGATTAATAGCCAATTGGATTGGGTTCAAAAAGGGTAGAAGAGGAATTAGAGACAGCAAGTATAGACAGCTCTTTTGACGAATTGTACCCTGAGGAGAAGCAGAGAAATGGAGTGGTAACTAGAGGGGGATATTGTAGGGGAAGTTTGTTGTTTTTAGGCTGGACTATTTTAAAGCATGTTTATTTGCTAATAGGAATGATCCAGTGGAGAGTGAAAAATTGATGATGCTGGAGAACTGCAGGACTGATGTTCTTGAGGATGTGAGAGGAGAGGGATTGGCTTTAGATAGGAGCACAGTGTATTGAAAGTATCAGATGGAACAGAGGAGCAGGTGGGTACAGATGCTGGTATGTGTACAGGTGGGGCAGATTGAAAGTGTTCTGGAAGTCTTGACCCCTTGTGGGCATGTGATCAGGTCCCTCCCTCCAGCAAACAGCTTGACAAAAAGGAGAAGTTGTTGAGAGACTTGAGGAGAGCTCAGAAGTTTTGAAATAGTTGTCTGGGAGAGTAGGAGTGTAAATTGATAGGAAATATTGTGTAATTGTGGTGATGGTGGAGGTAGGGGACACTGAGGGCTCGCTGGAAGTCAGTAGGCAGGAATTTAAAGTGATAGCTGGTGGCATGTTGTGTGTTTTCCTTCAGACACAGTCACTGGGCTAAAGTCAAGGTTTCAGCAGGGCTGCTTCCTTCTGGAGCCTCTAGAGGAGAATCAGTTTCTTTGCCTTTGCCGTCTTCTAGAGGACACCTACATTTCTTGGCTTAGGGCCCCTTCCTCCATCTTCAAAGCCAGCAGCATAGTGTCATTATATCTTCTTCACTGACTGCTTCCACTATCACATAGCCTTCTCTTTAACATTCACACTCTTATGAAGATGCTCATGATTATATTGGGATCCCCTAGATAATTCAGGATAATCTCCCAAGATCCATAACCATGTCTGCAAAGTCCCTTTTTGGCATGTAAGGTAACATATTCACAGGTCTGGAGATTAGGACATGGACATGTTTGGGGGGCCTTTATTCTGTCTTATGTAATTAGTGAAGTTGAATATGTTTTCATATGATTGGCTTTTTGTACTTCTTCTTTTATGAACTACCCATTCATGACATTTTCTATTAGCTGCATGTTGAAGTATGCATATTACATATTTCCCCCTAGTTTATTCCTTGCTTTGCAGTTGTTTACAAAATGCTATCTAACTTAAATAATAAGTACATTAATTTTAAAAATCTTTATACTGTGGAAAATATTAAATAAATAAAAGTAAAGAGAATAGTATATTAAATCTCTATGTACCCATCACCAAGCTTAAATAATTATCGACTCAAGGCTTATATTTTATCTATACCGTTACCCACTCCCTCATATTATTTATTTAAAAGCAAATCCCAGACATCATATTTCATTGATAAATATTTCAACAAAATACATTAATTTCATGATTAATGTTTCTGTAAATAATTTTCTCTAAGATTTTCTGTACTTGGTGCCATGCACAATAAAGCCCAATTTACTTGTCTTTTTAAAGGGGATGAAAATAATGTCTGAGTATGTTTTTGTACCTTTTAAGGAAGATGTTTCCCTTTTCTTCATTTTGTCTTTATTAGGAACTATCTTTTTCTAACTGCTTAAACAAGTAAGTGTATTTGAGCACCTGCCATGTGGAAAATACTGAGTTTAACTTCATGTTACCCTTATGTGTACATGAATAGGGAACTGTATAAAAGGATTACAGTTATAAAATTAGCAGGCTGCCCCTTGGTGTCCACACTTCTGATTTAGTCTTCTTTCCATGACAACACTGATGATTGGGAACAACTGCCAGAAGGCTGGCAGTTATATGCCACACCCTCAAACACATTTAAATGTTTTTTGCCAAGGCCATTGAACACTGAAAGTAAGAAGAAACATGGAAAAGCAAGGGAAAAATCTGCCTTTTTCAGAGTCAGCTTGTTGCTCCCTGACCCTTCCACATTTTCAAAATGATGGGCTCCTTGATCCTTTGTTGACCACAGTCCACATTAGGATGGACTGTTGACAACCACAGGTGCATTATTAGAGAGCCACTGGCTTTGTAAAAGAAGACATATAACAAGTTCAGTTACTACTTAGGACTAGGTAAGAATAGCTGATCCAGGTGATTTCTTAGCATTCCAGACATAAAAAGGGGTGGCAGAGCAGAAGTTCAGTGTATGGTTATCATAGCCTAGCAACTCCACAGCCACGATAAACACAGCTCAAACCTCACTACCATAAATACCAGTGGATGTGTTTGGCACCCTCTAACTTTCTCACCACCTACTCTCTTAACCCCTTGCAGTCTGGTTTCCACCTGTTTCTGTGCCACCCCTTTCTGTGAAAACTCTGCTTTTGGAGGTTACCAGCCAAATCCTGGACATTATTTCAGTCTTTGTCTTGGTGTGTCCTTTCTTTGGTAAGTGATGTTCTCACCCCTTCTTTAAACTTCTTGTTCTATTGGCTTCTGTGATGTAAATGACTCTGTTCTGCTCAGGTGTTTCTGTATGTATCTCTTACTGCTATGGTAGCAGCTTCCTATCCCTCCATCCCTTAAATGTGGCTCCTCTATAGGCTTTGACAGTCACCTGTACTTCTCTCTTAGTACTCTCTCCTCAGCTTCAACTCTCTTGCTCCCAAATCTCTATTTCAAGCCTAACTTTATTCCTGTGCTCCAGACCCACATTTTTGGCGAATTTCTGGGGATGTCAGGTGGGCTTTGCTTACCTGAGATTTTCTACTAGTGCCCATCACCTCTAGGCTTGGACCCTCCCAGTTCAGGAGACAATCATGGCAGCAACTGAAAAGGACCATACATTCTGTGGATCTTAGAATTGACTCTGACTGCTATATATCAGGCAGGCCTGAATGGAGCCTGTGGCCCTGCGTGGCTGCAGAGTCAAACACACAGCTTCCCTCCTGGGGACATGGATGCTGCTTATTTTCTTCCCAATAACTTGACTCTCCTTCTGGGTCTGATGCCTTTTTTGCTGAGGCCCTGAAACATTGATGAGTTTTACCACATCCCTTCCCAGACAATCCAGTTTTGTTTTTTCCCAGCCCCACTAGTGCTGAGTCCCAAACTATACTGCCTGAGTCATATAAATACTGGGCTGTGAGCCACAGGGCCATTCTCCTGGATGTTCACTAGGTCTTGACCATGACCCCTTCTCAAAGTCCTGCCTTCCTCTGTGTCCAGCTGCCCCTGACTTCCTTCATGCCCTTATCACTACATGCTCAAAACTTCTGAAAACCCCTTCAGCTGTTATTTCTGGATGTGATGTCTCAGTCTTCAGCCCATCTTGCCTTTGAGTGCCATCTTTTTTTTTTTTTTTTTTTAAAGAAATGCCTTTTATTTTTTAAGTGGCTGGCTGGTAACAGGGATCGAACCCTGGATCTCGTGGTGTTATCAACACCACGCTCTAACGAATTGAGCTGACCGGCCAGCCCTTCTAGTGCCATCCTAAGTCCTCCCTGGAACTTGGTGCGGCACAAAGTCTTACCTCTAAAGCAAATTTTTAAAATGATTACTTTTATTAGCATCTTTTCTTTTTAATATTTATTCTCAACTGTGTATCATATGGGTCTAGCTTTGTTAGTGTCCTATAAAGTTAGACAAACTCTTTTGGCACACATGCTAGCCAAAGTTGTGCCTAAAATATTTTCAAACACTCACCTTGATCATGTTGCTGCATGGGAAAATGCCTTCTCATATCTTGTACCCCAGGCCACCTCCACACTTACTAGGGCACTATTGGAGGCCTTCCACAGTTACTGTCTTGAGTATTATTAATAGGGGGATTCACTCTTCTTCCTCTTCCTCCTTCACACCCATTTTAATTCAATCCTTAACTAAATAATTATTGAACACCTTGTTTTGGGAAGGCCTGTCTGTCTAGCAGGAGTTGAAACCTTGGATACCTGCAGAGGCAGGCCAGTAAATCAAGTGAAGCAGGTGGTGGTGGGGGCTGCAAAAACCTGGAGTGAGGATACCCCACCCCAAAGAAGCAGCAGCTCCTGATCTCCCCATTGCTCCCATGTGGAAAAGTGAGTCCATTGTTGCCAGATTGTCATTTTTTTCAAGAGAAGTTAGACGTCTGGGTTTTAATGTGAAATTTCCCAATTTTAAATGTTAGTAATCAGTTCAAAAACTGTTTAAACACCGAGAGCTAAAAGAACAGTTGTGAGCTGTGTGGCCTGTAGGCTGCCAATTTGAATTCTCTGCTTTCTAGAAACCCCTCCAAGACCCTCCATGTTCCTGATACCTTGAGTTTTCATGGTTCTTCCTTTTTTTCTTTGTATCCCATTATTTGGACTGCCCAACTCCATTCTCTCCATTGGTCCAAATCCTAACTCCTGCTTGCTCTATAAGATCAAACTCAAAGGCTGCTGGATGGCATATTTGGTTTTTCAGCAGCAAGAAGAAGACAGAGTAGAAGAAGCCAAAATCAGAAGTGGGTTGACAGATGGTTACATACCAAATCTTGGGAGGTCAGCCAAGGCAGGGATCATATTCTCAGTCTACAAGTCTGGGGAACAGGGATCCAGAGTACAAGAGGTTCAGTAAGTTAGGTTGAGTCCAAGCAATTATTAGGTACAGGACACCAAAGAACAGAATGGAACTTGCTAATAGTTACAAGACAATAGCTTTTTTTTTTTTTTTAAATAAAATTCTCCAGTTTTTGAAGGGAAAGAAAAAAAGAGGGCAACTAAGTTTTTAAAAAATCTAATATGTGCTAGGTATGTCTCAAAGTCATACCTCAAGTTCAGAGAGATAAATAGCTTACTCATGTCACACAGCTAAAAAATGGCACAGTGAGAATTTAGATTTTCAGTTCTTTGTGGAAACCACAACACCAGTGTTTTTCAATTTGGGCTGCATATTAGAATCACCTGAGGAGTTCAGTGCGTGAGCGTGTGTGTCTGTGTTTAGGTAATTCACCGAGGTGTTCAGAGTTTGGTTCCTGGAAAGCTTTAAAAATTTTTAGATGCCTAGGTTGTACCCCACACTAATTAAGTAGAATTTGTAGGGATAGGAATCGGCTATCAGTAGCTTTCAGGGTTCCTCAGGTGATTTTACTGTGCAGTCAAGTTGAGAACCACTGCATTCATCCCACAGTACTGACTCCTGCTTAGCAGTACTCATCAAGAAATGGTAAGCAATGTAATAAACAGGCAGAGGTTAGGGAGGCCAGTGGAACTCAGGTAATGTGATGGTAATTGACTCTCTTCGAATGAAAATGTCCTTCTGTACTCATGCCACAAACATACCCAGTCTGGGAGTCTGGGGAATAGAAAAAGAGGAACCAGTTATAGAGACTAAGCAAGTAAGATTCTTAGAAAATAGTTCTCCAGATGTTGGTTCTGGCTTTTGTTTTTGTTTTTTAACATGTACAATTCAGTGGTTTTTACCATATTCACTGAGTTGTGCTACCATCACCACAGTCAATTTTAGAACATTTTTGTGACCTCAAAAAGAAACCATATACTCTTCAGCTATCAGCCCCTCCGTTCATCCAACCACCCACCTCCAGCCCTAAGCAACCACTAATCTACTTTCTGTCTTTATATATTTCCCTATTCTGGGCTCTAGTATTGTTTTTTGTTTATTTTTTTGGTGGCTGACTGGTACAGGGATCAAACTCTGCACCTTGGTGTTATAAGCACCCATTCTAACCAAATGAGCTAACCAGCCAGCCCACTAATTGGTTTTTAAACCAGGTGCTTCATTGATGCAGGACCTAGGATCTTTATTTTTATTTGTTTTCTACTTTTACTGAAGTATAGCATATGTGCATATGAAAGCATAAACCATAAGTGGACAGATCAATGAAATTTTGCAAATGGAACTGACCCATGCACCCAGCACCCAGATCAAGAAACCAAACCTATCAGCACCCCCAGAAGTCTCTCTCATGTCTCACTCCTTCAAGGGTAACCACTCTACAGACTCCTGAGATCATCAATTAGTTTTGCTCCTTTTGAACTTTATACCAGTGGAATTATAGAATATGTCCTCTTTTGTGTCTGGCTTCTTTTATTCAACATTATGTTCGTGAGATTCACCCATATTATTGCCTTTAGTCAAGACAATCTTTTGATGTTATTAAATTCACTCAATTTCCTTTGGAACAAATTATGTGGAAGAGTTCATTGAAACAAATTCTTCAGATGATTTGCTGAATAAGTGTATTAGTCCCTTCCTGTTGCCTATAACAAAATACCTGGAACTGGGTGATTTGTAAAGAAAATGAAATTTATTGCTTACAGTTTCTGAGGTGGGGAAGTCCAAAGTCCATTCGGTGGTGGCAGCAGTGACTCAGGGGTCTCACATTGCAAGATGGTGGAAGCAGAGAGAGCAGAGAGAAAGACAGACTCTCCTCTTCTTTTAAAGTCTTCAGAACCATGCCTCTGACCACCATTTTTACTCCATTCACTACTGCATGGTCCTGCAATCCAATCACCTCTTCAAGGCTTCACCTTTCAATTACCATAATAGGATTTCACATCCTGTTAACAGTCACAGTGGAGGATAAGTTTCTAATACATAATACTTGGGGGACACATTTCAAGCTTCAATGAGTTTTGGAGGGACGTAATTCAATCCACTATAATAAGCAACTTCCTTTGGTCAGTATGAAAATAATCCATTCCTGAAGGATGTGTTTGGGAATTTAAATTCAGAAGGCTGACTGTTGAGGACAAACAATAGCATCTTGATTTTGCACAGCCGGTTGTACAAGTCATTAAATTTAAACTTCTCAAAAGACAATAACAGTATTAAACTCATAATGATTTACTACTAAGAATCACGAATAGGTTATAAACATTTCACAAATACAAGAGATGGAATTACTTATCTGCGTCTTTCTTCCTCGGATCTTTTTATTTTGGCATGTCTTTAGGAACTGATTATATCCTGTTTTTTTTCTCTTTCATATCTAATATCCAATATTGTAGACCAACCCCTTTCTTTGCCTTGGAGTGTTTAAGTATAAAACTAAACATAGAGTGGGCTGGCCAGTTAGCTCAGTTGTTTAGAGAGCAGCTTTATAACATCAACGTCATGGATTTGGATCCCAGTACTGGCCAGCCACCAAAAAATTAATTAATTAATTAATTAATCTAGGGATGAAGCAGTGTTTTTATACCTACAAAAAATGTAAGACTATGTATTCTCAATTATCTACATCAGCAGTCATGGATTGATTGTCATGCTTTTTAAGCTCTCCATCAAGTGTTTGAAAGTGCCATACAATTTACTACTAGTTTCCTTACCAATTTCTTTTCTCTGCACTCACCATTCTCAAACAAGCTAGTAGAATTCTTGCTAAACATGGCAAAGTACTTTTCACAGGAATTTGTTCCTTATGGAATTTCTTTTTATGGATCAACCAAGGTTTGCCCTTCAGAATAAAGCACAAGGAAGGTCATTGTGAATTAGGCCTTTCCTAATGTATTTGAACATTCAGGTGCCTTGGGGAGGCTCTGGAAGGGGCAAAAGGTGCAGGTTTTGTGCTGTTCCCTTTTCCAAAAATAAACCTCAATTGCCCACAGAATGATAGTAGTATGAGGTCAGTATCTTGGTTTGAGCAGCCAACCAGAATAGAAGCATTGAAAACAGAGGCTCTGTGACATTTAAAAAATACACAACAAACATAGTAACCATAAATGTGCTTTTTTTCACTAGATACTACTTCCCTGTGCCTGTAAGATTAGCAATGATGTTTAGTCCTCACACTAGAATTCTCTAAAAATGATTTGAAAAAAGTATCCCTAAGCGAATAGTCAGGCAGAAACTAATCAGTTCTACAGGTTTCTGTGAAAGTGTCACCCCAGCTTCCACTGTGATTCCTTTAAGATCTCACATTTTATAGCAGTCATCAGACCCCTGCCAGTTCTAGGGGGAAAAGGTACTGCTTTTAAATGTTTAAAAACTATATTTTCTCAGTTTATAAAGAAAAGTAGGGAGGAAATGCCGTTTATTTGTGGAAATTGAGCCTAGCTTTCAAAGATTTATATCTTCTTTGCTCACTGCTGATATAGGTGTTCTATGATGAAAGTGCTTATTTGCACAATTTTTTTTTTAGGATTTATTTACAGTGGGAAAACTTGATGAAAATTTTTCTTTAAATGCCATTTCCTCCCTTTCGGAGGTATCACACTATTGTAGGTCATGCCTTGCTTTGGACTTGATCTTGTAGTAATACCAAACATATCAGTGCTACCCTGGACAGCAGTTGTTAACCATTGTACTTTCTTTGCTAGCTCATTTTTCCTCCACCTTCAAGACAGCCCAGGTGTCATCCCTCCAGGAATTCTGAACCTCTAGCTTGATGTAATTGCCCCTTCTCTCTGTTCTCACTGTACCCTGTACAAATCTCTGCCTTATTGTGTTATAATGACATTAAAATTCTTTGAATGTCTCTCCCATTAGCATATACATTCCTTCAAAGCAAATGATTAATAAATATAATTAATTATATGACCATCATTTTATTTCTTTTAACAATCATAATATTAGCGCTTTTCCAAACTTTAGGTTTAATTAAATAATCCTTAATGGAAAATATACAGCTTTGTGAAATGCACACTATCATTATTTCGTCTACTCTTAAACAGAAACAATTTAAACGAAGGTCTAACTTTCGGAGACCTTAAGCACACTGTTGGTGCTGAGCAAATATGGACTGGCATACCCATTTAAAAAAATGGTCTCATATCCTGTTTTTGCTTTATGTGTATGTGCATGCTACCTTTCTTTTCTTCCTTCCCTCCTTTATTAACTTCATGTTGCTCTCTATTACACTAAATTTTCTTTCTTATCTTCAAAGATCAGGTCCTTGTTTATGGTATTTATTGTCACTTTATAGATTCTGGTTTCCAAGACTACCCAGAAGGAGAGTTTATTTCCCGTTATGAACCATGTGTGGAAGCCTATCACCCAGAGAAGATTGATGTCTGGGCTATATGAGCATATGGTCTAAAAATAATCATGATAGTTTACATTTTGCTTTGTGTGTCAGGCCCTGTGCCGACAGCTGTATATGCAACAGTTCTGTGAGGTAGAAAGTGCAATTATGCCTTTTTACAGATAAGGAAACAGATTCAGAGAACTGAATAACTTGCCTAGCATCTCGCATCATACACATTTCAAATGCAGAGCTGGGATTAAGAATCAAATAATAGATGTGAAAAAAAAAAAACAATAAAAAATTTATTTTGAAATAAAATAACTATGGATTAGTAGGAAGTTGCAAAGAAATGTACAGGGAGGTCCTGTGCAACCTTCACCTGAGTCCCCCAATATTGGATATTGACACTGCAAAACTATAGTACAAGATCAAAATCAGGAAATAGTTTAGCATCCCATTGTTATGGTAAGCTGAGGTAATAGATTAACAGAATTTTAGATCAGTATGACTTTTTAATAAAAATAGCATTCTTAATCTATAAAGTCTTTGTTTCAATAAATAACTTATTACCAGGATATACACTGAAAAAGAACATGGTTTAGATTATTGGTTCTTAACCATTTAGGATATAGAGCCATTTTAGAAAACAATGAAATGTGGACCTATTCAGTAAAAAAAAAAAAAAAAAAAAAGCCATAGAGACATATATACAGAATGGTTTCACAAACATTCCTTATATCTACACTCAAAAATGTGCATAGACTTTAGAGCAATATTTAAATAAATACATTTACTTAAATAGGTCTGGAAACTCTTTAACAATCCTTATTAGTGCTTTTTAAAAATATATGTGTGTGTGTATATATATCTTTTCCCAATTCTGCTTATAGAAAAACCTCCTTCCTCCCCACAAACCTTATTACTCCTCTACTTAAGGAGCTGAAAGTCTGGAATTTTCTATAGCTCTTGGTTGCTTAGAGAAAGAAAAAAAAAAAACCCCTCTGCTTCCAACATTATTGCCCTTATGAACACATTTATCTAGGACTGCTTTCTTGTGCACAAAAGGCCTTTCTTTGGTCAATAACTTTCAGTTCTCTTTCCCTTTTCAGGTCACCAGGAAGAACTTGGGTAATTTGGGGTTATGGCTCTAGAGTTAGGGGTCAAGCCCAGCTGGGATCACTGATGCCCAGCCAGATATGAAAAAGTAACTGGTAGCTCCTGTCTGTTCTGAGCCAGCTGCTGGGAGCCAGGTCATCTACTTCCACATACAGGATTCACCTAGATAGTGCGAGTCAACAAGGCACAGGGCACAGTGGCAGTCCAGGAAGAGGAGGATATAGATATAAAAAAAAGCCAGGCTTATGGTCTAACCAGAAGAGTAGGGCACATCTTGATTCTGAGGAAGATTCCCTGCCTTAGTCATAATCTTATTGGCTTCCTGCTGAGATAAAGCTTAGAGAAGTATTCTGCTGTTATGGAGCCAGAACCCAGAGTTTAGCTAGCCTAATCTCTACAAGGAAGTGGTTACACCTGGAAATGTGTGGGTGAAAAATAAGTGCTGATGCTGACACTGCATGAGGGATTGGCTGTGTTCTGCTCTTAACTGGCCAAGGTAGAAGAAAGCCATAATGCTTTCACTGCATCCATTAGCTGCATAATTTCTTTTTGGAGACCTTTTTCCATTCGGAAGTTTCACAACTACTCTTGTCTACCATCTGTTAAGTTTCTGTCTGCTGATGAATGCCCTATATTTTGCATGCAGTTGGTTTTTTACCACCCTGAATAGTTTTATAGCCTAGTTACTAAAAGAGATTAATGAAACAAATTTGCTTTAAAGGTACTACAGTAGTCCCCCCTTACCTGCAGTTTCACTTTACCAAGTTTCAGTTACTTACAGTCAACCACAGTCCAAAAATATTAAATAGAAAATGCAACTTAGAGCACAGCCTTATAACACCGAGGTCACAGATTTGGGTCCCCATACCAGCCAGCTGCCAAAAAAAAAATTTATATATATATTAAAAAAAAGAAAATTCAAGTAATAATTCATAAGTTTTAAATTGTGTAATATTCTGAGTACTGTGATAAAATCTTGCACCATCTCTCTCTGTCCTCTCTGGGAAGTGAGTCATGTCTTTGTCCAACTTATCCACAATGTAGACACTACCTGCTCCCTAGTCACTTAGTAGCTGTCTTGCTTATCAGATCCACTGTCCGGGTATTGCTATGCTTTGTGTTCAAGTAACCCTTATTTTACCTTACAATGGCCCCAAAATGCAAGAATAGTGATGTTGGCATATTGTTATAATTGTTCTATTTTATTTAGTTATTGTTAATCTCTTACTGTGCCTAATGTATAAATTATACCTTATCATAGCTATGTATGTATAGGAAAAAAACAGTATATATAGAGTTTGGTACTATCTGCAGTTTCGGGTGTCCATTGGGAGTCTTGGAGTGTATCCCCCATGGATAAGGGGAGACTACTGTATATCATTTTTCTCCTCCTCATGAATTTGACTCAATTTTAGAGAAAGACTTAGGCCACGGTTTCTCTACAGTGCCAAACAAGTATTTGATGCAAGAAGAGAATGGAGAAGGATGGACAGGAGACCTGAGGTAGTTGTCTATGACTTTATGTGGCACTGTGTTGGGGTCCCCTTATGTTGAAGGTTTGCCTCAGTTCTGTAACAGGAATTATACACATATACACACGGCCAAAAACTATGCTAAACACAATAAATAGCGTGGCCTATAACACCAAAGTCAAGGGTTCAGATCCCCATACTGGCCAGTCACCAAAAATCCCACTATAAATAATCCTCACAACAACCCTAAAAAGTGGGCTGTTTATCCATGAGGAAACTAAGGGTCAGAGAAATGAACTAACCTGACCCGTGCTACAAAACTAGTTAGTGAAGGAAATGGTCTTCAATCCCATGTGTTTCATGCTGCTATATTTATGTGAAGAATTTGCTCCTCAGCTCTGACATCTCTCAGTACAACCCCCTTCTCTCCCCATGAGGAAATCTGGCTCAGGGACACATTTTCACACTAACTTAGTCTGTAGGAGACTGACGAACAAACCTGTAGAATTCCATTTCATAAATCAATATATGCCTTCGCAATAAAATATCCACTGACTAGGCCCTCTCTCCTGTCACAGTTCTTGGTGAGCATTATGTCAAAGAAGAAAGAATTGGATAACCTGGAGGCATCTCATATCCACACTGTAAAGCTTGAAGGATTAAACATGCCCTGCAGCCCAGTAATAGCTAGAATATTCTTGTGTGACGAATATAGTCTTCCCTGGACTGTAGGAGATA
This sequence comes from Cynocephalus volans, assembly GCF_027409185.1. Classification (NCBI taxonomy): domain Eukaryota; kingdom Metazoa; phylum Chordata; class Mammalia; order Dermoptera; family Cynocephalidae; genus Cynocephalus; species Cynocephalus volans. The sequence continues at coordinate 64,780,009 of NC_084468.1, read as the reverse complement.
AACACTGGTGAAATTTTTCCTCTTTTCAAAGTCATTTTCTGGACTCCGGGCAAATCAGGGCAGACTACTCCTCATTTATTTTGACTTCCTTCCAATGCCTATTCTTGTCTTCATAATCCTTACTTATATGGGGCAGGTGACCCCTAAACATGCATGTTGTTATCTTTCACACACTTACTTCATTGGTAAAATGGTGGTAATGAACTTGAATAATCTTTTAAGATTCAGTAAAGTTGAAAATGGCGAAATGAGAGGGTGTAGAGGAAAAGCCTTGTAAATTAAAATGTCAGATAAGTCTTTTCTGCTGAACTTACAATAAAAATCAGGAATCAGATAATATAATTCTAGTAATTTTACTCTTGAAAATTCGGGGGGGGGGGTGATAAAAAAAATCCACATGCTGAATTTGATTCCTTTCTTTTCCCTTTTTTTTTTTTTTGGATTAAGAAAAATTATCAGAATCATCCCCTGATCCCTTTGGCAGCATCTATTCTTCATCAACATCAATTATTAGATTTTTGTGTGATTTGTCTGATTTCTCCTTTATTCATTTGTTTTGTTTTACCACTTATATTTTCTGATGGTTTGACGTGGTATGTATAGTCAGATGATATAAATGTTTATATGTTATGAGAGAGAAGGGAGACAGAGCTGAGAGAATGAGAAATTATAACATTCCCTTCCCTTAGGCACTAAGGCAATGCCTTGTTTCATAAATTTTTTTATTTGAAAGTAACATATGACCAACAATGGAAAGGTAGGAGGTACAGAAAAAACATTAAGCCAACCAAAAACATGAAACATGTTCCTACTTAAAAGAAAATTGAATACCATATTTTTTACTTAAGATCTTATCATAAACATGTTTGACTTAAGATTGAAACATAAGTATGTAACATAAACCCGCATTCTTTTTTTTTTTGCAGCTGGCTGGTATGGGGAACGTATTCTTAAATATTTAAATTTACAGCTTTAGATGTTGTATTAGTTAGTTTTCTGTTGCTTATAACAGGATACCTAAAACTGGGTAATTTATAAGAGACAAATTTATTTCTTACAGTTTTGGAGATTGGAACACATTTGGTGAGGGTCTTCTTTTTGGTGGAGACTATCTGTAGAGTCCCATAGTGACCAGTGTATCACATGGCCAGAGGCTAAGCAAGAGCATGCGCTAATGTGCTCCTCCTTCCTCTCCTTAGGAAGCTGCTAGTACCATTCCTATAACCCACTAATCCAAAGTCATAGTCTTCATGGTCCAATCACTTTTTTTTTTTTGGGTGACTGGCCAGTATGGGGATCCAAACCCATGATGTTGGTGTTTTAAAGCTGTGCTCTAACCAACTGAGCTAAACAGCCAGCTCCCCAATCACCTCTAAAAGGCCCCATTTTTTAAGTACCATATTGGGGATTAAGCTCCCTGCATGAGCTTTGGAGATGACAAACACTCAAACTACAACAGAAGTAGATGTGTCAAGTACATGTGTCATAGTTCATTTAACCATTCACTATTGTTGGATATTTAAGATGCCTCAAGTTTTTAAATTATGATAAATGTTTAAACAACATCCTGATGAACTTGTTAGCACATATCCTAAGTGGGATAAATACCCATAAGTGAAATTATTGGCTCAAAAAGTACAGACATTTTAAAGCTTTTGATATATATGGCCGAATTGCTTTTATATTTTATTTTTTGGACAGCTGGCCGGTGCAGGAAAATTGCTTTTTTAAAGGGATAAATTAATCTTAACTTCCAACAGAAATGTACAAAGGTGCTTCTTTTGCACATTGCATGTTTTTATTTAAAAAATATTTGTCAGCTTATTTTGGCTTTCCATTGTTTCATTTTAACAGCTCTCCCTACAGGTTTAACTAATACTGTGTCCTTTTTTCCTATTAATTGGATACCTTTACATGGATGGTTAGGATTTCTTGTTGATTTCTTATCAAGTTTTATTAGTACTATGACTCAAATTTGTGGCAAAAATGTACAAATACATAGCTTGTTTTTACTTGGGTTGTATCTTTATAACTTTTGTACTAATTTATTGCCTCAAAACTTAGAAAGTAATTTCCCATCCACCTAATCATTGAAAAAAAATTAAGTAGACCTATGTACTAACGTAAAATAATGTCCGAGTTATACTGTTAATGGAAAAAAGTATCCTGCAAAATATGTTTATGTATGTATACATATATGTTATTTTTTGTCTTGGTTTTTTTTTTTTTTTTTTTTTTTTTTGTGGCAGCTGGCCAGTATGGGGATCCAAAACCATGACCCTGGTGTTATAAGGCTGTGGTATAACCAACGGAGCTTACCAGCCAGCCCCTATACATATATATTATTCAAAAAAATATTTTTTGATTGTCTCCATTTGTGCCAGAGAGATACAGCACTGAGCAAAACAGACAAAATTGGAGTCCTTATGGAATTTTATTGCAGAGGCTAACAATTTTTAAAAAGCCCACCAAGTGATGTAATGTCAGGGAGTAACAGTGCTGTGAACAGAAGTAGAGCAGGATAAGGGATGGAGAGTGCCCAGGCTCCTTTTGATTCAGTGGTCAGAATACACCTTTTGAATGTGGCATTAAATCAGAGAGTATTGAATGAAGTAGCTAGTATATTATTTTATTTATTTTCTATAAACATATGGGTAGGAAAACATTTGGAAGTACATTCACCAAACTTCTGTATTCACCACCCTCATTTTCTTTTTTTGGTGGCTGCCAGGTACACGGATCCAAACCCTTGACCTTGGTGTTCTAATACCACAATCTAACCAACTGAGTTGACCAGACAGCCTGTTGTATTCACCTTCTCAGTGAATATTATCTATGGCTATTTTGTCACCCAGACCAAAACTAGCAAAATGTGCTATTGTAGACTTCTCCCTTACTCTCCATATTTTTGCTCCCTATGTAGTTTTCAAATTTCTTTTCTTCTTGCCATTGTCTTCTCTTTGGTCCTTGTCACGTTTTGTCCTTTTTCACTTTTTAAAAAGGTGTATTTATTTTTATGTGCCAAATAATGTAAAATTAAAATGTGTAACAGGAGAGCCAATTTGGTGGGGCTTCCACTGGCCAAATTGGGAACGATTTGAGCAATAAAATAAATATTGATAGCAAAATTTATTTAATAAATTATAAAATAGGAATCTATGATTTCACCCTTATATAAATAAATGAATGAAAAAATAAGTGGGAAAGGAGGAAAGGTCTTTATTATAGTAGAATTCCAGCTAATGAATATAGGAAGAATGATGGAATTAGAAAAATCTTGATTTGGTAGCCATCACAGCAAAAATTGATTCAGTCAAGAATCATCAATGGATGATAAAACTGGTGGGTGAAAGTATGATAAGTATGTCCATGGTCTCAGAGTATGACCCCACACTATATACCTATTAATTACAAAGGGAAAAATAATAACTTTACACTGGAGAATCACAAGGAATGGGACAAATGGATGTCATGTGCCTCCTGATAGGATGCACTGAGAAGGATGTAACAGTGCTTCTCTGATATTCGTTAAAAGTACGTAACTTAGATATGATACAAGGAAATAGAGATTACCAGATTGAGGGGCATTCTTCAAAGTAGTTGTCCTATACTCTTTAAAAATAGTAAACTATAGTTGAGTTAGTTAGAGCATGGTTGTATAACCGATGGTCAAGGGTTTGGATCCCCAGCCACCAAAAAAATAAAAACACCACAAAAACAAAAGAAACAAAACAAACAAAAACATTAAACTCAGAAAAGAAAGGCTGAGAAACTACTTCAGACTACAGAGGACTGAGGTGATATGATAACTAAATGTAATTTGTAATCCTGAATCGTATCCTGGATCAGAAAACAATTTTTTTCCCTTTTGCTATAAAGGGTATTAATTGGACAATTGATAAAATTTGAATCTGTAGATTAAATTATTGTATCAATGTTAATACCTGACTTTGATAATTATACTGTGGTTATATAAGAGAATGTCTTTGTCTTTTCAGAAATACACATTGTGGGCTGGCCGGTTTGCTCAGGTGGTTAGAGCACAGCCTTTTAATACCAAGGTCATGGGTTCAGATCCCCGTACCAGTCAGCCACCAAAAGAAACAAAAGCCAAAAAACAAAGTAGAAATGCACACTGAAGTGTTTAGGGAGTAAAGGGACATCATGGCAGGAAAAAAAAAAAAAAAAGAGATTTAAATAGGGTCTCCTCTAGATATTTATTTATGGGTAGAAGTCATATGGCAATACACGAGTATTTTGGCATAATGACCACTTACAGGTTTTTTTTTTGAAATTACTGGATTCATTCATTCAGTAATCATTGTTGAGTGCCAACGTATCAAGCACAGTACCAGGCACAGGATGCTGTCAAAACAATTGAAAACTAGTGTCCTCAGGAAATTGGTAGTCTACTGGGAGAGGAGAGAAAGAGAGAGGGAGATAATTAATAAGAATGATAAAGCAAATGTAATAAATATTAACATTTGAGAAATGTAAGTGAAGGACATGTGGGAATTTTTTTACTGTTTTTGCAACTTTTCAGGATCTATGAAATTATTTCAAAATAAAAAGCTAAAAACATGTAATCTAAAAACGATTAGAAAGAGAAGAATAAATTGAAAGACAATAGGGCCGGCCCCGTGGCGCACTCGGGAGAGTGCGGTGCTTGGGTGCGCAGTGGCGCTCCCGCCACGGGTTCGGATTCTATATAGGGATGGCAAGTGCGCTCACTGGCTGAGCGCGGTGTGGGCAACACCAAGCCAAGGGTTGCGATCCCCTTACCGGTCACAAAAAAAGACAAAAAAAAAAAAAAAGACAATAGAAGGTAATCTCACTAGACTAGAGAGTTTTATAGGCAACTCGTTAAACTTGTACCTATATTACGCCACAAGAAAAAATCTCGACAAATTCCAAAAGGCACAAAAATGTACCTGCCACACTCAGAGACCTTAATGCACTAAAACTAAAAAGCACAAGTAGAAAGTTTAAATTTAAAAATCCAAACTATTTAGACATTCTCAATCAACTCTCTTTAAACAATAACTGAGTCAAAGAAGAAATCTAAACTATGTTTCCAGACTATTCAGAAAACAATAGCAAGTAAAACCTATGGTATGTGGCCTAAACTACTGGCAGGGGAAAATCCACAGCCTTAAAAACTATTGTTATTAATCAAGAATGAATAAAAATAAACAAATCATAGGGCCGAGCCCGTGGCGCACTTGGTAGAGTGCGGCGCTGGGAGCGCTGTGACGCTCCCGCCGCGGGTTCGGATCCTATATAGGACTGGCCGGTGCACTCACTGGCTGAGTGCCGGTCACGAAAAGGACAAAAAAAAAAAAATAAACAAATCATATACTGTTCTAGAAGTTAGTGCAAAACCAGCTGGATCTGAGAAGAAAACAAGTATTCTTCCTCCATGGAACTGACAGAGGGGTGTGTGTGTGTGTGTGTGTGTGTGTGTGTGTGTGTCGAGATTAAATTATAAATTCAGAATTCATTGTTATGAAGGAGAACTACAAAGTGCTATTCAATATCTCTAGTATAATGTTACTTAACAGTACCTTCTATTCTAATTGTTTCCCTACTTTCTCTGACTCTCCCTTTTTCCATCTCTCTCCATGTGTTTTTTCTCTTTTTCCTCTTCCTCCTTCTCTCTGTCTCTCTCCCAATTCTCTGAAGACACTGTTTCAGTAATTTTTGCCTTATCCTGAGCCTAATCCTCTGCTTGATAAATTGGTACTGAATGAATGAATCCAGTTTTAAAGAATCCTGCAAGCTATTATTAAGTACACACTCTGTCAGACAATCTGTAGGTTGCCATTTGACTTCTATTTATAAAAAACACTGTAGAAGAGAACATAGGAACTATATAATATATACGAGTACAAAATAACTTCAGAATACAGCTTAGACAAGCTAGTAGACCATTTAAACAGTATTAGGTAAATTGAAATTTTTAGAAGGGTGGTTTGTATAAGGGAAAATCATACATAATTTCACCTTTAGAATGCCATAGTGCAATATTTCATTATGGGTACTTGAGGAAATAAGTGGATGCAATTTACTTGGATTATTCACAGAATTTTGATAAAGGTTTACATGCAAGGCCTTGGGGTGGGAATGTGATTGGAGTGTCAGAGGAGGAGCTGGAGTGGTATGAGAGAAAAAGTAGTAAGAAAAGAGGTGGAAGTAAAAGATAAGGACTAGATCAGGTAGGCTTTTATAGGCTATTATAAGGAGCTGAGATTTTGTGTTGCCTTTGGAAGATTTTGGGAATGTCATCTGATTTATAGCTCTAAAGGATCTGGCTGCTGTGAGAATGGCCTATAGTCGTAGTGGAAACATCGAGACCAAGTAGAAAGCTGTTGTAAGAGACAATGGTGGCCTGGACTACTATAGTAGCAGCAATAGTGATGCAAAGTGTTTAATCCAGAATAAATATTGAAGGTATAGGGAAGAAATTTACTGAAGATTGACTATATGGCATGAAAAAAAGAGAGGAATCAAGGATGCCTTAAAGGTTTTTGGCCTGAGCCACTAAATGAACACAATACTGGCTCCCTGCCTAGTCTCTGGGAATGCAGTTGCTTGGTGGAAGCTCTGTTTGAGAGGCAGGGAGATTAGTTAGGATGCTACTGCAATCATCCTGGAAAGATGAAAGGGGCCTGAATCTTGGCAAGGCTATAAGTATGGCATGGCATTCAGAGGACACAAACTTGAGAGACATTTATGAATAAAAATCGCCACTTAGGATAATAGGTTAGGGTTATTTACTAAAATTGAAGATAGCTGAATCTTTTTCCCCCCTATTTCTGTTTATTGGTACCGGGGAAAAAAGATTCAGCTATCTACAATTTTAGTAAAAACCCTAACCAATCTGTTTAACAAGCCCTCCAGGTGATTCTGATGCACATTAAGGTCTGAGAACTACTGTTATAAATAAATTTTTGCACCTGTGCACCAGGATACATCGTGTAGAATATTTATAACAGCATTACACATAAGAACCCCAAACTGGAAACAATAGAAAAATAGAGAATATAAGTAAATTGTGGCAATTAATACAAGGAAAGTATTCTATAGCTTTCAGTTAAGGGTATGGACTAAGGAAGGCAGACTGCTTGTGTTTGAATCACAGCTCCATTGAATAGTACCTGTGTATCCTTGGGTAAATTTCTTGAGCTCTGAGAGCCTCAATATACTTATCTGTAAAACGGGCATAAAAATAGTAACTACTTCATGGGGTTATTGTGAGGCTTATACGATTACATAAAGTGATTAGAAGAGTGCCTGGTACATAAGCGTTTGACTTAAAAGGGCAGTCTGCATGTAATGTATTATGATACTTTAAAGAAAAAAAATCTCAGGTTCATTTCATAAAAGTAATGGTCTGTCCTTTTATTTTGCATATAACAAAATGATTAAGCAGTCTAAGGTAAATACAATGTAGATTTCGGAGGCATAAATGTTGTCATTGCCTCTGTGAGCCTGTTTTCCCATGTGTAAAATACCTTAAAATTACTCTAAGATGCAAAAGTTATCTAAGGCACAAAGTGGCTTCCTTGACTACAGAAATATGGCTTTTTCCATTAATCAAGGTCATGGGTCCGTCTTCCACAGCTATGCCCCAGGGGCAAGTCTGGGCCTACATCTAGGACAGGACTGATATTTACTGGGACTTCAAGCCTTTTAGTTTTATTATGCAAAATGCTTAGTATGTATTTAGCAATGTTTAATAAATAAGGAGCACACAAAGAAAGTCTTTTTCCCTCTGTAGAGCTCACACCATATTTTTCCGGTACAGCAGGGTTTAGCACTCAGTATGCCTGAAATATAAATTGCTTTGGACTGTTAGGATGACTATGACCTCGGTAAGGCTTAAAACCTCCATTCCTAGAACGGGTTAATAAACACTATAGGTGAGTTTAGTGTGCACACTGCTGAAACCGCCGCTGCATTTTTTGCTCATCTACTTAGTTCAGAAAGATTACTAAATTCCCTCCCTCTAAACATTAACAATCAAAAGGGACCAGGAATAGCAGCCCGCAGTAGACCCTGTGTTGCAGCCAGCTGACTTCTGGTCGCACGATTTGCAAGAAAGGCAGCGAGACCAAAGCCTCGGGGAAGGAGAGAGGCAGCCCTCTTGTGACGTCAAATCAGCGGCCTCTAGCCCCGGCTTTAGGCCGGTTCCGGTTCCCCGGGTTTCCGGGCGCGACTGTACGCGAGCGCGGCGACGTACTGCGCGTGCTCCGCAGAGGGACGCGAGAAGGATGGGTCTGGCTTGCGAAAAAGAAGCGCGATTGGCTGGCGTTGTGCTGGGGGTTCCCTGGCCCTTTCAGCAGGGGTAAAACAATAAGAGGTGGCGGTGGCAAAGGGGGCGGGACGTCCGTGTTCCTTGTCGCTCGCCGCAGCCTCAGGCGCCCGGGAATAGGTGGTTGTGAGGGAAACGAGCTTGTGGCTCTTCGGCTTCCGAGGTTTCAGGTTTGTCGGAGGGAGGGGGAGACGAGCGAGAAGAATCCGCTGTAACCGATCCTCGGTGACTCTCCCGCTGACCTCCGCGCGACGTACTCGCCGCCGCTGTTGGTTGGAGGTGCGTACGGGGGCCGGGAGGGGAGTTCTGTGTGGTGGTCGGAAGGGGACATTCCCTTCGCGCTCCGCGGCTCGAGGCAACCGTCCTGTGCTTGGGCCCCGGTGTCGGAGGTGTCGCGGCAGAGACACATTGTTCTTGCCGGCTGCCTACCCTGCCGTGTGTGCTTGAGAGAAGCCGAGACTTTCCCCTCAGGTGAGGGCTGGGAGGCCGCGTGGGAAGGGAGGTGACCAGCGCGCGTCGTGCGGACGGAGGGCTCGGAGGGCACAGGTGGGGCTGGGGTTTGTTGGGGATGAGGTGGGAAGGGGGACGCAGCGTCTTCCGAAGGCGCGCTGATGGAGGCTTGACGTGGGCAGTCGGGGAGTGGGCTTTCTGGAGAGGACGTTTTAAGGTGGGGAGTCCATTAGCCTGGTCTCCGCCTCGTTTGCGGCTCTTATTCCCGGTTCCTTGAGAGTGGGGAGGCAGGCTATGGCCGCCCCGCCCGTGGGGGAGGGGAAAAGAGGTTGTGTCGGCGGAGGCAGAAGCGACGCAGATGCGAAAGTAGCGGCCTCCGGGCACCATTTCTGCGCACGGAAACAGAATCCGCGTTTGAAGGAAGGCGCCGCTTCGCTCACCCAGCGCCTAGTGTTGCAGCGTCTTTGACCACCCGCCCCCCTTTCGGGTTTATCCGAAAGTGTTCGGGTGCCAGGGCTATAATGTGCGCCTTCTTCGTCTCCTTTTTATGCTGACGATCCCTTATTGACCCAGGAATAGAAAAAGTGTTCGAGAGCTTTGGGGAAGGGGATTCTGTCTCTTCCCCCACTTTTTTGGGGGGGGGGGTGGGTGGAGGCAGGGACAGAGGCATATACGCCTCCTTAGATTGTGTTGATTTTGTTAGTCTAATTTGATTGAATTTTCCCTGCGTCTCCAAAATCAGATTTCTTAAGAAAGCCCTGTGCCGCTTTGGGGTGTATATAAATTTGCGTCTACAGTTGTATCAATTTTTTCCCCTAAGGTAAACCTAATTTTTTAACGGATTTTTTGCCCTCTTAAAAGCACATGTACCGAAGCTGGGATAGCGAAGTTGTCCCCCTCTTTTTCGCCTGTTATGATAGTTGTGGTATTAATTTGGGTTAAGACACTGAGTTTAGGTTTCAGGCTCCATACCTCGTACTATTCTTTCAAACGTTAGCATTGCAATACCTGGATCTAAGATCCATTAATTGCAGTTAGGGGAGCTTCATACGCTAGAGCGGAAGATGATGGCAGTTCGTTTTCCAGCTCCATATTTGGCAGTTAATATAGCCTTAGGCATGTTAACAGTTTCTGAGTAAACTGTTTGGCCCTGTTGGTATCCGGTGGTCCTTTTGATATCCAAGGTTCCTGGTCTTGAAAAACAGAAGGTATGAATAGTTTGAATCTCTTAGGATGGTACTGTTTCTTTGGTGATATTATCTTACCTTTTCCTTACCTTTTAGGATTAGTCATGAGTGTCGTGTTATGATTTAATCTCTACAAGCTGTTTAGTTCTGAAAAGCTATCACGGAATTTTAGGGAGGATAAGGATCTCGAATGGATTGGTTACTGTCTAAGAGGTGTTATGGTTCAGGTTGAATTTTCAGAGTTGAAGTATCAGTAATGGTAAACAAGCATCAAGAAGAACATCAAGTGTGGAATGAACCAGAATGCTTGTGGAGTGGGTGGGGATCAGAAGTAGAAGGGTAAAGAAGAAAACAAGTCATTGTATAATTTGATAGACTAACTTACTAGCTTAACTGTGTATTCAGTTAGCAGCTGAGCAGTTGACCGGTCAGCAGGCAACTAACTCCTGGTTTGAAGGAAGAGTTAGTTGGCACTGTTGGTAGCCGGAAATATTCATTATCCATATTTGACTTATGAAATATCAAAAATTGAATATCAGTTACTAACAGTTTGCAAAACTAATAGTGTATATTCTTAACAGCTTCCTTATCCTGTAGAATTATTGCTGTTTATTACCCATCAGGATCGGAAAATCTTTTCTAGGTTGCTTTAAAAAGACTTTTTTCCCCACATATTTTATGTTGAGTGGGTATGAAGACGGTGAATGACCTCTTTTCAATGCTGATTTTGAAAGGCACAAGCTTAAGGGTTGCTTCTGAACTTAAATTCTGTAGAATTTAATCGACATACATGTCCTAGTTACTCACCACTGGTAGACACTTGTTTAATAGCTGAAAGAACAAATTGGTTTTTCTCCCAGAACCCCTAGCCTGGCTTCAGAAGCAATAGAATCAGTTTCTTGACTGTTATGTCTCAGCCTGTTTTTATCTTTTAATTTCTGGGTATTTTACCCTACTTTGATACCCCGTGTTGGAAATAACTCTTTTTGATTTGCTTTTGTGACTGTCCTTTTATATTTCTTTGCTTTTTATTCCTCCCAGCAGTTTCAAATAAGCTAACAGTAGGATTTTAAAAATTAATTTGTTGTATTCTTGGTTCCTTGGCTGCTCTTCCAAAGCAGTTGCTCTTAACCAGGTGTAATTAAAACATCACTGGAGGCAGGAGACGTGGTTTCAAATCCTCTTATAAGTATAACTGAGAGATCGTGAACTCTTTTTCCTCAGGTTCTCTAAACATCGGTTTCCTTTTCTGTAAATGAAACTAGTACCCTATTTCAAGGAGATAAAGGAACATGTAAGTTGTGAAACTTTAAAGCATAAGATAAATACATGCTTTTATTTTTGTGGGACAGCATTTCCTCTTCTTAATGCTTGGTCAATTTTAATAGCTTCTGAACTTCAGAACTTGCCTACTTACCTTTGGGGCCTGAGAAAAGACTAGGATTAGTCCATAATTCCTTTTGTTATTTATTTCTACCACTATGGTTCTTATATCTTGTTTGTGAAGCTTTCAGTCTGTTGTCTGCCACATCAATTGAAGGTCACTGCTCTCAAAAGGTATAGTGCTGTTTTGTTAAAGTCACTTTAAACAAAGACCATCTGGAATTTTGGAAAGCTCCAATGTTAATATGGAGTTAGCAGTTGAAAATGAGTCTAGTTTGTGGCTTAATGAGAGTAGGCCTGGGCCTGACTAGTGTAAGCCCAGCTATGAGTGAGGGGCTCCAGTATCCTATAGTGGAGATGAGCTGTGTCCTAGCACAGACATGTCCTTTGGTAAGAGTTTCTGGTACAGAGAACTGTATTCTGTTATTAGAAGTCTTATTCTTTTTATAAGAAGATGTAGTACATAAAACTCTGGGGCCACAAAATTACTTTCCTATTTTGTTTTGGTTTCCTGACTTTTTTTTTTTTTTTCTTAAATAGGATGGCATGGTTTCTTCTTAGCAGTGTTCATTTTTAAACTTTTCCTGTAGATTTAGCCATTTTATTGCTATATGAGTAATGGAGAAGTTCTTTTAATAAGAGGGGGGAGAGATGCCATTTCAGAGATCCCTGAGATTAATGAGAATTAACGTAATACAAAATTATTTTGCTTGGATTACCTTGTCTCTTCTATTTTAATCTGCTCTGATAATTATTTTGCTATCTATAGTGGATTTAAAAGTTAATTCTTTTTTTTTGCCTAAATGTGTACATTGCTTTTACATTAGTGAAATCATAGTTATTTGTAAATTTTATTGTGTTTTTCAATGTTTTAGATTTTGTGATCTGTGACAATATTTTAATGACTGCACATGAACCATCAACTAATCTTTCAAAGTTTATCTCTAAGAAATGTTACAGTTGGAGAGCGTGTATTAGGATCTAGGCAATAAGTTTTCCTTTATTACTCTTTCAGTTCATAGCTGATCATTTTAAATTCTAGCTTGGTTTTTTTTACTAGTTTGTTCCCCTACTCAACCTCATCAATCCTGTCTTCAACTAGTTGGTAATATTTAAGCATGCTCACACTTTATCTTTTAAATTATATATATATTTTTTAATTAAATTAAATTAATTTATTTATTTTTTGGCAGCTGTCCCATACAGGGATCAAACCCTGGACCTTGTTTTTCAGAGATACTGTCAGTAATGTAGGCAAATGGCAGTGATTACTTTTTAGTTTTACTAGTAGTGCTAAATAAATTTTCACACTTTTTAAAATGTGTATTCTAGAGCCATGTTTTCTAACCAGTACCATGTATGTATTAAATGGTTCTCAGAAACTGAATGGAAATTGAAAAATATGGTTTTAAAAATTACGTTAATATTTTCTTTGTAACATACAGACAATAGTCATAGAGTAAGAGTTTATGTACCCCTTTTTTCCCTAGAACTATAACTCAAGTGTTTGTTTCAGTATCATGCTTTTTTTCAAAAGATGAGATTTGTAAAACATTCCATAATTTGAGATTATTGCTTAACTTTTGTAGATGTTCATCTACATTTATAATTCCTATTTTTTCATATTTTTAGTGAGTGCATGGTATCAGTATTAATTTGATAAAACTGCCAAATGACAGTCTTCAAAGGTTGTAACAATTTATATGTCTGCCAACACTGTATGTGAAAGAGCTCATTTTTCTTAAATAGGTAAAAAGTGGTATATTTGAATAAACTGCCCTTTTTTAGACTATTGAATATTGTTAATTACAGGGTACCATGTTTCTCTTACAAATACTTAATATACAGTAGAATCTCCATAAACGTTAAATCTCCATCACCTCAGAAGTTCCTTCATACCCCTGGTAGTTATTCCTCATACCCCTTTATGGTAATTTCCTTCCTTTTACCTTCAGCCCCCCTGATCTGATTTGTCCCTGTGGTTTTGCTTTTTACAGAATGTCATATCAGTAGAATCCTAAGTATTATTAGCCTTTTGTGTCTGACTTCTTTAGTTTAGAATGTGATGCCTTTGAAACTTGTTCATGTTGTTGCATTTATCATAGTTTTATTGTTGAGTAATGTTTAATTTTATGGATTTACCACAGTTGTGTTTATTCTTTCACCTGGCTAATGGACATTTGGATTGTTTCCAGTTTGGGGGTATTTGTTGATAAAGCTTCTGTAAACAACATATAGTTCTTTGTGTGGACATAATGCTTTCATTGCTCGGTAGGCATGGGATTGCTAGGTGATTTGGGTTGTATATGTTTAATTTTATAAGACACCGCCATACTGTTTTCCAGTATGTACCCTTTTTTTTGGTTCCTACCAACTTCTTGACATCCTTGCAAGCACGCTGGTGTTTTAGATTTTTTGTGTTAACTATTATAGGTGTGTAGTTTTATATCATTGTGGTTTTAATTTGCGTTTTTCTAATGATTAGTGATATTGATCATTTTTTCCTGTGTTTATTTGCCACCTGCATGTCTTGGTGAAGTATATATTCAAATCTTTTGCTCATTTTTTAATTGGATTCTTTGTTTTCTTAAGTGAGAGTTCTTTATATATCCTGGGTACAAGTCTTTTATCATATACATATTGTACAAATTTTCTGACTTGTCTTTTTGTTTTCTTAGTGATGTCTTTGAGTAGAAATTTTAAGTTTTGATGAAATCCAATTCATCAGTTTTTTATTTGTGCTTTTTGTGTCTTATCTAAAATCTTTGCTTAACACAAGATCACAAAGATTTTCTCCTGTGTTATCTTCTAGAAGCCTAGAGTTTTAGGTTTTACATTAAGGTCTGTGTTCCATTTGTGAGCTAATTTTTTAAGTGCACGGTGATATAATATTCATAAAGTATAGAATTTGTTACAGGTGTGAGAAGTGTAGTGGGGAATAAATTTGAAAGGTTGATTATGCGATGTATGTACTACACATGATATAGGAGGTTGGAAGACTTGAGGAAGAACTAAAAGGTCTGATTCAATGGAAATGAAAAGGAGGGGACAAATTGCAAGAGACTTTAGTTGTCAGGATTTCACAGTTTGAATGGCAGGCCTTAAAGGGGGCAAGTCACTAGGACTGATCTTTCCAGCCAAGAAGAATGGACACCATTAACAGACATAAGGAAATAGCTTTCTTTGTACAGGGTGTCTTAGTCAGTTTTCTGTTGCTTGTAACAGAATACTTGAAACTGAGTAATTTATTTAAAAGAAAAAGGAATTCACTTCTTACAGTTTGGGAGGTTGGGAAGTCCAAAATCAAGGAGGTGCATCTGGTGCGGGCTTTCTTCTTGGGGGACTCTCTATCTACAAAGTCCCTAGGTGGTGCAGGGCATCACATGGCCAGAGGGCTGAGTGTGCTAACAAGCTCTCTTCCTTTCCTTATAAAGCTACCAGTCTACTCCCATGATAACCCTTTAATCCAAGAATGGACATGCCCTCACTATCCAATCACCTTTTAAAGGTCCCACCTTTCAGATACCATATTGAAGATTAAACTTCAACATGAACTTTAGAGGGGACAAACATTCAAACCGCAGTAATTGGGTTACCTATGAGGTCATGTGTGGGTATTCAGCAAGTGGTTAGAAATGTAAATTTGAATTTATGGTAGAGACTGGATATAAATTTAGGTAGACATGAGAAGTGATACCATTAGAATATCTGAAATTGTCAGGTTAGAGGACAGAACTTTGAGGACTTCCGCATTTTGGTAGGAAAGTTGCCTTATATAACTCTCAGAGAGTTAGGAGGTGGTCGACAGTGATAAAACAGACAGGTGGAGGACTAAGAAGTCATTGGATTGTTGACAAGAATTGTGAGTTTTCCAGAGAATTGTATTCAAGGCAGAGCTCAGTTATGATATTTGAGAGGGGAGTGAAAGAAAGAGAGGAGGGAAGACTAAGACAGCAGGTGCACAATTACTAACTTAGGGTAAAATATGATTAATAACGTCTGTGATAAAGGCCCAAAATACTTTGAGAGTTGAGAGGAAAGATTCAGATTTCTTTTGAGGAATAAGGAAAGATTATCAGGGGGCAGTATTCTAACTGGGCCCAGATGAATGCATAGATAGGGTTTCAATCATTACAGAGAGGAGGATGTAGAATTAGTATTGGAGCAGAAGTCAGAAGGCCTGGTTTTGTTAACAGACTTCTAGAATCTGCACTGGAGTGACATACTCTCACTTTTTTGTACATAGTTTTTGGCACAAGTCTAGCTGCCTGCCCCCTTTCAAAAACAAACTGCTCAAGAGTCAAATGTTCGTGAAAATGGAAGTCAGCTTTTATTTGGGAATACTGGTGACCCAAGGAGAGATTTTTACTCCATAAACCTGAAGGAGAATGGTCAGACTAAAGCCATCTCCAAGAGTCAGATTTATGAAGTTTTATTATTTTTTTAAACTTTTTAATTTTTTTAAAATTTAGAGAATACTTTATTAGTTTCTGTAATTAAACCCATGTATATAAGACCTTACATATTTAATACAGTGTGTTGCCCCTGTACAAATGAACAAAAATTAAGTTTAATGTTTCTAGATCAGTATGGCTGTTAACTTCTGTACAATGCCAACTCAACAAGGTAGACTGGGATACTTTTTCCAAAGTTGACAGCACAGTTAAAGTTTATGGAGGGGTTTTAAAAGAGGGGGTTGAAGGAGAAGGGTACATGGAAAATGAAAAGCAGGAGGGAGGGAGACGTGAGCCATGGGGACTCCATGCAAAGGAAACAGGTGCAAGGTCTCACCAAGGCTCCCTCTGGTTCCTGCTCCCCTCCTTCCTGTTGTCTCAGGGTCCTACTGGAGGGGTGGAATCAGCGTAGCTTTACTGATGTCTTTGTTTCCCAGGATCTGGATAGTTATGTGCAAGCCTGCAGCTCCATGCTGACTGAAAAACAACTTCACATCCATGTAAATAATGTCATCTTGCCCCCTAACCAATGTTCAGAATATCAAATAACTGTGGGAAAGGAGGGAATTCAGAGAAATGCATGCCGAGAAGAAAAAACTGTGTACTTTTAAAGTCTTGTAGAGCCCATGTGGTTTTAGTTCCCATCTCATTCCAACAGTATGATTCTTTTGCTATATTTCTGCTAAATTGTTCAATTAGTCTCTGGAACACCTGCAGTGACTGGCTTCTTATGAAGTAGCTCTATTTGACATTTGAACAACTGTTTATTCTTGCATTATATTGAACACAAATCTACCTTCCTGTAATTTCTTTTCACTATACTCATTCAGAACTGACAACTTGTTTTGGACATTACATTCATATTAATGTAGCCTGAGATTGTTTGATTTGGAGGCAGCCCCATTATACTAGTGATTCATTGAACTAAAAAAAGTAAACAAAAAACCTAAGTATTTCTAAGCTGAAGTTTTAGTCAAGGGAGGAAAAGAAGGTGATAACTTCGGTTTATATGTTTTCAAAAAGTCATTTTGAAATTGAGGAAATCTAAGCATATTGTAGGATATGAAACCCTACAAAGTGTGACTTTCTTTTCTGTTTTATTTGTTCTTAGGTCTTATTTCTTCCTCTTCTCCACTCCCCCCTCCATGGGTGTTGATTCAGAAAAGATAGTGACAATTGATATAGAGCAGTTTCCGGTGAGCTAGAGTAGATCTGCTTAAGGAATTATTCTTAGGCAAATAAAACAGGAATAAAATAAAAAAGGATGTTGACGAAGTTGCATAGGGATTTTAGGTGGGGTGAGCAGAGTTGCAGAGTAGCATACCTATCTCTAAAGTACTTGAGGCACTGTAAATAGAGGGAGGGAAGTCAGATATAATCATGTGGGGTTCTGGATGAATAATATTGGTGATCTTTTTATTTTTAATTGGCAAGTAAAAGATTTGTTTATGAGAGCACTTGTCTGTCTGCGTAGAGCTAATGTGCCAGAGAAAAATTTACTTTGTGCATTCCTGCATGATAGCAATCTCTACCCACTTTCTGGTGTCACTGGGAAGAAGGGGGGTTTGATACTAAGGGTGCTTCAAAAAGTTTGTACAAAGATTCATAATACCTTTCAATTCTATTTTTCGATGAACTTTTTGAAGTACCCTGCTACGTGGAATTTCACTTTTTCTGTAGAGATGGTAGGTGATCGTTGCTCCTATCTTTGAAGGTGCTAGAGGCTAATAATCTGAAGATTCTTTTTGTACAAAAATACCCTTTAATCTTGGCTATCTTGTAGAACTGTATAGGCTCATAGGCTTGACTAGAGATCTCTTTTCAATTTGTAAATTATGAAATTGAGGTCTGGAAAGGTCATGACTATTTCAGGGCTGTAGATATTTAAAACATCTTTCTCACTCCCGTGTTCAGAGTTTTGTTTTGGTAACTTCTTTTTTTTAAGAAATGGAAGGACTCATCTAGAAATTGTTTACCTGTGAGTTGGGTACTTTGCTGTGAAGAATAAAAATGGCATAATTTTTCTTGTAATCACGTTTATTTTGAATGTGTAATTTGCCCTTTTTTTCCCTCTCTCAACCTTTTTATATACATTGGCTGTGCATGAATTATAAGCACAAATTTTATATTTACTCAGTTTTCCAAGTCTTATTTCCTACAACTACTAAAACTACCTTGTTTGGTGGTTCATCTATAACCTGTCCCAAATGCTGCTTTGATGTCCTTCCTTGTTTACTGAGCTATTAATATCCTTACTCTAGGATGGGAAAGAATTGGAAGGTGGGTGAGATGGCATATTGTTTGTGAAGAGTACATAAATTAGCCTGTCACTAGCAAGTAGTGAGGATTCCCCCCCCCCCCCCCGCCCACTTCACTTTCTGATTGACTTCCGTCAGTTATATTTTGGCTTTCTAAATTCTGAGTCACTTGAAATCAGAGTTATGGTAAAGTTGCTGCTGATCTGTAGGTATAATTTATTGAAATACCATTCTCTGAGTAGCGTTTTCATTTTGTTTTACAGTCCCCTTTGGGAGCCTCCTCCACACCTTAAAAAAAAGATTCTTGATAACCTCTTATAAATGGCTATTTGTTTAGGTTTTACCAGATTAGCATTGCCTTAACTCATTGACCCAAGTTCACATTTCACGTTGCCTCTTTTGAATAAATTATGATAACTAATAATTTATTCCATAATGGTAAATCAAGTATTAGTTTTCTCTACTGCCTTTCTTTGTCTCTTTAAATCAATGATATCATGGCCTTCATACTTTAGTGACTGTATAGATAGTGGGCAATTTGAACCCTTTCTTGAACTTTGTTAAAATGAATATTTAGTGTATTTTGTACTTTCTTTGATATTGATATGTATATTCTGTACCTTTTAATTTTAGTTTGTGAAAGAACCAGGTATGTAATTCATAAAAGTGGTAGGTGAATATGTACTTCATGAATGTGATGTGAAGTTTGGGATAAATGACAACAGTGTTACTGGAGAAAACTTGGAAATACAGAGGAGAGAGAAGAAAAAATGATAATTCCTAAACCCAGAAATGATTCCTAATAGCATTTCTTTCACTAGCAATTTGACGAATTATTTTGTCGGTAATTATTTTATTCAGAGGGTAATTTAGTATCTTTCCATGTCTTAGTATTATTTTAACATCAATTGTTAGTTACAGTATTTAAATATGTATAATTTCCACATTTTAGTTATCTTACAAAAGTTTACTAGATCAGTCTACCATTCTTCACCCTCCCACATCATTCAAAATAAAAATACGTTGCTTAGCTTTGTAACTTTAAATATAACAAATGAGAGTCTTTTTATGCATTTGGGTGGTTAATCTTATTGGGAGTTTCATGTTTGCATTTGAAATGGCAGTATTTGGCTTTGCTTTGTGAATTAGCTATTTCTGAGAGCAAGTGAGGCATTACTTAAAAATTTAAACATTTGAGGATTTTTTTTAGATTGAGTTTGAGAATTTTATAAGGACAGCTGGCAAAGGGAGAAACAAGGAATCTAATAGAACATAATGTAAAAGTTGAATTGGGGGTCACTAGAATTGTGTACAACTACAGTTTATCTGTAGGCTCCACTATAGTTGGTATGTGATTTTTATTAAAAAGAGCATCAGAATTGTAATGTATATGATGGCTCTTTGGCTGTTTTTTTTTTAATTTTATTTTTTATTTTTTATTTTTTATTTTTTTTTAAAGTTTAAAGGAATCCTATATTGAAATTTGTTAAATAGGAATTTAAACTGCATCATGATTTGCCCAATAGACACGCACATAGATATTGTGATTATTTTTTCAGTACTTTTAAGTGTAATAAGACAGGATGCTTGATTATATTTGATATTTTGAAAAAATACGTCATATACAAATTTTCATACTTTTTTCTCCCTTATACTCCCTAATTTCTAAAGTCGTTATAATTTTGTCTACTCTGGGTGCTGTAACCTTTGGAGATTTCAACTTAGAAGTACTTTATCATCACACCTAACCCATTCTGTTGAGTTTCCAGTTTGCTTATTTATATTTCTTGACAAACTATAAACCTTGAAGTCTAGAGACTGTCTTGTTTACCAGTGTATCTCATTTACCATAAACTGTACCTCATTTAGTTAGATGCTTACTTAACGGAAAGAATGAATGGAAAGACATACACCAAATGTAAAAATGATGATCTCTGAGTGTTGAGGTTAGAGCTGGTTATTAATCATTATTACCATTTTGAAAACAGTGAAGTTAATTCCCAGAGGGAGAGAGAATACAAAGAGACAAGTTACAGTGCTTTCCCATGAAGATTGTAATCTCTTAACTCCTGACTTGTACCCTCTGCCTAGTTTTCCAAAATAAAACCGTTGGAATCCAGGAATGTAGGAGATTATGATCCTCAAAGGAAGAAGGTAATGTGAATAGAAAGACTTAGCTATGGTGTACTTTGTCTAAAGCAGCACTGAACTCTTTTGGGAATAAGAAAGAACAAGAGTGCTGTTTCCCCTGGTGCTGAGGGGTAGGAAAATGAAAAAGTAGAAGGAGAGGCAAACATTGGAGGTTACCAGTAGTTGTTGGGAGCTATTGTTTTGCTGTTATAAATTATTTAATAAATCGTCTTAATTTTCTTTATTCCCATTTGTATTGCTAAGAGAATTTATTTCATCGTACTTACAAAGATGACTTTTTAATAGTAACTATTCTTATGTTTGCTCCTTTAGCATTTGACATTGTGCAGCAAAGAAATGGTTATGGAGAAGCCCAGTCCGCTGCTTGTAGGGCGGGAGTTTGTGAGGCAATATTATACTTTGCTGAATAAAGCTCCAGAATATTTGCACAGGTAAATTTTAAACGGATTATTTAGTATTTTTATTTAGTTTTATTTTCTTGGGTATGACTACATATATTTTGCCTTTCCTAACTCCTCATAACCTGACAGTCATCTCTAAAACTATGTCTAATATTTTAACCAGATGGCTAAAACCGGTGTTTTCCAAGACTACAACCCCACAGTAAGAAAAACTTCACATCATATCCTATTACGTTCATATCTGTGTACACATACACACTTATGTATACTCTGGTATTTTATATTTCATTAAAAAAAAAAACCTAGGGCTTGACCAAGTAATGGGTTCCAGTATGCAATTTGGTTTTTTGTTTTATTGGAACGTAATTGATTATACATGCTGTGGGGTACAGAATTGAATATCAGTACTTGTGTATTGACAATATGTGATGATCAAATCAGGATAATTAACATATTCATCATTACAAAGCATAAGCATTCTTTGTGTCCATTAACCTATTTCCTGCCAAGCCCCTCCCCCTCCCCCATCTGTAGTAACCAGTTTTGTTCTCTCCTGAAAGTTCAACCTGTTATCTAATGTGCAATTTGAAGTCAACAGTTTAAATCACCTTTTTAAGTTTTCCCGAACAGTGTTGGGAAATGAATCAGTTAAATGATTATACTTTTGAAATTTTGTATTTTTCTAATCTGCAAAATAGTGTTCTTTGGTAAAACAGCAACAGTAGCTTTGTTTACTATTTTGGCAAGAGCTGGACATCGGTAAGGTTATTTCTTCCAGAGATTGAAATAAAATTGATTTATATTATGGGTAGTATTTATTAAATTATGTTCTTAGTGTATCTTAGCAAGTGAAAGGTGAGACTGCTATAAGAATTAGGCTTTTTCAGCTAGCTGATTAGCTCAGTTGGTTAGAGTGCGATGCTGATATAACACCAAGGTCCAGGGTTTGATTCCTGTATAGGCCAGCTGCCAAAAAGAGTTAGTCTTTATCCCATTTCCAGAGTAATAGAAGAAGCATCTGCTCTACGATAATAGTGGGGGACCTAAACACACCTCTGAGTACCAGACAGATTATCTAGGCAACAAATCAGTAGAGTAACCTTTACTCTTTCAGAAGGAGAGAAGAAATCTGGGGTTATCAGAGATGCGGGATGGGTGGGAAAGGGGAATGGGGAGAGATTGTATAAGAGGAATTAAGAATAAGTACGATTTATAATAATATATGTGCTAATAATATTGATTTGATCACCATACATCAACATTGAATCCCCAAAATATGTATAATCAATTTTGATTCAATAAAGAAAAAGTGGGGGGAGAATTAGGCTTTATAAGTATTTGTTGTAGAACAAACTAGCCAAGTGAGTTAAGGATAAATATATCATTGCCAATTCAAGTGGGAAAAGCTGTTAAAAAGACTTACATTTCTTTATTTGTAGGTCTTCTTAATTAGCATTCTAAAGTTAGATTTTGCAATTGTCCTGCACTGTTAAACATATACATTCTCTGCCTTATTCTAGAAGTAATTTTTATACTTACCATTTGCTAGGCTTTCTTTCTAAGTACTCTACATATATTTTCTTTCTTTTCTAAGTACTCTACATATATGTAAAATATAATCCCTATGACAGTATTATAAAGCATAGGTACTTTTATTGTCTCACTTTACATATTGGACAGCTGAGACTAGTAATTCATCCAGCATCACTCCTGATTAGTAAGGAGATTCGTAATTCATCCAAGAACATTCAATAAGTAAGTGAGCTGCCATAGCAAGTATTCAGGCCTACTTCTGACTACAGAGCCCAACTACTCTACTGGAATAAAGTGACCAAAAAACAACATTTAAAACAACAAAGCTCTACACCATCATGTTAATTAAGTACAAGCACAGACTTCTGTTTTATACCTAGCTTATGTAATCAGTTTCTTTCTTAATGATTATAATTTTTTACTTGTTATAAACAACACTGTAATGAATATCCTTAAACATGTATTTTGAGTATCTTGTTAGTTATCTTCTTAGAATAAGTTCCTATAAGAATTGTTGCATCAAAGGTATGATCATTTCTGAGGCTTTTTATACTTGCATACACTCTGCCAAATTGTTCTCTAGAAAAATAATGTCAATAGAACATAAGGAAATAGTGTAAATTAAAGGATACATTATAGGGTACAGATTAAAATCTGGATCCAGACATTTTGGGTTCTTGTCTTAGCTGTCCTACTTGATAGGTGTATGACTTTTGGGGAGTTAATTTAACCTCTTTTCTGTACCTCAGTTTGCTTGTTTAGATAATAGTGCTTATTTCATGAAGTTGTTAGGAAGGTTAAATGAATCAATATATAATACACTGAGAACATTGCTTGACATGGAGGAAGCTGTATTTATTACAATAGGAGCTGAATTTTCTTTGTGAAAAAATTAACTTTGCACCTTTGGTAACCTTAATTTAGAAAGATGTTAGTTCTAACTGCTTTAGGTAATGCCAGAGAAAGACTAATTTATCATATATTTAAGAGCAGCATAAAAATATTAGCAAGAAATTAATGCTGAAGTAATTGTAGATTTTTGACTTAGTCTCTGATTTATTTCAGTTATTTTAAATCTAAGCTGTTTTAATCTAAGCCTTTAGAATTAGTAATCATTTGGAGCTGTGAATAGTGTTAAATGGAACACTAGTGTTAAATCTGATTCCCAGTTTTTTAACCAAGGAAATTGAACCTTAAGACCTTAGGTAATTTGCCCAGGATTACATAACTAATTAGTGACAGAGCCACTAGTCTGTCTGACATCAGAACTGTCCTGCCTCTGAGATTTCTTTTGACATTTCAGTGTTAATCACTAATTATCGATGGTGGTTTTGCAGGTTTTATGGCAGGAATTCTTCCTATGTTCATGGTGGAGTAGATGCTAGTGGAAAGCCCCAGGAAGCTGTTTATGGCCAAAATGTAAGTATCAATTTCATATATATTTTAGAAATTTCAAAAATAACGTGCCCATGGACAACTTCTTCAATATGCTCATTAGTTGTAATTGGAATTTATTTATGAGTATTGTCAAGTGTGCTTTGAAGTCTTAATTAAACATCCATTTTTGTATGAAACATGTTATTACATTGGGATGGATGCAAAGGAGAAAATGAGATGTATTATATGCTTGATGTATTTTATACATGAAATAGTTGTGTATGAGTTAATACAAATGTGG
Organism: Cynocephalus volans; assembly: GCF_027409185.1. NCBI lineage: Eukaryota > Metazoa > Chordata > Mammalia > Dermoptera > Cynocephalidae > Cynocephalus > Cynocephalus volans. Next base: position 64,756,200 of record NC_084468.1, on the reverse strand, counting down.
ACAAAACCCTGTATTACAGTAATGCACAAAAGTATATACTCCTTAGGAATTAACAGGCAAGGAAAACTTTGTATAGAATGTTGGACCTCAGCTAGACTCTGAATTATAGGATTTGGCCTTACCAAACAAGAAGAAATTGGAAATAGGAAAAAATGGCATCAGCAAACATATAGTAAAGTAAAAATAAGTGTGAGGTCAGGGAACAGTTGACACAATTTGTGAGAATAACTACTTATTACAGAAAAGTGGGAGGGAGCTGCAGAAAGCCCAGATTACTACACAATACCAGAGAGCCATTGTGATTTCTGATATAGAGAGATGATATGTTGAAAATGATGATATAGTAGCATCACCCTAGCAGTGATGTATAGCATGGTGGAATGGATTCAAATGAGGCAGAAAGATTAAGGAGTTAACAATAGAGTTGTGAGGAAGTCAGTGAGGGTAGGTAATAGTATTGTGTAGATAATGCAGTATCATAGTTTATATTTTTTCCCCACTCTTCCCCTAATAAAGGATATACACCACAAAGTATTATCTCTGAACTTCAGTGAATGTCATACGAAAATTCGTCATGTGGATGCTCATGCAACCTTGAGTGATGGAGTAGTTGTCCAGGTCATGGGCTTGCTGTCTAACAGTGGACAGCCGGAGAGGAAGTTTATGCAAACCTTTGTTCTGGCTCCTGAAGTAAGTTTTCATTTCACTTTGTTTTCATTAATGTGATTTAAATTGGCTGTTATTGGTTGAAATGTCCAAGAGTTTCTTCTGATAGGTTTAGATTTGCATATTGCTATTTTTGAGAAATTTGTGTTGAACCTGTTGGTATAATTTATTTTAGCTTGCGTGTGTGCTGTGACTATTTGGAATTAAAAGACAAATAGTGGTACAAGTGTGTAAATAGATGATTAAGATGCAGAAATAATACAAAAAGTATATTGGTATATTTAAAAGGTTACATTTTGAAGACAAATTGGAAAAGTTCTGTTTATTCATTACTCCTGGTTCTTTTTTTTTTGACAAACCCTTGACTTTGGTTTTAAAACACTGTGCTCTAACCAACTGTGATCCTGATTCTCTTCTATTGAGTAGTTGCTTCTTCAGTTCTAGTATTGTTTGAGTCAACTTCTTAGTTTACTTTATATTAATATATAGCATGTTTAGCTTTGGAATATTACATTGAGTACAGATTGTTTCTCTAGTATTAAAATAGAAATTGTGTGTGCTATGTAATTTGTGTTTTTTTAATGTAAGACCAAACTTATGGGTATTTATGGAATATTTGCCTGTTATTTTCCTATAGGGGTCTGTTCCTAATAAGTTTTATGTTCACAATGATATGTTTCGTTATGAAGATGAAGTATTTGGTGATTCTGAGCCAGAACTTGATGAAGGTGAGGCTCCTTTGAAGATAGAAAGTCAGTACTCTTTAAGGACTCTTTCTATAAGTATGAAACTTATGGGAATTCACCTCTTTATTGTAACTGGGTGAAACTCCCTTTTTTTTCTTTTTTTCTTTGTTTTTTATTATAAAAGAAATAGATGTTCATTATGTAAAATTATGTAAAAATCAGACATGGAAATTGAAAAGGTTCCCCTCAGTCTCACCTCTAAAGATAACCAAGACTTTGGTGCCTGTTATTGAATTTTTTTTGGTCTTATACTTAACAACATTTTTATAAAAATGGAATTATGCTGACTCAGAACTTGCTTTTTTCCCTCTTAATATATCTTTGTTGGCTGTTCGTTTTGTGGCTATACCATAATTATTTAATTGATCTTCCTTTGATATACATTGGTTTCCCTTTTTTTTCTTTATCATTACCTTTGAATAGATGTGACAAAAGAAACTGAATTATGGCTTTAATATAAAAAAGGTATTTCCTACCTTTTTCTTTTTCTTTTTTTTTTTTTTTTTTTTTTTTTTGTCTTTTTTCATGACTGGCACTCAGCCAGTGAGTGCACCGGCCATTCCTACATAGGATCCGAACCCGCGGTGGGAGCGTCGCTGCGCTCCCAGCGCAGCACTCTCCCGAGTGCGCCACGGGCTCGGCCCCTGCCTTTTTCTTTTTACTAAAGATAGATCTTTTGAAAAATAAAGTACAATAAATATTAAATTTCATCCTGCTTGCTCTTTTTTTTGAGAGAACAGAGAATATTGCAGTCCAACGTCTTTGTAAGAAATTTACCAATTTTTTCTTGACTCTCATACCACTTTCTTAAACATATTAAAAATATGTACATTAGAAGTTACATTAAGCCTTTAAAAAAAAATGTGAATGTATTATGTATTGTCAGAATCAGAAGATGAAGTAGAAGAGGAACAAGAAGAAAGGCAGCCATCTCCTGAACCTGTGCAGGAAAATGCTAACAGTGGTTATTATGAAGCTCACCCTGTGACGTAAGAATAGTGTTTGTAAGGTTAAATTTGGTCTGAACTATAATGTAGTTGGAAGGTGGGTTTTGTTTCTGTATTTACTGTTGGAAGTAAATTTTTGATAAAACTACCTGTTAGGCCAGTTTTGAGTACGTATTATATAGGCAAGAAATTTGGAAAGAATTTTTTTACTTAACTCAAAAATTGAACATGGTTTGCAACAAAACAGTGGTTACTTACTGATAATAGAGGGTTTAGGACAACCAGAGAGTGGACATTTTATTTTTTATAAAATTTTATTTTTATAAAATGGGATTTATGGTTAGCACTAAAGTAAACATTATTAGTAATCCAGTTTTTAAATGATGGGGTTAAAGAACTGCTTAGGAGTATTATTCCTTTCTGCCTTCTAGTTCTTATTAGAATTTTATTCAAAACTCTATAGATATAGTACAGGTTACTGGCATATAATTGGTTATGCTCATTAAATTGGAGAGAAATTGAATTTATCTTATTTGAACTGATAGTTTTAGTCATACTGAAAAGTGAACTAAATATTTTATTGTAGTAATGGCATAGAGGAGCCTTTGGAAGAATCCTCTCATGAACCTGAACCTGAGCCAGAATCTGAAACAAAGACTGAGGAGTTGAAACCACAAGTGGAGGAGAAGAACTTAGAAGAATTAGAGGAGAAGTCTACTACTCCTCCTCCTGCAGAACCTGTTTCTCTGCCACAAGAACCGCCAAAGGTTAGATCAAAGGAACTCTTTATATCTATAACATTACACTTTCATATTTGGTGCCATTAATGAAGCATGACCTTTGTTCTCTTATGTTAAATTATTTAAATAGTAAGATGTACTTTTTTATGTCTATGAAAGCAGCTGTGGGGTTATTTATTATCCTGAGGAAAATACGTTGTTTGTTTTCCCCCCAAAAAATACCCCTGAGTGAAATTTATAACTTAAGATTAATCCTTGTCTGTATGCAATGTTCAGTAATATACATGAAATTATTTGGATCCATGTATAGGGCTATCAGTTGCTCTTTCATTCTGTATTAAATCCTCTAAGCACAGATGCACCAGGAGGAGTCATGCCAACTCTTAAGCAAGTTAGTCTATAATTAAAAGAAGAGATAACCTGTTACTTGTGGTTTAAATGGGATCAGTTTCCTTTCTACACCAATTAAAGTGTCTTGGAAAGATAAGTGACACCCATAGTGTATCATGTAAGCCTACCTAAAGCTTCTTTTATCTTTCTGTAAAGTGGAAGGTTAAAGTATATTTGGATAGTGACAGGAGGAGATTCCTTGTTCAATTTGTGAATGTCTGTTAAAAGTTTCCAGCTAGTACTCTCTTCTTTCCTATCCTTCCCCTTTCCCCTTAACAGCATCACACACCCTGTCTTCCCTCAAAAGTGGAAAGAAATTGGTTTTATTGGTTCAGATTTTTCTAGCATGTTTAGTTGGTAGTTTTGTTTGCCACTTACTCATTTAGAGTATATAGGAACTTGCTTGTGGTTTTATTTAGTAGTTCAGACAGAACAGAGTTATAAATTTTGCATAATGAGATTTTGAAAGCTGGCACATAGACTGGCATGTGTGTGTGTGCCTTACTTTTAGGAGTCCTTCAATATAGAGCAATAGTTCAGAAATGAAAAGAAAATATATATTTGGAAGTTTCCCTATAGGAATGTTGGTGGTTTTCCATGATTAGTAGTCTAGGTTTGTTGCATTTCCTGCAGGCTTTCTCCTGGGCTTCAGTGACCAGTAAAAACCTGCCTCCTAGTGGTACTGTTTCTTCCTCTGGAATTCCACCCCATGTTAAAGCACCAGTCTCACAGGTAACCAATCTGTGAACACATTGGATTGTATCCTTGTTACATTGCCAATTGCTTATTTTTTTTTTAATACTTTTTAAAATGAGTCAATCAGAAATCATGGATTAAATATAGAAAAAATTGTATTAAATGTCAGTGCACCCACTTTAAATGCCAAATCTCCATTCATCATCTATATAGGTGGTATTTGGGGTTTGGGTGTGTGAAATACAAATTAAGTTGGTTTTGCCAATATATAATATCATTTACAAGGCTTCTTAAAGTAACTAAAAAGTGTTCTTTTTAAAAAGTTTTAAATATTATTTAGCAAAAATATTTTAGGGAAGAAGTTTGGAAAGGCACAAAGTAGTGTGATGTTATAAAGAATCGTTTTTAAAAAATAGAAAACTTTTTTCTAACATGCACTTCCTCAACTCTCAGTCTGTAAGTGGTTCACACCATTCAGTTGAAGCCTGTACCAACTTATGACTGTAGTGTTCACCTTAACTGATTGTTCTAGTATTCTGCTTTTTGTCTGTCATCTTACGCATTTCAGAGCTTTCAAAAATGTGAAAATAAGATGTTTGTTAGATGCAGTTTAGAATTAACTAAATTCTAATTAAGTTTACAGGTATAGTTAAAGGGTGTCAATTCTTTACCCTACATTTTCAATTACTTCATTCCACTAGAAAATTTATATTTAAAATGGTAGTGTATTCATCTCTTTTGTTCTCTAAACAGTGAAACTTTGAGGTTTACGAAAGTAATACTGTTATTCTGGTATTGGTACGGATTATAGTCAGCTACGTAACAGTGGAATACATAGTCCCATGGTACCTGCTTTTTTTTTTTTTTTAAGTTTAGTTTAGGAAATAATCATAAACCAGAGTTCCATCTAAATGAAGAAAATTAGTTTTCCCAATATTGTTTGTGCTTTTCAACACATCTGAAGACCTGATAATTGACTTGTGGCTTTTCATTTGAAATCTTGATTTCCTATTAGATTTGGATTTGGAACCTTTGGATTGTTATTTTATTTGAGAGAGTTGGCTGCATTTATTTTACATAGTTAAAAGTTAAAATAGCTACTACTTAACTATGCCTTTAATACATGCCAGGCATTGTGCTAAGCACTTTATATTCATTCTTATTGAATATTCATAAGCACCTTGTGATGATAGGTACTATTATTCCCATTGTAGAGGTAAGAAAATTGAGGCCCGGAATAATTCACCTACAGTTAGAGAGCTATATAAATAGGTCTGGGCTTCGAATTCACACAGTTGGGACATCATAGTCCATGTGATTCATGCATACCTGTGTATTTCTTTAGCACCTTGTTGGAAGGTAGTGTGTCTATTTACATCAAAGAAGAAGAGTACTTTATTTAAGGCATGCCTAAATTACATTAGGTCCTAGCCTCTTGCCCAGGAAAATAACTGTTTATATATCTTAAGTAACTTTTTTAAGTTTTGAGTATTTTTGAGGTTATTTTTTAAATTGTAGGAAACTAGGTTGTATTTGCCACCCTGCCTATTTAATAAAACAAAAATTTTAGCTTTTAAAATTTAAACTTTAAAACATCTTCCTGATTTCTTTAGGCTGTATTTAGAAATGGATTCATGATATTTTTATTTGGTTTAATAACCCTTCAATTTTTTTTATTTCGTGTAATATTTTTCCTTACACTCTAACATACAGTATTGATAAAAGGGAATTAAATCTAATTCTAGGGTATTGGTAGGCATTAATTTAGAAGTAGGTAAGTTAATTTCTTGTTTAAAAAGGCATTGTCTGGAAATTGACTAGTTCATCTAAATAGCTTATAGTTGAAGGACTTGTCTATTAGTTGTGGTTGTACCTGCTTTTATTGACTTGGTTCCATTTTTATGTCATATTCTGTTTGACCTTTGTGGGATTTGTCATGCGGTCACACTTTCTGGTTACACGGAATTAATTTTAAGGCCCTAATAGTAATGTGTGGTATATTAGCTATTTTATCTGTTTGGAATAACTAGTTTTAATCATGATTTGGGCTTAAAGAATTGTAAGTGCACAACTGGTTTGGTTGCTATGTTAATAAGTTAAAGGAACATTGTTAGCTTTTTGATCTTATATTTTTTTTGCACTGTCATCATATTTACTTAAAGTTAGGACACTAAATCAATGGTATGAATTGTTTGTAAGATGTCGGAAATTATTTAAATTTATCTGTTTAATTTTAAATTCTTAAAGGGTATAAAGGATATTAAATTTTAATTCTTAAACTTTTTTATTTTGCTACTTGTAGTTACTTTTTTTTTTTTTGGTAATCTGTTTTGAAAATAATTTAAATCAAGGGTAGGGCTTCAAGCTCTTTGATGACATTTGGGTTGGATGAGTCTAAGGTTTTTCAGAAATTTTTTAACACCAGGTACATTTGCTATTTTTATTTCCGGTAAGATAATAGCTTTATTAAACTTTGGACAGAGTACATCTATTCTTTAAGTCTGTTTTACATTCATACTGAAGTAAGGTGTGCTTTTGTATCCACTTAATTGAAATTTCTAAATAATTGCCTTTTTCAGGCATCACATTTTGGATCAAATTATTATGTAGTTTTAAACACCACATATAGATAGCAGTGATCACACGGATGTTACTTAGTATTCCTTGTCAGACATAGAACATTCTCCTACATGTTTTGGGTCAGAGAATCTAAAAATATAATTTAATTGTAAGTAAACTAATAGTTCCTGAACCATCTATGTCTAGCAGCACTGTGCTTGGCTTTTTGAGTAATGTAAAAATGAATTAAGGTATGGTCCTTAAAGGAAAAAATAAATATAAATAACAGAAAACTGGAGGGGGTTGAAATTTTTATTTTTTTACTAGTAGAATTCTAGAACTTGGGAAGAAATTTCATCTTGAGAGAAATGGAACCTCTGCATGGAGGAAGACAGAATTTGGGAAGAGGCAGGCAAATCTGTTAAAAACTGCTGGCATAGAAGTTAATATACCTTTTGATTACAATGGCTGAAATCATTTACAATAAATTGTCACTTTTGAAAGAAGCATAATTTTTTTATATAAAATTTGTCCTGTAAATTATATCAGTATAAATGATGCAACAGTTTGAGCCACTGCTTGAACTGAGGACTTTCAGAGATGATCACATGTAAAGACAAGACTGAAATTATTAGCTTTCTGATTTGAGGACATGTTCTTCTTATCCTGTTTGGTATTTTCAGCATCTTTTGAAGGTTTATATGTTTTATCTTTTCCTTGGAGCATAAATATTTGGGCAATAGAAGGCCCTGAAGAGGTTGGGAATACTGAAAATGCTGTTGCATTAAGGAAAAGGTAATAGCAGATGTGGGTTTTGTATTAAAAAATAGTTACTTTAATTATATGTGCTTAATTCAGCAGTTATTAGAAACTTTTGGAAGGCATCTTAAAATGTCCTATTATTCCCCCCCCTCCCCACCCAAGACATAAAGAAAATTTAAAAGCGCATCTTTCCCATAAGGAAGAATAGTAGGGAGCTAAAGGGCGACTTTGACTATTTGAGATGCTATGTATAAGATCCTGTAAGTTTCTGTTGTATTTTTCTATGTGTTGTTACTAAATACTAAAAGCAGTATTTTCAGTTGTTAGAATATGCTAAATTGCATACTTTTAACTATTAAAATATTGGTTTTAAGATTGTGGGGCTGGGGTTTAGGAGATATTACTGAGCACTGTTACATTTGAAGGGGCGGCAAACTAGATATTTAGAAATTATGTATCATGTATTGTCTTTCTCAGAGAAAGATGGCTTTTAATTTTATGTATTTACATGGAGTGGCTCATTTGCGTTTTTGTGATTTTGTAGCAATACCTTTTAAGCCATTTCAGTGTGGGTACAACTTTAATAAGAAAGTGTAAAAAACACCTTATTGTGAGTTATACAGCCTTGAATGGGAAAACAAAACCTACCCTACAGTCCTAGATTGGTACAGAATATCTTTATAAAAATTTACTTTTTACATACATAGGACAGACACTATGTTAAAAACATTCTAAATTTAAAATTACCATTATGCCTGATAGTTGGCTTTAGTTGGTTTTTCTCCTTTAGAATGTTTTTCTTTATAATGTGTTTTTTCCCCTTATATTTTAGCCGAGAGTAGAAGCTAAACCAGAAGTTCAGTCTCAGCCACCTCGTGTGCGTGAACAACGACCTAGAGAACGACCTGGTTTTCCTCCTAGAGGACCAAGACCAGGTGAGTCAGCCACTTTATATATAACCTTTAGTATTTAGTACTTGGAAAGTTGGAAAAACCTGAATTTTAAAAGAACCGTGATGTATTTTATCATTCTACTACACAGATCCTTGTAGTTTCAAATTGTGTAAAGATGAAAGTAACTTGCTGAGATACATTCTGGGGCAGAACAACCAACATTTAGGGGAGGATTGGTTGATTTGCCATGGAGGCATGTATTTGAAGGTATAAAAGACTTTTGGACAAGTTTTACTTGGTTATTGTCACTGGTTTTAAGAATTTAAAACCGAGCTGCCAGTAACCTACTCTTTTACTTCGTACTCTTATCTCTTCACAGACAAACACTAAGCACACCCTGGTTCTTCTTATTTTGATTGTCTTAGGTATTAAATAAGTGACCATGATTTTTGACTTGTTTACATTGTTGGCTTATATTTGTAGTACCTTTATTTGAATTCTATAAGAATGTTCAGATTATTTTGGGGAGGAGATAGGAGACAGTATTCGTGAAAACTTAGAATGTTGTTATTCAAAAAAAAAAAGTGATGTGTTACTAAACCACAAGTCACGAGAATTGGGTGAGAATTGAGTTTTGTCCTAGCTTTGCTACTGACTGAGTTATGATCTTGGGTGAGACCCTTAAATTCTGAGCTTTGTTTATGCCGTTCAGTTATTACACAAGTTTCTCTTGTGTGAGGCCTGTCTTAATATGCTTCTCTGTTCCTTCTGTTATTGAGAGGATCCAGTGAGGTGTTTGTGAGATGTCTAATATGTATAAAAGACTACACAAATGAGATGTTATTACTATTAAAATTTATGGATTTGGCCGAACTGTCGTACAACCAAAGGTGAAGTAGTTTGTGAATTTCAGAAGACTAAGCAAATATTTAGTAGAAATACACATCACTCTCTGAAGTCTGCTTGGTGCCTGGATGATGGCAACGGTTTGTTTAAGGAGGAATACCTGTTCTACTAATATTTCTGTTTTCTATAATCAGACCAGTAGATCTATAAGAAGCGACTTTATTTAGCAATTTATTTAATACCCTTACTCTGTAGTTTAGTGTCATGTTGTTTCCTAACTAACCTACTAATAGTAGGCACTTCACCTCTTTTCAAAAAGCTCACCTGATCTTAACTAAAACAGGAATATCAATGTTAAATTTGTTTTTGGTTTTTGGGTTTTTTGTACATTCATTGCTTTGAACTAGTTTTTATGATACTGTAAACTTTAATATCTGCTCTATTCCTGTTCTCAGGCAGAGGAGATATGGAACAGAATGAATCTGACAACCGTAGAATAATTCGCTATCCAGACAGTCATCAGCTTTTTGTTGGCAACTTACCACATGATATTGATGAAAATGAACTAAAAGAATTCTTCATGAGTAAGTGGTTTATTGTGCTTTAAAATAATTTTTTAAATTTAATTTAAAATAAAGCAGAACACATAGATCTTTTTTCATAATACAACCTTTTAAAAAAAATGTCTGTACTGTGTCTAGCTACCAATCTCACCTTAATTGACTATATTATGTTTCCCAATGACTGCTTAGTATTGACTTGGCCTGGTTCAGTAGGGGTTGGGAGAAACAGCAAAATTGATCAGTCTTAAATTTGGAGATAGGACTCGTTTGGTAAATACAAGGCAATTAGAAAATATATTGCCCTTCTAAAACTGTGCTGTTAACTTTCCTTATGAAAGGACTGATAAAGATGTGGAAAAGTAACAAAACAAACATCCAGGCCAGCTGTTGGTATCTTATGTGATGGACTACATGAGTGAATATTCCTTAGTTGTCACTGGGTGTAGCAGCTTACAACTTTTATTTTCAAATGGATCAAGGAGATTAAGGTTATTCATCATAAACAAAGCCATCAAAATATTCTGTTAAAATTTTTAACTCTTGGTATAACGTATATTTTCACAGGTTTTGGAAACGTTGTGGAACTTCGCATCAATACCAAGGGCGTTGGGGGAAAACTTCCAAATTTTGGTTTTGTGGTTTTTGATGACTCTGAACCAGTTCAGAGAATCTTAATTGCAAAAGTAAGTGATTTAAAAGGCATAATTCAAGACTTTATTATTTTTGTTATGTATAATATTACTTTGCATTTTAAAACCATAGAAAATATCTTTTTAATGGTAAAGCTAAAAATAGTTCATTATGAAATGGTATTTATGCAAAGAATAAAGACGTAGTTTTAAAGTCAGAGGTGTGGATTCTATTATTTACTCTGAAGAATGGTGGAAATAATTGCATATTAAGAATTTCATGAAAGTTTTTTATTTAGAATTTTGTAACTTATTTATGCAAGATAATACATTTCTATTGCTGTCTAACCTGCCCATGTAAATATTTTCCTCTCCTTTTAAAGCCAATTATGTTTCGAGGAGAAGTACGTTTAAATGTGGAAGAGAAAAAAACAAGAGCTGCAAGAGAGCGAGAAACCAGAGGTGGTGGTGATGATCGCAGGGATATTAGGCGCAATGATCGAGGTCCTGGTGGTCCACGTGGAATAGTGGGTGGTGGAATGATGCGTGACCGAGATGGAAGAGGACCTCCTCCAAGAGGTGGCATGGCACAAAAACTTGGCTCTGGAAGAGGAACCGGGCAAATGGAAGGCCGTTTCACAGGACAGCGTCGCTGAAGCTCCACTGTTGGCAAAATCTTGGCAGTGGTACATTATTCATCGTGTTTGCATTCTTGTTAATTTTTTTTGGCTTTGGAATGTGACACAGCCTTTTTGATCATTTCTTTGATGTGAAAAGCATCTTGGTTATCAATTAAATTGAGGTGGACATTATTTCCCCAATCTCACAACAGGATTCATTCACATTGTTAATTTATAAATCTAGACTTGGAGAATTAAGGACTGAGAAATGACCATATATTAAACAATCTACAACAAAATGAACTTAAAAGGACATGCCCACTGAATTCAGGTCCTTTGAGTCAAAAATCCTCTGCTGCACATTTTGTTTAAGTGTTACTGTTTCTGCCTGTTAATGTTGGAAACAAATAGTGCAATTTGTGCAATTGGAGAATCTTGCCTTTTTTCTTGGCTCCCCCCAAAAATACAAACTAAGAGAACTTGTTATGCACTCATCAAAATGCACTAATGGGTACTCTGAACTCATTAACATTGACATCTACAACAGGAGGCAACAGGGAAAAAAAATCTTTCGTCTTTTCCAGTAGAAAATAGCTTGTGAAGTGAAATGATGAGGGCATTTTATCTGCTTGCTGTGACCAGCGTGTGTACACATAAACCTTAACAAGACTACAAGTATATTCCAGAAGGAAATCATTTAGTTATCAACTAAATAACAAAAATCAGAACTTCAAATGCTATGGTCTTGAATATTAGACCAGATTTAGTAGCTCCATATCTAAGATTTTTCTACCTGCCCCTCTTCAGAACAGGGATGGCTGGCTGCTCAACACACTCCTCCTCCCCCTTTTCCTTTCTTTAAGCTGTGTACAGTGAAAATTGTCTTTACTGTATTTTTGTTCTCTGGTAATGTAATAAGCATGATGGTGCCTTCTATTAATACATCATTCCAGTCTTGCTGGTAATTTTGTACAGTATAGTTTATGAATTGCTGTGCTGCAAAGCCAAACAGCTGCAAAATGTTGGAAAATCATTGAAGTGTATAAAAATTGCAGTATCTTTAAAATCAGTATAATGGACTAGCATTTTATTTATCTTTTTCTTCAGTTAACAACTGTGTTCTCCGTGGGAGGGAGTCTGGTGTTTGGGAGGGAGACAGAAGGAGGAAGTCAGTTATTTGAGTCTCTAGTTGACTTTTCTCTTGGCTTGAATGTGAACGTCAAGATGTATCATTTCAATGCTAGGAAAAGTCAATCAATTTGATATACATTTTTAGTGACATTTTAAAAGCAGTCAGATTCCATAAATGGCAAGTAAACCTGAAGTGAGGATACTGCAATTTTCAGAGGAAAGAACAGCAGCTCTTCAAGTGTTTGCATTTTCTATTTGGGGGGCAGGGAACTGTCATTCATTTTGCACAATTCTTGAACTGATGTCAGCACCCTAGTGGCTCCTGAATTTAAGTCTGGGACGACATCTTTTCTTTTTACATGAATCTCTAAGCAATTCTGTGAGCAGAGTTTGTAGCTGCTGGATTGTCTGTCTGTATAGCAAGTTCCAGTAAACCGCAAGTATGGCAGAGATTATTCAATTTTATGCTTGGAGCAATCAGTACATAACGATTTCTGATGTTTCAGGCAAGAAGTGGGGTAAATAAGTGTGACCACTTAAAGCTGCTTGTTGTTAGCATGGAAGACTTCTCCATTCTATGTTAGTAAAACTAAATATGCACTTGACATAGTAGCAAATTGGTTCTGAAGTATGCAACTGTTTGCTATTTAGTAAACTATCAAATGATGATGCACATATTTTGTTTTTCAAGTACTGGGCAATATAAGTAAATTTAAGTCTTTTGTCTTTTTTTCCCCCCCATGAATGAGGTCTTCCATGTTTGAGGAAAAGTCTTGCACTATTGCGTATATTTTAGGGGCACAGATTTTCATAGTTTTCCATTTTTCTGGGCTTAAGGAGTTTTTGTTTGTTTGAAATAGTTTTACACTTTCTGATGTATAGTACTTGAAGTTTTTACCAGAAAATTACTTTGGAATTTTGAAGCCTTTTTACTCAAACTACTTTTAAATAAGTGGTTTATTGCCAGTGGGTTCCCACTCCCCCCCACAAGCTTATTTTTCCTTTATTTTTCTATTTGTTTCTCCTTCCCATTTTATATACATATAAAAAATGTACAATTTCCAACCCAGGATATTGCCCTGCCACCCATAGAAACTATTCCGGCACCAAAAGTAATGACAAATGTTAAGTGTAATAGAAAATTAGAGCAAAGAGCCATTCAGCTTCAGTCTTTACATACCATGAATAAAATGTTGAAACATCATATGGAGAAGTTTACATGGTGATTGTTCACCTGCAGTACTGTGGACTTTAACATTTTGTCCCATTTTCAGTGAAACAGTAAAAATAATCATCTACCATTACTGTTATTTGCTGATTTGATTTTATTTTTCGATGGTAATATTCTATCCTTATGACACTATTGCAACCAAATTGGCTTTACCATCTCGGCTTTAGTAGGTATAGAAGACAATGGATTACCATCTTTATTGCTGTAATGTGTTAAGCATTATATGCTAGTAGAATCTAGTTTGTTTCAGGTGGAAAGTATTTTTTGAGTTTCCATTTTGAATGTGTTTGGACTAAACAAACAATAAACTACTGATGTCTGCAGCATTTATCTATGTCCCTAATTTAATCTGTAGTTTTATGTTACCAGATATTTTCTCCCAGTTGCATTTCATACATCCTAAGTAAAAATAAGAAATTGTTCTAACACCAATTACTTGTTATTTGTGAAACTTGGTATGTAAAAAAGTAAAACATTTATGTAACATTTGAACATTGTTGGAGATCTATCCCAGTCCAGTTAGACAGCTGGTTTACAAATTAGAGAATATTAGAACAATAAGTAAGGAAGATGAGAATGATCTAAAGCAAACCACTAAACATTTATTTAAAAACAAAAACATCATCTTGGGTTTTCCTATAGGTTTGCTACCTGGCACCTCAGAAGGAAAGAAAAGGATGAGAAGATTGAGATTTTCTGAAGTTATAGACATGACCCAAGTTTAGAAATTGGAACATATTCATCAAGCTCTATAAAAATGTTAAAGGGGATATAATTAGAGAAGTTAGAATAACCATTACTTAAAGATTTAAGATTTGTGTACATTTATATTGAACTCACTTTTAATTTTAATTATATAACAATTTACCTAACTTTATGGCTATGGAAAAACATTTTTGAGGGGATGAAACGTATATCCCACACTGGGGAAAAAAACGCCCAAACTTGCAGGAACATATTACCATTTGGTCCAGGAGATTTATATGGAACACAATATTTGAAAGTTTTAGCCACTTAAGATACCTCATTTCAATTATGCTTTATAATAAAGTCTTTGTAGCAGGTGAATGAAACATTAGGTAGTGGATATTCATATTTTTCCTTTAAATTAGGTCAACTTGCTCATCTTTACATTTTAACTGCAAATCAATAAAGACCCTTAATTTTTTAAATTTTCTGTTATAAGACTTTTTCTAATTACTTAGTAGCAGTCTTTTGATCAGTTTTGTGCCAGAGTTCTAAATTATTTAAAATTGCTGGATAAATGAACAATCAGTTAAGTCATGAAAAAATTGCCTTTTGTTAAAGATTTTATTATGTTCTCATAGAAAGTAGTTGTTTATAATCATTTGCAACATTAAGTCAAATAATTCCTAAGTTAATGGCAATTTTTGACAAACTAGGAGTAAATCTTCAAATCTGTTGGTAGTATATGTACCCATTATGTTTAACATGCTTCAAAATTATAAACAGTAAAGTCCATTTTTAGCATTACCAAATACTGGGCAAAACACCATAAATGCAGATGCAGTTAAACACTCACAAAGATTACTAGTTTTCTGTTAATTGCCAAATTAACTGATTTCTGTCCTTGATCTCTAGAGTTGATAAAGCTGGCTGCGTCCCTGAAGTGCTTTCGCTTTTGTGAGATTAATATTCTAACAGCTCTGGTTTTCTTGTCAACAACATCCGTCCCCGTCCACCCTCCAGTCCCTTCTGTCCCTAATCTGTTCTTTCCTCACAGACTTTCTCTTGGTGATTTCATTAGGCCAGGCACTGCCTTGGCTTCAATATTTTATCCACTCAGTAAATTCCATATAGTATATATTGGTCAAGAGCAGGGCTTTGGAGATAGCCTGGGCTTGAGTGGCAGCTCCACCGTTCAATGGTGAGCCTTTTCCTATGCCTGTTTTTTCATTTGTCAAAATAAAGTGGGTGATTGTGAGGATTCAGTGAGAATATAGTACCTAACAACAGAGTCAGCCCTCAGTAGTGTTAGCTGTTATTATTGACTCAGTTGTATTTCCACTATCTACCTACCCTGTGTTCCAAACATGTCTTTTTAAAGTATTGTTTTGGCCACATCCCCTTGGAAGCACTAGATAATTCAAAATTGAGAAGTCCAAAACAATATTTTTTTCTAAGTGACTTACCTATTAATACCTGGCTCTTTGATAATGAACTTCTCTATTTTTCTGATTGATTTAATCAGCCTAGAAATGTTTGAAGTCATATCTGTTCCACTCAATATTTTCTCTTTGTTGTTTTCCTCTTTATCCATTTTTCAGGCTGCAAGAAGACTTGTTCATGTATTATGATTAACTTCAACTGGCTCATTCAGTTCATTCATTAACTATTTATTGAGCTTCAAAGTGCTAGGCACGGTTAATAAATGATGAATTAAACAAGATTCTGTGCTCTTAAACAGGTTCAAAAAGACTGAAGGCGGGTGGGGAGAATGAGTGGGTGCATGCTTAAGAAGGTAGCTAGAGATCAGACCATAAAGGGTCTAGTTGGCCTTAAGCAGGTTGGTCGTTAACCCAAGAACAATGGGAAGTTGAAAGTTTCAGCGAGTGGGGAGGTAATGAGTGATAAGATTTCTGTTTTGAAATGTCTCTGGCTACAGAGTAAACAAATTGAAGTTCAATAATGAATCGGAGTTAAACCAGGTAAAAGGATGTTGCCGTGTTTCAGCACAGCTATGATAGGCGTAGTGCTGGAAAGAATTTGACAGATTTCAAACATTTGAAGGTAAAGTGGTTAGGTCTTGGTGAGGGAAACAGTGGTATTGAAGAATCCAAAGTTTCTCATTTGCGTCATTGGAGAAGTAAAATGATATGTGAGTGTTAGGAATGCAAGAGGGAAAAAGGCTTTCAAGGAATAGGGACAGGAGTGTTAGGGAAACCCTTAATGGGATTTTGATGTAAGCTGGACCTGAGAAGATCATGCTAGCTAGGAGTGTGTGTAATTTTGCATATCCCATTCATTTGTTTCTTTTGGTTTGTGCCTATTTCAAAAACAATACACAAAATAGTAACATATATTTTACCACAACTGAAAAAAAAAAAAACATGGCATGCACATTTATGGAAAATACAGATGATCCAGGAGAATTAACTCCCATAATGCAACCCCTAGATTGTCCCTATAAATATCTTGGCATATGTGATTTTGTCTTCCATATTTTTTTAATATTTTAATGGAGACAAACAACTGAACAATGTTTATCAGGTATTGCAGGCACTGTTCTTGATGTTGAGGATATATGAAGGGACAGACAGACAAGGCCCTTCGTCTCCTTGAGCTTATTTACTGGATAATGGAGAAGTAGTAGTTGTAAATGCTATGCAAAATATTAAAATAAGATAATACAAAGCAGCTGAGTGGCAACTTTAGGCAGGTGTTTCCCAGTTGCTAATTCTAGAGTTGATAATCTAATGCAGAAGCGCTCCAACCCAGAGGGACCAACTAATGCAAAGCCTGTAAAATTGAAAAAGCTTGGAGGGTGAGTGAGTCGAGTGGCAAAATGGTAAGAGGTGAGGTAGAAGAGATGAAGGGACTAGAGTAAGATTGTAAGCCAGGGTCAGAAGTTCATTTGGGTTATTTCCTAATTGCCATAGGAAGCCATTAAAGAGAATTAAGTGTGGGAGTGATAAAATATAATACCATATTGAGAATACGTGGTAGGAGGACAAGAATGGAAATAGAACTGATAGGCTGTTGTAGTCCCGGACTGTCATGTCACATCTGAGAGAAAGAAATAGATAGCATCTGATTTAATATTTAGGCAAGCTAAATGTAGTTATCTTTTTTTTTGGCAGCTGGCCGGTAAGGGGATCTGAATCCTTCACTTTGGTGTTATAACACCATACTCTAACCAACTGAGCTAACCAGCCAGCCTAGTTATCTATTTTATAGCCATAGAGAGTGGGGCTCAGAATACTGTAGTCACTGTACTATGAAACGATTTGGAATAGTGGATTAGCCAAGTGTCAAACTGCTTTAAAGCCTGTAAAATTAACCTCAGAATGAGTTACTTAATTTTAGAAAATGGGGTTTAAACACCACAAATTTAATCTTTGAATCCAATGCATTTTATTCTGGCTTTATTTTAGAAAGTTGTAAAATCACAGCCTCCAGCACTAGCAGGCCTAGAATTAAGGATCCCTTAATCAGGAACTACATTCAGGAAGCACAGCATTAAGTAATGAAGCAGAGTAGAGAGAGAGCAGAAATTAAATAGCTGTCAAATACTGAGTCTATAAGCTGAGAAAAAGTAATATTTTTGAGGGCTTGTCATTTTACATATAACTTTTAATGTGATGACCCTATTAGTTTTTGTTTGTTTTTAAGAGGTGAACTGAAGCTTGGAGGGGTTAAACAAAAAACCTTATTGACATATGATGACAATGACAGTGGCTTTTGGAATTAGCAGATGTGAGAAACATTTTATTGGAAAGTGACTTGTTATCAAGAATGACTTACAGTCGTGTTTCAGAGCAAGCATAAACAATACTTAAACAAATATGTGTGAAAAAGTGAGGACTTGTTTAGCAGTCATTGAATACTTATTAGCATTTAATATGTGCCAGAAACCTGGCTAGATGCTAGCTGGCAATACAGCAGGTACAACCTACCATGAGAAAACTTGTATTTTTTCAGGAAGAGAGGCAACAAACGTGTAATTTCAGTGCTGATTAGTCAAAATACAGCTCATTTAGTTCTAACAGAAATCCAATGAGGAGGAGTAGTTTATTGTACAGAAGGGTTAACAGGCACAGCAGGGTTAGCTACCTGTCCAAGACCACATGGCTAATATGGGGTAGAAGTAGTAGAGAATGTAATAGTGACTGAAGTTGGGACTGTTCTACCCAGGGTGGTAATGAAAGGAAGTACATTTGAGACCTGAAGAGAAGTTAGCCTTGAGAAACTATGGGGGAAGAGCATTCCAAGTGGAAGAACAAATGCAGAGGCCCTGTATTTGGAAGGAACTTGGTGTGTTCAAGGCAATAAGAAGGTGGTTGTGGCCATAACAGTAATGCAGATTATGTTAAGATGTAGATAGAGCTAAGTTGAGGGTGGCCTTGCAGTTTGGATTTTACTCTTAAAATGGAATTGTAGGTATCTGAACAGAATTGATGTGCTCCGAATTGGGAAGAGATGTTAGGTGATAGGTGATAGTGGCTTGGATAAGGGTTGTAGCAGTGAAGATGGTGATAAGTGGTCAGCTAATAAGATATATTTTGGAGATAGAACCTACAAGAGTTGCTGATAGGTTGGATTTTGAATTTGAGCTAGAACTCAAGGATGACTCCTGGGATTTTGATGCAACTTAGGTGGAAGGCAGTATTATACTGAGATAGGGAAGGAGCAGAGTGGATTGTGGAAGGAAAATCAAGAGTTCTGTTTTAGCCATATTAAGTTTCTTATGCCAGTTGGATATGTAAGAAGCAGTGCCCATCAATTAAACGTGATTCTGGAGTTATGAGGATAGCTTTGTGCTGTGACTGGTACATATGGATCTTTGGAGCCTTTGGATTAGATGAGATCACCTATCAAGAGAGTGTAGAGAAGAGAAAAAGCTGAAGACAGAGCCCACAGATAGATACTCCCAAAACTTAGGATCGTGGTTTGGGAGCATGCAAAGAAAACAGGGAGACAAAATATGGCAAATATTGGTGTTACAGAAAGCTAAGTTTCAAGAAAAGTTCTCAGAAGGAAAGAATAGGCAGTTGTGCCAAATGCTGCTTAGAGGTAAAAATAGCAAATGAATTACAGTGGGCTAACTGCTACAATAATAAATAGACCCCAAAATGTGTAATGGCTCAGATACAATATTTTCTTCCTCCTCATGTGAAAAGTATTAGGAGAGTGGTAGTGAAGAGGCCAACGGTCTGGCCTTCTCCCATTAAGTCGTTTAGGGACACAGACAAATGAAGGCCTTATCAACTTCAGTAGGTGGCACTGGAGTCATCTCCATTACAGCTAGGGAAGAAGAACATGGAGGATTGCGGGCCAGGACTGTGAATAGTACACACCTCATATTCCATTGGCTTGAGTTCAGTCATGGCCATCTATCTCCACTGTCAATGCTTATTGCAAAAAATAAGCCACACACACAGGAAAAAGAGGAACCAGTTTATTGTGGGTAGCTAGAATTTGTGCCACAGATGGCTTGGAATGATGTAGGTCATAGTGACTTTTGGTAAGAACTACAGTGAAGTGATAGAGATGAAGCCCAAGGGAGGATTGGATGTAAGAAATGGAACTAATGAACACAGACTTTCTGTTGTAGTTTTACTATGAAGTTGAGCAGAAGAATGGGATAGAGGTTAGAGGGAAATGAAAAATCAAGGCAGGGTTATAAGAAGCATGTTAACAGTGCAAACAATGTATAGTTTTTCTTTTTTTTAAAATATGGAACACTTCACGAATTTGTGTGTCATCCTTGCACAGGGACCATACTAGTCTTCTCTGTATCGTTCCTATTTTAGTATATGTGCTGCTGAAGCCAGCACCAATGTATAGTATTTTTAATATTTGAGGAGTGGAATTCTATGTTCACCCTGTTACAGATGTGTTGGTGACTGACAGATCAAGATGTGTATGTTGAACTTGGCAAAGTAAATGGTATATTGTGCTTAGGGTTCCAAATCTATCTGTCTTTTTAATCACTTTTAAATGTAGTAATGAGGCCATTAAATAAAGGACTAGGTTGCCAACAGAATTAACTCTTCTGTGGTAAGCTCCTCCCATAAAGAACCTCAGAACTTTAAAATGAGTTAGTTCATTTTGTTAATAGAATGGTGGAATACAGTATATACATAGTTGCATGCTGTGTAATATACTGATAACAAAAAGCCTTACTTGTCTGATGATTTTACAGCTCTTCCATTCACTTGGTGACTCAGTTGAGGTGATGCGAAAAACATAATCAATCTGGATCTCATGGAACCTAAGTGAGAGGCTCTTTTGGGGGGTAGGGGAGCAAGAAAATGGCCCAAGCACATTGTTTCTGAATGTCAGGTTATGTCAAGAATGATTGTTGTGAAGTCATTTAACTAAAGTGATTGCTATTGTGAGGAAAATGGCTCTACTGTAAGCTAAAACAGATAAATTTATTGAAAAAGACAAATTTCTGGAGAGACTACATATTTCCTATCCCCCTGTAGTCCATTCTTTTTATTGAGATAATTTACATAACATAAAATTCACCTTTTTAAGTGTACAATTCAGTGGTTTTTAGTATATTCAC
Source organism: Cynocephalus volans (assembly GCF_027409185.1). Classification (NCBI taxonomy): domain Eukaryota; kingdom Metazoa; phylum Chordata; class Mammalia; order Dermoptera; family Cynocephalidae; genus Cynocephalus; species Cynocephalus volans. The sequence goes on along the minus strand of NC_084468.1, from coordinate 64,735,526 downwards.
AAGGTTGTATAACCATCACCACTATCTAATTCCAGACTTTTTAATTACCCCAAAAAGATATCCCATAGCCATTGGTAGTCACTTCCCATTCCCATCTGCTCCTATCCCCTGGTGACCACTAATCTACTTTCTGTTTCTAAGGATTTGCCTATGCTGGACATTTAATATAAATGGGATCATATAATATGTGGTTTTTTATGTTTGGCTTCTTTCATTTAACAGTGTTTTCAAGATTCATCCATGTTGTAGCACATATCAGTACCTTCCTTTTTATGCTAGAGTAACATTCCACTGAATGAGTATACCACATTTTATTTATTCCTCAGGTGATGGACATTTTGGTTGTTTCCACTTTTTGGCTATTGCAAATAATGCTGCTATGAACATTCATGTACAGATTTTTGTGTGAACATGTTTTCATTTCTTAGGTATATACCTAGGAGTGAAATTGCTGGTTCCTATGGTCCTTAGTCTGTTTTCACCTTTGAATTATTGCCTTCTCTAAAGGTCTTCTCTCTCAATGTCCATCTCATGCACTTCCACAGTATTTTCTTTAGATTTTTAGAACATTTTCCCTTTGGTGATTAAAATGTCCCTCTCAACCTCTTCCAGTATAGTCCCACTTGGGTAGTTTATGTTAATTGACTTTTCATACTGTGACCTTGATACCTTGAACTCAATGACATTTTCCTTTCAGCTTTCTACCCAAAGGAACAAACATTCCACCCTTTGAAACTGATCATCTTGTGCCATTTCTAAGATCCTGAATTCACAAATTGCTTTCCCTGATAACTTTTTCCTCCTATTTTTCTCCTATTATTCTTCATAGCTCTTATGATCTCCAGTTTCTTAGTGCCTATTTTCAGTTTATTAACTCACTGCTGTCATAATTTATCTTCCTGTCTAGCTGGAACCCATGGCAAGCCATTTCTTAACCCCTTTTTTAAGTCTCCTTGCACTACCAGTTCTCTAACAGAGGTAGCTTACACATGCCATCTATTTTCTCCTTTCCTGCCCCTGGGGCAAGTCCTATGAAACAAGGTCAGTTGGTTTCACCATTAAATTCATGGTATCCAGGCTCAAGTGGGCACATTTTACTATTCATATTAAATGACTTCTTTCATATTAAAATGACTTCTTGTCATAACTATCTGTTTCAAGGAATTTTTGCTCTCAAATCCTTGAGCCTCAGTCTCACCATTACGTTTTCATTCAAAATTGAACTTTTACTGAGAAGATCTAGGCCAGCTAATGTGTCTGCCCTACACTTTTCTCAGTTTTCCTCTTTTTCTCTAAACCTCTTCTCTTCAAGACTAAGCCCTTTTCATACTTTATCACCTTCTTCTCTTCACTACCTCTCCTTGGTTTTTCATTAATTATTCTTTTGCTTGCCTCTTTAAAGCCCCTCTCTCTCCATTTTTTCCCCTACAAATATTTCCCTGTTTAAAAAGAAAAAATAGCACTATCCTGTTTCTACTTAATACTACCTGCTCTTCAACACTTGTAGATGGCTTTAGCCAGGATGTGTAGTTCTTGAATACCCTCTGTCTCCTTTTCAATTGGCTTTCAAACTCAGTTCTCTTTGAAGTTGTTTTCTCCAGCATCATCTGTTCACCAAATGCAGTATTTTCAGTCTTTATCATTTTGGTTCCCTGTGGTATATAAACAGGTTGTTTAAGTTAAAGGGCATCTCACTTGTAGGGGCCTTAAAATGTTTAAATGGTTGAATATTTTTATAAAGTTAAAGTAAAATATTTTTGCACTCTTGTTCTTGAGCTTCAGGCCCAGGAAACCTGAATCATTCCCTCTTATACAATCTTATACAAGATTGTGCCTATAGAGATAACAAAATGGGGCATGGCTCCCTTCAACTTGGTCACAGCTAAGGACAGAGCTAATTGCTGCATTAAGACTCACATCTTGGATTGACCAAAGAATTCTTTTCTTTCCTTACGCAGGTCCCAGACGTGGCCCTCAATATTACAGGTTTAGGAAGTAGATTTTAGGCAGTCTGGACAAAGTAATTAGGCACTGGAAGATTAATGGTAACCAAACACACAAAAGACTATAAACAGAATATTTCTTAGTATACAAGAAGGAATCAATACCTTAATATTAACTATTAATACTTTAATACTGACTAGGGTATAAATGCCTGCTATCCAGGATACTCTTCCCTGGATCAAGGTATTTTAAAGGCCAAATATGATTATAAAACGTTTAATTTTCTCCATAGAAAGTGAAAGAAAAAGAAAATAACTTGCCTTAAGGTTTCTTTGTTGCCTCGAATTCCTTTAAAATGGGGCAAGCCCTGTTTCATGTGTTGACTTCAGCACGTGCATGACTTTGACCTAACAGTCTTGCCCGGTCATGGATCGAATTGGTCTATGTTGCAAACATTTTTACACTTAAGGCAAATTTTGATTAAACATCGCAATTCCACCTCATTTGGCTGCCAAGCGCCGATATTGTGCATCTCTGCCAGTTTCGTAACCATCACAACACGTTCCCTCATTTCATTCATGTTCTCTCTTCCCGCTCCTTGATCTCAGTGCCCAGGCTGCTCTCCCCAAGAGCCCTCCTAACGACAGGTCTGTCATCACCTACGTTCTTTCCTACTAATCATCACCTCCTACACTCACTCTCGTCTCCTACCTGGCCCAGACTGGCCCCACTGCTCAAAAAAGAAAGGAAGCATGGAATCGCTGCCCGGCGGAACCCTCCCACGTGAGGGCGCTCGGGCACGCTCCCCGCCCTAGCGGGGAAGCTGCGAGGAATGCTTCATCGCGCTCTTTGCACATAACCATCCTCTTTACCCTCCGCGTGGGCACCAGAATCGCCTCTTGCCCCCAGTTGCGAGCAGAGATCTTCCGGCAAACGCGGAAAGATGCCTCTTAACTGGAGAAGGTAGGCTTGTGGGGGTGCAGGCGTCTGCGCCTCGGTGAACAGAAACTGGGCCGACCCAGGTGAAGGGGCGGGGCGCTCAGCCAATCATAGCTCGTGACAACAGGGCCCGGCCAATCGGAACAAGGGAGGCCTGGCGCTCTCGGGGCGGGCCCAGGCGGTGAGGACCCGCCCCCTTGCAGCTTGGTGGCCCACGCCTTCGCCCAGGGCTCCTTGAAGCCGTGCTGGTTCACAGAATAGAGGGACTGGGAGCTTTCCGAGCTGAGGGGCGGAGCCCTCTCACCCCAGCTGTTTCTTTACAGGCTTTGGCCTTAGCAGGTGTTGGTTCCTGCCGTGGGCTCATTCTTACCTGGGTCGTCTCTCTCTCTCCTCGAGACTGTGGCTATGGTTGGGGATAGCGTGAGGTCGTTGCCTTGACGACGACAGCATGCGGCCCGCGGTCCTCCTACGTGTGAGTTTGCGGCGGGCCGAGGCCCATCTGCCTCCCTGCCTGCTTCCCTTGGGACCCGCGACTGTGTCCGCAGAAGAAATCACAACAGCACCGGAAATGCTAGTTTGCTAGTCAGCATAGTATGTTTTAGACCTGCGAGCGAGATGCGTGAAACAAATTTCACCTTAAATTTGTTTCCAAGTTGAAAACCTTTGGGTCTTTCCATGTGAGACGATTTGAAGAAACAGTAAGTATAATACTGTAGAAAAGCTTCTATATTTTGTTATCTAGAAAAGAACTCAGTCTGTCTTTAACAAAATAAAACATTAGCATTATCCAAGTATTTTATTTAAATTGTTGGTATTAGAACCATATGCTTACATGACACCTGTCCTGAGATACCACACTGCCAATTGGCCAGGCTTCTTTTCAGTTTGTATTACCCTGAGATCCGAGAGTAGAAGGCATGAAAAGTGATAGTTTGACTGTTTCAGGAAACAAGGGGCTTTGTAGGCCGTGATACTTTTAAGATATTTGTGGGCAGTACCACTTGAAAAAACAGGTGTGTTCAATGTAGTGTGTCCAGATGTGCATACTGTTAGCTTGTGATATGCTTCAGAACGCCTCAGACAAGCTTAAGGTAATTTTAATTTTGATCACTTTGCATTTTCAAATATTGAGGACTCCGGTTACAGAATGTTTAAAAATGATCCAGGTTATAGATTCCAGCTATTTTTGTCATTGGTGTGATAAAACCTAAAGCCTAGTCCTTAATAAAACATACTCTCTTAATGGAAGGGAAAAAAAATAAGGAAAGGAGTGATGGGATTACGCTGATAATTTTTTTCAAATACAATCATTTTATTATAAATAGTTAATAGAATTTAAATAGAAGTTAAAATGTCGAATGTATGAGAAGTTAAGTGTCTGGGACACTGCTCTGTACTATCAAAACTGGCAGTAAAATAATGAAATAATTTGAGTCGGTGTTGATTGGAATTATTTTCTGTTTTTTCCTCTTGAAGATCCATCTTCTGGTTCTCCATGTATATCCACAATGAAAATATGTATATAATAAAACCTCAAACTATTAAATGTCAAGTGCAGAAAATGTATACACTGGATTATCATAGTTTGCTAGAACAAAGAGAGAATTTGTTTTGTCTTTTCCATTAGTGTACCAATTCACAATCTAGGTAAATAAGTTTTAGATTGCTATAAGCACACCATATAATAGGTGAGATTTTTTTTTTCATTCCTCAGTCTTATGAATAAGTATTTTTATATTGTCAGGTTTAAAAAAATTTAACTATGAATCGTGCTTTGAATACACAGTTCTGATTTAGAGCAGTATTTTTTATTCTTGACTTCTGAAATTTAATTTTAAAATCAGATTTTAAAAACAAATTTAACTTTGAAGTTGCAGTTTAATAGCTTTTATATATCACGGAATTCAAACCTTCTGAATTAAAATCTGTCTGTATTTGGACTGAAATAATTTTTTTTCTGTATCAAAACATGTAGGGGAATGATTGCTGGACTTTCATCAATCATTGCTAAAACCAGAGGGCTGGCAAGTTAGCTCAGTTGATTAGAGCACAACAGCCTTGTAACAGCAGCGTCAAGGGTTTGGATTCCCATACTGGCCAATAAATAAAACAAGAAAGACTCTATTAGGATTGCCTTTATTCAGAAAATGTCATAAAATGGATGCATAAATATTCTAAAAACAATTCAAATGATTCATACTTATAGTGAGTCATTAAAAGGATTTTTGAAATACTGTGTTTGGTAGTACTAATATTTAATTTCTTTTAAAAAATCTGCTTATATGCTGTGATATCATTGCTCTTATTTTGTAAGTTCAATATAGTAATTTAATTAGTATTGTAAGAAAAGTAAAGAAAAATATTTTATCAAAGATTCTTAGTGTTAATTTGGTAAGTGATCATTTTGTGATCAAATATTTTTCCCAGTTGAGTAGAAAGTGCACAATGATTTCCAATTCTGATCTTTTAAACCTGGGGTAAAAAAAAAAAATTTGATTTTCATTAAAACCTAACTCGATTGCATCCTTTCCACCTTTCAGTGAAAAGGAATTGTACTGTTCTAAAGTGAGCTGTAATTGTTTTGTATGAAAGTTCAAGTACTGCCTTATCTTAAAATATATTGAATTTCATTAGTGTGGCTTTTAGTAATTTAAATTTAATGACTTTGATTTAGTTTGCCTTGTCCATTATAAAGTATGTGTGAATATTTTGAAAACATAGCTTAGGTGTGGAAACACTGAGAAATGATAACTTAGCACAAGACAGCTGTGAACACAATGACTACTCTAAACTGGAAAACAAGCAGAGGGAAGAATTAATTTGCTGGGTAGGTGGAGAAAATTAATATACTCAACATTGTTAACTCTTTGTTTTGGTTTCCACAGCAAGAAAAATTCCTACTGGTTTTAAGTTAAAATGGAAAAATATCAGAACCTAGGATTGGTTGGAGAAGGGAGTTATGGAATGGTAATGAAGTGTAGGAACAAAGATAGTGGAAGAATTGTGGCCATCAAGAAGTTTTTAGAAAGTGATGATGACAAAATGGTTAAAAAAATTGCTATGCGAGAAATTAAGTTACTAAAGGTGAGTAAAGGCATATACTGAATTGAAAAAAAAAAGTTTTTTCTTGATCAAGATTAAGTAATGGTCTTAGAAAAATATTACTGTTTTTATATTTATTTTATGTTCACAACAAGGTTTAAAGTATAAATTTTTTTCAGTAAGAAGAAATAAAATGATTATATACACAAATTCATTTATTTTATGAGTATAAACATGTTTTTAAAAGTATTTGTTCCTTCTCTCTGTATCTATCTGCCTATATATCTCCTATCTATCTGCCTGTCAGTCATCTGGCCATCTATCTTCTGTTTTGGGGGTCCCAAGGACCACCCTTCAGGTTTGATTATTCATTAGGAGAACTCAGTTTGCAGCATATAGCTGTACTCATGGCTATGATTTATTACGGTGAAAGGATATAAAGCCAAATCAGCAAGGGGAAAGGCACATAGCATGAATTCCAGAGGAAACCTGGCACAATCTTCCAAGAATCTGTGTTCAGTAGAGTCACACAAGATGCACTTATTTCCTCCAGCAATGAGTTGTGACAACACATATGCAATATTGTCTACCAATTAATTAGAGACTCAGTGCCCAGGGATTTCACTGGAGGCTGGTCACATAGGCACTGTCTGCCTGGCATGTATCAAAATTCCAAACTCTCAGAAGAAAAGCAGGTATTCAGCACAAGCAATGTCGTTTGTACAGTGAGCCACTTTATCAGTTCTGCAAATGAAGTGAACCTTCCTAAAATCCAAGTTCTCAGGTGCCAGCCAGGAGCTCACTTTGCAAGCAGACTTTTCTAAGGATAACAGTCTTAGGCCTGCATAAAATATTTTATTCTCTCTTTAGTTTATTTAGTCTTAAGATACTTTCTTCTTTCTCATTAGTCTCACTAGAAGTTTATCAATTTTATTTGACATTAGAAAGAACCAACATTTCACTTTGTTGATCTTCTCTTTGCGTATTTTTCTAGTTCATTAATTTTTGTTCTTTATTATTTTATCCCTTCTCCTTATTTTGCAGTTCTTTCTTCTAACTTGTTGAGATACTTACTTCTTTAATTTCTAAATTTTTTGTCCCTCAAATATACATTTAAGTCAAGAACAGCTAAAACTTGATATGTATCCCAGAAATTTTTATTATTACTTCAAAATATTTTCCCATTTCTCTCATATTTTCCTTAATCCCTGAGTTATTTAAAAGTATATTTTTAAAATTCCAAATGTGGAAATTTTCTAAGTTTTTCTCTCCTGGTTATTTATTTGTGACACAAGTGCCCTATGATCTGAGTATATACTATATAAGAATTTATTCCTTTGAAATTTCTTGATATTTGCTTTTTGGTTCAGTATATAGTCAACTAGAAAAAATTATTTGTGTGTGCTTGAAAAGTATTCCATGTATGTCCATTAGGTCATGTTTGTTAATGGTGTTGTTATTCAAATCTTCTTAATTCTTTTTTGTTTATATATATTTTTTTCACTTATTGGTTATACATATTTATGGAATACAGAGTTATATTTCAACACCTAAACTCTTACTGATTTTTTTATTTTGTATGTTAATTCTATCCAATACTGATTAGACATATGTTAAAATCTTCCTTTGTGATTATTAATTTGTCTACTTTACATTGCAGTTCAATTAAATTAACTTTATAAACAGAAAGACCATATTATTAGTTCATCAAATTTAGAAATAGTATATCTTCCTTTGATACTTTAGAAAAAGTATCAAATCTTTTATCATCATGAAATAATACTTTTTATTGTAATAACATTTAATTTTAAAGTCTCTCTTAAACCAGTAAGGCTACACTAGTTTAATTTTGGTTAGTGTTTCTGTAGTATATCTTTTTCCATAATTTTACTTTCAGTTTTTCTAGATCCTTGTTTAGATGTGTGGTTCTCTTGTAAATATCATATAGTAACATTTTGCTTTTTAATCCTATTTGATAATTTTTGCATTTTAATTAGAGCATTTAGTCCATTTACATGTAATATAATATCTGATGTATTTTGGATATAAATTTACTTCCCTATGTGCTATTTGTCTTAGCAGTTCTATATTTCTTTTTCTTTTCTTACTTCGGATTGATTACATTTATTATTCCTTTTTTTCCTTTCCAATAATTTGGAAATTATACATTATGTTTCTGTATTTTAGTGGTTATCCTAGAGATGTGTTAAAATCTAATGTTATCCAATTCTTCTTCTTCTTTTTTTTTTTGGTGGCTGAACAGTACAGAGATCAGAACCCTGAACCTTGGTGTTATCAGCACTGCATTAACTGTCCAGCCTTTTTTTTTAATCCAATAGTTTTATCCTTCCAGACAATAGAAAAACCTTTATCTCTGGTCATTTTCTTCTATCTTATGTGCTAATATTGCCATGCATTAACTCACATATATATATGTATATATATATTTTTTAAACACGACAAGACATAATTATTGTTCAACATTCATTTAGGTTTATATTTAGCACTTTCTTTGTTCTTCTTTCTTTTCTATAATCTCAGGCCATTTGTCTGGAATCTTTTCTCTTTTTCTTGAAGTATATTACTCAGGATTTCCTTTTGTGAGCATGTACTGCAGGCAAAATATTTCAATTTTAGTTTGTGTGAAAATGTCTTTATTTTGCTGTCATTCTTGAAAGATATTTTTGCTGTGTGTGGAATTTTAGGTTGTATTAATTTTCTGCTATTTTTTGTCAAGTGAATGTAACATTGTGTTGTCTGCTGGCCTCCACTGTGGCTCTTGAGAAGTCAGTTCAGTCCAACTGCTGTTCTTCCGTGAGTTTGTTCTTTTATGTCTGGATCTTTTTATTTTTTATCTTTTAACTTTTTATTGACATATACATACAGAAAAGTGTGCGTATCATAAGAATACATCTCTATGAATTTTTCAAAACTGAGCAAGCTCATTTAACAAGCATCTAGTCAAGAAACAGAGCATTAAAATCACCCCAGAAGCCTCCCTTATACCTCCTACAGTCACTACTGCTTTCCTCCTCCATCTGGGTAACAGCTATCCTGACTCCGAACAGCAAAAATTAGTTTTGTTGTCTGACTACTTATGTTTTGCCACTTAAGTTTGTTTTTCTGAAGTTTCACTGTGATGTTTCTAGGGTGGATATCTTAATTTATCCTGCTTAGAATTCATTGGATCTTCATGAATCTATGATATAATTTCTTTTATTAATTTTGGAAATTTCTCAGTTATTATTTCTTCAAATATTATTTCATCCCATTCCCTTTCTCCTCTATTTTTGGGACTCCAGTTAACATATATCAAATTTTCTCATTGAAGTTTCTGTGCCTCGTGTTTTTCTTTCCATCTATTTGTCTCTCTGTGCATTGTTCTGCATAGTTTATTCTGACACATCATTTAGCTCGTGAATTCTCTCCTCAATATGTCATTAATCTCCTTCATTCAGTTGTTAACTTTGGGTATTGTATTTTTAAATTTTTTTAATTATGAAATATAATGCACATATAGAAAGTGCACAGAACAATAACTATAGCTCAACGAATTATCAGAAAGCAAACATTCGTGGAACCACTATCCAGATCAAGAAATAAAACATTGCCAACAACTCTTTTCAGGCACCATCACAGTCACTAACCCCTCCCTGTCCTTTAAGGTTAACACTATCCTGACTTGATGTTAATCAGTGCCTTGATTTTTTTATTTTACATTTACCAACTAAACATACATTTCCAATCACTCTAGTTTAGTTTTACCCATTCTTTAAAAAAAAACAAACCCAAACATAAAAAGGGTACACATCTTAAGTGTACAGCTCAGTCAATAACCAAAAAATAAATATACTTGTGTACCCACCACCCAAATCAAGAAATAGAATATATCATCACCTCATAAGCCCTCTCAAGCCTTTTCCCAATTATTGCCCCCTCACTATAGTTATATGCTAATTATGTGTTGGAGATTTCTTCTCTACTCTGTGGGCTTTCTTTTCACTCTCTTAATGGTATCTTTTGCTAAACAGAAGTTGCTAATTTCAGCGTAGTCAAATTTTTAATCTTTTCTTTTATGGTTGTTGCCATTTATGTCCTGCTTAAGAAGTTTTCCCCTATCTAGAGATTAGGATAGTCTATATTATCATCTAGAAGCTTAATAGTTTTGCTTTTCATACTTAGATTTTGGTACACCTAGACTTGATCTTAATTATGGTGTATGGCACTGTCAAATCTTATGTATTTTGTCTTATGGATGTCCAATTGTCCCAGAAACATTTATTAAAAATACCTTCTTTTCTCCACTGTTCTGAACTCCCTTTTGCCCTATGTTCTTACATATAGGCATAGTTTTTCTATGCTTTATTGTTCCTTGGTATAGTGAATTCTTATAATTTTATGTTCTCTTGATATCCATTTTGAGCATGAGTTTAACTTTCTCATATCAGAAGTGTACGGCTCAGTCATGCTTGACACAGTTTTCAGTTCTATACTACACCCAAATGGCTCAAACCAGTTGTCACACATAAGAATTTAGAGGCATCTCTTCTGCCTAGCAGACTGGGCTTCCTGCTTTCCTGTAGCTTTCTTTAAGTGAACCATTCAGGCATTTTCCTGCAAACTTAAAGTGACCCACACCTTATTCTCTTTTTAAAAATTTTTTATTTTTTAAATTTTATTTTTGGCCACAGAACAAGTCTTAATACATTTAAAAAGACGAAGATCATAGAAAATATGTTCTCAAACCAAAATAACAGAAGGAAATTTAGAAAATTCACAAATGTTTAGAAATTAAACAACACTCTCCTAAATAAACAATGGGTAAAAAGAAAAATCACAGGGAAATTAGAGAGTACTTTGAGATAAAAATCAAAGCTCAACATATCAAAATTTATAGTATACAAGGCTCATGCAGTGCTTAGAGGAAAAGTTATACTTGTTGATAGAGTATGGATGTGTTGTCCGCCCAAACTCATGGGGAAATCAGATCCCCAGTGTGGCAGTGTTGGCAGCTGTTTGAGTTGTGGGGGCAGATCCCTCATGAATGGATTAATGCTCTCCCTGGGGGCTGGGGGTAGCAAGTGAATTCTCACTGTATTAGTTCCTATGAGAGCTGGTTGTTTAAAGGACCCTGGCACTTCCCCTCTGTCTCTTGCTTCCTCTTGCCATGTGATCTGCTTGTACCTATGGGCTGGCCTGCCATTTTCTGCCATGAGTAGAAGCATCCTGAGACCCATGCCTGATGCAGCTGTCCCAGAATCAAGAGCCAAATAAACCTCTTTTCTTTATAAATTATCCAGTCTCAGGTATTCTGTTATAGCAACTCAAAAACAGACTAATGCACTTGTAAACACTCATATTAAAAAGAAGAAAAATCGCAAATCAGTAATGTAATCTTCTACCTACCTTAAGAAAATAGAAAAAGAGCAAACTAAATCAAAAGTAAATATAAGTAGGAAATAACAGATTACAACAGAAATATATGAAATAGGGAATTAAAAAACAATAGAGAAAATCAATAAAACCAAAAGTTGATTCTTTAAAAAAGATAAACAGAATTTGCAAAACTTTGTCTAGATTGACCAATAAAAAAGAAAAAAAGAAGGAGAAGACCTAAATTACTAAAATCAGAAGTAAAGCAGAGGCATTATTTCATTGTCATTATGGTTTTTTGTGGTGGTAAGTTTTAGTTTCTTTATCTTTCTCACTTGCATTTTTGTTCTACCAGCCAGTGGGTTTTGTTCTTTCTTGTGTATTTGTGGTAGTGATTATCATTTTTTGGATTCCAGATGCAGGACTTCCTGGAGGATTTTATGTAGGGCTGGTTGTGCAGTGTTGAACTCCCATAGCTTTTGTTTGTCTGGAATATACGCTATTTCTCTCCCCTTTACTTTTTTTTTTTTTGACCCGTAAGGGGATCGCAACCCTTGGCATGGTGTGGTCCACACCACGCTCAGCCAGTGAGTGCACCGGCCATCCCTATATAGGATCCGAACCTGCGGCCTTGGAGCTACCAGCACCGCAGTCTTCCGAGTGAGCCACGGGGCTGGCCCTCTCTCACATTTCTTAAGGATAGCCTTGCTGGGTATAGTATTGTTGGCTGACAGTTTTTTTCTTTTAATATTTTGAATACAACATCCCTTTTTCTTCTGGCCTGTAGAGTTTCTGTTGAGAAGTCTGCTGTTAGTCTGCTGGGGGCTTCCTTGTAAGTGTCTTAATGCTTTTCTGTTCTTTCTTTTAAGATTCCCTCTTTGTCTTTGAGCTTTGCCAGTTTGACTATAATGTATCTTGGAGAGGATCTTTTTGTATTGAATCTGTTTAGGGGTCTTTGAGCCTCCTGGATATGAATGTCTATGTCTCTCCCTATACCTGGGAAGTTTTCCATTACCATTTTGTTGAATACGTTTTTTTTTTAATGTGTTTCTCTTTCTCCTCCCCTCTGGAAAACCCATGATTTGAATGTTGTGTGCTTAAAGTTGTCTGCTAGCTCTCTTAGATTTTCTTCATTTAAAAAAATTTTTTTTCCTTTTTTTTTGTCCACCTGGATTATTTTGAAAAGACTATCTTCAAGATCAGAAATTCTTTCTTCTCCTTGTTCTAGCCTGCTGCTTAAGCTATCAGTTGTGTTTTTTATTTCATTGATTGAGTCTTTCAGTTCCACGAGTTCTGCTGCATTCTTTTTAAAAGTATTAATCTAGTCAGGAGTTTCCTCCTTCATATCCTGGATATTTTTTTCTCATTTATTATGTTGCCTAACTGAGCCTTCCTGTATCTCAGTGAATTTCCTTAAGATTGTCACTCAGAATTCTTTTTTTAGTCATTTCAAGGTTTTCCTGTTCTATAGGGTCTGGTATTTGAGAATAACTGTATTCTTTTGGTGGTGTCATATTTTCTTGGGTTTTTGGTATTTCTAGAATCTCTTTGTTGATGATGTCTGGTCACCTGGTAGAGCAGCTGCTCCTTCTATTACTCTGGAGTGGGATTTGAGGAGAGAGATGTCCTCTTCTTTTTCTGGTCTCCACTGGTGACTCTCCTTGTGTCAATGCAGTCAAGCCTCTGTCAGGCCACCTGCACATTGTGGCTACTGCTGTGCTGTCAAGCTGCTTTTGCAGCCACTGTGGCTGTGGCAGTGGCTGTAGTGGGCCACCTATGCAGAAGTGGTGATTTCAGCATGGTTTCTTAACTACTTCCAGGCAGGGGTTGGGGGAGCTGCCCTTGGCTCTTGCCTAGGACCCCTGGTGTGTTCTCTTGCCTGCTTCTGGGCAGAGGGGGATGCCCTCTATTCTCTTAGATATACTGTTAGTTGCCATGTGCTCTCTCTCTCTCTTTCTGCCTGACTCTTCATTCCTGACTCATGTGACCCTGGTACAGAGGACTGCCTCCTGCCAGTGGATTACACCTTCCTTGCCTAGGGTCTGTAAAAAAAGATCTTTGCATTTGTTTCCTATGGTGGTGTATCAAATTTGCACCTTCCATCTGAAGAACCAGAGGCAGCCCAAGGCCAGGTTTTCCCTGGGATACTGGGGAGAATAATAGGTTGGGCTACCAGCTCCAGAGTGAAGGTCAGGCAGGCATAACCTGAAGGTGAAACAAGATGCATGAGGGCGTCTGCCAGTATAAACAAGCTTCTGATGTGAAAGACCTGCTGGTTGCAGGTCAGACAACTAGGCATTAGGCTGTTCATCAGATAAAAGAATTATCCTGTGAAAAGCACAGTGTAAGCACCCACATCCAGCTCCCCTTCATTTCCTGTTATGGTAGAGTTGCTAGGTTCTCTGGTACTAGAACCCCAGTTTAGCTGGGGACTCTCAATACTGTTGGTCTGTTTGTCTAAGTTTATGTCAATATTCCACAGCAGGTTTATTCTAGTTTGTAAGTTTTTCTGTTTCGCAGAATAAACCCTTCCATTATGTCTCTCTTCTACAAGATTGTCTTGACTATTTTTGTCGCTTTGTATTTCCATATAAATTTTAGAATCAACTTACCAATTTCCACCAGAAAACTCTATAGATCAATTTGGGGAGAAATGATATCTTTACAATTTTGTATCTAGTTCCTGAACATCATATAACCCCCCCCCTTTTTTTTTTGGTCTTCTTGTCTTAAAGTATACTTTTTTTTTTTTGTCTTTTTCGTGACCGGCACTCAGCCAGTGAGTGCACCGGCCATTTCTATATATGATCCGAACCCGCGGCGGGAGCGTTGCTGCGCTCCTAGCGCCGCACTGTCCCGAGTGCGCCATGGGCTTGGCCCTCTCTTAAAGTATACTTTGTCATTAATTTTTTTTCCTGTTATCTCTTCTGTCTCCTTAGATGTAAGGTGTATCTCTTATAAGTAGACACAGTTGGATCTTTTGTTTTATGCAGTCTGACAAGCTTTGTATTTTAATTCAAATGTTTAGTCTATTTATATTTAATATAAATACTCATATTCGAATTTATATTTATCATCCTTCTAGTTGCCTTTTATATTTCTATGTTTCTTTCTTTAATTCTTTTGTTATACAGTCTTTTACAAGTCTTTTGGAGATTATACTAGATATTACAATATACAAATTTGACTTGTTAATATCCAAATGGGTACCTTTACCGTACAAGAATCTTAGAAATTTTAATTCCAGTTACCCCTTTTCTTTTCTCCCTTCCCCCCACCAGATATATATGTTTTTATTTCTATCACATATTTTAATTCTATATTTAGTTAATTCCTTCCCAAATTATTCATAGTCAATATTTATTAGGATATACCTAATATTTACTCTTTCCATTACTCTTCAATCTTTCCTACATTTCTGAGCTTCCATCTTGGATCATTTTTCTTGTTCTTAGAGCACTTCCTTTATTTTTCTTAAAGCAAATCTACTGGTAAAGAATACCGTTCATTTTTGTTATTTTGAAAAAAGAAATATTCTACTTTGTGTTTAAAAGACTATTTCCACAGGCTATAGAATTCTAGGTTGGCAGTTAATTACATTCAGTATGTTCAAACCAGGGTTATACTGTTCTGCTGGCTCCCATTGCTTGCACTGAAAAGTTAGCTGTCAGTCTTACTGTGCTCTTTAATATCTTGTTTCTTCTGGATGCTTTTAATGTTTTTATCTTTGACTTTGATTTTCCACAGTTTTATAATAATGTGCCTAGGTGTGAGTTTCTTTGTATTTAGATATCTTTTCAATTTTATGGCTCTTGCATCTGTAAAATAATGTCATTTGTCATTTTTAGAAAATGCTCAGCTTTATGACTTCACATATTGCTACTGTTTCATTCTCTCTCTCTTTTTCATTTAATAATTCAATTTCATATATAGACCTTACTTTTAGGTCTCTTATACTCTTTTCTATGTTTTTCATCCTTTTGCTTCATTCTACATATTTTCTTTTGACCTGTTTCTCAATTCGGTAATTCTGTTTCAGCTATCTCTAATCTACTGTTAAATTCAGCCACTGATTTATGAATTAAAGGTATTATGTTTTTTAATTCTAGAATTTCCATTTGATTCTTGTAGTTTCCAGTTTGCTGCCCAAACTCTCTATTTTGCTTTTGTTACTATTTAAATTATAGGCTTTTCTAAAGTACATATCCAATAACTCTGTTATCTCAATCTCCTTATATGCTTTTTTTAGTATCTGTTTTTTCTTTTGGTTTTTGATGAAGTCTTGATATGCCTGTATTAATTTTCTTTTAATGGTAGACTCAATGTGAGTCTCTGGTGATGTTATTTCCCCTGTGAGAGGAGTTATGTTTGTTTCTGTAAGGCTCTTAAGGGAATTAGTACTCCAGGAAACTTGGTGAAACCAATATTCTGAATGCAGTGTGAGGGATTTATATAATTTGAAGTTAAATCATAGTTCCTGAGACAGCCTACTTACTCATAGTTTGAGGGCTTTTAGGACCAACCCAAAGTGAGAGAATTTCACTAGTGCTGGCCCCCTTCTTCCCATGGTGATGGCCCCCGGACACCAGTGATGGCTACCTTAGGCCCACAAGACTGTCAAAGGTGCCACTGATCCTCTTAATCTTCTCCCTTCTCTGAATTGGCATATGTTTTCTGGGCTACAAAAAAAGATGGCCCTAATTGCCTGGTTCACCTCCCTGGGTTTCTGTCTTCTTCCAGATACTAGCCCAAATATTTTTTACTATCTTATATCTCTGGTTCTGAAAATAGTCATTTTTATGTATTTTGTCCAGCTGTTTTACTTGTACTCAGTGGGAGAGTTATTATAAATTACCTATCTACTGTTACTGTAAACAGAAGTTATTGTTCTTTTCTATTCTATAATTTTTATCTGGGTCCAAATCTGCTATGTTGCTTTTTATGGTTTCAAGTTTCTATGGTTTTTTGAGGTTGGCTTTGTAAAAAAAAAAAATGTAGTAGTCTGTATCTGATATTTCCAGTATCTGAAGTTATTCTGTATTTGTTTTAATTGCCTATATTTTCTGATATTTCTTACTTATAGTATCTTATTTCTTTGTATGCCTGATCATCTTTGATTTTATGCTAGACGTTATGTTTGAAACATTGTTTTTTAGTAATAATTTGAGGCTAAAATGAAGATATTTTCCTCCAGAGACAATTTTTATTTTCTTCTTTCATATTCATGGGAACTGGGCCAGGAATAATTTATTGTCTCTCAACTCCAAAACACTCCTTTTTGACCTGCCTTGTGATTCTGGAGCTGGACTCTGTAAATATTTCTCTTTTGTCAAATGGTTGGATTTTAGATTTTTGTCAATTATAGAGGGAATGGAAGAACGCTGTAGTTTCTTAGCAAGAGGATGGAGTTTTCCAGGTTTTGGTATGCTTCTGTTTTTGGCATAGCTGCAGGCAGATCACCATATGGGAGGTCTGGTAGTTCACCTCAGCATTTTTCATGGACCACATCTGTCCTACCTGCATTCTCTGGTAAGGTTCTCTACCAACTGGCTGATCACTCTGTGAACCATCTCTGGCCTTCATCCTCTGATGAATTTCTTTACCATTGGCAATCTGTACATTCTGTGGCAGCCATACCCTTTCCAATGAAGATCGATTCCTTGGTGGTCACTGGAGGCTCTTCTAAATTTTTAGTTTCTTCTTATGCCTTTTCCCTTCACCCTGAAAGTAGTAGCTTGCTCTGTATTTGTTGTTTTAGAAAATATCCCATTAGAGTCATCTTTTACCCCTTTTGGTAATTAACTACCTTTATTAATTAACAATTATTTCACACTGAGAAATATTTAATGAAAGAACTGAGTAAATATTTATTGGGTACCCAATATGTACCAGAGATTGTTCTAAGTGTTTGGAATTATAGTAAAGAGCTTGTATTTGAGTGGCAGAAAAAAGGCAGTTAAAAAAATAAACTGTAAATATCAGATAGGGATATCCTGTCATTAACTATCAGGTGGCAATAATGTTATAGCTTATAGTACTAAGATGACAGTAAAAAAGGATGATGTGTTACAGAGTAACCAAGGAGGTGACATGAAGCTGAGACCTGAATGGCAAAAGGAGCCAGCTGTGTAAAGATCTGGGAGGAGAGTGTTGCAGGCATGAGACAGTTAGTGCAATTCCCTAATAAATGAAAAAATGACCTAAACAGATTACTGTATGTTCAGTTGAAACAAGAGACAGACCTTTATCATTTTTTGTCTGTGTAGAAAATATAGAACCCTTCCTAGTATATGTATGTATTTCCCTGTGGTGTTTAATATAATGGTGAGATCCAGCTGTTACAGAACCTGAGATCCTCCCTCTTCCCATCCTCTCATAGTCACTCTCTGTGACCTAGGATGAGCCAATAGGATGTTCTACCTGGGACTTTGAATCCTGAGGGCATAACTTAAAGAAGCAATTTTTAGAAATGCAGAGTTTAGAAATTACTTATGATGTTGGTGTTGAGTGTGTGAGACAGTGGTGATCCATGATGGCAGTAGGGAGGTGGTGGAAGCTTCCTAACTAGGTGTGACCCTGACTATGACCTTGACTGTGGTTCCTGCTACCTAGCTTTCCAGGCTTCAAATCTCTTTTTCTAGTCTCCCAATTAATTTTTACAAAATATACTTTTCTAAAGTTAAGTTTACCAGAGGGGTATGTGTGTTTGTGTGTGTGTGTGTGTGTGTGTGCGTGTGTGTATACTCTCTTAAAATAAAAACTTTGACTGATACACATTTTATCTATCTTCTTATTTTAATTTTTGGTAAGTAACATATGCATATGCTATAAAATTTAAATGAGTTTTTCTGCCACCTTTGTATATAGCAATTTAGTTCTGCTTCCCATAAGTATCTACTGCTTTATTGTACATCCATCAGAGGGATTCTATTCATGTACAAACAATAATTCATTGAACTTTCAAAAGGAGAGAACAGAACTGAAGCCATCAGAGTTGGGAAAGTAGAAGGGGGAGGGAGGTGAGTGAGAAATTGGTAAAGGGCCACAAAAAAATGATTACATTGTATAATGTTGAATATGCTAATTATCCTGATTTGAGCATCACATATTGCACACAGGTATTGATACTCAATGCTGTACCCCACAGGTATATATAATCAATTATGTTTTGGGGAAAAAAGTTTAAAAAAAACATGGGTGTGTATGGGTTGGTGTATGTGCATATATCAAATGGCAGCATACTCTGCTCACTGACCTACATCTTCTTTCTTTCACTTAATATATCTTCGTGATTATTGCATATCAGTAAACATAGAACTGCTTCATTCTTTTTAACTGCTGCATTTTATTTCATTATGTAGATATATGTTAATTTATTTAACCTGTAGTATATTTGCTGTGTGTTTTTTTTATACATTCCGGGACCTTTTATTTTAATAGGTAAGGTTAGCCTATTTATAATTATAGTATAACAGATAAGTTTGATCTTAGTTTTCATTTTATTTTCCCTCTACAGTCATGATAGCTTAGTGGTTAAGAATAGGAAATCTAAATTTCTTGCATACAAATCAGGATCTGGGTGAATTTATAGAGGAGATGTTCTAGACACAAAGGAAGAACTGAACAGAAATGAAATGTTTTCAAGAAGAGACAGAGGCCACAATTCCTAGGTTCTAATCCTGCCTCTACCAGTTTTTGCTATGTGACCTTGCACAAGTTCCGTCTAACCTTTGTGTGCTTTAGTTTCCTCATCTACAAAACAGGATAATAATTGTACCTTTTTCATAGGGTTTTTGTGCTTACAATATAGTGCCTAAAGTGTAGTAAGCACTATGTAAGTACAGTATTAGTTATTATTATTTACAATATGTTGTTTTATTACTCTATTAAAAATATTTTTTCTGTGTGATCTCTGAATTCCTTATTTTATATTGGATGTGTTTCCTTTGGTAATTTGGAAAGATTTGATTTTTGTGCTTTGGTTACCTTGATAACTATAGCATTATAAGATATACTTACTCCTTTGCAATGTAAAGATTATATTTCTATTTCCTCCTCTCTCCCATTCATCTACCGTCTGATTTGAGATTTTTTTTTTAGTGTTTGTCATTAAATCTGTGAATATAATTAGACTTTGTAATTTAAATTTTCAGGTCAAAAGATATTTTGACCCATTGACAAGGAAATCAGCACACACACTTTTACCTTGTTTACATCTTCACTTGCCTTTCCTACAGTTGTTAAATAATATCATTTGTGCATTGTTGAGTTTAAAATATTCACTTTCTTTTTTTTTTTTTTTTTTTGTCTTTTTCGTGACCGGCACTCAGCCAGTGAGTGCACCGGTCAGTCCTATATAGGATCTGAACCCGCGGCGGGAGCGTCGCCGCGCTCCCAGCGCCGCACTCTCCCGAGTGCGCCACGGGCTCGGCCCTAAAATATTCACTTTCTATTTTATAACCATGATGCCCACATTTGTATAAGATTTAGTTCTGCACTGAACAGATTAAGTGTTCATGTTCAAAAATTTTCTCTGTTGCCTACTACTCTAATGATAATTTGGTAGAGTGTAAAGTTCCTGGGCCACCTTTCTTTCCTTGAGGATTTTGAGGGCTATGTTCTAGAGATTTCTTTCCCTTTAAAGGTGGCAACATTTTTTTCTGTTGAGTGTTAGTCTTCCATTTGTGTTTCTTTGTCTTTTCTTCCTCTTTTCTTATAGTATCTCTGAATAGATCCTGGATTGGTTCCTTTTTGGTGGTTTCTTATCTTGTAATAAAGTGTCTTTCTTAGACCTGCTATTTGTAGGAGGTTCATTTGTGGGAGAAGCTAGGATTTTGTTCCAGGCTAGGTTCATAATGATGTTCCTTATGTTATAGTCCTGCGTGTGGGATTGAATTCTGTTAACTTTAATTTCTCTGAAACTTGTAGTTACAGGTTTGTTCCTAATGAATTGTTTCAACTTCTACTCCACCTCACTGACAGATTGTTTCCAACAAATGTGTTTCTGTGTGATTACTTATTCAGCCATCCCTCCCCTGCTGTTCCTTGGTGCCACTCAGTTCTAGGGATGCTTTCACTGATGCCCATGAACCCTGTTATGTCAAAGAAATATATATATATATATATTTTTTTTTTTTCCATAATATTTCATCAACTCTTGCCCTGCCAGTTTTGTAGCCACAGACGATCTTTTGGTGTTTTCCTATACTCCTGTTTGACCTTGATTATATTTAGCAGTCCCACCTCATTCGTTGTAGGTAGGGGTCATAGGTCCCTCTTAGTTTTATCAAAGACGGAGACACATTTCTTTTTCTCAGTGGCTTTATTGTGCTCTCTGAGAGGAGAAAGGAGCAGTATGGTCTTTCCACTAATTTAAAAACCAGGATATGCTTTTATAATTTATACTGTCTGTGCAGTTTATTTATATGTTTTTCTTATGCTGAGATCTATTTTAGATTGTGTCAAGTTGCTAATAATTTGATATAGTAAAAACTATTTTTCATTTTTTTTATAACAGCAACTGAGGCATGAAAATTTGGTGAATCTGTTGGAAGTGTGTAAGAAAAAAAAAAGATGGTACCTAGTCTTTGAATTTGTTGACCACACAATTCTTGATGACTTAGAGCTCTTTCCAAATGGACTAGACTGCCAAATAGTACAAAAGTATTTGTTTCAGATTATTAATGGAATTGGATTTTGTCACAGTCATAATGTAAGTATTAGATTCAAATAATTATTTTGCCAATCATTATTCAGATACCAGCCAATTAATTTAGTGAGACACCTGTTTAAAGTTTGAACCAGTAAATAATTGAAATTAACTATGTTACTTTTGATATTGCCAATTTTCATGTATCGTAATACATGCATTCTTTCCCCTCAACATTTTATTGTGAAAATTTTAGGCTATACTGAAAAGTTGAAAGTTGCACAATAAACACCTGTATACCCACCATCTAGATTCTGTATTAACATTTTGTTGTATTTGTTTTATCACATATTTATTCATTAATCTATTAATCTGTCTTATTTATTTATGCATTTGAAAGTAAGTTGCAGGCATCAGTACACTTCAACACTAAATATTTCATCTGTGCATATCATTAACTAGAGTTAAATATTTGTTTGCTGTTCTTTTTGTTTTTTTGAGGTAATGTTTACTGAGTGAAATGAACAAATTTTGAGATGAGTTTTGACAAATGCATACACCCAAGGATCTATATATTTGTTAATTTATGTTCTCTTGCCTAGTTATGTATGAAGTATAAAAGTATGAAAATCTCTACCCTTGACCCTATAGACTATTACAATAATTTTTTTTTTTTAGACTATTACAATAATTGATATCCTTTGAGTATCACATAAAAGCACCTCCGAGAAAAAGTGACACCTATAGAGTATAAAATGAATAACTCAATACATAGATTCTCCCAGTTTTACAAAATATTTTAAATGACTTTTTTGTGTGATAATAAAAGTAATAAATGCTAATGGAAGGAAATTTGAAAAGTAAAGATAATCATAAAAAGAAGAAAAAATCATCCATATACCTACCACCTAAACATTTGGTGTATTTCTTTTCAGTTTTCCGCTTATTATTATTACTATTCACTGTATTTTTTTCCCACTGTCTTTTGTTGTGTAGTTTTATTATATAGTGAGATATATTGTGTAGTTCAGATATATAATAGAAAAATTGCTCAGTAGAGGCAGATATCTAGTTTCTGTCTGGGAAAACACTATTAGGCCTTTGTTAGAAGGCCTACCAAGTTGGCCTCCTGGCAACTTTGGAATGATCTAGGCTCAGAAAATTGATTATGGGAAACCTAATTTTGAGACTGTATTTGTCTCTTAGGGCAGACTTGCATTAACCAAGTTCAGGAGACTGAATGCCAATTTAGCAAGTTAGAAAGAGAGAAAATTGTTACAGGGATAGATGAACTCTACGTGAAATCTAATAATAATATGGGTGTGCGGGGAAACAGCCCAGTATAAGGTGTTAGTGAATCAAATACTTAATGGCATCAGTTTAAAAGATAGTGATTCATCCTTCTCGTAAAAAGGATGTCATCCCAGTGGGCCTGTAATACTTGAAGTTAGGTGGCTGAACTCTTTATGTTCGTCTCTACACTAACGGTAGGCTTGCCAGTGGAACCAGTATACAGAAAAATCATTGACTCTCTATCTTTTGAAGAGTATTTGAATGTGTCCTGCCTACATTTGCTTCTGTGTCCCTTTATGTTTTATACTTTCATGACTAATCAACCCATGTTTAATAACACATTGTACCTTTAGAAATACTAATATTTTCAGGCAATTTAGAGTCAAGTGTTGCTGGCATATATTCAATTCTGTCTTTAAGGCAGGGGTTTTTTAACATCCAGTGGTCCATGCATAAACTTTAGAGCATTCATGTATCTCTTTAAATTATGTAAAATGTGAATTTTTATGGGCGAGAGAACTGATCTCACTCTAATTTATGACTACTCACCTTAAAGTTGCCTGACAGTCACACTACTTTTTCCTAGTCTATTTATTCTCAAACTCTTCAGATTATGATCTCATACCCTTTCTTCTCAGACGTCTAGTACCTCTTATCCAATCCTCACTCCCAGCTCCCTGTTAAATGGAGACAATAATAACAGCTATCTCATAGGGTTATTGTGAGGATAAAATAACTTAAAACACTTAGAATAGTGCCTGACACATGAATAATTTAGTGTTAGTTATCTTTGCTATTATTATTAAAAGTATATCCTAAGGTCTTTTTTTTTTTTTTTTTGGCGAGTGGCTGGTACTCAGCATCCGAACCCGTGGCCTTGGTGTTACAAGGCTGCACTCTAACCAAACCCTAGGGTCTTGTTTTTGGGCAGTTAACATTTCTGTTCTTAAAGCAGACAGATAATTATGGTGGGGGAAGGAATAAACACACACGTATATATGTACACATATGTACGTATAAGGATGCAGTGTCTCACTTTAAAGAAATGGGAATGTTTATTCTTAAATACATTATTCACTTATGTATGTATCTATATATGTGAGCATTTGAATTTAAAACATTAAAAAATAGTATTTTAATCCATTCCAGAGCCAGGCTGAGTAAACATATTTAAAAACAAATTTAAGGTTGCTGTCAATTAAAGTTTGATACAAATAGTATAGAGCCTATGAGTTATTTGTAGGCCCCTAAACCACCTTTTTGCTGAAATTACTAGGTAATAAATTATAATTAATAATTATTACTAGGTAATAAATAATTATTTAGGTCATACCCAGTATTAAAGACCCATGTCAGAACCTTTTTGTAAAACTTTCTCTGGCCACCTCAGTCTGCGATTACAGGTTTTAGTAAAAATTCTACTTGTATCATCTTGGTTATGCTTAGGTTCTATTGTTGTTATCATAAGTCATAGAGTATTAGAGTTGGAAGGGAACATTATGATCATGTACTTTAGCCCCCTCATTTGGGGAATAAGAAGATAGACCCAGAAAGATTGAGTATCTGTGGCTATTCTGAAAACCTGAGAGTGGAGCCCAGGTTTCCCAACCCCCAGTTCAGCTTTTTCAGCTCCCAGTTATGGCATAGATGAACTGGGACTGGACATGTGTCCTCACCCCTGATATCTAGGGTAATAAAATTTGGTAGCCTATGCAAAATGCTCAGCAATGGAAAATTGCCATTTAGAATGCTGGTCTTCTGAAAGGGTTTGAAACAAATCTTTAAAAATTTTTTCAAAATACAGTTTACTTATATTAGAGAATTATGCCTAATCATTTGTTTTGCCTAGAATTTTTAATATTGTTTCTCTCCCAGCATCCAGTTTTCTCCTTCTAGAGTCTCTCCTTTAGAAATTTTAACCACTGACCTTGTTTTGCCCTCTTTACATTTCTAATTGCCCGATTAATGCCTCTACTTGGGAGCTCAGCATTCCTCCCAAAACCCCATATGGCTAAAACTAAGCTAATCATAAATCAAAACTTACTTTCTAGACTTTTCTATTTTTGATAATGAACCACCATACTTTAGATTCTCAGGTTTAAATAAAATACCTGAAATTACCCCTAAGTTCTGTTGATTCTTGATTTAAAGTATTTGTAAACTATGTCTCTTCCTTTCTATTCCTCTGAGCAGCAGCCTAGTTTAGGTCCTTATCATCTGATACTTACTTGTCCTGTGTTCTTCTCCCTGCCACTAGTCCTCTCTGATGTAGCTTGTTTATGGCCAACATCTTCTTTAAACACCATTTTCATCATGTCACTTCCGTGGGTTTCCAGGGCCTGACACAAGTTCACAATTCCCAGAGTGGCAGTTGAAGCATCTTTCCTCCCCCTCCCACAGCCTTTTTTCTCGGAAAAAACATCCCTACCACAGTCTGTTGGTCTATTCCCATTTCAACCCTTGCTCTCCTTGTTACATTCACTTGGTTTACCCTTCTGTTTCTATATTTATCCAGGTTGTACCTAGCATTAAAAACCTATCTTAGAGCCCCCCCCTTTCATAAAAATTTTTCTTGACCACCCAGTTTTCAATGATAGCTTTACTCAGTCCTGAGAGCAATCATTAGCCAAACAGTTGATTTGGTAATTAATGATATATATTTTATTCAAATTTTTGATCGTTTAAATAAAATTTCAAGCATAAATGTTCTTTTTTGCCCAACTAGGTCCCAGGTTCTTTTAAGCTGGGAAGAATTTTGTATGCTTTTCTCTATACTCTTTTTCTTTTTTTAGGGGGGGGAAAAACCCCAAACAAACAGTGCCCTGCACATGGCAGGTGCTCAAAAAAGAAAATAAAAAATCAATAATCAATTTTGTTTAACATCTGTCATATTCTGATTTTTGTCTTAGATCATACACAGAGATATAAAGCCAGAGAATATATTAGTCTCCGAGTCTGGTGTTGTCAAGTTATGTGATTTTGGATTTGCACGGACATTGGCAGCTCCTGGGGAGGTTTATACTGATTATGTGGCAACCCGATGGTACAGAGCTCCAGAACTATTGGTTGGTGATGTCAAGTATGGCAAGTAAGATATCAGTAATGGGAGGGGGAAGACTTTACCTCTATATTCTGGATAAGATGGAATATATTTACAACATAAGAAGTGATCCCTCTAATACTGAAAGGAAGGCTTGAGTTTAAGGAACTTTATAAAGTGATTATTAATCATTTTGGTGTTTCCCCTTTAAATATTCATCTGAAACAAGTTGGGGAGATAAAGTTATTTTAACGGTGGAGAAATTAAATTGAATAAGTGGTCTGTTTTTTACAGTGGGTTGGAAATAGTATATTTATCACTTGTAAAGAGAGGTTAACATTGACTAGATTAGTCTGACACTGTTGGAATGAGGCAAGATGGAGCAGGCAAGGGTAAGGCAAAAATATATTTGAATGAAATATTTTTAAAACATAAATTGTCTTCATAAGTCAGTTCTCCAAAGATGAAAGGATTGTAATTTTTACTGCTTGTGAAAAAAGTCTTTCTAAGATATTTTCTACAATTTCTCCATTTCAGAGTACACTAAGCATCATTTACCATTTTCTTGACTACTCAGTTTTCATTTTACTACCATGCTATAACTTTTGTACCATTTTATAATTCAGAAATGACCTTAAGCAATTTCCAGGTAGTTGTCCCTATGCTCAGTGATGCTAGCATATTCTTCTGAGTTCTTGTGACTAATTTTGTTAAGATAGCTTTTTAATTCCCCCCGCCGTTAGCTTTCAGTTCTCCTTGTTGCTGCTGTATTTGCCCTCAGCAACCACCTCCTTTTTTTGGCATACTTTTTTCAGTGTATCATGACATAGACTGATCAAGTTTGTTAGAATTATGTGTAAACAAAGAGTGAGTGGGCTCTGAATGGAAGCCTGAGAGTCTTATTTGAGCATAAATTATACATAATAATTGTTTTGGCTTTTCAGAAGCCTTTTCCCTCTTATGTCACGTGACTGAAGTTTTTGGAAGTCTCACTTATGTGAAATTGGGATTTAGAACTTTTAACTTATAGGGAAATGTCTTTTTCTGTGTAATTTAAGGCTTACTACTACTATTCTCAATACCAAGAACATCAAATAGTAATATGCAGAACAAATGCAATCACCATCAACATGTTAGGATGCCAGATTATACACCACATTGCTTTTCTTTCAGAGCTGTTGATATTTGGGCCATTGGTTGTCTGATAACTGAAATGCTGATGGGGGAACCCCTATTTCCTGGAGATTCTGATATTGATCAGCTATATCATATTATGACGTGTTTAGGTAAGATTATACATTTGCAAGTGTGTGTGGTTGTGTTGATTTTTGAAGCTATTGATATACTAGAGATGATCCTCTATGTGTTTTAAGTGAAGGTAGGGAGCAAATAGGAAAACCTCATTTATCTATCTATCTATCTATATTTTTTCCTTCTCTTTTTTTTTCCTCAGTTTGGCTTTGGTCTATTGAACATATGTTCTTAATCATGCTCACCTCCCTCTACCCCGCAATAGAGAAGAAAAGAGCAGAGGTTGTGCATTTCTCTGTACTTTTACATTCAGTTAATCACATGTAGACAGGATGTAAATGATCATTTATTATCTCTGGGTCAGTAAGCATTTGGTGTAATGTGACTATTAGCCTCATCTTCACCTTCAAGATGAGAGACACAGAAACTTCAAAGGTAGTTTAGTCTTGCCTCAGATTTGACTTTTGTAGTTAGTGCTTTGGACAGAATTTCAAAGCAAGTCATATCAAAGTCTTATATTAGATGAAATATCATTTTCATGTTTGGAGATAGAGCTTGGAAGATGAAAATAATGGGAAATAATGGGAAAACACTTGGGGTTAATTTGACTGTTTGATTTTAGGTTTCCAGGTTAGAAACGTAATAAGCAGTACAATGATTTCATTTCATTTCTTTTTTTTTTTTTTTTTTTTGTGGCTGGCTGGTAAGGGGAACCAAGTACAATGGTTTCTTACAGTAGAATTTTCATATATATTTTACACTAAATTAGGTATTAAAGTTGAGAAAAAAAGATAACATGCTCAAATCTGACCTTAGATACAGGTACAAAATCAGTTGACCAAAAATTAAACACTTAAAGGGTGGAACTGATTTAACTAGATTTGATCCTGTCCACATGACTATTAATATTTTCATTGTTTTGGTCAGCATTTTATGCTTTGACGTTAGAAATGAAGTGCTGGTACTTATATCCGAAAAGTTATAAAATGTTCTTTACTTGTCCTTTTCATATGCTACCTCACTTCAGTTCTATTGTAGTGGCCTGCGAACTTTTCTAAATGAGTATGTTGAGATAGCAATGGTAATTTCCTTGAGTTGACTTACATCAAAGCCACTGTAAAGACTGCCATGTGCCATCACAGTAATAGCACCGTCTTTGGTTGATTTGCATGCTGATAGAGTCATAAACTCCCTAGCTGTGTCCCATTATTTCCTCTACTTCATACCACTTGTCTCTTCGCTATTTCTGTAATGTTGTATAATAACAAAGATGTGTGTTATTTTCACTTCCAGGTAATCTGATTCCAAGACATCAGGAGCTGTTTTATAAAAATCCTATGTTTGCTGGAATAAGGTTGCCTGAAATCAAGGAAATGGAACCTCTTGAAAGACGCTATCCTAAGCTCTCTGAGGTGGTGATAGATTTAGCAAAGGTAAGCATACTTTTTCTTTTCACTTTTTTTTTTTTTTTTTTTGTGACCGGTTGCACCGCGCTCAGCCAGTGAGTGCACTGGCCATCCCTATATAGGATCCAAACCCTTGGCGGGAGCGCTGCTGCGCTCCCAGCGCCGCACTCTCCCGAGTGCGCCACGGGTCGGCCCTTTCTTTTCACTTTCTGACAGGGAATTTATACATTATGGAGACTTGGTTTTCTCTTTTTTCTTGTCTAGTTAATCTTTTAGGTCAACAATTTCCTCTGATGATTTTAATTTTTGTGCATTGAGTTTAAATAATTTAGTTGAGGGGAACTTCAGAAATAAAGGCCTGGAAATTTTACGTGTTTTAAAACTCATTAAGATAACAACTAGAATGCATTAAGTATGGAAAACATACTTATCTAAAAACATAAAAACACTGTATGTTTTTAATGTTTAACATTTAAAATGCAAGCCACGTGTAAATGGAAAAGAGATGAAAAATAGGATGAGAAAATAAATAGAAGGGTAGAGAAGTAGGAAGATATTAAAATGTAGGGTATGGGATTATGACCTATAGTGTATTGTTGAAGGGGCTTTTGCTTAGCCACTGGATTCGCTGGAACTAATTTACAAATGATCATTTTAAATGATCAAATTTAAATGTAGGCAATTTTTCTTTGATATAAACTGTACGTATTCTTGATTTTTCAGAAATGCTTAAATATTGATCCAGATAAGAGACCCTTCTGTGCCGAGCTCCTACACCATGATTTCTTTCAAATGGATGAATTTGCTGAGAGGTATAGTACTGACCTGTGTTTTCCAGGCCACACCGACCAAGGGTTAAAGTAAGCCTTCTACAACAGTCACAAACAGTGTTTCTCTTATTTCTGTTCTCATCTACTTTTACAGGATCTCAGATATAAGATATCTACCACCCTACTCCTATTCACCCTTAGCAATAATGCAGTTCCTAGGAGTGGTCTCCTACATTCACTACACTAGTACTTTTGGTTCTTATGAGTCACTTCATGCTTTTCTTTCTGTCTCCCTGTGGTGACATCTACCACTGAGGTCACTGATTTCTTTGTTGCTACTAGCTGTGCAATGCCATTGTCTTGGGTGCTGGTGCAGTTCCAAAGGTGCCATCTCCTGTTGCTGCCGACCTCACACCACATTAAGTCCTGTGATACTGCTGACACTGCTGATGTGCTGGAGACCTCGATGTGCCAAACCTGTGGTTACTAGAGCTGCTGGCATGGTCTCTTGTGCTGCTCCAGTTGCTGGCATCAGTGCAAATGACAAAACAAATAGTGAGATGAGTGGCAGTGGCATTCCTTTATATTTTGTAAATCTCTTTAATATCTAGCTTAATAAAAGATAGCTGGATACTCATATTTGCTTTTGCATTCAAATAGTTGGGATATGTTGTTTTGGTTGAAGTGTACGAAAAAACTCTGGTATCACACAAATATGTAGTTAGAAAATGGAAGATAATTTTCATAGTCCTTTTAGATAATTGTGGGTATTCTTAGATTTTATATAAAAATTCTGATACTATACCAAAACTTGACAGTAGTAGTTTCTCAAAGGTTGGTTACATTGTGGAATTTGAAGCCATATCAATGAGCTTTTCTTTCTCTGTTAACATTAAAATTTTGTTTGTCTGTCTTGCCTTTTGAATGTATCTTTTACCCATTCATGCTTTTGTAACATCATGCATTAGTCATTTGGAAAATATTGGCCTGCTAAGTTATGCAGATCTTTAAAATGTTGATATATTTCATTATGCAATATTAAAAAGTCACATTCTATCTCATCAGAAAAGTCTTAAGTATTGGCAAACTGCTAAGATCACAGTGATGGATACAAGTTTAACAGAATTCCAACCTTTACATAAAAGTTTGAATTTTATGATTGGCACAGTTATTATCAGTAGTTTTCATTGAAGTGACAAGTTCACTTTGTTCAGTTTTTAAAAGAAAATATCTGCCAAATACCCCAGGTCTGAATAACCATAGTTCTCTTACAAGTGAAATTGTTGTTCCATGAAAAAAATGTCTGGTTTAGTTTGTATCTCAAACAATCATACATATACTTTTCTTAAGACAACCATTGCCCTTTGGTTTGCAGGAGAAATGCTTAATGCATATTCCCATTTTATCACACAGAATATGAAAAGAGACATGTTCTAAGGCTTAGCTTTAATAAAATTAATACCGTTTTACTAGTTCATCCGAGACATTGTTATGTGAAATTGCCTTTATTTTTAAAACTGAGAATGTGTACCTATGAAGAAAACAATGACTGTTAGTGAGTTTGTTGCTGCTGCTTAGATTCTTGGTAAGGTGCCAGCAGTTTTACCCACTGTTGTTTTTATATCTTCAGTGCATGTTAACATGGTGAAAAAGATAACATCTTCATATTAAATAAGAATAGCTTAGACTTTGTGAACCTTCTGGAAGATTCTCAGGGATCCACAAAGGTCTACAGACCATCCTTTCAGAACTGCTATGATGTAGGCCATGATTTTTCCCATTTTGAATAACATAGTCTAGTTTAACATTAAATTTTTAAAAAATAAATATCTTGAAAATTAAATTTTTTTCTTGGTTTATCTGTCTCATACAATTTTATTTTCTTGCCAAATGTATTTTTAAGTAGGTTTTCTCAGGAACTACAGTTAAAAATACAGAAAGATGCCAGAAATGTTTCTTTATCTAAAAAATCCCAAAACAGAAAGAAGGAAAAGGAAAAAGATGATTTCTTAGGTGAAGAAAGAAAAACACTTGTGGTACAGGTAAATGTTCATGTTTAAAATTTTAAATTTAATGGAAAAAACAAAAAAATTTTAAAGTTTTTTGAGTGGTGAGCAAGTTGTTAACTTTTAGCTTGTTGTAAAATGTATCTTCTCCACAGACATTACCTGTTTAAAAAACTTAATATATCATGTTTTGAGTGCCTGCTTTGTACCAGACTGTGCAAAAGTGATGGTCAGGAAATCATATTCATCCAAGAATGCTTGGACATGTGTGCATGCACACACACAACCCCACCTTTCTTCCTTAAATGATATGAGAGAAAAATATTGTTTTTAGAATTTTATATAAAGTAGAGCACTTTAAAATTGAGATTTAGACATTTAATTTATTTTAAGTTTGCTTTTCCAGGTAAGTTACCTGGGATCTGTTCTTGATAAAGTAATTCAAATTCACCACCAACCCCCTCTTATCAAATGAACCAAAAGAATAAAGAGTTCTCAATTTTGTGTTCCTTGTCTCTGAATATATAAGAGCAAAAGTGGCATTCTTGATTCCTCTTACATGTTTTTTCCCACTGAAATTTATGTATCTATATCTATATAGCAGAGTTAGTGTGAATTGCATTTCCATTGTTTTTATTTTTTCCTATTAACTGAATAAGAATCTGGGTTTAATTTTAATTCCATTGGTAGGAAAAAGAAAACAGGCACAAAAAGGTGAGACCTGTGAAATTCTCCTCTAGTTGATAAGTACTTTATAAGAAGAAATGATTTTCATTCTCCACAAATCATTAACTTTATTAAAATTTTTATTAATGGTCAGGATAACAATGCTGATCCCCAAATTAAGGATTCTAAAGTATTTAAAATAAAAGGGTCAAAATTTGATGGACAAAAAGTTGAAAAAGGTAGTAGAGCTTCAAACACCAGCTGCCTCCACGACAACGGGACCAGCCACATCAAAACAGTGCCTTCAACAAGCCCGAAAGACTGCAGCAATGTCAATGGGGACCATACAAGGAATCCAGGCATGGCAATTCCCCCACTTACGTACAATCTTTCAGCCGTTGCTGCTGGTATTAATTCTGGAATGGGAAGTATCCCAGGAGTTCAGAGTTACAGGTATGAATTAGGAAAATAAGACAAAAACTTTTTTAAGGATATATTTGCTAATTCCAGGTATTTGTCAATTCATCCACATTGTTTTACTTTCAGAACTCTAGACGCTATTCGTTCTTCTCAGGTAGCTGTTTCAAAAGAGTTTATGGCCTGTGTGATGAAAATTATTAGCATTTGATCAAAAAATTCACCTGAATCCTAAGAATATAGAGTTGTATTATTTAAGGTGGAGAATCGATAGCTAATTAGTCTAATAATGTAAAAAGAGATCATTGCTTTTGAGGGTCTGCTGCTGCATGGTATGGCTGTGAGCATTTAGTGGATCAAAGAAGCTCCTTTTGGGAATTTTGCTTAAAGGAAGGTAATTCATTTGGTAAGAATTGGGGGCTGGGTGGGAGTCATGAACATAGTGATAAAAGATAGAATATTTTACCAGATTTATGTGCAATGTATATTTGGCATTAAATTCTGATTAGACTACATGTCACTGTTGGTGTGTCATTTGGTTTTGTGCTTAAAAAAGTAATCATTACTGGTTCTAACTTAATTTTGTTGTTGTTACAGAGTGGATGAAAAAACTAAGAAGTATTATATTCCATTTGTTAAATCAAATAAACATTCTCCATCTGGCATTTATAATATTAATGTGACCACATCTGTAAGTAAACTGTTCTCAGGAGTAGAAGAGCAAGCACTAGTCAGTTCTAGACTTTTATTAATATTAAATATGATAGTGAAGAGCTGAGAATTTTATTTGGAGACAAATAGAGTGAGACCTTAATTATGCATATATCATCCCAGCCTGCATAGTCATAAATGTGAAATTCTAAAAGTTTAAATAAATTTTATGTCTGAAAGTTTAAGTATAAGATGTTATTACAATATCTGTTGTAATTTTTTTGGTAACATTGTAAATTTTCTGAACCTAATGCTTGCCTTTCAATTCTTTTTTAGAGTAGGCAGGAAGATAAATTGTCATTATCTCACCCACACCAGATTTTTGGTGAAAGTATTCCATTTATGCATTTAACACGTTTGTTGATTATCTATTATGTGTAAGACACTAAAGATAAATAAGTCAATCTTTTTCTTCATGGAGCTCATGGTCTAGTAGAGGCTCAACAAATTACAACATAGCGTCAGGTTATAATAGTAAAATCGTTTACAAGGATAGCACAGGAAGGAGCATGATTATTCTCAACATAGCCTTTCTTTTTAAAGCTAAGTCAAATTATCATCATTCTTCTATTCAAAAACCTCCATTGGCTTCTCATTTCAGAGTAAAGGCCAGAGTCCTTACAGGGCCTAGAAGTCACTGTATGGTTCACTACCCCCACCCCTCTAGCCCATCTCCAGCAACTCTCTTTCTTCATCAATCTGTTCCAGCCACACTGATTTCTTATTATTCCTGGAGCATGGCCAAACATAACCCGACCTTTGGACTTTTGCACTTGCTAGTTCCTCTGCTTTGCTTTTTCTCCTCTTTAGTTCACATGAAACCTTATTGTGAGATCTTCCCTAATATTGTAACTCATTTTGTCTCCTCTTACTCTCTGTGACTTCTCAATTTTTTTCCATTGCATATACTTGACATCCTCTATATACTCTCATTTATATATTTTCTTTTCCCCCTACTAGAATGTGAGCTTCAGAGGCAGGGATTTGTGATTGTGATTGATTTGTTTTCCTCACTGCTCTACTCTAGCACCTAGAACAGTGTCTAGCACATTGAAACTGCTTAAGAAGTGCGGTGGTGGGCTGGCCAGTTATCTCACTTAGGAGAGCGTGGTGCTGGTAACACCAAGGTCACAGGTCCAGATCCCCATACCAGCCAGCCGCAAAAAAAAAAAAATGTGGTGAACGAATGAATGTTTTTCACAAAAAAAGGGAAGTATGGACATATTACAAATTTTCCTTCTCTACTTCTCTTATTATCCTCAGAGTTGAAAAATATAGCCTTGTCATCTCTCTCATGATTTGGACGTTGCATTTTTTTGTTGTTTTTTCTGGTGGCTGGCCAGTAGAGGAGTCAAATCCTGGACCTTGGTGTTATCAGCACCATGCTCTAAACAACTGAGCTAAGGGGCCAGCCCTGTTTTTTTAATTAATTTTTTTATTCTTAGTTTATTATTTCTGTGCCCATAGTACTTTCCTTTTGATACACCCTACTGATTTCTCTGTGAATATTTGTGTTTTATAATTCTGGTCTGCTTTGGGAGGTTATATAATAGCAAGGCTTTTCAAAATAGCTGGTTTAATACCATTTTGCTGGAATTCATATCAGTCAGCTTTCAGGCATTGCATAATCATACTAACTGATAATTTTAGATCCTATTCCTGTTCAATCTTCTTTAGGAGAGATAATCAAGAAAGGAGGTAAAGATTAGTGGGGAGAAGACCCACTGGAGTCTTTCCTTAATGAATTAATGCAGGCAAAGCTAAACCTAAATTTTCTTTAACTTCTAGGTTGAAGAACATCTCTTCTCTCCCATGCTTTATGCCCAATTCTGAAATGTGAATAAATATATTATTATAAATGTTTACTATGTGTTTTATCTATCACTCTTTGAATGTGTAAATCTGGTAGTTTGTACTCACTTTTTAAATTTTAATTTTTGTACTTGCAGATAGTTTTTTTGAGTTAATTATTTTATTTTATAGATAATTTGAACCAAGAGCCTTAGCACTTTTTCTACTAAAGGAGTAAGCAGAAACATCTGAAAGAAAGAAACTCAAAAGCTCACCACAAGACTCTTGAAGACTTTGTGGCAGTCAGAGTGTCATAATTCACAGTATATTAAACTCGAGGCATCAGGGAACCTCAGTGGTTTAATATTGTCATTATGTGTGTGTGTGTATTTCATTATACATACCTATATGTATGTATACACACATACGTGCATATGATTTCATCTGAAGGACTTGAAGGACCAGGGTATTGATGCCCTTCTTTTAACCTTTTGCTGCTTGCCAGGACTTAACACTGAAGGTTGGCAGAGGGAAGAAGGAGAAACCCATAGCAATCAAGTTATCTACTTGTTAGCAATTTTCTTTTTTCTTTTTTTTTTTTTTATTTTCATTTATCAGTATACAATGTAGTTGACTTTCATGGCCCTTTACCAGTTCCTTCTCTCCCCTCTCCTTCTCCCTTCTCCCCCTGTCAACATCATATTTATTCACCTGTCTTAACAAGTTCAAGGAATTGTTGTGATTGTTGTGTCTTCTTTTTGTTCCCCCCCCCTTATTTATTTTTTGTATATTTATTTATTTATTTCTATTAGCTCCCACAAATAAGTGAGAACATGTAGTATTTCTCTTTCTGCACCTGGCTTATTTCACTTTATGTAATTTTCTCTAAGACCATCCATGTTGCTGTGAATGGTAGAATTTCATTTTTTTTTTCCTTTATAGCTGAGTAGTATTCCATCGTGTAGATATACCACATTTTCTTTATCCATTCATCTGATGATGGGCATTCAGGCTGGTTCCATCTCTTGGCTATTGTAAATAGGACTGCAATAAACATGGGAGTACAGGTATCCCTTCAACATGATGATTTCCATTCCTCTGGGTATATTCCCAGCAGAGGAATAGCTTAGTCATATGGTAGACCTATCTGTAATTGTTTGAGGAACCTCCATACCATTTTTCATAAAGGCTGCATCATTTTGTAGTCCCACCAGCAGTGTAGGAGGGTTCCTTTTTCTCTGCATCCTTGCCAGCATTTATTTTCTCAGTCTTTTGGATATTAGCCATTATAACTGGAGTAAGATAGGTATCTCAAAGTGGTTTTGATTTGCATTTCCTGAATGCTGAGTGATGTTGAGCATTTTTCATGTGTCTCTTGGCCGTTTGTGTATCTTCCTTTGAGAAATGCCTATTCATCTCCTTTGCCCATTTTTTAATTGGTGTACTTGTGTTTTTGCTGTTAAGTTATTTGAGTTCCTTGTATATTCTGGATATTAATCCTTTGTCAGATATATATTTTGCAAATATTTTCTCCAACTCTGTTGGTTGTCCTTTTGCTCTGTTAATTGTTTCTTTTGCTGTGCAGAAGCTTTTTAGTTTGATATAATCCCATTTGTTTATTTTTCCTTTGGTTGCCTGTGCTTTTGGGGTCATATTCATAAAGTCTGTATCCAATCCTACTTCCTGAAGTGTTTCTACAATGTTTTCTTTAAGGAATTTTATTGTTTCAGGATGTATATTCAATTCTTTAGTCCATTTTGAGTTGATTTTGGTATATGATAAGAGGTACGGGTCTAGCTTCATTCTTCTACATATGAATGTCCAATTTTCCCAGCACCATTTACTGACAAGGCAGTCTCTTCCCCAGTGTGTAGTCTTGGTGCCTTTGTTGAAGATCAGATGGCTGTAGGTGTATGGGTTGATTTATTGATTGATTGATTTTATTCTATTAGCTAGTATTTTATTGAGAATTTTTGCATCTATATTTATCAAAGATATCAGCTTGTAGTTTTCTTTTCTTGTATTTTTGTCTGGTTTTGGTATCAGGGTGATGTTTGCCTCCTAGAATAAGTTTGGGAGAATGGCCTCTGTTTCAATTTTTTGGAATCGTTTGTAGGGAATTGATATTAATTCTTCTTTAAAGGTTTGGGAGAATTCTGCAGTGAAGCCATCCAGTCCTGGACTTTTCTTT
Source organism: Cynocephalus volans (assembly GCF_027409185.1). Classification (NCBI taxonomy): domain Eukaryota; kingdom Metazoa; phylum Chordata; class Mammalia; order Dermoptera; family Cynocephalidae; genus Cynocephalus; species Cynocephalus volans. The sequence continues at coordinate 64,699,037 of NC_084468.1, read as the reverse complement.
GTTCGGAGACTGCAGATAACAGCTTCAATCACTTTGATTGTTATTGGGCTGTTCAGATTTTCTATGTTGTCTTGGTTCAGTCTTGGTAGTTTGTGTGTGTCCAGAAATTTATCCATTTCCTTTAGATTTTCAAATGTTTTGATGTATGGTTGTTTATAGTAGTCTCTAATGATTCCTTGTATTTCTGAAATATTGGTTGTAATGTCACCTTTTTCATTTCTAATTTTTGTTATTTGTGTCTTCTTTCTTCTTTTTTTAGTTAACCTTGCTAGTGGCTTGTCAATTTTATTTATCTTCTCAAAAAACAACTTCTTGTTTCATTGATCTTTTGTATCTTTTGGGTTTCTATTTCATTTAGTTCTGCTCTTTTTAATTATTTCTTTCCATCTACTAACTTTGGGTTTGGATTGTTTTTGTTTTTTAGTTCTTTAAGGGGAAGTGTTAGGTTGTTTACTTCCCAACTTTCCATTCTTGTGAAGTAAGCATTTAATGTGATAAATTTCCCCCTTAGTTCTGCTTTTGCAGTATCCCACAGGTTTTAGTACGGTGTGTTATTATTTTCATTAGTTTCAATAAATTTTTTGATTTCCTGTTTAATTTCTTCTTGGACCCATATGTCATTAAGTAGAATGTTGTTTAATTTCCATGTATTTGTATAGTTTCCAGAATTTTGTTTGTTATTGATTTCTAATTTTAATCCATTGTGGCCTGAAAAAATACATAGAATAATTCTAATTTTTTTGGATTTGCTGAGACTTGATTTGTGACCTAACATGTGGTCTATCCTGGAGAATGTTCCACGTGCTGATAAGAATGAATATTCTGAGGTTGTTGGATGAAATGTTCTGTAAAAATCTGCCAAGTCCTGTTGGTCTAAAGTGTTGTTTAGATCTTGTGTTTCTCTGTTGATTTTTTGCTTAGATGATCTGTCCAATGTTGAGAGTGGGGTGTTCAGATCCCCTACATTATGGTATTAGTGTCTATCTCTTTCTTTAGGTCTAATAGTGTTTGCTTTATAAATCTGGCTGCTCTGATGTTGGGTGCATATATATTAATGATTATTACGTCTTCTTGTTGGACAGATCCTTTTATCATTCATTATATACTGTCCTTCTTTATCTTCTACGTGTGTCTTTACAGGGGAGGTGAGTCTCTTGAAGGCAGCTTATTGTTGGGTCCATACGTTTAATCCAATCAGTCAGTCTGTATCTTTTGAGTAGGGAATTTAATCCTTTTACATTAAGAGTTATTGCTGAAAGATGTTGGTTTACTCCTGGCATTTTATTGATTTTTGTTTGGATGTTTTAAATATATTTTGTCCCTTTCTTCCTGATTTACTGTTTGTCTTCTGTGTTTGTTGGTTTCCTGGAATGGTAGATAAATTTTTTTTCTCTTTATTGTTAGCATTTTTATTTTATTGGTGGGTTCCGTTTTTTCTTGAATATTCGTGGTAGTTTTTCAGGTACCCGTACTCCCTAGAGAATTTCTTGTAAGGCTGGTTGTGTGGTAGTGAACTCCCACAGTTTTTGTTTGTCTGGGAAATATATTATTTGTTCTTCATTTTGGAAGGACAGGCTTGCTGGGTAAAGTATTCTTGGCTGTTGTCTTTTAGTATTTTGAATATATCATCCCATTCTCTTCTGGCTTTTAGGGTTTCTGATGAAAAGCCTGATGTTAGTGTGATAGGGCTACCTTATAGGTGACTTGACGCTTCTCTCTTGCAGCTTTGTTCTCTGTCTTTGAGTTTTGCCAATTTGACTTTAACATGTCTTGGAGAGAACCTTTTTGGATTGAATATGTCTGGGGATCTGTGAGTCTCCTGAATCTGAAGATATGTATCTCTCCCTATACCTGGGAAGTTTTCTGTTATTATTTCATTGAACATGTTTTCAATGCCATTTTCTTTTTCCTCCCCTTCTGGAATACCCATGATTTGGATATTTGAACACTTAGGGTTGTCTGTTTTCTCTCTTAGATTTTCTTCAGTTTTTAAAATTATTTTTTCTTTTTGTCTACCTGTGTTATTTTGAACAGGCCATCTTCAAGGTCAGAAGTTCTCTCTTCTGCTTGTTCTAGCCTGCTGGTTAAGCTCTCTGTTGTGTTTTTTATTTCATTGAAAGAATCCTCCAGCTCTGCAAGCTCTGCTACATAAGTTTTCAGGGCATTGATTTCTTTGTACATTTCTTCTTTCAGATTCTGTATACTTTTTCTCATTTTGTTGTGTTGGCTAACTGAGTCTTGTATGTCATTTAGTTTCCTTAGAATTGTTTCTTGAAATTCCTCGTCAGTCATTTCAGGACTTCCTGTTCTAGGATCTAGAACTTGAGAGTTATTATATTCCCTTGGTGGTGTCGTACTTTCTTGGTTTTTCATATTTCTAGTATTTTTCTGCTGGTATTTAGACATTGTGGCAGAGGCTTTCACGGTCCACTCGTTCCACCCTGGTGTCTGCAGCAGTGGCAGGGAGTTTTGCTGATGCTCAGCCACCTGTTGCTGCCTTGGGGCCTGTGGATCGGTGGGTTGGGCCTCTTGGGAATGGGGTCTCACCTGTCCTGGATCCCGCAGAGATAGGTGCCAGGTCCGGTGCTGCTGCCTCAGGGCTGTGGGTTGGAGGTTCCAGCAAATTTAATAAATTTATGAGGAATATTTTAAATAATAGGATGAAATTGTTTTCTGTGTTATTAATGCTTGTCAACTTTTTAATTATTCTAGTCTTTCAATTCCACAAGTTTTAGGATATGAACACAGTAGTTACAAAAGAGGGAAAGCCTAGCTAACCTTGAAAATAAATCATTTGTGTTTACTATTCCAATCATATTAGGTCTCTAGTGAAAAGAGGCTCTTTCAAGCAAATAAGAAAAGAAGGGAATACTCTAAGACAGATATCCATTTGCCTGAACTGAATTATAATCATCTCCCTGAACTACGAGACTTGGAAGGTATGGGTATGTTTATGATGTTTTTACTTTTTTCAGCCCTTTTGTTTACATTATTTAAAATTTATGTGAAATAAACTAACAATATTAAAAATAAAAATTTGTAGTAACTTCACATATTTAAGTATGTGTATACATACTTACATATGTATAAATATCATAAGTACATACTGAGAGACAGATATAGAATGTGAAAAACTGACAAAATATCTAATGTTTTCACTGTTTTTATGGTCATTTTTATTCAGTTCGAAATTCCAGACTTGTAAGGAAAGAGAACAAAATTCTTTCAGAGTCTCGAATTCCTTCTCTGGCTGCTATTGACCTACATGTTCCCAGTATTGCATTACATCAGGTACAGAAATACTCTTTGTAGGTTGGATGGAACTTGGGTCTCTCTCATACTTTAAAGTTATGTGTTTTAGGAAGAATTTGTCCTTTAGACCAGGGCCAGTTTATTGGTGGGATATATACAATTTTGCTTGTTAAATTTTGTCTTATGGTTCTTTGCACTTTGTACCTTCATTACTTGTATGTTTATATAAACATTTTCCAACTTGCAGAAATCTATTTTTTGTATGTTAAAAGTGTGTGTGTGTGTGTGTGTGTGTGTGTGTGTGTAGGCTAGCTACAGTCTTTATATAACTATAGTTTTTGTGATAGTTTATAGTACTTCACTGCATTAACCCCAAACTTATAACCTACCTTTCAGAGTGAAAACTCTGAAATTGTTTTTATTCTTTCAAAAGGAATTGTTTACTTGACATTTTTCCCCAAGACAATACATTTCATGTATGTTAAAGATTTCTTATTCCATATAGTAATCTTTTTCTATAACTTCTCTTAACTCATCAGAATATGTATGTTTCTACTATTTTATATCAATAGCAGCCACATCACTCATTTTTACATTGAGAAAATTGGCAAACTTTTTAATCTCTTGAGCCAACTGTAACTAGTTACAAACTTTGGGTATGGGTCATTGTACTTTTTTTTTTTTTTTTACTTCAGACAGATTTTTCATCTTTGTTTGAAACTAAGCAACTTTTGTTTTGGAATTTAATTCTCCATCCTCATTATTAAGCAATTTCATTTCATAGAGAGCACCTGTATGTTGCCTTGTTACCCATGTGGATGCTTTTTCTACTGTTACTCTTTAATAGTTTTGTAGAGCTCTGCAAATGAGAAGAATAATATTGTTGAGGATAACAAACTACAGAGGCAGTTACTAGAGGTGCTGAGGAAAGGGCTCTATTACTGTTGTTGCTTTGCCTTGTCTATCTCCAGCAATTTCTATAGCAACAGTTAATCAAAACTGAACAAATTCCTGTTGTGAATAGATTAGTCACTGTCACATATTCCACATTTAGAAACTACAGTGTCTCAGTAAACTCCTTATATACTTCTAAACTTAAATTTCATGTGGATTTTAAAGGTGAAGAATTTTCACTTGCTCATTGTGAGTACACTATTGTTCAAAAGGCTTTTTGGGGTTGTCATAACTGAATCCAGTTTCATGCAAGGAAAGAAATGCTTTGGCTGCCTTCACACTTCTGTGTTTTTATGCTGTTCTAGTCTTTTTATATTTATAAATTATTACTCTCAATTTACTTGTCAACTTTCGGTTGAATATGAAATATAATAAAGGAGAAAGTAGATGTAGTGAATTATACAAATTAACACTAAAATAACATTAATTTTTGGGTGGAAAATCTGAATGGAAAGAGAAACAACAGGAGACTGAAAGCAAAAGGCTCTTTGGCGGAAGCTGTGACTTGCTTTGCACTCTTCCTTTATGGTATTTGTCAATACATTGAACTACATTTTACTTCTGTACATAACACAAAAACCCCACATTTCCATTGTGTACCTTCTGGAACAGTGTGTAACACAGATTTGTGTAAGTCAAGTATTGCATAACCCATGGATTCTATCTCCACTCCCTCACCCCCTACACACTTACGAATGTTATGTATTTATACACATTCATAACTGCACATTTAAGGAATAGATATCTGTAGGTGGTCTTCTTATTAGAGGTGTAATTATTTAGGGATGGTATAAGCTTTTGAGTTTTTTGCAGTTTTTGATGATTAAAAATAAAATGCTGTAAACATTTGTATATATGTTTTTTGTGTGAGTTTAGGTTTTTCACATTTAGTGGGTAAATACCTGTGAGTGGGTTTTCTGGGTAATATGGTGAGTGTATGTTTAACTTTATAAGCAACTATTAAACTTTTCCAAGGTGACTATCATTTTGCATTTCCACCATTAATGCATAAGAATTTTAATTGTTTCTCACCTCATCAGCACTTGGTATTGTTAGTTTAATTTTAGCCATTCTAATAGGTGTGCGGTCGTGTTTTGTATTTCCCTAATGATGTCAGAAATCTTTTCATGTGTTTTTTTGCACATGATAGATCTGTATACCTTCTTTGATGAAACATCTGCTCAAATTTTCTGCTCATTTTTGATGAATTGTTTGTTTTCATATTATTACATCATTATTTATTTTGATGCTCAAATTATTCCAGATTTGTCTAGTGGGATCCCCTTCAAGGTGGCTCCTGTGTCCTTTTTGACATGTCTCTAATATTCTTTGGTAAATTCCTTGCTGTCCGGTGTAACAGATGATGCAGATTCTTTTTTTTTTTTTTTTTTTTGTCCAGGTCTGGAATCAGCCATTACTCCAGGGATTCCTAGTTTTTTTCTTTTTGGGGGGGTGGGGGGGTACTGGGCTGGTACAGGGATTGAGCTCCTGAACCTTGGTGTTATGAGCACCATGCTCTAACCAACTGAGCTAACTGGCCAGCCGGCCTAATTTGTTTTATAGACAATCATATTTAGAAGCCAAGATCTGGGCTCTATGTGTGTTCATTGCTTTTGGGGAAGTCATTGGTGCAAAGCCCTCTCAGCAGACAGAGATAGGTACATACACATACACACATACATGCTCATATTTACTATGTATTTATTTCTATATATACACCTGTGCTTATTCAAATCTATACAAATACTTCTAATTCTAAGTTACCACTACAGAGTTTGTTCTGGTTTTCTATTCCATTCTTCAACAATGAGAAACTTAGCTGCAAGTTATCTCATGGATAATTTATTTACTTATTTGATTAATCCTTTTGTATGTATCTAATCTCCTGTTAGTCACTGTAATTTCCTTTTTTAAAAAAAATATGTCTGTCACATTTTAATATTAAGGTTTTGTTACCCTCATAAAACAAGTTGAGCAGTGATCTCTCTTTTTATTTGCTGAAAAAGTTTCATAAGTTGGTATTATTTATTTCTTGAATGCTTGATAGAAATCTCTGGTGAAGCCATCAGTTTTAGTTTTCTTTTTAGGAAAGTTTTGGATGACAAATTCAATTTCTTTTTTTTTTTTTTCACTCCCAAATTCAATTCCTTTAACAGATGTGGTGCTATTCAGATTTTAAGAGCTCTTGTGATTACATTGGGCCTGCCAGGATAATCTGTATTTTAAGGTCAGGTGATTAGTAAGATTAATTCCATGTGCAAAGCCCCTTTATAGCAGTACCAAAATTAGTTTAACTAACCAGAGACAGGAATCTTAAGGGCATATCTTTACAATTCTGCTGACCACAGAATGTTGAGACCATTAACATTTAATGTGATTATTGATATGTTTGGATCTAGAGGTATCCTTTTATTATTCATTTTCTGTTTGCTCCTCTGTTTTTCTCTCCCATCTTCTTTCATTTTTTAGTATTTTTAGTATTTATTTATTTTTTTGCAATATCTCTTTGTATTATTTTCTTTAGTGATTGCTCTAGGAATTATAATAGACATAACTAATCTTTCACAGTTTACATTGTACCACTTAATATAAAATGCAGAAACCTTTCAAACATATTACCTTGTTCCCATCTGAACTGTATGTTAGAGCTATCATACATACTATATTTACATACATTGAAAATCCCACCAAACTATATCATACTTTTTGCTTTAAACAGTCATAAATATTTCAAACGATTTATGAGAAAAAATTGTCTTTTATATTACCTAGGTATTTCCTATTTCTGTTGTTCTCCCTTCTTTCCCAGATTCTATTTTTCCTCTGGTATTATTTTCCTTCAACCTGAAAAACTTGCTTTAGCATTTCTTGCAGAGTAGGTCTGATGGTGACAAATTTTCTTAGTTTTCCTTCATTTGAGAGTGACTTTATTTTGCCTTAATTCTTGAAATATATTTTTACTGGATATAGAATTTGGATTGACGGGCTTTTGGTTGTTTTTCTTTTCTCCCAGCACTATAAAGATGTTATTCCTCTGTCTTCTGATCTCTATGATTTCTGGTGAAAAATTCTCAGACATTTGAGTTGTTGTTCCCCTGCATGTAATGTTTCATTTTTCTCTAGCTTCTTTCAAGATTTAATTTTTATCTTTTGTTTTAATTAGCTTGAATATAATTTGCCCAGGCATAGTTTTCTTTGAGTTTTTCCTGTTTGGGGTTTGCCAAGCATCTTGATTCTGTGAATTTATATCTTTTACCAAATTTGGGGAGTTTTTGGTCATCATTTCTTCAAATAATTTTTTTCTGCCACATCTTTTTTCCTTTCCTTCTGTGATTCTAATGATATATTTTTTAGATCTTTTGGTATTTTTTAATGGGTTCCTGAGACTCTGTTTACTTTTCTCTAATATTTTTTTCCCCTATTCTTCAATAGTGCAATTTCTATTGATCTATCTTCAAGTTCTCTGACATTTTACTTTATCATCCCCATTCTGCTATTAAGCCCATCTATTGATATTTTTAAAATTTCAGATACTGTATTTTTCAGTCATACAATATCCATTTAGTTCTCATAGCTTCCATTTCTCTGCTAAGAATTCCTATCTCTTCATTAATTTCAGCTATATTCTCCTTTACTTCACATAGCATAGTTATAATGGCTACTTTATAGTTTTTATATGATGGTTCCAACAGGGTTTTGTTTTTGTGTGTTTTTTTTTGTTGTTGTTGTTGTTTTTTCGACCGGCACTCAGCCAGTGAGTGCAGTGGTCATTCCTATATAGGATCCGAACCCGCGGCGGGAGCGTCGCCACGCTCCCAGCGCAGCACTCTACCGAGTGCGCCACGGGCTTGGCCCTGTTTTTGTGTTTTTTTAAATAAGTAGGAGGGATGGGTTGTAGTGGGCCTACACTGCCATGGTAGATCAAAAGTATCTTTTAATGTAAATATAAGCTAAGAGGTCAAAGAATAAAGTCTCTTCGCTTCCTCCTTTTCCATGCAAGCATCTTGAGCTATAATAGTTAATTCTAAACATCTGATATTTAAACAACCAGAAATGGAATTTTTGGGGAGTGGGACTTTTACAATTATGACAACCTGTGATGCTCGATTATTAATTTACAGGTATCAGGATCTCCCCTGTCAGATGATTCAGAGGCTGATTTACCTCAAATGGAACACCAGCACTGAGGATCATGTTATTTCTGAGCTGGGTAGGTCTGAATTCTAATATGTGAAGCTGAGAAATCTTTCACTGGAAATATTTTGTGGCTTACTGAAGACCACATTTTTCAGTTGAAACATTTTCTGGTGATTGAATCTATGAGAACTCTTGACAGAGAAAGAGTTGTACCATTTAGAAAACCAGATTTCTCAGTCATTTGTTTCTGGGATGAAATCCTTTTTCATCAAGCTTATATCTCTTGCTCTTAAACTAATCTCCTGCATTTTATTGGATTCAGTAATGAGAGAATTTAGGATAAGTGCTTAAGAAAGATACATACTTATCTCCCTTATCAGTCATTTGCCCTGTGGGCTTGCAAAGCAAGATAGATTGAATGATTTCTTGGTAATCTTTTTCCTGATAAAGAGGGATCAGCACTATACCAAATGATTGCCTTCCTTTTAAATATAATTTTTGAGTACTAAAAAGACCCAAAGAGTAAAAATCAGATATTTTTGAGTGATAATTTGCTATATGACCTCAAGCAAATCATTCTATGTTTAATATCTCATTAACTCTATATAAAATATGGTGGTAGTAAAATCTAACATTCTCATAACTGTATTATTGGAATTGATCTGTTAACCTCCACAAAACATTTTGAGCATTTGTGACGTCAAAGGTGAGTTTACTGTGAAGTGAACAAAGTTTAGGTTTTACTTCCTCATTTGCATAGACCCTCCCAAGGCTCTGGGAGAGGTCTTTGAAATGTATTTGTTTGAGTTAGTTCATGTGAACTATGAACAATTAATTCATACAAACTGTGTAAACTGCCCTACAAAACTTGGATTTGTTTTGTCAACATCAGTCATTATTTGCATAAAAGGAGATAGTGTGCCTCACATAATAGTTTTGAGTGGTAATTATCCTAAATATCATCTTAAAAATCTTGTTTTTAATACATATAATCTGGAAAGCGGGGAGGGGAAGGGAGTTAGTGAGAAACTAGTTAAGGGTCACAAAGAATGATGACATTTTGTAATGATGAATATACTAACTGTCCTGATATGATCATCACACATTATACTTAAGTACTGATATTCAACTCTGTACCCCACAAATATGTATAATCAATTATGTTTCAATAAAAAAATATATAAAACGTATAATCTAAGGTTTTCTTAGACTACATAGTACCCAACAGTGTTATTAACATATACCATGTGAGAAAGCAAGAGAGATAGAAATAAATTTCTAGAAAGATTTTATGTAAAATATTTGGTGTTATATATTCCTGTGCTTTCAGATGATGCTCTAGCACTTGAGATGACATCTTCTTGCAATGAGAATGCTGATACCTAAGGAGGAGAGATTTGTGATTTTGAATGTTTCCTCTGAACTGCCTGTATTTTCTGAGAAAGGCCTTGCAGAAGAAGGAAAGACAAAGACTTCCAAATGTTTCAAAGGAAGATCGAGCAAGTGTCCCTCTCTAACTGTTATCCCAGTACCTTTCAAGTCCACTGATGCTCTTTCAAGATATAGCCAATGAAAGAATACCGATATGTTCTTGTTTGTTACATGAACGTGTATTTACTGTTAATAAATTGTGTATTTAAAGTTACCCAAGATTAAAAGTGAGCAAAAAAGAGGAGGGAGAAACATAAAAGGTCATGTCATTCGTGCATTGAACTTTGCATGTTATCTATATAAATGTGTATATTTATTTAGGAATGGGTTTGGTGGGAGATAGGTGATAAAAACTAGTATCAGAGAAAATGTTTCGTTTACCCTAACTTAAATATAAAAACACACTTAAAAATCTTGCTTGTTTCTAGACATTAAGGTGATATGTAACTGCTATTCATGGACACATGTATGTATATCTTTGTTTTCTGTGATTCCTGTCAATATTCGATCAGTGTATTATGGGAATCTGGCCTCTCCACTGATCTAAGAACCACACTAATGCAAATCTAACAGAGAACCACACTAGTGCAAATCTAACAGAGAAACCTTTTATTTCCAGTGACAGTAGAATTTTGACATTGGATAGTCCTCTGTATGGTAAGATTCTGGTGCTAATGTTCCTGTGAGAAGGAACATAATTTTAACAAGAGTTGAGAAGGAGAATTTTGTAGGTATATCTTGGAGTTGAGTAGTGTACTTCTCATTGAAAAAAGAGGTATACATACAAAATTAGGAGATGAGAAGCAGGGTTATCTATTGATCAGGACTCTTCTCTGGACCAATTGCTATTGAACCACCCAGCTGAAGAGGATTTGGGGAGGGAATGTTCATTTTTATGGACTCCACTCTTGTTTATTGGTAGTTTGAGGGTGATATTAGACAGAATCCGGGGAAGTTCCTGTCTCTCTGTTACCTCAAACACTTAGGCCTTCCCAGAAGCTTTTCACCAAGGTGCAAAATCACTTACCTTCATCCACACATCTTTTCTGATACATAGGTCCACAATGTTTTAGGTGTGAGGGTTAAACTAAATTGGCTTCAGTTTCTTGGTTTCTGGGTTTCCAGCCGTATCCTGCATTTATCATTTTAGAGAATAGCTGTTAAGGGAACCAGACTTTGTGTCAATTTTTCTTTTTTGCCTTAATCAATTAATAGTATGTTGTTTTTTCTGGAAGCCATTGATTAAAATTTAGCCTAAGAATTTAAGTAAAACTTTTTTTTATTACTCTGAGGATCTTAATATTGAAATTCGAAGTGTTTAAGAAACTTGGACCTCGAGAGAGTAGGAGATTGAGGAGGCAAAATAACGGGTTCCAGTGTATAAGTCTATAGGTGGTATGGTTAAATTAAAGTTTGGTCTTAATTTAAAAACTCTTACCTCTGACTAGGTGTTTCACTAGATTAGTATGGCTAACATGCTGCAAAAAAATTAGTGTATCAGCATTAATAGGCTTTATTATTTTATTATTTTATTTTTACTTTGAAAAATATCACCAACAGACTCAATAGCATGGAAAGCAGACAATACCTAAACCCAGTGGCACTCCAGCTTATTTCAGCTATTTTTATGTAAAGATTAGTGCGAAAATATCAGCTCAATGTCTGAGGGTCTAGGGCCAGTTACTTTCTCATCTCTGTACTTGCTTTTGGTATCTTTTGCCTATTAAAACACCTTAGAATTAAGGAACTAAAAATTATTTACTCTAAGTCCAAGTTCATATTTGGGGATCGTATCTGGTTGGAACCGTGGCAAAACTACTAGAAAAAAGAAGATTTTGCAAATTCGGGCTGTACATACAGAACTAAAATAATGCTTTTTTTCAGTTTAAGGTTATTTAGTCTCTCTTTACAAGGATATGATTTCATCACATACTAATAGGAAATATGTGTATGTACTTCTGGGGGCAGTGGGCTTGCTGTGTGTATGCATGTTTTAAAAATTAATAAATATTATCTTACTGAGCTCGATAGATGTTTTTAATTTAGATTTATTTAATTAGGAGACTATAAATAATATATATACCACTATATGGAATTTAACAAATAAGTCTGAAAAAATCTGTTAATTCTCTGTTTTTTGGAAACTTTAGATATAGGGGTGTGGCAAGTTAATTTTCTTGTTCAGCCAGTAATACAAGCAGCATGGTCATAAAATAACGTCTTATAAAGACTACCTGGTAAAAGTTGTGACAGATGTGAGCTTAAAACCTATTTCTCCTGATTGAGAATCCCTTGCTTGGTTAGAATATCCGAATTCCCATTGAAATGGTAACATAAAAGATGTGTTTTCTTATGTGACTCTCATTATTGGTTTCTTTATCTTAGTTGTGCTACAATATAAGGCTAGATCTGTACTAAGCTGTGAGTCAAACTAGACTGAAAAATGGGATTAACTTGTTTTCTAAGCCCTCCTCTGTATAATCAAACCACTGGCAGGGAATTAGAGAGACACAGAGCACTGCTCCTAGGGCTTTAGGCTAGTCTTAGTGAATTGGACTAAATGGATTTTTCTCTTTTGTTTTGTGTTAAGTGTTTTTAATTAAACATGGGCCCTTAATACTCCTCTATGTGAATAAAAAATTATGTTCTTGCATTGCTTTCTAAAGGGTCTTATTTTTTTCTCTTGATAGCCTCAGACATGAAATAACTTGAAAATGTAATTAACATACAGCTTATCTATTTCCTAACTTGCCCTTCTGAGAAGTACTTTACCACAAATCTTTATGTCATCACTTGTAAGTAACTTACGATTTAGAGGTTTGTGTTTACAGATATTGGTGGATATCTGATGTTGAATGTATTATACACTGAGAACTTAAAATTTTCTTTAAAACCCCATACATAAAATGTCATTTTCCTTTGTTTTCAGTGAAATTTATTATTTTTTTTGCATAGCTTTAATTCCTTTATTCTCTCCTTGGGCACGTAGGGTCATCTCCTGTAGAAATGAGGAAGGTTCCAGTAAAATTTTGAAAAATGTATTGTTAGTTAACATGAATTAATATAAGAAAGGTTTAGGGAAACAAAGACATCATATCTCAATTCAGCATGTTTTCCTGTTTTTAGACCAGGGTAGGATCTCCATCAGTCAGTAGAACAGGCAAGAACAATACCCAATGTCACTGACTTGCTAAATTTTCAGTGTCTCTAAGCGTGGGGAATTGCACCTTATTTATCTCTTTCTGTTTCACACATCTAGCATGGTGATTTCTATGTGGCAGTAGTAATAATAGCCCTATGAAAGTATATGAATAATATGTTATTCATACTTTGTAGTCACAGTAATAGGCTTAGAAAGTTTAAGGAATTTACTGTGTCACTCACTTAATAAACGATAGAGCCATGAGTGTTTGTTGAAATAAATATATGGTCATGATTACTTAAATCTGGAATTAATTTTTAAAAAACAACATTTGTTTAGATAATATAAACTTTGGGAGCTTAAAGTCCTGGAGGTGAGGAATTTCCCCAGCCATTAAGCTTTGAAACTTCACTATGACTGAGCCTAATTTGGATGCTGCTCGTTCCTGAATCAATCACTGTAGTCCGGGAAATGGCATGGGTCTTGGGACTCTGTTAAATTTCCTTTCCTGAATTAATGGGAGCAAAAGGAAATGGGGTTAGGCAGATCGGTTTAGGCCAATGGCAGCTTACTCTTGAAGCCAAATGGCTTCTATAAAGCAGTGGAGGCATAGGATGGACATTGGAGAAACAATGACAGGGCTCACCAGAGATGGACATTTTGAAGCTGCAAAGGTGCTTCGTTTTAGATGTTATGTTATTGATTCTGCCATTTTGTCCTCCGAAAAGGCTGTTCAAATTTATACTCTTACCAGCAGTATATTAGAAAATCTATTTTCTCACATTAGATATGATTAATAATTTTCATTTTGGCCAGTCTGATGGGTGAAAATGATCTTGTTTTGGTTTATATTTTTTTGATTACTACTGAGGTTGCACATATTTTTACATCTTTCTAAAAATATTTATTGGCCATTTGAGTTCCTCCTTCTGTGAATAAAAGATATTAAAGGTCTTTTTAAAAGATAAAGCAGATTTTAGCTTGAGTATTGGAGATTTTCCTTTTCAGATGTTGTCCTACCCCTGAAAACAAAGGCAAACGCCAGATTCAGATAATATGGTTTGGCTCAAAATATACTGTGGATCAAAAATTATTTTGGGGAAATGCAATCCAGCCAGAAGAATGTATTTTTAATTACACTTGTGTTAAGTAAGGTGGTCAGGTCCCTTTTTTTCTACGGGGTCTTGGGAGGAAATAAGCCAGTGAGAGATAAGCACTCCTCCTTACTAGGGTAAAGGGAGGAAGGTGGTCGGTTCTGCTTGGATGGACAAGAGTTATTTAAGTCGTAAAAGGGCTAAGCTCTGGGGTTTCTGCAATTGGCTTCAGATCCATTTTACTAGGATGATATCCTACTCCTTTGGCTCAGGGCTTCCAAGCTATGATCCAGGAGGTGTCTGTCAGTAAAGCCCCTATCACTGTAAGCCATATCCACCTCAAGGGGAAAAACGCTAAAATCTGTGATGAATTTTACCTGAGGGTTATTATCTGTTTCTTTTTGTCCTTGTACCCAGTAAATGGTCTTCTATTTCTGTGTTAAGTGATGCTCCCTAGTGGACATTGCTAGTTAAACACTCTAGTAGTCCAGGTTCATAGGGGTTTATGAAGCAAAGAGAGAGAGAAGAGGGCCAAGCACACGACCTCCTGACGTGTCTCTGGGATTCTATCAGGGCTCCCCTAATGTCAGCAGGTGGCGGTTGACTCTGAGGTCAGCAAGGCAGAACCAGTGGCTGGAGGACGGCTGGGTTGGTGGGAGCATAGGTGGTGGGGAGGAGCTGTGGACTTCGCTGAGAATCCTGAGTACAAGAAAAAAGTTGGAAAATTATCAAATTAAATTTGCATCACAAAATGAAACGTGGGCAAGTGGGTAAAGGCAGGCTGGTCAGGTCACTTCCAAGAATTCCAGTCTAAAAAGGGCCCCAAACATCTTTGGAATTAATTGAAAATAGGTTTTCAAGTGTGATGTCTACATAAGTGACAAAATGTAAGTTGATCCTCACAATGAATGGAAATTTGAAAATTAGTCCTCATTGGCGCTGGCTTGCTTTCTTGGTTGTATTTTAAATGCGGTATAGGGAGTTTGCATGGCACAGCCCCAGACACATTTCCAACCTTGATAGCATTCAGCTAATACATGTAAGTCAGCTGTCAGTCCACTGAAATTCTGAATTTGAAAAAGTGCAATGCATAATATTGTTTAGGGGAAATAAGCTGTCTATTTTGTGTCTAAAACTTAAATCCTTAATGTACCTCTCAATGTGTTGACTTGAAAAAAAAAATCACCAAAGAAAACGGAAGAGAGGAATTATAGA
Source organism: Cynocephalus volans (assembly GCF_027409185.1). Taxonomy (NCBI): domain Eukaryota; kingdom Metazoa; phylum Chordata; class Mammalia; order Dermoptera; family Cynocephalidae; genus Cynocephalus; species Cynocephalus volans. The sequence goes on along the minus strand of NC_084468.1, from coordinate 64,683,812 downwards.
GAATGAGAAATGTATTGCCAGTATGAAAACAGCAAAACTTTAAAAACATGTTTTGTTTTCCTTTACATGAAAAAATTAAAAAACACATATTTTAAACAAACTTTTATTGTTATGAAATCTACCTCTATCCTGAGTGAGGGTGGGCATCTAATTATCTGAGCGAAGAGAATTGTGAAAATATTTCCAAAGAAGTTAAAATGCTTATTATATGAATAATATGTATATTCACATATACATATATGTATACAAAGAATATGTAATAAAGCTTCTATTTAGGGCATAAGCCAGGAAGTTGATAAATTTTGTTGGCAGAAAATCAGTTTCTCTGTGCCTGTTGAACAGATATTTGAAGAATTACTGTTTGAAGCATCATCTTAAATAATTAGCCTTCCGAGGAAACCTGTGTCTCTTGACCTGGCCTTGGGGGAGGAATTTTACAAAGAGAATTGAACTCAGATTAAAAATAAAAAATGATAGATGCTGTTAATAAAAGTTTGAAAGAATTACAAAATTATGTGGGTAATTAAGTTGTAGGATTTTCTGTCTCTGATTATCATTCCTACCTATCCTCTAACAAACTACTGAAGGAGAGAAATTTCATGTGCAGTGAAACAGAGAAAGATTCATTTTAAAATTCCTGAAAGGAGGTTGAAAGCAAGTACCAGTGGCCAGAAACTATTTTATTTGGGAGGAATGTGTGTGCCTTATATTTTTCTCCACAATAGAAGTTCTTTTTTTTCTGGGTGAAGATTTGTAAATCTTGAGACCTCCCTTGATATGTGTGAACTGATTCGGAAGCAGATAGGGTTGACTATCGGGAGGATTGAAAATTCATTTATTTAACGAATATTTATTGAGTTCCTACTATGCACAGACATTGTTCTAGATCCTAGGGATAAAGGAGTGAACAAAACAGACAAAACCTCTACAAATAACAGAGAAGATAACTAAGAATACATAGAGATGCCTGAATGTGAATCATGCTAGGGATAAAAATAAAGCCAGGAACAGGGAGATGAAGTGGGTCCATGCCTGCACATTTTGATAGGGTGTCCAGGGAATTGAGAGGTGGTATTTTATGAAAATCCTGAAGGGAGTGAAGGAGGGAGCCATGTGGATATCTGGGGGAAGAGCATCTTTCGTTTTGAGGCAGTAAGTCTAAATAAGTCTATGTAAGTCTAAAGTTTAAATTATGCCCCAAATGCATAACCTGAATCTATAAACACTGGACAATCTCAAATTGAAGGACATTTACAAAATCAGTATCTTCAAAAATGTAGATGTTATGAAAGACAAAAGGTTAAAGAAGATTAAAGTGACGTGACAACTAAATGCTTTATGTGAGCCTTGATTAGATCCTGGAGATCAGAAGAGGAGGGAGAGGTTGCCATAACGGATGTTACTGGGACAACTGGCAAATTTTGAATATGGACCATGTATTAGGTAATAGTATTATATCAACATTAAATTTTCTGAATTTGATAATTCTGTAAGAGAACATCCCTTGTCCTTATGAAATACATGTTGAAGCATTTGAGGGTAAATGAGTATGATTTCTGCAACTAAACCTCAAATTATTCAGGAAAAATATGTGTATATATGATGATAAATAGATAGCTGGGGAGTAATAAAGCAAATATGGCAAAATGTTTTAACAATTAATGTACCTGAATAAAGGGTATATGGGAGTTCTTTATACTATTCTTGCAATTCCTGTTGCTTCAAAACAACTAGTCCCACCTGTATGTTAAAAGGAACTCATTTGAGAAACTAATTCACTTTGAGTTATTAGTGACTGAAGACTATCCCCCTAACTCAATAAACCTGCTAGGGAACCCTGTATTTTAAAAGGAAAATTTATTAACCAAAAGGAATGATGATAAAAATTTTTTATGTCACATAGGCATATACTTTTAATTGTAGGTGTGGGATGCTTCTCATACAGGCAACTCTGTACATGTTTCAGGATGAGGAATAATGCAATTTTACCTAGAGTGATTTTGAAAATGGCCCTTACTATGAAACTGTTGGAGTAGCCTGCTTTCTACAGTAGATGCAATGATTAAGCATTGAAGCTGTTAATTCATCATTCGTTTGTCTTAGTTCACCTGAGGTTAACCTATCACCTAGCAAGGCTTTAAGGGACTAGATTTTAGAACAGTTAAGTTTTGATTTGCAAAAGTTCTATTGTTTGGTGAGAGAAAGCCCAGTTACAGCAAGGCTGGTTTGGGGCAGCCGGGGCACTGTGTGGGTGCTGAATATCTAGGTGAGTGGTAAGCATGCCGGAATAAAGAAGGAAGTTCAAAAGGCTGAGATTAAAATACAAACCTTTATCTGTTTTCAAGTTTGCCCAAGGTTGACCCTTTTCTGGGTCATCCCCACTCACCAAAAAGGAGAGCAGGTTAGGTTAATTTCAAAATATAGTTTCTTGAGGATTTCAAATAGGTTTTTATTTATACCTATAAATTTGAAGCTAATGTCTACTCTTGTAAAGAATATTTGCTATGAAGTGAGTGAAGGAAATAGATTTTTTTTCTTTTTATCATTTAATATTGCATGGAAGTGCAGCATGATGATTTTATATCTCTTTCCTTTTCCCGAGTGACTGATCATTCTCAGAGTCCTCATGTCTTTGTGTTAATTTTTTTTTTCTTTTTTTTGTAGCAGCAGCAGCAGCAACTTTGCGCATAGTTCTTGAGAGGAACAAGTATAAGACATTGACCACATATGCAAAACCAAAGTTCCTGTGTTACAGGCAAGAAGAGTGGCATAAGCAGGAGGCAGTATTTTACAGATTGGCTAAATAAATAACCAATGAATGCAATCTGTGGGATTTATTTCCTACGTTGCACCCTGAGAATACATATTGTTCTGATAGTTGAGTGAACTTTTGTCTGTAGAGTTCCAGAGTTACCAGAACATACATGTAATCTTTTAATCAGGTTTTTGAGCCTGGAGTCATGTTGAAAGTTGGAGCGGAAGTATGTCATTTTAGCTAGGAGTAACAGTGAGATATTTATAAAACTTATTTGCATTGGTTGCTTGAAAAGTTAACATTAAAGTAAATTTAGATACTACAATTAAAAAAATAATTTGGGTTAGATAATTCAGTTTATATCTTTATAGTATTATCTATAGTCAGACTCCCCACACCTTTTTTTTGCTTTTTGCCCAAGGTTAATCTTTATAATTTCTTTCACTTTGTAAACTTCCCAATGAGTATTTACAAAAGGGTGTCATTAGTGTCTTCATTTGGTTTATAATTATCTTAATTTATTTAAATAGTCTTCACTCTAATTTAGAAGATGGGGTTGATTCTTCTGTCATCTCAGTTTAGATAGGAATTATTGGAACCACCCATTTTAAGATTTTATTAAATCTTAATATCCTGTGACCATAGAAAGTTGGACGCCTGAAAGAAAGGGACAGAAAAAGTTGGGGATAAGAATCACGTAGGTACTGCTGTATTTTGCAAATATAAATGATCTATAATCCATTATCTTCACTGCTGACAAGACCAATTTCTAGTCAGTGTTTAGGACACTTAATCTTCAAATCCAATAGTTTTGGTTTAGAAAGAGAAAACCGGAATCTTTTCATTGCCTTTTCTGAGGTATTGGCTTCTTTTGCTTCGGTGTGTTTGGGCTTCTCTTTTCTCTCTGCTTTCCTCAGATGAGCTTCCTTTCTGGAATATTCTTCTGGGGAAATATTTGCGAGCAGTAAGTCGACTGTGTGGCCAATAAAATGGCCAGAACTGGAAACGGTGGTTGCACTTTGGAGGGAAGAAATGTCTGTTTGGAAACCTAAGATGGATTCTGGGCCTTCTCCATGGCAAAAAGTGGAAGGGACACTTGCGCGTCCTTGTGATGGTCTGGACCCTCGTTACTGGATTTCTTGTGGTGGGCGGAGGCGTGAGTGTAAAGATCTCGCAGTCTGTAGGATCTATGTTATTTTGTGAGCCTCCTGGAGGAGTGACTATCTCTTTTTGTCCTGTAGGGAAGAAAATGCAAGTCAGGAAATGGGCCTGGTAACAGAAGCAGAGAGAAATAGATACTTTAGGGTGGGGGAGAAAGATGGGAAGAGAGAAATATAGAAATCTTAGGACATTTAAAAGAACTGCCAGGGTTCAAGAAAATGAGACACAAACACACAATCCAAGTGTCAATCAATAGGAGAATGCATAAACTGTGTATATTCATACAATGAAATAGTACTCAGCAATGAAAAGGAAGAACTACTAATACCCACAACAACATGGATGAATCCCACAAATGTTATGTTGAGCAAAAGACTCAGACACAAAAGAGTACAGCTGTTAGATTCCATTTATATGAAGCCCAAGAACAAGCAAAACTAATCTATGGGGGAAAAAAAGTCAACATAATATTCAGCTTAGGGTTAGGATAGGAGTTATTTAGTGGAAAGAGTAACCAGGGACCACTTTAGAAATGTTCTATATCTTGACCTGAGTGGTTGTTACATGGATATATGTATACACCCATACACATACATATGTACACACAGATATACATATGTTTTTACACATACTATAGATCAATCTGTACCTTTAAGATTTGTGGATTTTATTGTGTGTAGCTAAATAGAGAAAATTCAGTGAAACAAAAGAACTTAATTGATGTTAAGAAAAAAAAATAACTGCCTTTAAAAGCCATTAATCTAGAAGTTTTGCTTCACCTGCCCAAGAGAGGCATTCATCATACCCTAGAGAGGAAGGGAAGGGGGTGTCTATCTGCAGCGTGGAAAAGTCTTGAGGACCAGGCTATAATTATATTTTGAGAAGATATTTGGATGAAGCTGAAGTGTCAAGGTCTTCCTTTGATTGTACCATCCGATTGAATTGGCTATGAAAAAGTAAGCTTTTCTTCAGAAAATTGTTCCTTCACTCCTTTAGGGGCTTACTAATACAGGCCTGGAAAGAGCTACCAAGCAGGAATGATGGAAAAACGAACTCCCCACAGAAAGTTGAGAGTTCTGAAGCACTTAACAAGAACTAGATTCCCCTCATCTTTTGGACTGTTGAATTCAGGTTTCTTGGCTGTATTGTATATACTTATTACCTGCCTGTGTCCATAGTCCCTTCTAGATATTCTATTTCACCTACAAGCCCTGGAGAGGTCAGTCCTACACACCTCTGGCCATGGCTGATTGGCCTGCTGATAGACACTCAGCTCATTCCTTGGCTGGTCAGTGACCAATCAGATTCTCACTTGAGAACTGTAATGAAGAGACACAGTTAGTGGAAGATATTAGTGGAAGGTGTAGGGCGGGTCTGGAATGTCAGGTTTTGGACAATTGAATATTGAGAAAGCAGAGAAGCCAGTTTGCACATAAAAGGAGTAAAATGGGGAAGGCTTCTGAGAGAGAAAAGAGACAAGAGACGGTGTGGTAACAGACTTATGATGACAGTAGCCTCAGTTCTTGACTTTCTTGGGCTGGTCCCTCTGAGAGATGGCTGAGGTTCTTAGAGGAATCCTTATAATAATCACTCCACTTCCAGCTCTACTAGTTTTTTTTTTTTTTTTTTGTGGCTGGCTAGTACAGGGAACCAAACCCTTGACCTTGATGTTACAAGGCTGCGCTCTAACCAACTGAGCTAACGAGCCAGCCCTCTACTCCTTTTTAAAAGTTAGCTTGAATGGGTGTCTGTTTCTTGAATAAAAACCAACCGTTTCTCCCCTACCCATCCAGGCTACTGGGTATTGAAATCCTATGATTGAAACTAGATTACATATATATGTATGCACGTGTATAAACATACATATATTGTGCATTCTTAAGCCCCATCTTGACATTTTGCTATCAGGTTAGGTTTAGGTAGGCCGTGACTCTGCCATTCAGTAAACTGTGCTCCAGCTGTCAAAAACAAACCACCCATCCATTGAGCTCCTCTCATTTACTGAAACCTAAAACTACTCTCTAAAAACTCCTGAAAATTGGGTGTTAGAACCTGATAAGCAGGTTTTCTCCAACCTTGGGATGTCCAGTAGTGTTCAGGACTAGGAATTTCCAAGGGCTCAGATTAAGGTACAAGCTTGCCCCAATCACCTCCCCAAGGATGTTGGCAGGACCACATAAAAATATATTCTTCCAGCAAGCTAGACACATGGTGATAATATCGGGTCGCTGCTTGGCTAGCACAAGAGTTCTAAAATGAAAGCACCATAGAGATTAATTCAGGAACCTGTCACATCTTACAAAGTTAACGCACACATCTGAGTGAGTGGGTTGATGCCATTCGTGGTCTCTAACTTTGGCTGAGATAACACTGCTCATCAATTCTTTTGTTTATCTTTGTTTGCTCTGGTCTTACTGTCTTCTAAACCCTTGCTACTACTCAAATCCCCTTCAAAATACTCATTCTCATTGAAATTCTCTCTACCTTTCTAAGTAGATTACTTAGCTTCACATTTCAGAGAGAAAACTGAGATGATCTGCCGTGAATTTCTTTGGTTCCTACTTCTCTCTCTCTTTAAAGAAAAGTCTACATACTTATTTCATTTTTGTCTACCACCTATTTAATCCATTGGACTCTGCCTCCTCCACTCCACAAAAGCTACTGTGGCAAAAGTCATCAATGGTCCAGGAATTCCAGATGGCTAGAGCACCATTTCCTGGGCTCTTTGCCTGGCTAACTCCGATCCAGAGTTCAGGTCTCATCTCCTCATGGTTGCCTTCTCTCCCTGGAGGGTGAGTTAAGACCCCTTCCAGTATGCTTCCATGGCACCCTGAGTCCACTTCCTTTGTATTCATCAGTCCTGTGATTATTACTCAGTGGCTGTACTCCTGTTCCACTGAAATATCTATATGACCATCTTGTAGACTGCTGTCTCCTCATCCCTAGCACAATGCCAACAGTAAAACTGAATTGATTGAGAGAAACCTCAGTTTCTATAATTACAAAACTTACCATCTTCCTATGTCTCAGGGATATGTGATGACTAAGAAGCAAATATTTTCTATTATGTAACACACTGACACGGCACCAAAGGCACTGCATGCCAATCACAAGAGCTCTTCTGCTAGCTTAATAAGACCAAAGCAGGTCAAATATTTAAATACAGATTAAAAAATTTTTGAGAGGCAGAATAGCATAGTGTAAACAACATAGGCTTTAGAGCTAGGCTTCCTGAGCTCTGCCATTTAATAACTGTGTGACTGTAGATGAATTCCTTAATCTCTTGGAGTCTCATTTTCCTTATTTGTAAAATGGAGAAAATAATACTACCTATCTCATCAGCTTGTTGTGAGTGTTATCTGAAATAAGATGTATAAAGTGCTCAGAGCATTGCCTGACACACAGTATGCATGCAGTAAGTGTTAGGTATTATTATTATTAATCTTGAACATTATGGAAAGATTCTATAAGCATGAGCCCCATTTTCTTAGGCCCCTCTGGTTACATTTTCTACATAAAATGTATGCACTAAGGATAAGAATAAAGGATACAGATGTTATTAAAATAAGACTTTCATGAAGATAGGGACTGTTGACTCTCTTGATCAATGTCTATGTCCCAGCAATTAGAATAGTCCTTAGCTTATAGTGGTGCTCAGTAAATATTTGATGAATCAATGAATGGTCAGGCAGGTGTTGAATGTTCCTCTGTGCATATTTTTGTGGAGCTCAGTGAGTATCTAATTCCAATACCTGAAAAATTTCAATAATAATTTATATTTCAAATTAGAGTATAATAAATAGCCAAAATACTGCTTGAAATTTGGATATCAATTTTAAATGTGTTTACTATAGTCTAGACATGAAATTCATAGCATACCAACAACTACTACTTTTAAAAAAAAGGGTAATGATGAGAAGATTTTTTTTTTTTTTTATAATTACCTGTACTCTGTGGTTATTTGGGCAGACAATAGCTGGTTTGTAGTGAACTGCACTGATTTTAAGAGAAGTAAGCTTTATACCTGATGTTTAAGTATGCATTTCTTCCCTTACATGGCACATGGAATCTTAGAAAAACTCTCATGTGCTTTCAGAGTTGAATCAAAAAATCCTGTGATTAATTTACTCACAATAACTACAACTCAATTTATTTTGTAGAATCATAGTGTGACTGGCTATCTTGGTCAAATCTCTAATTTTATAGATAGAGAATTTGGAGCCCAGAGAGTGTCACACAGGGCTCTTTCGATTCTATGCTGTAAGTCAAGTTGTTGCAACAATGTGCAGGTTACTATGTCAGGTGCTCTTCCAAATACGGAGATGATAAAGCCAAGGGCCTGCACTCCAGGAGTGAGAATTTGCTATAAATACATGGATCTGCAATACAGAGCAGAATGCAACACATGCCAGGGGTGAAATCAAATTGCTGTAAGAATTCAGAGGAGTCAGAGAGATTTTAAAATTATGTGTCTTAAGAAATACTTTGTGAAGGCAGCAGTATAGTGGCATTTCAACATTGTGACTTGAAGCAGAATTGCAATAAACAGGTGAAAGCAGGAAGAGGAAAGCAGCCACAGCGGCTGCCATGGAGGAGAGCGAAGAGTGTGAGTTTGGAGCGCTGCACATGACCTTGTTTGGCAGACACAGGATATGGGTAAGTGAGTGATGAACTGGAACCAGGACTACTGGGATAGAGTGAAACTGCATTTAGAGGACTTTGAGGGACTGTGGGGAAGAGTGAGCCAAATTCGCAAATCAAATTTCACCTTTCAAATGGTGTTTTTTTAGATGTGAATGAAAGAAATCTCTAATCTCATTATAACTTGTTTGGCTACATATTTACAAAGCCTCCCAAAGAGTGGTTCACTTTCTGGAAAGGAGATAGGTGGCTATTTCTGCTTTATGATGCCTCTTTTAGATGTCACTTTTAGCAGGTGATGATTGGGGGCCTTGTCTTGGGAGTTGGGGGCAGGTGTTGTTTATAATATATACCCCCAGTCTTCTGATTTCCAGAGTTCCTGCAGAGGTTGGATAAAGGGATCTTTGGGTGTTTCATGACCAGTTCTGATGTCTTTACCCCTCTCCAATCTGTTGTGAGCTTTGGGGAACAAGTGCAGGGAAGTTGTTGGGAGATGAAGAGGGTCTGGCTGAGCCCTGGGGCATGTGAGAGGGGTGAAGGGCTCCTTTTGACTCCTGGGTCTCTCCTCTCTGAACAGCATCTGATTTTGGAACTAAGGTGAACTGTGAAAAAAATGTTAGACCCAGGCCCCCCAGGATCTCCTACCCCCTTCTTTTCCCTTTCTCCTCCCTCCTTATTCTTTTCTTTCCTTTCCTCAGGGTTTTACAAACCAATTTTAAGGGTGAGGCCACCTGGAGATTTTGCAGTGAGGGTAAGGAAAGAGAAAAGGAACAGTGGAGAAATTGAATCTAATATAATCCTAGAGAAAGAAAGCTTGCTCACCTTAGTAGCACCAAGAGATAGCTCACTCTATGTGAGCAATGAACAGATACTAGACACCCACCAGGTGCAAATTACTATACTGCTGGAGATTTAAGAGGTGAACAGTGCTGTAATTCAGGGTGGAAACTGTCAGCTTTATAGCAATGGTAACTACTATTTGTATAGTGTTTTTAGCTTGAAGAGTTTTTCACATGTGATATTCATTTGGTCTTCACAACCCCCACAATAATAAATATTATTAATGCTGTCACATTGCTTATGAGGAGTCTGATGCTTAGAGAGGTGAAGTATGTGTAAAGTGACAGAGTTAGTGCTGAGACTATGACTGAAGTCTTCAGATGATAAAATCCAACCTCTTTATCTTTAGCCACACAAGCTGATGAAAGCTGATGTAAATATTTCCAATTTATGGGAATGTGTAACCATGGAGCCAATTTTATCTTTTCATACAACTTATTAATCAGTGAACCCACAGTAGAAGAAAAGCAAAACTCTTACCTTCTGCCACAGTTAGCACCAGCCAGGAGAAAAGTAACCAGTGGGAAAAGCGGTGTCTGCGAGCCATGGTGTCTGCCTTGAGCAGTCACTGCATTGAGTCCAATGTTGCTTTAAAGAGGAGTTGGTGAATCACCAGTCTGATTCAGGTAATTTGCATTTGCTTAGTGGACCACAGCAATCAGGGCTTGCGGTGTTAGGGTAAGAAATCAGCAAGGACATACCAGACAGTATTTACTAACCAGAAGCTTCTGGTAATGACAGCTAAACATCATTCATCTCTCTTCAGAGTCAGATTATGAATAACCTTGTCCTCACTATCCTTTTAATCCCTCAAATCTTCTCCTATGTTAGTGCCTTCCCTTGTGTATGTGGGTCTTCCTCTGCAAGAGAAAGAAGCTGTTGAGGAAATACTCAACACTGCTTTCCTCTGTAGCTTACCCACTTACCAAAGCAAAAAGGAGGGGGAGGGCACTATCCAGAGGCTTCCTGACCCAGTGGTTTGAAGGGGCTGTTCTTAGCCTCCCTCCACCGCATGCTCCGACCAGGGTTTATGCTGCTGCTTCTCTTCTCTGCTTCTGTCTAGGAGGCAAGGGCAGCAGAGTCAGAAAACTATCTTCCTGAGTGGACTTCATGATCACTGTCAGAACAAACATGAACATTTGTGAGAGTAACTTAGTGAGTTGTCTTTGCAAGGTTCCTGATGATTCACCACATTGCCTATAAGATGGACATAATACATCTGTGCCCGGCTGGTTTCCTGAGAGCTGCCGGAGCAATGCGAGGGGATGGTCACAGGTTTAAGAGCAAGGAACTTGGAGTTAGGAAGAACTTCAGTCTTAGTTCCTTTTCTTACAGCTGGATGACCATGGTGAGTCCCTGGGACTTGCTGAAGCTTCAGGTGCCTCCTCTGTAAGATGGGGCTTGTAATACCTCCCTCAGAGGAGAGTTGTGCATAAAGGAAATGATTGACATAAAGCTCCAACCCCAAGCCTCGCTTGTGAAAGGGAGTGTTTGTGGTTTTTATTAAATTATAATAACTCCAATTAATAATTTATTCTCTTAAGAGGTTATACTTGCCAAATTTTCCAGTCACTCAAAAGACCTCCACTTTGAGCAGAACTCTGTAGACTACATGGGTTCTGGTTCTCTGCTTGCCCTGTGTTAACACCTGTAATCCCCGTACACTAAAACTGTGTCCTGTATCTGTTCTTTCTCTCTGGAATTAGAGATGGCAAGAACTGAGTCTTTCAAAAGATTATTTATTTATTTATTTTTAATTGTGGTAAAATATATGCAGCAAAACTTACTGTTTTAACCATTTTTAAGTATACAGAAGAACTGAGTCTTGATTAGTTTTGGCCTCAGTGCTTGGCACATGGGGAGCAGGCAGTACATAGTTTTGAAATACATGGATAGATGAACGTCTGGGGAGGGAGGAGTTAGAAGGGTCTGTGCCTGCTCATGCACATTCATGCACCTCATTGTCCAGCAAGTCCATCAGGGAAAGACAGGAGGGCTAAGGTCTCTAGCTCTCTGTTGTACCTGCTTTTTGGATTTCTGCTCAGGGCAATTTCATCGCTTCTCTTTCTCCTCCTGCTCACAGCCTATGATGGTTAATTTTATGCATCAACTTGGCTCGGCCTCAGTGCCCAGGTATTTGGTCAAACATTATTCTGGGTGTTTCTGTAAGAATGTTTTGGGTCAGGGTTTACATTTAGGTCAGTGGGCTTTGAGTGAAGCACATTGCCTTTCATAATGTGTGTGGGCCTCATCGAATCAGTTAAAGGCCTGAATAGAAAAAAAAACTGACCTCTCCTGAGCAAGAGGGAATTCTGTAGCAGACTGCCTTTGGGAGGGAACTGCAACATAGGCTCTTCTCTGGGTTTCCAGCCTGCCTGGTCTACCTTTTAGATTTTGGACTTGCCAGCCTCCATAATCACATGAGCCAATTCATTAAAATAAATTCCTGCTCTGTATATACACATCCCATTGGTTCTGCTTCTCTGGAGAACACTAACACACACCCAGTATTATTTTTCTCTCACTTTCATGTATATACATGCTGTTCTACAGGTTTAGTGGATAAGCACACAGGATGAGATTTAATAAACTAAGTGCTTGTAAATAAGAATGTGGGTGTTCTTGGATAATGAAGGGCACAGCTAGGTGATCTCAAGCCACTAGAGATGTGTGGGATAACTAAGAACTGAAGGCTGGTGTATGAGCATTGCACTGCCCCTAACACAGATACTTCAGAAAGATGCCAGAGAGGAGAGCAGTCCTCCCTCTGTCTCAGGATGGCATGTTCTTCCATTGCAGGCTGAACATCTGTATTTTGGGGAGAATGTCATAGTGACTTCCTGCTTCACTCCCCTCCCCTGCCCCCCATCTCAGTCTCTCTTTCTCTCTTTCCTGGTGGTTTAAAAACGTGCTTAAAATTTCAGGGAGCTTGTACTCTGAAGATACTGGGGTTGGATACAGTGCAAATAGTTTTTGGTAAATAATTTATTTTAGATGCTTAAATTTAGGCAATATCAGCCATCTTCTGTTTAATTGAAAAGGAAGCTAGCAGCCTGAGAGGGAAAAAACTAAAGATCAAATAGCCTGGGCCAGCAATGTGCAAGAAACATGGACTGTTCTAGCTGTCATCTGCAGCTTTAGGGTGGGTCTGAAGAGCCGCTTTTCATGCTGTCAAGAACCCACTGGGATGTCTCCCTGAGATGGGGTCATCTCGCCTCTCTCATCTCTACAGTCCTGCTGGGGGAAAGGCCCCATTCTGCTGCTAGGCCTTAAGTCCGATCAGGTTAGTCTCCCTTCTGCAGCCAAAACTGCGGAAGCTGCCTGGGACAGGCATTCCCTTCACAGAGCCGTGGTGAGTAACCCGGGGAAGCTGCCATGAGGGCCTCCGTGAGTCAGGATTACGTGTGTCAGGGAGCATGGAGAGAGGTGTGCACTGCTGAGTCAGGCTGAGGAAGGCATGGGGTTTTCTGTTGGAAGCACACTTTCAGGGCCAGATGCTCCTTTGGGGAATCTGAGACCTAGAGAAGTTTCCTAAAGTCATCCCAGGGGTTTAACAACAGAATGGCAATAACATTCTGGTCAGGAGCAGAGTGATACTCATTACACTGGGAGCCCTCATTTATCAATGGTTTCATTTTTATTTGTTTGGCGGCTGGCCGGAATGGGGATCTGAACCCGTGATGTAAGGCTGTGCTGTAACCAACTGAGCAACCAGCCAGCCCATTATCAACAGTTTGAAGCACAGTATTAAACCAGTGCAATAAATCAGTGTTCTATTCTCTGCCCTGCCACCAATTAGCAGTGAGACCTTGGTACAGTTACTTTCATTGCCTCTCAATTTCCTCATCTATGTATCATTTACTATATTCTAAGCATCACTGTTCTCAGGAATGGACATACAGTAAGTCACTTAATCCTTAAGACAACCTAGTAAGGTGAGTACTGTTGTCATCCTCATTTTAAAGATGTGAAAACTGAGGCACAGAGAGGTTAAGTCATTTGGCTAATAAGTGGCAGAGCCATGCTGTGAACCCAGGCAATTTGGCTCTGGAATTCTTGATTTTAATCATTGTGCTAGGTATGCTCTGATACCCTGGCCACCACCTTATTGCAGCAAAAGTTCTGTGAATGTATTCTTAAAGTTCACCCAGGTACTGTAGGTCAAAAGAATTGGTTTGTTAAATTTTTTTTAAGGCAAAATAAATAAAAAGAGGTGGTGGGGGAACTTACAGATTAAAAGAGACTTAGAGACATATCAACCAATTACAATATTTGGGGTTTTTTTGGGTCCTATTTCAAATAAACTAATTGTAAATGAAATGAAATAAAATAAGACAACTGGGGAAATGTGAACACTGCCTGGATATTTGATAATATTAAGAGATTATTGTTAAACATTTTCTGGTGTGATAATGATATATGACTTTTTCTAAAAAATAAAAGAGTCCTTACTTTTTAGACACATGTTGAAATATTTACAGATTATATGCTGTCTGGGATTTGCTTCAGAATAATCAGAAGTGGGAGTGAGTGGGCATATAGATGGAACAAGATTGCCTGTGTTTAATAATTGTTGAAGCTGGATGACAGATGCACTGAAGTTTGTTATACTCTATACTTCTGTTTGACACTTTTCATTATAAAAAGTTTAAAAAAATCATCCCATATAAAATTTTGTTTTATTCTCAGCAATGTCAAAAAGCACCATGAACCTACCTCACAGGGCTGGTTGGAAGAGCAGCAATCCACAGAGAGAGAATGAGTGGAACTGCTTAGAAGACTCACCTTCCATGGATGTAATTTATTTGGGGGTGACCCCACAGTGTTTTACACATGCATGAACGCATGATGGTATAAATGAACAAATGTGAATGAATATGGTCCACGGTGAATTGGACAGCCATTTTTCAAAAGATCAGGAATAGAACTTAGTTTCTAGGCCAAACATAATGATAAAATGATTTTGTACATTTCCCCGTAGATAAAATTGTACATATAAAGGCAGCTTTGTATGCCATGATCATAACAAGGACAAAATACTTCTATACGGTTCCTCCTTTTTCTGGTGGACAAATGTACACAAAAGACTTACTAACAAAAAGGCTTCACTTCACTTTGCAGCTATGCCCCCACCACTACCCCTCCCAGAGACCATTCTTTGCTTTCAGCTTCTTTGCCATTGTTTTTGCTTGCCCAAGCCAGCACCCATCCCATCTTCTGAGTTCCCTCTTGGAAACTATCATTGCCCTATTCTCCTGGCTTCATGATTGGGCTGTAAACTGTGCCCACCAGTCATAGCATAGCATTTCTATGGCTACAGCGATTGATTTAGGGATGGGCATTTGACTCAAAACAAGTCAATCAGGCCCAGTCAAAACCAGTCCTGGGACTTTTGTATGGGTGACTAAATAGGAGGCACACATTTTACCTATGAACTTGAAATGGTGAGAACTTGCTGTGAGGTTAAATGAATTAATAAAGTTTAAGCACTTTGAATAGAGAGATTGGCACCTTGTAAATATCAGGTATCTACATGAAGAGAGGCTGCTTGATAAAAGAGTGGAGAGATACCAGGTTCTGACAATATCATTTGAACTCCTGGGCCCAGGTGTGTACCTAAAGCCATGCACAGTATTCTGCATGTGGTATGCTAAAACTGACTGATATATTACCTATATAGTCTACAGTAGCAAATAACATAGAGAATGAGAATTCTACTTTAAGCGCAGGGTTAAAAAGTAGAAGAGAGATTATTATACTCATATTTGACTACAGACTATAGATATAGACATGGAATGGAAAATTATGTCAGTTCCAGTGGTTGAGTAAAGCATTAGCCGAGATTAGGACCAATCCTTTATCATTCCATGCATTCTTTCTGAGAGCTGAAAGAGACCAGGTGACTAGACAGACTCCTGTGCTGCGGAAATCCAGGGCTACTCGAATGTCTTGCCTACATATGTGGTAAGGTGACTTCACTCTGAGGGCTCAGCCATCTTGTTTATGCTTGGCGGTAGCAACAGACAAATCCAGAGAGTGGTAATGAGTAACTGTGGGCTTTCCTCAGCTTCAGACACAGGATGAGCTCACATTTTATTCTTTAGCCTCTAAATGCCCCAGTGAGAACTTCTGAATGGAATGATTGAAGTCTGGATTTTAAGATGTTGTGAATGTTGAACAACAGTTCAGCATTTAGTGATTCCAAATCTCTGGGTCTGGCATTGTAGATCGGAGTCGACAACAGTGTGACTCTTTGTATAATGGTGAGAATATTTATCATCATAAGAACACTTGTATACAAGCTGTGAGGCCTTGGGCAAGTTACCTAACTTTTCTATGTTTAATTTCCTCATCTGTAAAATGAGAATAATAATAGTACCTTCCTTATGGCGTTGTTATGCAGTTAAATGAATTAATAAAGTTTAAGCACTTTGAATAGAGATTGGCACCTTGAAAATATCAGCTATCATTATTGCTGAAAAATAATGATTTTCTGCCTTGAAAAAACATTTCCTTTGGAGCATGGAATCTGAAACAAAACAAAGGCAAAAAATATGAGGCTTTATGAAAATTGTGATCAGCACTATGAGAGTGTGCAGCACTTCTCAGATATCAGTACTTTGAAGTCATGTGGTTTAGTTTTCTGAGGTACTGAGTAAGTTGGAAAGCTGTATTTGAAGGTTTTCAACAGGGGATGGAGGCAGTTATTTTCAGGTTTCTGCTAGGTGACCAGTTACAGGCAAGTGAACTAAAATCTTTTAACCACATCTACCCAGATCATGGTTTCTTTGCATCTCAATAGTTAAGCTGGCAGGGGTTTTGGGAGCTTTCTTTGGAATATCCAGGTGTCACAGGAAATAGTAGTAATTCAAAACTTGGAACTAACTTCAGCCAACGTCCCAGGGAGATGATGAACAAGCAACCCCAAGTTTTTAAGAGATAAAATGGTTTTGATTTAAATTTGTAGAACGCTGTTATTATCATTTTCCTTACTTTCCTTCCCTCCCGCCCTCCCTGCCTGCCTTTTTTCCTGCTTCTTTCCTCCCTCCCACCATCTTTCTCTCTGTTTCACAGGAAACCCCCCACTGTCCAGAAGTGACCACTTTGAACAGTTTGGCATGTATCCTTTCATTCCTTTTTCTATGCACTTACATATATGTGTGATGTGTGTGTATATATATTATATGTTATATATACACACATACACATGCAATTGGCCCTCACTATCATGGGTTCCACATCTGTGGATTCCACCAATCCTGGATAAAAATATTCAGAAAAAAAAATTGCGTCTGTACTGAATATGTTTAAACTTTTTTCTTGTCAATATTTCCAAAACAATATAGTATAACAACTATTTACATAGCATTTACATTGTATTAGGTATTATAAGCAATCTAGAGATAATTTATCATATACAGGAAAATGTGCGTAGGTTAAATACTACAATATTTTGTATCAGTGGCTTGAGCATCGTGGATTTTGGTATCTGTGGAAGGTCCTGGAACCAATTCCCCATGGATACTGAGGGATGACTGTGTATACACACACAGATACATGCACATAGACATCTATACACACACACTATATATACACACACATATACATATACACACACACACTTAGAAATAGTTTTATAGGTGGGTTTTAAAAAATTTTATATAAATGAGATACTATTTTGAGTTGCCCTTTTTTAAAAAAAAAAAAAAACAACAGATATTTATTTCTCACAGTGCTGGAGGCTGAAAGTTCAAGATCCAGGTGTGGGCTGGGCTGGTTTTTCCTGAAGCCTCTCTCCCTGGCTTGCAGATGCTGTCTACTCCCTGTGTCCTCACATGGCCGTCCCTCTGTGCCTATTTTGAGTTGCCCTTTAAATTGCTTTTTCCCACTTAATAGATCTTTTTTCCTATGGCAACAAATATAGGTTGGTCTCTTTCTTTCGAATTGCTGCTTATTATTTCATTCTATGGGCACACCTTAGTTTTACTTATCCCCTTACTACTCAATGGACATTTGGGCTGCCTTTCATTTTCTGCTCTTACAAACAATCCTCACACAGACCTCTTTGGGCACATACAGAGTCTCTTGGCCAAAAGGTACATTTAAAAATAACTTGCTAAAATGATTTTTAGTTTTAATTTATAGAATATATTTGCATTTCATTCTAAAATTTACCAGTGTCTATGGTGCCTTGGTGAGTTTGATCCTTTGGATAGCCACATTTTATTTTTAGCTAAAACCATTTCCCATCTTTTCAACAAAATATGGCCAGATAATGGTGATGGGCACAGAAAGGTGAAATGCACATCTCAATAATCAAGACACTCCCTGCTCTTAAGATCTGTCTACAAGAGTCATAGTAAGAATAGCAACCAAAAGATTGTTTTAAAATCCTCAGGATTTCAGAGATAATTTCTTTCAGCTGTGTAGCTTGGCAATATTTTGTACCATTATATAATTTACCTTTTTAACAAGCACCAGTACCCTTTGTTTTCATAGAAATTGTATGCTGAGTACACTTTACTGGCAAGTCTGTAGCTGAATGCCTGTCTCCACAAGTATTTGTGGTTAGCATCCTGCAAAGCCTGTATACTTCATTCTCTTTACTTAATAAAACACTTATGTTTTAAAAGGCATGAGGCCCAGATCTGCTAAGTCAGAGCTAATGTTACCTTTCAACTGCACAAGTGCTACCACAAGGATTTGGGAAGTTTATTATCTGACACAAATCTGTCGAGAACTCTTCTGCTTTCAACTGACCACAAAACCAAAGCTCAGGTTAGTTCAAAGATTGTCTGTTTAGCAAGTGACTTGATACTCAGAGACAATGCTATTCAAAGTAGCTAGCCTGTGTACTCTTTATGATTGGTCCAGAATCAGATAAAGCGCTTACTCCAGGACGTAAATCAGCATACTGTTTCATTCATCGAGAAAGTTGTGCTATGAAAAAAAACGTTGACTGAGCTAAACGGTGTGCTTGGTGCAAGCTCGTTAGCTTGTACACTGGTCTGCGAACCACATTTTAAGTAGCATTGTCTAAGATGTTTTATAAAGTTAAATGAGTGAGTGAATGAATGAAACATCTAAGATGGATTAAATGGCTTGTCAGAGTTGGGATAGGAGAATGGAGAGGAGGATGGTGATTAAAATTTTCTCTTTCAGTGGGACAATGTTGCTTGCCTGCTTTTGAGCTGCCCCAAAGTAGGGTTATTTAAGGCACAAATAGCCTACCTGGCCACTGTTAACTATGGCCACAGCCATTTCCTGTCAAATGCATTTCCCCCTCTTTCTTTTTGCCATTCTCCCTGTTTTTTTATCTCCTTTTCTAATGTTTCTGGTATAGGATATAAAGAAGAAATAAAAATGATCCATGGAAGGCTCATTGTATGGCCTTTGTTTTACACACAATTAAGTAAAATTCTCACCACAACTGGGTCGGGAAGATATTACTGTCTACTTTGTAAATGGTCAGAGAAATTCATTAACTTGACGAGGTCCAATATGTAATAAAGTGGCAGGCCTGGGATTTGAACCCAGGTCTATTTGGTTCTCCCCTAGGTAGTCTGGTCTCTCATTCTCACATCTAAGGAAGATGCTAACAGAATCCAGGTTCCGGGGCAGTGCCCACACTGACACACTAATGTTCCATTTTGGAACCTTGAGGCTCCATTAGTTTATCATGGTCTCAGCACCTTTACTTGCCACAGTCCCTGACACATCACCCACTTATCTGTATTTGTGTTATGTACTTTTGTGTACCTGGAGGTTGTAAATCCCTTCCCTTAGTCATCTTTGTATCCCTCACAATAATGTATGGGACTTGAAAGTAGAATGTGATAGGTTATTAAATTAAATATGTTAATCTGTAAGCTTCTTTATGTGCCTGGGAAGATAAATATCAAACGAATGAAACCCAAACACTTTAAGATGTTGTGGGATATTGCAGGCAGGCACACAGGGAGGTAGAAATCTATTGAGCATGTGTGTTGTCCAATAAAGCAGTGCAGTGAGAAGGCATTAGGTTGAATTTAAGAACCCGTCCTCCTGAGATATATAATCATCCTTAGTATCCCTGGATTATGGATATTGGAACTTCTTACTAGTCTGTAACCTCCTTGAGGACAGGAACTGGATCTTTTCTTTGTTTTCTCTCCAGTTGCACATTCCCTGACATACAGTTCTTGGTTCTTGGCAAAAATGTGTGGAATTGTTGAAAGTGCTAGGTCCTCAGCATTTCCTCTTCACATGCTGTTACTAGTGCTGCATTGACCGCCCTGTGGTTCTTAGACTACAAATTCTGTCTTCTGCTCCTGGGTTTCCAGGTCCTGATCCAACATTTTCTTCTTCCATTTCCATCTTTGCCAGTTTGTGCTTTGCATCAGGGCACCATTCAATGATCAGAAGCATAGCTGAGGGGTGGGGGAAAGAGAGGGATGTGGGAACAGGAGTATGGTTGTTTCTCCCAAGTGTGTTCTCTAAAAGGGAGATGTGACAGCTGTTAGAAGTATGAAATGAAGTTGGGGAAGCAATGTAAAAGAAAGACCATGATTACTATGAAGAAGGTAGACAACAGTTGGCATCAACGGTGCAGACGCCACCCTGGTTGCCTCCAGTTGTTAGAACCTGGCTTCATTCTCAGAACAGTATTGATTATCACATTTTTCCTGTTGATTCAAAGGAGGAGCCAATTATTCCTCCTATCATTCTAGGGATAGAGTATTTCTCTCTTTGGGCAGAGAACCAAGCTATCTATTAGCAGAAGTGCCAGATTAGAGGGAAGGACTCTGTGGGCACAAGCCAGATTTCCCTGGCACACTCCAACCACATTCATATGTTCTTGTTTCTTTTCACAGTATTGAGCCTATGAAACACAGAGCTTCATAGGTCAGCTCACATTTATCTGGTTTTGAGAATCTCTGTATCAACACTCTGGGTCATGTAGAAAATTTCCTGTTTTGGGGGCAATATTTGTGCATGTCCTGGATCCCTTCTAGAGGAATATGAAAAAATTTTTATGAGTGTTTCAGAAACTCTTTTTACCCTGTCCCCTAAACTGGGGCAGTCTACCCATGCACCATGCCCTAACTGGCTCATTATAACAAACCAGAACTAATCTTTCCTTTGGATTCCCTCTTTGCCTATTGAATTTGACTTGCTTTGTAGTTGTTCCCACCTTCCTGGCTTGGTTCTGATATTGCCTTGAAGGTATTATTTTCCTGTCAATGTCACAACAAATTACCACAAATTTAGTGGCTTAAAAGACAACGAATTTATTATCTTACAGGTGTTCTGGAGGTCAGAAATATAGAATGGGATGACAGGGCTGCATTCTGTCTGGTGGCTCTGGGGGAGAATTCACTTCCTTCCCTTTTCCAGTTTCTAGAGGCTGTCCACATTCCTTAGCTTGCGGCTGTGCATCACTCCAACCTTTGCTTCTGTTGTCACATCTCCTCTGACTTGAACCTTACTGCCTCTCTCTTATAAGGATCTACCTGGAGAATCCAGGAAAATCCCATTTCAATATCCTTAATTTAATCATATCTGCAAACTCCCTATTACCATGTTAAGAAACAGATGATATTCATAGGTTCTAGGGATAAGAATATGGACATCTTGGGGGTGGCACATTATTCTATCACAGTTCCTACAGGTTTTGGCAACCCTCTGGACTTTTGAGACCATGGTCCTCTCCCTCTAGGACTGTTTTCAGCTGTGCCCATATTCATCTTTTTGACAATTCTTGCATGGATTTATCTTTTTCTTTTTTCTTTTTTTAAATTTAATTTAATTTAATTTTTTTCTTGTCTTTTTCGTGACCGGTACTCAGCCAGGGAGGGAGTTCACCGGCCATTCCTATATAGGATCCGAACCCGCGGCGGGAGCGTCGCCGCACTCCCAGCGCTGCACTCTCCCGAGTGCGCCACGGGCTCGGCCCGGATTTATCTTTTTCTCCTTACAGTTCTATCAGTTTTTATTCATGAATTTTAAAGCTTTGTTATTAGGTGCATAAATATTAGGATTATGTCCTCTTGATTAACTGACCCTTTATCATTATAAAATAACCCTCATTTTCCCTGTTTATATATTTGCCCTGAAATCTACTTTAGTAGTCTTTTATTAATATAGCCCTCCGGCTTTGATTAGTGTTAACATGGTATATCTTTTTCTATCCTTTTACTTTAATCTATTTGTGTTTTTATATTTAAAGTAGCTGTCTGTATCCAGCATAGAGTTGGGTCTTGCTTTTTAATCCAGTCTCACAATCTCTGCCTTTTAATTGGGATGTTTAGACCACCAGTGTTTAATGTAATTATTGACATAGGTATTTTAGAAAGAACCCTGTGGAGGTAGACTGGAGACAGAAAAACTAAACAGTCTATTGCAGTAACCAAGTTAAGAAATGACCCTGGAGATGGAGTGGGAAGGGGGCTGTATCTGAGAGATGTTAAGGGTATTCAATCACTAGAAATGTAGTGTAGTCAGAAAGATTTGTGAGTCAAAGTGTAGGTACTTGGGTGGATTCCAAAGTTTGAAAGATGTTATATAAACATGTTAGAAGCTAAACATCTGAAAACATTTCTGATCTGGCAGTTACTGCATGATCCCAGATTCTCTAGGCAGAAAGAGGGATAAGGGTACTTTAGAGACACTATGGGATGAAATAAGAGACCAGCCCAATAAAAATAGTGCCAGTAGTACAGGAAGGAATTGTTTCAGATGTCTGGGTAGTTTTGCAGGTTGCCTGGAATTATACCAGCTCATCTCATTTTCCATCTTTACCCAGACTATGTTGAATCTAATGTAAAAGGTACCAAAATACTACATACCATAATAAGTCCCTAACTCACAACAGAACTATTTTTGGGAAATTCATCTTTTTATAACTAGAGGGACCTGCCAGAGCAGTTTTACTCTGAAGTTGGTTGACATATCACTAATTCTTCATTAATGAGAGCATTAGTTTGCAGAGTAACTCTGAGTTAAAGCAGAATAGAGAAGAGTGAGTATTAGGGATAATTCGAGGAGGCAAAGGACACTCTGATGTACAACCCAGAACTCCCTTTAGTAACAAAGGACTTGTTCCTCCAGATGCTGGAAGTGCTGCCAGCAGAGAGGCTGTCTTGCCAATGACATGCCCTCTTCATGGGGCAGCCCACATCCATTAACTTATTGATGCAGAGGATAAAAGCCCAGCTTCTCTTTCCCAACTCAGGACAATTCTGGAAGGCCATCTGTGTTTAGGTCCCCAAGAGCACCCCCAAGTTTGATGATTCACTAGGAAGACTCACAGAATTCAGCATGTAGTTGTACTTATCACTTGCAGCAAAAGGCTACAAAGAAAAAGCAAAATCAGCAAAGAGAAAAGGCACATGGTACAAAATCCAGAGAAGCCAGGTGTAAGCTTCCTAGAGTCCCTCCTCAGTGTAGTCACACATGGCACACTTAATTCCTATGGCACTGAATTGTGACAGTATGTATGAAATGTTGTCTACCAGGGAAGCTCATTAAAGATTGTGTGTCCAAGGTTTTACTGGAGGCTGTTGTTATGGGAGGCTGGAGTTATTGGCACCCTTTGCCTAACACATTCCCCAATTCTAGACTCTCAGAAGGAAAGCAGGTGCTCAGCATAAACTACATTGTGCAAATAGCTTAGGCACAGTGAGCCACTCTTATCAGTTAGGGACTGGTGGGAACCTTCCCAAAATCCAAGTGCCAGCTAAGAACCTTGCAGGCTTTTCTGAGGATAGCAGTCTCAGGCCTGCTATGTCAACTTTATTTGCATACTACCCTAGTTTAAAATTTCTGTGGGGTTGTCTAAAGTGCCACCTTTAGAGACCTACAGGATACAGGGGTGGTGGCCTCCATCATATCTCCATTTAACACTACCCTGGCTCCACCAAAAATTTAGACAGATTCCATAGGATGACAGTGGACTAAGGCAAATTCAACCACATAATAGCCCTGACTACAGCTGCTGTACTAGATGTGCTTGCTATCCTTGTTAGAGATTAACATGACCATTGATCTGATGGGTGCATGCTTCTCTATCCCTATTAGAGAAATGGATCAGAAACAGTTCATATTCACATGGAACAGAAGCTCTTATTTCTGTTATAATCAAAAGAGACCTAGACCGGATAGACATTCTACAGTAATTCTACAGAAAATCACTTAGTTCACTGTATCTATGGATTATGTTAACACAATGGGATGAACCAGAAGTAACCACTAAATTGGAGGCCTTGATAAAGCACACATGCTCCAGAGGGTGAGATAAGACCTATACATTTCAGGGACCTCTAACATCAATAAAATTTTGGGGGAGGAGTGTCCAGTGATCTGGGGCATGCTAGCACATCCCCTCTAAAGTAAAAGACAAATTATTACAACTTCTGTGTCCCACTATGAGGAAGGAAGCACAATGCCTGATAGGCTTCTTTGGGTTCTAAAGAGCATATTTCACACCTAGGAATACTGCTTTCCCCTAAATATTGGGTGACATGAAAGGAAGCCAGTTTTGAGTGAGGCCCAAAGCAAGAAACTGTTCCCTCATAGGTCCATATTGTGGTGAAAGCCTATCTGCCATCTAACCTAGCAGACCCCATATTAAGAGTCATTGGTAGAGGGAACACATGTGGAAGAAATTAAAACAAACTTCTGTATACATACTTGTCATGTTTCTCTGCCCATTATTGAATAACTGAATGTACAAAAACCATATAACACATTACTGGAGAAAATATTTTATTGTTCAAAGAAATAATGAAATTTTCACCCCTTGTTATTTCTGTAATTTTGTCATTTATTAAAACTATGTTTAATACATTTCATTTTTTCTCAAATTAAAGACTATGGTATAATTGTAATTATCTTCAAAACCAAAGTCTATTTCCCAAAATTTAAACTTGATATGTAGAAAAATGCCACATCAAGTCCTTTGTACGATATTAGGTGCTGAGGTTGAATTGATGTATTGGTATGTTCCAGGATCCAGAGGCCACTCCAAGCTTTAAAAGCAAAGTGAAACCCTTAGGTCAGCCTTGGCTGCCTGAGGAACCTTTAAATGGGGATGACTTGGTTTTGCTTTATACAAGACGGCTCTTCCCTGGGCTAGGGTAGAATCTCTGGGAACAGAGGAGCAATGTATGTACTGTGTATATAATGTATATACTGAACACTTGTTTGGGGTGGCAGGTGGGGAGGACCCTATTTTTTATGTCAGATTTCTATTGGTAACAATTTCTCCAAAAGAATAAAGAGTAAACGGGCAGCTCTGGATCCTTAATGATACCAATGTTTTGCCCAGTTACCTATTTCTCAGTGATACTGGGTCCAATGAAAAAGAAGATAAGGGCTGAGTTCACTGTAAACACAAATAGTAAAAGTGACTGTGGCAATTGTGACACAGCAGAAACTGGGACTTTACTCCTGGAAAGGTCTCCCAGGCTTGACTTATTCTAAGCAGCCAGCAGAGTGCTAGAATTTGGACATACTGTGTTTGGATCTATCCTCTCATTTTTCTCCATTGTCCATTGACTTACATTAATTTATATATTCTCAGATAGGGTAAGAGAAAAAGTCTTCATCTCTATCAAGGTATCTCTATAAAACCCCCAAATCCCATTAGGAGTGTCCATTATGAATTTAAAATTAAATAATTAAAATAAATAATGGGTGGCTAATGAAAGCTTTTTTTTTTTTTAACGTAGTAAAAAGATATGACCTCAGTGATTTCCTCTTAGCATAATGCTGACCTCTCAAATGTGGTAAAATCCGTTAGAGGGAAGGTTTGGAATTCTACATAAAAATATAACATGCATTAAAACAGAAAATTCTTAAATACAAAAAATTTCAAGTGACAATATCCTTACTGATATTAATGTAACACAAGTAAAATTACAATGAACAAATTAGCACAAAATGCAATTCATTTTTTGTTAACACAATGAAACAACTGATACTCAAATTCTAAGTACTATAGCAGGGCTTTCTGAATGAGGATCATATATGTACGTGTGCTTCAAAGTAGAGTGTGGTTTTGGCTAATAGTTTTTATTCTAATCCACAGTATTTATAACTCTTAATTTCAGTTGTTTTTAGTAAGAAATTATGAGAAAAGCTAAATTTCTGACACTTAAACCAATCTGAAAATAGCTAAGAGTTATTTATTTGTATATTAGGCAAGAAGCTATTCTAAAGCTGCTGGTAAGTAAACCTATTTTTCTAAATAAAAGCCCTTGGGTAGTAATCTACTCTCCTAATTAAAGGAAAATATTCTAATCCTTTCACCAATTTCTATTTCAACTGGAAGAACCAAATTATTAATTTTTAATAGTTTCTTCTATATTTTGTATTTTTAAAAATGTCAATAATGTGATTTTCTATAAAATACAAAGCAGCATTAAAAGTATCCAGGTGGTACTGGTGTTCTGATTTTGAAGATATATCTTTATGATGAAACAATGGTCATGAAGCAAAATGTTCAGACCTGTAAGAGCAAATAACCATTTAAAAATCAGATTTATGACTCTTTTTTGTTGTTTTAAAAGCTATTCAGATATACATCAAAGTGCTCTTAGTGAGGAGGAATGATGATATTGTACTAAAAAGCCAAGACTTCATGAGAGGTCTTCTTAAATTGGCTCTGAATTATTTTAAAAGTCAATAGATCTTCACCATGTGTTATTCTGAGGGCCAGTACTATGGGAGATCTTATAAAAAGGTTCTTGGAAATTACTGACAATTAAAGCACCTTGGATTGAATCCAAGATGGACATGTGTTACAAATGAATTCTGCTTTATAGTAAAACACACTTAAAATAAAATTCTATGTACTTACCATAAAGCATATATAAGTAAAGGTGCTCCTTTGAAGCCAAAAACCAGATGCTGCTGCTGAAGTGTCTAGTTCCTACTACTATAGCTAATATGGCTAATTTGATATCATTTCCTTAGTCCTGCAGAATTTTCTCGAGATTTTAACATCTTACAATAGTGTTCTGGCACTAGGTTAGGTCTATAAAAACATAATTATCACAAGTCACACAAAAACATAATAACTACCACAAATTTCTGCGCATCTTCAAAAAAGTCTTTGGATAACAACTATAATGCATACTGCTCCAGAGGATCCAAAGAAGCACTTTAAATGATGGATATTATTTAGCAATGGCAACTGAGAATTATTTTCTAAAAAGCTGTACCAATCTCAGTTTTAGGTAGAACATAACATGAAATTATTTCAAGAAATTTAGTCTCATCCTATGCTGTCCTGACAACACTCCCAACAGAAAGCATCCAGTCTATTTGCTGTTTCTTGGCTGATCAGACATTCATCCTTTAATTCCCTGATTGTCTTCCTCAGTGATTTTTGGAAACGTTTTTCTCGGTCTAAGACATTCCGTAGACATTCCTTGGTATTCTCTAGCTCGCTGATCACATTATCTAATTTATGCTTAAGTTTCTTTGGACTGTCCATTACACTGTAGCTATGTTCCTAAAAACATAAATACAAAGTTATTAAATCAGACAGACAAGTAGTTAGATAAAAGCATATAACTAAGCCTCTGCTATTTCTTCATTTATGATGCTTAGAGATCTTTCAGTTGGTGATATTTAGAGGTTTAAAGAATGTAGGAAGAGAATGGGGGTAGAAGCAACATTTAGGGTGCCTAGGGCCTCTCTCTTTTCCTAAGGCTAAGCATACATGAGGAGTTCAGAGTATTATGGATGGGAAGCACTTCTCATCTGGGGGTAGGCATCTGCTATGAACGTCATGATACACAATGACTATACAGCTTTCATTCCCTAAGTGTGGCACTGGTGAGTTTAATTTTCACCTATTAGATGAATTTAAATTGTTAAATTTTTAACTTAGTTACTTTGATGAATATTTCAATTTATAAGGGATGACAGGAAAAGAGCACTGGAGCAGGTCCTCAGGCTGGGTGTTAGGGATTGAGAGAGAACCCTCGTCTTGGAATTTTAAACAGATAATTGAACTCTTTTCAATATTTATTATGGTCATATTTAAGTTTGCTGGGTATACTTTTTTCTTTTTTCTTTAGAAACATGGAAAATAACACTGATGTATCTTATATAGGTACTATGAAATAACTTTGAAAAGCTGTTAATTAATATGAAAATTAGTAAAGAGGATTTTGCCTTCCAGCCAAGATAAAGAAACAGGAACTGGACTGACTCCTACTTATAAAAACCAACACATGGCCAAAAGACATAAAAAATTGTTTTGAAGATAACGGATATCAGATAAGGAAGGCAGCTATCATGGAGAGATTGCCCCAGCTTACTGCCTTGAGTTTTTAGGCCTCAGTGCAAGGAGGGGAAACCCAGCCAGAGCTTGGCAGGCTGAGTTGAGGAGATAGTTCAAAATGTCCAGGGAGACCATGGTGGCTACAATTCACAGGACAAAGTACTAGAGATAAGAGAGAGCTGCACAGAGAGGAAACTGTGGAGATCTTCAGAAGCTCCCTCTCAAGTATTTCACAGCATAAGATCAGTGCATGCACATGAGGAAGCTACTCAAGGCTGAGGAAGAATATCCAGAAATGATTAGGAGTGCCCCGTACTCACAGGGTATAGGCACTATTCTCACTACCAGCTAGACTTGAAAACATCAAGATTCAAGGGTTATTGAGTAGAGTGTATGAAGGGTCTTGCCACAGTGGTGGATAATAAATAACCCTAGAATGAGCACTGTTCTAGTCCTGCCAAACAAAGCAAAATCTGAAAGGATCAAACTGTTTCTAAAAAACTACCCCAGAACAATGCTTAAGAAAACAGGATACAAAATATCTAGCATCCAGCAAATTAAAATCCACCATGTGTGGCATGCAAACTTTACCAAGCATGCAAATAAACAGAAAAATATTACCCATAATAAGAGATAAATTGATCAATGGAAACCAACCTAGAACTAACACAAACATTAGAATTAGCAGACAAGGGAATTAAGAAAGCTATTAAAACTGCATTCTATATATTCAAAAGATTAAACAGAGACATAAAAAATACAAAAACAAAAACAGAAAAACTCAAATAGAACATCCAGGGATAAAAACTATAATGTGGGGCCGATCCTGTGGCTCACTCGGGAGAGTGTGGCGCTGGGAGTGCAGCGGCGCTCCCGCTGCGGGTTTGGATCCTAATAGGGATGGCCGGTGCGCTCACTGGCTGAGTGCAGTGTGGGCGACACCACGCCAAGGGATGCAATCCCCTTACTGGTCACAAACAAAACAAAACAAAACAAAACAAAAAAACCCTACAATGTGTGAGGCAAAAAATACATTTGAGAGAATGGCAGGATAGACATTTCAGAAGAAAAGATTAGTGAATGTGAAGATATAGCAATAGAGACTATCCAACATGGACTATAGAAAGAAAAAGAAATAGTAAAAACAAAATCAAACAAAAAGAACACAGAATTGGTAATGTGTGGCACAACTTCACACAGCCTAATATATATGTAATTAAAGTACCTAAAGGAAAAAAAAGAGAAGTTGGAATAGTAAGTAGTATTAAAAGAAATCATGACCAAAATATTTCCAAGTTTGATGAAAAATATAATTTTGACAGTAGATTTTTCATTAGAAACAATGAATGTGAGAATACAGTGGAGCAACATTTTTAAAGTACAAAAAAATGCCAAAACTATCAACCTAGAATTTGATACCTAGTGAAAATATCTTTCCCAACTGAAGACTAATAAACAACTTTTTCAAACACTGAAATGCTGAAAGAATTCATCACTAGCATAGCTGCACTATATAAAATGTTAAATTAAGTCTATCCGACAAAATGATATCATATGAAAACATGGACTTATGCAAGGAAACAGAAAGCCCTGGGAATGGGTAACATACATGGGTAACATATACAATTTTTAAAAATTATTTAAATCTCTTTAAGTGGTAATTACTGTTTAAACAAACAAAAAAAAATCAATGTAGTGTGGGGGTTTATAGCTTATGTAAAAGTGAAATGTATGACAGCAATAGCACAAAGGTTGGGAGAGGAGAAATGAAAGTATACCATTATAACATTCTTATACTGTATGAGAAGTGAAATAATATCTTGAATAAGTTAAAGATTTATGCTATAAATTTACAAACAACTACTAAAATAAAACAGAGTTATAGGCTAATGAGTTAAAAAAGGAGAAAAAATGTAATCATAAAAAATTATTCAATTAATCCAAAAGAAGAAAATGGAAACACAAAAAAATGAAACAAATAGGAAGATAACAGATTTAATCTAACTATATCAACCATCACATTAAGAGTAAATGGTCTAAACAACCCAATTAAAAGGCAGAGATGAACAGATTAGATTTTTTAAAAAAAGCAAGATCCAAAAGTATATGCTGCATACACATATAAAAAATGTGCTTCAAAGATAAAAAGACACAAAAAGGTTGAAAGTAAAAGAATGGAAAAAGATGTATGATGATAACACTACTAAAAAGAGATCTATAGTGGGAAAAGTACTATTAGACAAAGTCAGTTTCAGAGCAAAGGATATTACCAGAGTCATTACCTGAAGGTCATATCTTAATAATAAAGGGGTTAATTATCAAGATAATTCTAAATATTTATGTACCTAATAACAGTACTGTAAAATATAATAACATTACTGACAATTGCAAAGATAATTAGATAAATCCACAATTACACTAGAAGATTTAAACACCCCTCTATAAAAAAACAGATAAAACAAGGAGACAGAAATTCAGTAAGGGTAAAAAAGACGTGAGCAACAATATCAAACAACTTGACCTAATTGACATTTATAGAATTTCCAGGTAACACCAGCAGATGCACATTCTTTGCAAATGCACACAGAACATTTACCAAGACAGGCCATAATTTGGGTTATAAAATAAATCTCAATAAATTTAAAAGAACTCAAACTATGCAAGGTATATTCTCTGACCACAACGGAATTAAACTATATACTAATAACAGATATTTAGAAAATTCTCCAATAATTACAGAAGAAATGATACCAATTCTACACAAACTCTTTCAGAAAGTTGAAAAAGTTGGCAATATTTTCCAATTCATTCTTTGAGGTCAGTATTATTCTGATATTGAAACCAGACAAAGACATTTTCAAGGAAAAAAAAAAACCTAGAAGCCGTATATCTCATTTGAATATATAAGAAAAGATGAAACAAAGTTTAACGAATCTAATCCAACAATATATAAAAAGGATAATGCAGCCTGAAGAAGTGGAGTTTATTCCAGGAATACAGGTTGGTTTAACATTCAAAAAACAGTTGATATAACTCATCCTATTATAACAAACTAAAAAAGAAAAATAATATGCTTTCTCAATAGACAGAAAAAGTATTTGACAAAACTACTAGGATAAAAACTTGTAGCAAACTAGGAACAGAAGGGCACTTCCTCAACCTATGAAAAGGAATTCATGGAAAATCTACAGTTAATGTTACATTTAATAGTGAAAGACTGAATGCCTTCTTCCTAAAATCAGGAACAAGGCATGGAAACCAGCAGTTAGTACTTTTATTTAGCACAGCCCTAGAGATCAAAGTCAGTACAACAGAGCAAGAGAAGAAACCCAAGGCAACCATATTGGGAAGGAAGAATTAAAACTGTCTTTAATCACAGAGAACATGATTATCTGAGTAGAAAATCTGATAGCCTCTACAAAAAAGCTGCTATAATTAATAGGTGAGTTTAGCAAGTTTGCCAGATACAAAATCAATATATAAAAATCAATTATATTTCCATACACTAGCAGCAAATGAAACAATACGACTTATAGTAGCATCCAAACATAAAATACTAAGGGATAAATCTGACAAAGTGAAAGACATGTATTCTAAAAACCATAAAACAATGCTGATAAAAGTTAAAGACCTACATAAACGGAGATATACTGAGTTCATATGTTGAAAGACTTACTATTATTAAGATGTCAATCTTTTGCAAACATATCTGTAGATTCAACACAATACCAATAAAAACTCCAGCAGGTTTTTTGGTAGAAATTTAGAGTGATTCTAAAATTCATATAAAAATGCAAAAAACCTGGAATACCCAGAACAATTTTGAAAAAGAACAAGTTAGAGGACTAATACTGCCTAGTTTTAAGAAATATTATAAAGCTATGGTAAGCAAGACAGTAAAACAGGTCTGAATTCCAGGCCTGGCTCTAACATAAACATGCAATTAGAGGAATAAATACATGCAAGCTTAAACACTCTGTATGTGCATGACTATTTTCAAGAAAACTGAGACAAAGTTATTTTTCATTAGATATTTTCATATAGAAAATATAGCACTTAAAGGGAAGGATTAATTATTTTCTTGGTAGAAACATCCTTGCAAAAACACTTTTCAAATTAAATATGTAACCAGATGATTAACTACCTTTATACACCTATTGCAAACATATTCATTACAATGACTCCAGGAAGCAATATTATTTGTGGGTATTATATATTAAAAAAAAAAATCTCAAACACCTAAAATCCTAATTTTTTGCTACGATTCTGAAAAGTCTGATCCTAATGGAGAGGACATATTCATCTTAAAAGTATTAATAACTCAGTAAGTAATTTTACTTACAAAAATGAACTGGGATTGGAATTCTTCAACACATGAGGAAGCACCAACAAGCTGGTGACTGTGGTTTGTGACTGGAAGGGTTTTGAGGATGAAGTTTTTTCTACAATGAAGCTTTTCTCTTTTCCCCTGTTAAGAATAGTTAATTACAGACATTGAGATACTTCTGTCCTTCCTTAAATTTTTATTCCTTCTTAACTTTGTGTAGTAAAATTAATACCACATTTCTTTTCAGGGAAAATGCTTTTAAAAGTCAGTAAATGACTTTAAAGGAAATTCCTGAAAACAACTCTAAAGTTCATCTAGAAACATAAATTTTCCTAAAAAAAAGATTGATAATGAGGGAGGATATGCTCTACCAGCTATTAAAAATATAGTACATAGTAACAATAGTTATACTCATAACCAGAATATAAATTAAAAAACTGTGCTACTTCCTTAGGACTACACAGAAAAACACAGAAATAAATAAGGAAATAAACGCCTTTAAGATAAAAGTGACATTCTAAATAAGTGAAGAAAGGCTATAAATCATGTTGTAAAAAAATCAACTAATTAGGAAAAGCAGTTATATCCTTTATACATAATAAGCACATAATAAAATTATATATATTAGGCCAGAAAAAAATTCTATGTACTGAAAATTTATGTAAAAAGGAAAACCAGGAGGAACTACAAAAAATATAGGGAATATTATGTAATCTTAAGGTGGGGAAGACTAGAGTCATCAACACAAGACAAAATATAGAATCAACTGTATAAAACAAAGTCTGAGTTTTAAAAAATAAAACAAAATAAACCAGTGCCATAATTGGAACTAAAGGAAAACAATAAAAATTAAGTGCAACACGGATGGCAGTTAAATGATTCATATCCTCAATATACAGTGTTTTCACAAAATAGCACAGAAAAAGATGAAAATCGAAGAGGATCTAAATAAGTAACTCCCAAAAGAAGAAATACAAGTGTCCAATAAGCAAATGAAAAAATGTAGAAACTTACTAGTATTCAAAGATAAATTAAAACAGTAAGCTGCCATTTTTTCCTACCAATTTTAGCAAAGGTTAAAAACACAACTTATATCAAGTATTAGTGTGGATAGACACTCTTATGCACAGCAAGTAGATTGATGCACACTTTCTGGTGAATCTTTCTGGGAGATCTGTATCAAAAGCAAAGCTTTAAAAGTATATATCATCTCTGACCCAACAATTTTATTTCCAGGAATTTAGTTCAAGGAAATAAGGGTATTTATAAAGATTCAGTTACAATAATCTTCATTTTAGTGCTGTTTACAATACCAAAAGATGATAACCTATACACAATAATGTGGACTGATTATGTAAACTATTGTTCATACACTATATGCTATATGATCATTGAAGTATTCTATAAAACTAAGACCACAAAGTACTGACAGGGGTATGGAACAAAAGGAACTTTTATATGCTGATGGTGGAACTATAAATTTGCAAAACCACTTTGGAAAACTACGACAATATCTACTCAAGCTGAACATACACATCCCGAGGAGCCACCAATTCTCATTTCTCTTAGAAGTGTATATATATTCTACAGATATGTGTACATAAGTACACCAAAGGACATGGACAAAAATGTTCATAGCTGCACCATTTACAATAGCCCCAAAGTGAAAAACAACCAAAATATTCATCAACAGTAGAATGGAGAAATTAGTTTATTTATACAATGGACTGCTATCACATGCTACACAGATGTATCACATAAACAAAATATTGAGCTAAAGAAGCCAGGACTATTTATATAACTGATAGTGATAGAGGTCAGGATGGTGAGAGGTAGTGACTGGGAAAGAGTATAAGTGAGGCTTCTGGGATACTGGTAATGTTTTATATCTTGGTCTGAGGGGACTTAC
This sequence comes from Cynocephalus volans, assembly GCF_027409185.1. NCBI lineage: Eukaryota > Metazoa > Chordata > Mammalia > Dermoptera > Cynocephalidae > Cynocephalus > Cynocephalus volans. Next base: position 64,649,905 of record NC_084468.1, on the reverse strand, counting down.
ATGACTATATTCACTTTGAGAAAATTTGTTGATTTGTACACTTATGATGTGTGCACTTTTCCATGGATATGGCATACTTCAATATAAACTTTACTTTAAAAAAACTGATGTTCTATATAGGTTTCTCTGAAACACATGATCCACAGATCTGCAGCACAATCATGTGGGGTGCATGGTAAAACGTGCAGATGCCTGGATTTCAACCCAAACTCACTGAATCAAGTTCTCTGGGCATGAGGCACAGAATTCTGTATTTTAAACAAACTCCTGTATAATTCTTACATTGACTAAAGTTTGAAAGCCATTGTTGTGGGAAAATATTTAATGTCCTGGAAAGTGGTGGTTAACAGTGGACTTTGGAGCCAAAATACCTGGGTTCAAATGTAGCATCTGCCATTGAATAGCTGTGTGACCCTGGGGGAAGGCATTCCAGTTCTCTGGCCTCAGTTTCCTCAAATGATAAAGTGAGAATAATAATAGTACTTCCCTCATATGGTTATTTCAAGTACTGCATGAGTTACTATATATATATGAAGTGCTTAGAACAGTGTTGGCACATACTAAGTACCATACAAATGTAAATAAGCAACAACAAAAACCCCCCAAAAAAATAAATAAAAAAAGGATATACAGTGTAGTTCTATTTTTGTAAGATTATCTATATAAATATAGATAATTTTATATAAAACACACATACAAATGACTGGAAAGAAACACACTGAAGTGTTCATAGTATTATCTCTGGATTATATGATTATTAAATTTTACTAGATACATCTAATTTCCTATAATGAAAAATTTATTAAAAGGAAATTAGTTTTTGAAAGGTAGTAATTTATGGTTTATTTGATTTATTATGTCCACATTTCTTGAGGTCCTCTTAACATTATAGCTAGATGACAGCTTGTTGGTACGAAAAAAAAAATCTTCAGAGCAAATTGCACAAGATACTATAGATTTATTAATATGGAAGAAAGAGAAGCAGTCTCTACTTGATCATTTAGATACTGCAGTATGACCAACTGCAGAAAGTGACCAAGACTGCACGGAAGCAGGTACACTTTGGGACTACTTCCCTTGTTTCTAGCTGTCAGTAAGGAGATACCTTTCAGTGGAGGCTCTCCCTGACTTTTCCACTTTGGAATCAATCAGTAAGTCTATAGTTTCTGAAAGCAAATACACTTTCAGGTATATGAAGTCAAGAGAGATACGGAGAGTGAAGCAGCCAACCCATAACACACACTGAGAAAAAACAAAATTCAACTAGAGTTTCTTATTCAAACCTTCTATTTTCTTTTTCTGATCTCTTCTCTCCTTCCTTTCTCCTGTTCTCTCTCTCTTTTGGTTTTCTTTCTTTTGATCCTATCTAGGGTTTAAGCTTGCATATCTGTGGCTCTTAGAATTATACTTTGGTTCTGTAAGTGGTTCTCCTCTTGACTTCTGCTCCAGTGTGAGGACTGCCAACTCAGAACTTTAGTTCAACTCTTAGGTTAATCTCCATTTTTTAGATAGAAATCTTGAGTTATGCCAATTCCCAGTCAGTCCACTTCACCAAACCTTAGTAATGTATAAATATTTATTAGTGGCTACTGGTAAAATACTCCTTCTACACAAAAGCTGAAGCTGCAATGTACAAATTAAAAAACCCAAAGAATGGACTTCAAATGAATAGGCAAATAAAAATGTTAGCAAGAGTGGTGAAGGTTCTTCAATAGTACCATACATAAAAAGTGAGTAATGATGGTAAGCAGTATCTCATAAACAAACCTGTAAGTGATATGGGGAATCAAAGACAGAAGGTATGACTCCAGGTTTCAATTTAATATTTGGAGCACTTCTGTCAAAATCTGTCTTCTTAAAGTGCCTTGAACACAACACATCTCCTTTTTTAGGCTCCCAAATGCCTGCAGCATTTACATCAAGTCTTTTCATTGCTAATACCCATTTTCTTTTGATGTTTTCATCTGTGGGAAATCTAGGAAAAAATACAAAAAATATTTTAAAATTAAACCCTACTGACATATGTGAGAGTACTTCAAAAAGTTTGTGGAAAATAGAATTAAAAGATAATACAAATCTTTCAATGAACTTTACGAAGTACCCTCCTACTTGAATTAAAGCTGTTTTACACAACTGTGGCTAACTTGATCCTTAACTAGCTTGTTATTATTACTGGGAACTGCAATATTTAGGAGACTGTGATTCACGCTTTTAAAACTTTCTGTTTTAATATTCAGATTTTTCTGCCAATCACGCTATAGACATCTGGACCTCATTTCAATTTTTCTCATAAGGATGAAAAGTTTCAGTGGATATTTAGCACCTTACAGTAAGAACCATAATGGAAAGTTTTTCATCTATAAGTGATAAAGAATATTACTTGGGAATTTTCCTATCTGAAATGATATCCAGAATTTATCCCCAATGAATAGGGCCCCCTGGTACTGTCACTCTTATGTCAGCATCAGAAAATTGCTTAGTACGGCATTTAATACACAGCAGGTCTATATATGCTTAGTGCATGAATGTAGAGAACAGCTGCAGAGTTTGGAGTTCTGAAGATCAGAACTATTTTGAGAGATCTGAAGGATAATAACCATAGCTTTGCCATTTTTCCAAGCTGGTTCAAATCCTTTTTAACAGTACACATACTCATTTTTGTTTTCTTTATATCTAGCAAAATAGGTAGCAGATCTTTCTTGAGCAAATAATACACTGCCTGGCACAAAAGCAGAAAAATAAACCTTTAGCAAATGAACAATTATTAAATCTTATTGCTCCTTTTCTTCTATAGCTGTCAGGAGAATGCCTAAAATACTAAGTTAGGCTCATATTGATTCATCTCATTACAGCTAAAGAACTCTTGGCCCGAGCTTGTAATTTATATTTTTTTCCCCTATAGCCTATGCTTGATCTATTTTTAAATAGAAAGGACAATATATTTGAGCAAAGATCCTTCATCCAAATTATAAACTACATGTAAACAAACCTGAATTTCTTTGAAGGTATGTTAAAACTCAAAATAATATTAGCAAAAGTGAGTTGATGATATTTTTAGTTAAACAATCTCTGATACTTTGGCTGGTATCCTAAAACTTCTGATCTAAATTATAAAAGTGTAAAGGTATGACTGTCACTGCAAATTTAACAAAAAAGTTATACAAAAAGGACTTGGGAACTAAAGTTCAAAATCAAAGGCTTAACTATAACCAGTCGAAATATTTGGTTTAACTACAACGAAATCTTACACGTGAAATGTCAGTCCTTTTAACTTGGAATTTGGCAAACAGCGGGAAGCACATCCAATGGCTGAGCAACATTTCACCATGATTTTAGCAACTCATAACAGAACTGAAAGAAAATTAAGATGGTAAAAGTTAGTAACTTCAAAGCTAAAGGGAACATATTTACCTTTCCCGGTATGTTTTAGGAAACGTGAAATCATGTTAGAAAGCTAAAGGCAAATATTTTCTTCCAACACCTGCAGTTTTACCCATAAAATTTTCCAGGGGTTTGGTTCTTTAATAAGGTGAAATATATTTAGCTATGCACCGAGGCATCTGATTTCAATTTTGTAGGCCTGTGCATTTCCTATCCACCTTCTTACTGGCACCACGTTTCTTCTGCCACAGGGAGAGAGGAAGGGGCTGCCCGGTCACAGGTGGCGATGTGACTAGAGAGCCTTTGCACACTAACTCCTCCGAGCATACTAAACTCTTTCTCATCTTTCAGCTCTCAGCTCATGTGTCGTTTCCCTAGGAAAATCTTCCCTGACACTCAGATTAAGTCAAGTGCCTTCTAATATTAGCTCTCATAGAAAACACACTTCTCCCCCTGGGCACTTCTGCAAGTTGTAATCTTACACTTACTGCAGTTGATCCTCTGACTAATGTCTTTCTCCCCAACCCACATCAATGTCTGTTAGTCCCATGAGGGTATAAAGGGGCGTGTCTACTTTTTCTCACTTTTTGTCCTCACGGTTTAGCTGGTGACTGGCACATAGTAAATGTGTATACATATTTTGAATGAAATATGGTAAAGGGGAAGAAAGACGTAAGCAAGAAGCACTTCCAGGTGCTATCGAGTGCCTCGGCGTCCGCCAGCAGCGCGTGCGACCGGAGGCGCTCAGAGCCCAGAGGCCGGCCGTGCTCCGCCCCTTTTTCGAGACTCCGGGCCACCCGAGGGAGGGAGGGGCCGCCCTGTCACAGGTGCCGATGCGGCCGGAAAGCGTCCCTTCCTTAGGGGCCACCAGGCCTCTCCGCGCCGCTGCTGTCCTCCTCGTCCCAAACCACGCCCCGAGGTTTGGGCGGGTAGCGACGGGAAGAAAAGAAGAGCCAATCTAAGAATTATTACCGTTAGCAGCGAAGACAACGACTAACATCGACGACGGAGATTGAGTCTCCCGTCGCTTCCGCCCCGTTTCTCAGAGAACCGGAAACCTGGCTGCCCCGGGTCACGTGATCAACCGCCATATTGGCTCTGGGGGCAGAGGCAGCTGGGAGGGGGTGTACTAGAGCGTCGCGCAGCTTCTCTGGGCGTGGTTTTCGTCCTGGGGGAAGTGTCTGTGGAGTGTGAGGGGAGGTGGAGGAGATGGCGGCGACGGCGCAGGAAGATGGCGCCCACGGCCAAGAGCGAGGGCAGCGGGGCTGCGAGCACTATGACAGAGGATGTCTCCTGAAGGTGACGACTTCAATGGGCTCTTCCCCGACGACCTTCCGCCGGGCTGGGCTGCGGGTGGGGTAGGCAAGGCGGTTAGTCTTGGGTATAAGTTTGAGGCTAAGCTGTTTATCAGAATACCTTCTCCACCTGGAACTGAGCTCTTCTGGTAGACAACGTTTTTGGCAAGGCGACCATGGGCCCCGTCTTTCCTCCCTGCTTTGTACTTTGCAAGCAAAGCGCTTTTTGCTTGGGTAGAGCTTGGGCTTACACAACTTTACCAATGGGTTTATTCGTCTTTTGCTTCTAGACGGGGCCTGTCTTGAGCTTTCCCTCAGGACCACCTTCTGGTGTATGGTGAAATAATAGAAGGAGGATAAGCAAGCGGAGACTCGGAGTACGATTTCAGCTCCTGTAGAAAATAAGTTTTACAATCTGTCAGCTCCATTTTAGAATCAATGCATGTGCCCAAGCCTGCCAGGGAGAAAATGTATGTGTGAAATAGGAAGACAATCATATAATTGCCATTAAATAAAAAATTATTTATAGGAAGGTGCCAAGTATGTATGTATTGTTACTTTTGCTGTTTACTTTGAGAAAACTGCCTAGTCAATATAGTTTTTTAAATTGGCACCCATCCAATTGAAGTTTCCTGATTTTTCTTTCTTGCAAAAAGCAAGAAAAGATTTTGCTTAGAAAGCTTGAGCTTTGGAGTCACACAACCCTAACCACAAATCTAAGCTCTGTCTCTTAATAACTATGATTTTGAGCAAGCTACTCTTTAAGTGCCCTGTATGTAAAATACAAACGATAGAAGTTCCTGCTTTATAAAAAAAGGATGAGGATTATATACTAAAGCACATGTATAGTCTTTAGCAGGATGCATTCCCTGGAGTAAGTGAGCAGTGAATATAGACTGTCACCACCACCATCATTATCATCCTGAATTTTTTTGTCCATCTCGCATTACCAGTTCACCCTCCTGGTCACTGACCATAGTCATTAGAAGCAAATGGTAATCTCAGGCCTGTAAGGACAACCTAAATCCTTTTCTGTAGGCCATGGTTTGGTGAACATTGCTTTACTGCAGTAGATGAAGCTCGTCAAAGTTTGTCATTCACCAAGTGTGTGTAAGGAAGTTGCATGCTGTCGTTATGGTTCTGTTTCTACTGAGATGTTTTATTAGTCTTTCAAACTTGAGGTCTAAAACTGAATTCAACATCTTGGCTCCCCACCCCCCAGAGAAACCACAAAACTTGATTTATGCTTCATAGCACTAAGATATTTGACCCTGAGTTTCAAACACTTTTTGCCCTCTCCTACTTCTTCCTTGAATAACAGAGGCCAAATGAAGAGTTTCTAGGAGGAAGTGATCAACTAGATCAAATGCAGCTATTTGAATAAACTAAAACTGAGAATAGACCTTTGGCAACGAAGATTGTCACTGGTGATCTTGACAAGAGGAGTTTCAGTACAGAGATAGAGGAATTTCTTGACACTAGGAGTAGATTCAAGAGAGAATTGGAAGAGAGGAAGTGGAAATAGCACTCAGACAATTCTTGGATTTTTCTCTGTAAGAGAGCAAAAATTGAGGCTGTGGTTGCTGGGAGATGTGGGATCATGGGATTTTTTTTGTTTTTAAGATGGAAGGTATTGCAGCATATTTGTATATTATTGGAATGATTCAATAGAGTGAGACCATTTTATAATGCAGGGGAGAGAGGGAAAACTAGGCTCACTGTCCTTGAGTAGCCAGGGGGAGTGAGATGCAGTGTACAAATGGAGGAAGAGTTGGCTTTAGAAGCAGGAAAACTGAATTCTTTGTAAAAGAAGAGAATGTGGAGGATGAGTTATATTTGCAAGTAGGTTGATGGAGTTTGTGGGAGGATGTTCTCTTTTGATTATTTCTGTATTCATAGTCATATAGAAGCAAGGTCATGAGTAGTGTAAAGAGGGAGGAAGAGGTGTTAGTTTTAAAGAGAGAGGATGTGTGAAATGATCTTCTAGATCCTAAGTCTTAGACTCTAGAAGAATGAGGTTATTGACTAGAGAAACGTGGTAGTAAGAGTCCACTTTTTATGAGTGATTATGACTTAAAAGTGAGACTTTGAAAGCAGTATGGTGATGCTTTCTCTCTAGCCAAATTCAGCTGCTCCTATAGGTTAGTAGGAGAGTTAGATTTAACTAGGGTTGGGATTTTGGTGGATGAGAGTGGAGAGAGAGAGAGGAGGGAACTATGGTGTATAAAAGGGAAGACTTGCTGCAGTGAGATGAAAAGAGAGGAGGTGGCGGTTAGAGAATTTCATGCTTGAAATTAAGATACATAGAGGGTGCAGTTCTTTTCTGGAGCAGCAGTTCCCAAAGTGTGGTGAATAGACCCCTGGGGATCCCTAAGGCCTTTTCAGGGCTCTTGGAGATCAAAACTATTTTCTTGAATACTAATATATTATTTGTCTTTTTTGTTGTGATGATATTTGCACTGATGATGAAAACACAATGTTTAAAACTGCTAGTACCTTATTGTGAATCAAGGCTGTACTTTTTTTTTTTTTTGGCAGCTGGCCAGTACAGGGATCCAAACCCTTGACCTTGGTGTTACAGCACCATGCTCTAACCAAGTTAACCAGCCAGCGCACCCCCCCCCCCCACTTAAAGCCAGTTTCACTTAAAAATGTCATTGATGAAGCAATAAAATCATTAATTTTATCAAATTCAATTCCTCAGTATATATCTTTTTAATATCCTGTTTGACAAAATGGGAAGTTTTCATCAAGCACTTCTGCAGACTGAAAATGTATGGTTGTCTTGAGGAAAAGCTCTTGTGCAGTTAATTGGATTGCAAAGTGAATTAGTTGCTTTTTTCATGGAACAACATTTTTTACTTGAAAGAACTATAGACGCTCAGACTTGGGTATTTGGCAGAAATTTTCTTGAAAAGGAGGGAAGTGAGACTCATGACAGGGAAACAACTGACAGTATTTGTTGCCAGTGATAAAATTCAAGTTTTCTTGTAAAAATTAAAATTTTGGAAAACTTGTATTAGCTTCTGTGAGCTTGGAAGCTTCCCTAAATACCTAAATACTTTTCTGATGAGATTTTCTTCCCAATATCAAGGCTTTTAAGGAATGTGATTTTTTGATATATAGCATGTTGTATTAGTCCATTTTGTGTTGCTATAACAGAATACCTGAAACTGGGTGATTTATAAAGAAAATGAAATTTATTGCTTACAGTTTCTGAGGCTGGGAAATCCAAAGTCCCTCTGGTGGTGGCAACAGTAAACCAGAGGTCTCATATTGCAAGATGGTGGAAGTAGAGAGAACAGAGTGAGCAAGAGACGTACTCTCTTCTTTTAAAACCCTCAGAACCACGCCCTGACCACCATTTTTAATCCATTTAGAACAGCATGGTCTTACAATCTAATCATCTCTTCAAGGCTGCACCTTTCAATTACTATAATAGGATTTCCCACCCTCTTAACAGGCACAGTGGGGGCTAAGTTTCTAATACATAAAACTTGAGGGACACAATTCAAGCTTCAGGGAGTTTGGGGGGGACATAATTCAATCCACTACACATGTCAAATGTGTGAACGTTTGGAAGATCTACATAACTGAATGAACTGGTATTTTCCAAATGACCAATATGGGTAAAAGATCATTCAAAGTGCAAGATAGGTCAGTGGGTTTTAACGTAACAGAAAGAAAAGTTCGTTGATAAGATTTCACATTCCATGTTGTGACTAACCTTTGAGTTGTTGAGTTTTGGTGTAGTATCAGAGAAGAATATCCATAATTCTCTGAAAAGTCTATACTTTTTTTTTCCAATTACATATTTATGTGGGGCCAGAGTTTCTTCATATACTTCAACCACAGTTGATTGAGTGCAGAAGTGGATATGAGGATCCAGCTATTTTGGAGGACAGTATAGTTATTTTTCATTAAAATACTTATGTTAACATGTAATGGGTTTGTTACTTTTAAAAAGAAGTAATAAATATTTTAAAAACCTACCAGTTTTATGGGCCGGCCCGTGGCTCTCTCGGGAGAGTGCGGTGCTGATAAAAACCTACCAGTTTTAATTTATGTTATGGTATGTGTCAGTTTATATAACCCATATAAACAAAAGATCTTTGAGATTCTCAATAATTTTTAAGAGTGTAAAGAGGTACTTGAGACCAAGATGTTTGACAACCACTGTTCTGTGGTATGACTATGAGGGTTGAAGGACAAGGCCATTGGAAGTGAGAGAGTCAAGGAACTGAGAGTTAGGGTATTGGAAGAATCTTCATTCTGGATATGCAGTTCTGTAAAATTTAGGACAAGTGTAGTGCTGGAGAGAAAGGAAGCCAGGTGTTGAAATCTTTAAAGAATGAACTGTTAAGTCATGGCATAGGAAGCCTTCCGAAATGAGTGGATCTGCAAGGTCACAGTGTACTGTAAAGTACTGGGTTAGCCCACTGGCCTTGAAATCTCTTGATATACTAGTTAGGGTAAGGTTAGGTTGCTGTAATGAACAGACCCAACAATAATGTGTTTTAAAGAATAAAGAGTATGTCTTCTTAACAAGGCCATGATGAGCGATCCAGATTAGCGATCAGGCCTTGTTCCACCTGGTCACTCCAGGGACCAGATTTTTGCATTGTATTATTTTGCCATGTTTTAGGGCATGTGGCCATCTTCATGATCTATGCTGGGTTGTTGCCATATCCAGGTTTCATCTGATGGAAAGGGGAAAGGGATGAGGTGTTGCTTTGTGTTGCTTCACCCCCCACGGATTTGTCACTCCACTTCTCCTGGGTGATGGAGATGCAAAGGATTACTCAAAGCCCTTCTCACTCTTCTGAGCAGTGAGAAGCCCCGAAATGGTTAATTTCCTGCTGGAACCCTCAAGCGAGAGGGATCCCTTCCTTGGGCAATTAACACCGAATTGGGGTTCTCTTCCTGCATTTATTTTCCAGACCAGGAAGTTACAGGAAGAGAACGAAGGTGGGGTTATTGTTTAACAGTATAGGCTGGTAACTTTCAGTGAAACAAGCCAGATGACATTCCAATAAGGCAATTAAGTGGTCTTATCAACACAAGCTTGATCTTAGCAAACATTCCTTCTTATAGCAATTTCTCAGTATCTTTACATAACACTCAGTAACTAGTTTGTCTTTGAGCCAGCAACCTTGTGTGCCACAATCCTTATCTTGCAACAGAGACCTATACCCTGAGGAAAATTTCCTGTCCTTGCAAGGTCAATATTTGAAACTGTAAGGCTTTGGAAAACCAGGCCCTGTGAAGTACATATGCTTTATAGTATATTCCACAATGAGGAGGCATTCCCAGTTTCTTAACCCTCAGGCACTGATTTCATCTGCTTATATTCTTTTGGTAAGAACTTAGTCTTTTGGTCACAGCTAACAGCAAGAAAGGCTGGGAATTGTAGTGTAGGTGGGTGATCATGTGCCCAGGAAGGAGGAGAGAATAGATTTTGGACAACTGGCAGTCTTTACCACTCTTGAAAATATGGGCTATCTATTGCATTTATTCCTCTGCAATATTAGGTATATAGTTGAAGATTAATAAATGCTGGTAAAATAAAAATATAATCTTTAGAATATGTAATGTTTAAGGGTTGAAGTATATAAATAAATTTATCTAGAAATGTCTAAAGGTCATCTGTCTGCTGTATAGGCTGAGAATGAGATTAGGGTATTGTGGGATTAATTTTTACTCTAGAGATTTCTTTTTTTAATTTTTTAAAATATTTATTTTTAATTGATCAATATACAGTGTAGTTGATTTTTATGGCCATTTACCAATTCCTCCCTCCCCCCCTCACTCTTCCCACTCCCATCAACATCATATCTGTTCATTTATTTTAACAAGTTCAAGGAATTATTGTGATTCTTGTGTCTCCCCCCCCACTTATTTGTTTGTATTTTTATTTACTTTTATTAAAATAAATAAAAATACATATAAGTGAGAACATGCAGTGTTTCTCTTTCTGTGCCTGGCTTATTTCACTTAACAATTTTCTCTAAGTTCATCAGTCTAGGTATTTCTATCCTTCATAATTCTTTTGTCTTTAAGGCTGTGTTTAACTTCATACAGACATATAGATGTTGAAGGGACTAGTTAATATAAAATATGCCAAAAATAGTGAAATGTTGTTTAGGATGAGTGTAGCAACTGATCCATTGGTTGTAATCTTTGAATTCGTTCCAGGAGGAAGAAGAGGAGGAAGAAATTTTCTTTCTGCATTGCAAATTTATCCTCTCTTGGTTCTTCTTATATCTCTTTTTCTCCCCTGGAGTTTAGGCACCTTGCTGTGACAAGCTTTATACTTGCCGGTTATGTCATGATAACAATGAAGATCACCAGCTAGATCGCTTTAAAGTAAAGGAAGTGCAGTGCATAAACTGTGAAAAAATTCAGAATGTAAGATTTTATGACATATTTCCATTTTTTTTCTTTTTTAAAAACTTTTTTTAAGGTGGCTTGAAAAATTTAATTGAAAGTATGCCAGTAAGACCTCTATCACTCTTAAGAGTAAACACTATCTTAGACTTAGATGTTTAAAAACTTTAAACAGTAAAACTGCATATACTTTAACATAAATTCTCTATATTCAAATTATAACTCCAAATGTTTTGGTAAATTTATTCCAGTTTTTAATTACATGTGTTTTTCTTAGGCCCAACAGACTTGTGAAGAATGTAGCACATTGTTTGGAGAATATTATTGCAGTATATGCCATCTGTTTGACAAAGATAAGAAGCAGTATCATTGTGATAGCTGTGGAATTTGTAGGTACTGTATGTAAATGTTCTTTTCTAATTCTAACGTGTCTAGGCAAAAATAGTTTTTAAAATCAGCCATATTGGGTTATAATTTACATCTGGTAAAATGCATTCATTTTAAGTGTCCAGTTCAGTGAATTTTGACAAACATATATCTATGTTACTATCAACGCAATAAAGATATAGGCATTTCTATTATTCTAAAAAGCATCTTCATGCTTCTTTTTATGGTAGTCATTTAATTTGTTCATTGACTATTGTGTGGCTATTTAAAATTTTAACTTTGGGGTATAAGATATGTTTTTTAGGCAACTGAGGTAGAAATTAGGGTAGTTTTTTCTTTATTAAAAATAGTTTAAAATTATTAAAAAATACAGCCATAGTTTATAAAAATTGGAAAATGCAGAAAAGTAGATAATAAAAATAAAATATCCTACAGTCCAACCTTCCACTGACATGTTGGTGTATAAGGAATTTTTTCCTTTCTAAAAACTCTGAATTATGAGTATGTTTTTGTATTAGTCCGTTTCTATTGCTTATAACAAAATACATGGAACTGGGTGATTGGTAAGAAAGTGAAATTTATTGCTTACAGTTTCAGAGTCTAGGAAGTCCAAAGTCCAGGGAACACATCTGGTCAGGGTCTTGGTGGTGTCAATAGTGACCCAGGGGTCACACATGTCAGAAAATGACAGAGGAAAGAGAGAGTAACCCCTCATGTGCTCTTCTTTTAAAGCCCTCATAACCATGCCGATGACCACTATTTCTAATCCATTCACTGCAGCATAACTCTACCATCTAATCACCTCTTTAAGGCCGTACCTCTCAATTGCCATAATAGGATTTCCCATCCTCAACAATTACAGTGGGAATTCAGCTTCTAATATATGAACTTTGGGGATACAGTTCAATCAATCTATAGCATTCCACCCCTGGCCCCCAAAGTTCATGTCCTTCTCACAGGTAAACACATTCATCCCATCCCCAAAGTCCTAACTTCTTTCAACTCAAAAGTCCAAAGTTCAAAGTCCCATCTGTGAAGTCAAAACAAGTTATCTACTTCTGAGATACAATGGTGGGACAAGCATAGGGTAAATATTCCCATTAAAAAAGGGAGAAATAGGCCAAAAAAAAGGGGTAACAGTTCCCAAACAAGTCCAGAACCCAGCAGAGCAGGCATTAAATCTCAAAGCTGATGATCAGGTACCTTGACACCATGTTCAACCTCCTCTGCACGCTGGTGTGCAGGTTGGGTCCCCAAGTCCTTGAGCAGCTCTGTTCCTATGGCTTTCCTGGTCTCAGGCCACACTTCAGCTCTCCCAGGCTGGTGTTCCACTCCAGGAGTTCCACAGGTCTGGAGTCTCCGTGAAGGTCCTGCTCTCATGGCTCTGCAAGGCACGGCACTGATGTGGTTTCTCTGCTGCAGCTCCGACCCCATGTTTCCACTTGGCATTGCTCTAGCAAAGACTCTATGCGGTGAATCTGCCCCTATGACACACCTCTTCCTGGGTCTCCCAGCTTTTCCATACATCTTTTGAAATTGGGGTGGAGGCTCCCAAGCTTCCAATAGCTCTGGCATTCTGTGAGCCTATAGACCTAACACCACGTGGACTCTGCCAAGGCTTCTTCTGGCTTGTATTTTCCAAAGCTGCACATCTAGTGACACCTGGGGCCAATTTAGCCACGGCTGCAGCAGCCAAAGCTGCTGGGGTGCTGGTGCTGGAAGCAGCTTTCTGAAGTGCCCCTGGGCAGTGAGACTGTTGAGGGCACCTCAGGCCTGTTCCCTGAGACCATTCTGTCTCCCTAGGCCATTGGGCCAGAAATGGAAGGGTTGGCTCAGATGCTTCTGCAGTGCCTTCAGGGCCTTTTCCCCTTCTCTTGATAATCCCTTTATTTTGTACTAATCTTAGTAGCATTGCATTTTTCTTCTGAAAAAGCTCTCTGCTTTTCTACCACATGGCCAGGCTGCAAATTTTCTAAATCTTTATGCGCTGCTTGCCTTTTAAATTCTGGCTTTAAATCATGACTCGGCATAGGCTGTTATGTATTAGGCTGTTATAGTATTTAATGTATACGTAGGCTTTTATAGTATTTAATATATACAAAAGCATAACACATATTCTAGGGTACTTCAAAAAGTTCATATTCTTTCAATTCTGTTTTTCCACAAACTTTTTGAAGTACCCTCATATGTTAAAAAGTATAAAAATACAATGAGCAAACTACCCAGTTTAAGAAATAGAATGTTAACAATACTGTTGAAGCTGTAGGAGTTCTATGTTCAGTCCTTTCTCCTTGTCCCCACAGGAGATAACCATTATCTTGAGTATTTTCAATAACCTTCTTACTTTTCTTTTATATAGTTTGTTTTTAAGGAAAGATAAAAAACATAACAAAGCATGCAGAGATCATAAGCAAGCAACTTTATGAATTTTAACAAAGTGAACACATACCCTGTAACCATTCACCCAGATCAAGAAATAGAACATTTATGGCAACTTTACAGCCTCCCTTATACCCGCTGCAAGTTAATACACTTTTCCAAAGGTAGCCATTATGCTGACTATTTTTTGGCTTTTTTTTTGAAATTTATTTTTTTCATTGTACATGTTTATGGGATACAGTTTGTTGTTTCAATATGTGCGTGTATATCTAAACAGAGTAGTTAGCATATCTATCACCTAAACATTTGTCATTTCTTTGTGGTTATGACATTCAAGGTACTCTTTTCTGACTATCTTGAAATACACAGTACAATATTATTAGCTGTTGTCACCCTGTAACACCAGAATTTATTCTTCATACCTAACTGTAACTTTGTAACTTTGTACTGGTCTACCAGCCTTTCTCAGGGTCCTCCCCCTCCTCCCTTCTCTTTCCCTGCCTTTGGCCGTGCTAACTTTTTGAACTTTATAAATGGTACCATACAGTATATACTCTTTTGTGTTTTGTTTTATATGTTTTAAGGCCATGTCATTAGATGTTCACATACTTAAAATTGTTATGTTTTCCTCTATGATTGACCCTTTTGTTATTATTACTATACGATGTCCCTTTTTATCTGCAGTAATGTTTCCTGCCTTAAGATCTACTGTGTCTCTATCAGCTTTCTTTTATTAGTTTTTTTGTGTATATCTTTTTGCATTCTTTTTTTTCCAGACATTTTTTTATACTTAGATCTAAGGCTTATATCTTGTAAGAAGCATATAGTTGAGTTTTATGTTTGTATCCAGTTTGATAAAGACTCTGTCTTTTGATTGGAGTAGTTAGTCCATTTATTATTATTATAATTATGATATATTTCTGTTTTGATCTCCAATGTCAGTATTTTCTATTGCCTTAGTATTTGTCTATTTGTCTTTTTTCTCTCCTTTCTTGCCTTCTTTTGAATTAACCAGTTATTTTTGTATTCTAATTTTACTCTCTATAAGCTTGTTAGTTATATGTTCTTCCATTATTAACTTAGTGGTTATCTTAGAAATTATAACATACATCTGTGGCTTATTAGAATAATATGTTTTTCACTTCCTGGGCAATGTAAGGACCTTAAACACTGAGGATTTACATCTATTGTTGTCATGTTTTTACCATTTCTATTGCCTTTCCTTCCTTTCTGAGTCTCCAGCTTTATCTTTGGGGTTACTTTCCTTCTGCTTGAAGAATTTTCTTTTATGTTACTTTTAGTGAGGCTCTGTTAGTGATGAATTCTCTCAGTGTTTTGTCTCTTTGAAATGTCTTTATTTTGCTTTTATTTTTGAGTGATAGTTTTGCTGGGTATAAAATTCTAAGTTGACAGTTTTTTGCTGGCACTTTAAAGATAGTCTGGTTTTCCTGGTTTCTTTTTAAAAGTTACTTCTCAGGATTTTTATTGCTTCTTTGAAGGTAATGTCTTTTATCCCCCTCTTGCTACTTTTAAATTATTGCTTTTTGGCAGTTTTTCCATAATTTGTCCAGGTGTATGTGTAATATATATCTGGCTTGGGGTTTGTAGAGTTTCTTGAATCTGTAGCTTGATGTCTTTGGTCAATTTTGAAGTATTTGGGGGAAGTATCTTTTCAGATAATGTTTCTGCCCTATTTTCTCACCTCTCCTGAGACTTGAGTTTCACTCTGTCCCATATCTGTCTTACATTTTTTTTCCCTATATTTCTCTTATTTATGCTTACATTGGATAGTCTCTACTGATTTATCTTCCAGCTCTCTGTTCTGCTGCATTGAATCTGCTGTTAAACCTATTACATTTTTTATTTTATTTTATTTTATTTTTTTAGTTACAAAATTTACATTCAGTCTTCTCTCTCATTAGCTTCCAGTTAGATGAAATTCTTTACCTTTTTCTGTTCTTGAGCATCTTAATCACAGATGGTTTCAAGGCTGTTCCAGATAACTCTAATATCTTGATTACTTGTGGGTAAGTTCTCTTTTCACTTTCTCCCTTGCTGTGTGGTTCTACCTTTTGGCATTCTTGATACTTTTTTAGTTGATTGCTGGACATAATACGTAAAAAGCTGTATAAGCTCTGGGTGCTGTTTTTCTCTGAAGAGAATTTACTTTTCTTTTGGTAGGCAGTTAATGCAGGGACAGATAACTTTAATCCAATTAAGCATTGATATGATTAGAGGCTAAGTTTCAGTTTTTCATAAGTTCTATTCTATTTTTTTCCCCCTTCTCTTTGGCTTCTAGGACAGGGCTCCTTAGGGATCTTGATTTAAAAGCCAGGACTGTTTTACCAGGGCATCTCTTTTGTGGTAGGACCTAGACTCCCAATTTTTGCCTCCTTAGCACAGGGAAACTAACAGAGGTTTTACTTAGTTTCTTAGTCTCTTCCACTGCTTTCTGCTTAGCTTCTTAGTTTCTCACAGCACAGTTTAGTGTCTGCAAAACTCTCAAGGAGGAAAGAAGCACAGAATGTTGACTCTGCCTCAGTGTATTATTTCCTTTCTTTTTGAGGTCATGGCCCTTCAAGACCTCAGTTGCTCTTTACTACTTTTAAATAACTTGTTTATTTTCTTTAAATTCAACTTTCTAGTTCTCAGTGGGGACTTTTATAAAATATATAAACTCCTATATAAACTATTTCAGGTTTCAGATACTTTTCTAATAGGTTCTAGCTTATAATTACTTCTGGTGCTTTTTTGCTTGCATTATTGAAATGCAGTACTGATTCCAGATCTCAAATACATCACTAATAAGTTCTGTCTTATCATTACTCTGTATGTGCATCACCAAATTCAATACTTTTGAAAACTTTTAAGAGCTCATAATTTTGTGGAAGAGAAGATGGCAATCTTTACTCCATAATTGCAGAACATTTTTTTTTTTTTTTAAATCTTGTCAATGTACAATGTGGTTGATTATTTTGGCCAATTACCGAAACCTCCCTCCTTCCGTCCTCTCCCCCCTCCCTCCCAACAACGTCCTTTCTGTATGCTGGTTGTATCAATTTCAAGGAATTGTAATTGTCATGTCTTCTTCTCCCCCCCAGTTTTTTTGTGTATTTTTTATTAATTTTTAGCTCCCAGAAATAAGTGAGAACATGTGATATTTCTCTTTCTGTGCCTGACTTGTTTCACTTAATATAATTCTCTCTAGGTCCATCCATGTCATTGCAAGTGGCAGTATTTCATTCTTTTTTATAGCTGAGTAGTGTTCCATTGTGTAGATATACCACATTTTTCGTGTCTACTCATCTGATGATGGACATTTGGGCTGGTTCCAACTCTTAGCTGTTGTAAAGAGTGCTGCAATGAACATTGTGGAACAGGTATACCTTCGACTTGATGATTTCCATTCCTCTGGGTATATTCCCAGCAGTGGGATAGCTGGGTCATATGGTAGATCTATCTGCAATTGTTTGAGGAACCTCCATACCATTTTCCATAGAGGCTGCACCATTTTGCAGTCCCACCAACAATGTATGAGAGTTCTTTTTTCTCCGCAACCTCACCAGCATTTATCGTTCCAGTCTTTGGGATATTAGCTATCCTAACTGGGGTTAGATGGTATCTCAGTGTTGTTTTCATTTGCATTTCCTGAATGCTGAGTGATGTTGAGCATTTTTCATGTGTCTCTTGGCCATTTGTGTATCTTCCTTTGAGAAATGCCTATTCATCTCCTTTGCTTAATTGGTTTACTTGTGATTTGCTGTTAAGTTATTTGAGTTCCTTATATATTCTGGATATTAATCCTTTGTCAGATGTATATTTTGCAAATATTTTCTCCCACTCTGTTGGTTGTCTTTTAACTCTGTTAATTGTTTCTTTTACTGTGCAGAAGCTTTTTAGTTTGATATAATCCCATTTGTTTATTTTTCCTTTGGTTGCCCGTGCTTTTGGGGTCATATTCATGAAGTCTGTGTCCAGTCCTACTTCCCAAAGTGTTTCTCCTATGTTTTCTTTAAGGAGTTTTATTGTTTCAGGGTGTATATTTAATTCTTTAATCCATTTTGAGTTGACTTTAGTATATGGTGAAAAGTATGGGTCTAGTTTCATTCTCCTGCATATTGATATCCAGTTCTCCCAGCACCATTTGCTGAAGAGGCAGACTCTTCTGCAGTGTATAGGCTTGGTGACTTTGTCAAAGATCAGATGGCTGTAGGTGTGTGGGTTGATTTCTGGATTCTCTGTTCTATTCCATTGATCAGTGTGTCTGTTTTTATGCCAGTACCATGCCATTTTGGTTATTATAGCTTTGTAGTATAGTTTAAAGTCAGATAGTGTTATGCCTCCAGCTTTATTTTTTTTCTCAGCATTGCTTTGGCTATGCATGGTCTTTTGTTATTCCATATAAATATCTGGATAACATTTTTGATGAATTACATCATCTGTTTCCTTCCAAATACTTTCATGTGCATATCTGCCTTCGACATTTGTCTATTTTACTATATTAAATAAATTTTGGTGTACAAACATCATAAAAGATAGAAGAATACTGTCACACATCCTTTTAGCAAAATGGGATGGTCCAGTTTTTGCACAAAATATTGTGATTTGAAGTCCTTCCTATTAAATGCCTAACTAGATGAGGATACCATATTATCTTTTTGTCCTTAGAAATATATTTCTCATTCGTTTTCTTGAATGAGATTGTTCATCTGGGGTATCATCATCTGAAAACCATCATCTGATTTATTGCTTGTAGGATCAATTTTGCTATCATCTTTAGAGTCCAGAGCAGTGGTTCTCAACTGGGGACGATTTTGCCCCCAGGGATATTGGGCAATGTCTGGAGACATTTGTGGTTGTCACAATCAGGTGTGAGTAGTGTGTATGCTACTGGCATTTATTGGATAGAGGCCAGGGATGCTGTTAAACATCCTACGATGTACAAGACGGTCTGTACCATAAACAGTTATCTGGTCTAAAATGTCAGTAGTGCCTATGTGGAGAATCTCCAGCCTTGATTGTTGCTGTCTGCCTCTTTGCATTTATCTTCTGCTTTGTCTAAATTTTCCTCTGTCAGAATTATAATATTTGTCCTTATGGGTGAAAAATGAAAAATTCTGATTTCTTAACTGTTCAAGGAAACTAAAAGCTACAAAGAAGGTGTCTACAGACTTTTTAAAATAGTTGAAAGATGATGTAATACTTTGAGCAATACAAAAAAACCCCCGAAGGATGATGTAATAGTGATGTCTTATTTCATATTGTATTATCCTTTCAGGTGTGTCTACCATACTTCCCATTTTAGTTTTTTTGTTGTGATAGTTGGGAATAATTGACTTAGGTCTTAGATGAATGATTATGATCATCTCAAGTAGGTATTTTAGAAGGCATTATATCTGTTGTCATTGCTGAAGAACTTTTGAAATGTCTATTCTGCTCTTGCATTAATGAGTGCCTATGGCACACTGAAAATTCACCCTTGAGGATTTTCAGAATGCTGTTTTGATTTTTTAAAATTTGCTAAAATATATTAGAAGCAGAATCTATTAAATAAGATTAATAAACAAATACTATCATTAGTGAGAAATGACGTATGACCATCAAATAATGACTATTTTTTAAACAATAAAAATATCAAAAACAAGTTAGAAAATGTTTGTGCAGTGGCAGCATTACTAGAAACTCTTTATCTTCTTACAACTTTTTAAAAAATGATGCCATTTGAATGTATGAATTCTTATGTTTTTGTTAAAAGATCAGTGTTTTTACTTTGTAGCTATACCTTCTTGATAGTCTTTTACACCAAGAGTCCTCTTTAGGGATTTTGTTTTGTTTTTGTTTCTGTTGGCAGCCAGTATGGGAATCTGAATCTTTGATGTTGGTTGTTATAAGGTGGCACTCTAACCAACTGAGCTAACTGGCTAGCATCTCTTTGGGGATTAAAATCAAACATTTTTGTTTTAAGTGCATTATGAAACTTCATCACGCTTTTAGTTTATTAAACAAATCTGTAAGGCAAGGGTGATCAGGTCTTCTTGGCATAACTTTACTACTCAAATTTCTTCTACTCTTGGTTCTTACTGATTCTTCTAGGCTGTCCCTGACTCTGATCTGGAGATGTGGGTTTGAACGATTGCTGTTCATCCTTAGGCAATAATCCCTGTAAACACATCAATGCTTCTTACAGAGTTAAATAGTATATTATTCCTGACTTTACATTTTAAAATAGCTTGATGATAGTTATAGATTCTTTTCACTGTGGCAGTTTTTTCACAAAGAGTAATGTGCCCTAAAGATGGTCTTTCAGTTTTTCTTTAATAAGGGACAAACATCTGTTCTTAACGTTTTGGTAAGGGGTATATATCCTTACTGAAATGTACTAGAGTAGCTTTTTTTTAAAAAAAAAAGTAGGAAAATATTTCCTATTGTTATTAAGTAAGTACTTACTGTTTATTATTAAGCAGTATTACATAGCAGAAGTGGTTACTGTGTTCTGACTTTTTTTTTTTTTTTTGGTGGCTGACAGGTACGAGGATTTGAACCCTTGACCTTGGTGTTATCAGCACCATACTCTAACCAGCTGAGCTAACTGGCCAGCCCTGTGTTCTGATTTCGGATCTTAAAAAATGTTCTAGCCCGTTCACCATTTAATTCCATTTTTAGGAGATTATGTCAAAGAAACAGATATATATCAAGAATTATGTACAGAATATTTATTGGAGCATTAACTATAATAATGAAAAAATTATAAACAACCTATATATCTGGGAGAATTGTTAAAATTTCAATCCCATGTTAAAAGAAATGTTCTTGAATATTAATAGGGATTGGAGAGATGATTGGTAAAAATATATGTCAGGATATCATACATTCTAAAATATTAGTACTAGTTACCCATTGGTGGTGGGATCATGAATCATTTTCGATTTTGGTTATGTATGTTTCTTCATATTCTTCTGTATTTTATACATTTTAAATAGCAGATATTACTTTTAAAATTTAGAAAGTTGTATAGGTTTATAACTGAATTGGAGAAATAAAACATTCACTAATGGAATGATGCTTTAAATCAAGGGAAAAATGTCAGTTTTCACATTTCTGCAAGTTATTAGTTAAGCATCAGACAATCTTTGCTATGTGTAGAAAGAACACTATTGCATTAGTAGGGATAATTCATGACCTTAAATTTCTGTTCTCTTTGTGGAAGAATGGACTTACTAAGCATTCACTACTATAGAGTTTGTCTGATTATTGGCATAGGAGCTATCTTTTGTAGGAAGGTTTAAATAAAATTTTAATAGAGATAGGCCAAAGTTAAATAGATCAGAGTGGGCTGGAGTATAAATAAGTAACCAAATCTGAGAGAAGGCAGTAGAAGAATGGAATCGGGGTGATGGAGGTGGAAAGTAGGGTTGAGGACAGGAGTAAAAAGGACTTATAGAGTAGTATTTTAAACCAAAATGAATTTAATGAGTTAGTACCACCATTTAAAGAAAGAAAGAATAACAGAGATCAGAGTGTATCATACATAGTAAGGATAAATATTGTTTTGTTAATCTTTTGTTAGCCAAACTGTTTGTGTGAAAGAGTGGGGAGGGAAGATGGGAAAGAGAACTGGGTTAGAATGTAAAAATATTTCTTAGTGTTTTGAGGTTAAGTTTGAGAAACATTGCTCTAGAGTCTGCCAGATCAACTCCAACTGTAACTTACAGTACTGAAACCAAATTGACTGTTTTTATTTAAAGCTATTTATCTTTGAAATAGTTTTAAATGATAATATATATATGCTTTATGTATATAATTTTTAATAAAATAAATATATATATAACTCATGTAGTTAACATTTTCAGCACTCTTCATTCTTTTGTGTAAATCCATATATCCATCTGGTATCATTTTCCTTCTGCCTGAAGGACTTCTTTGACTTATCTTATTGTTTGGGTCTCCTGGTAGTGAGTCCTTTTGGCTTTTTTATGTTTGAGACATCTTTATTTTCCTTTCATTTTTGAAAGATAGTCTTGCTTGGTGTAGAATTCTAGGCTGAAGGTTTTTTTTTTCTTTCAGTATCTTAAAGATGTTGCTCTACTGTCTTCTTCCGTGCATTGTTTCCAATGAGAAATCTGAAGTCATCATTATCTTTCTTTCTCTGTACATTTCTTTTTTCTGTGGCTGCTTTAAGATTTTTTCTTTTTCTCTGGTATTGAGCAATTTGATTATGATGTTCTGTGGTATAGTTTTCTTCATGTTGCTTGTGTGTAGGGTTTTTGAGATTCTTGAATCTGGGTTTATAATTTTCATAAATTTCAGGAAATTTTTGGCCATTGATATAAATTTGCTGTCCTCTCCCTTCTCCTGATTGTCACATTTGGGGTCTCCAATTACATGTATGTTGGGTTGCTTGAAGTTGTCTCACAGCTGACTCATGCTCTTTTTTTTTGTAATTCTTTTTTCTTTCTATTTCATTTTAGATAGTTTCTATTACTGTCTTCAAGTTGATTAATCTTTTTGTTTAATATCTAACTTGCCATTAATTGCACCAGTGTATTTTTCATCTCAGACATTGTAGTTTTTTTCTAAAGAAATTTGATTTGAGTATAAACTAATTTACTAAGTATTCTAGTTAGTTAGAACAGCGTATCAGTAAAACTCAGTGACTCTGAAAAAAAAAGTTTGATGTGGGTCTTTTTTATGTCTTTCATATCTGTATTAACTCTTTGAACATATGGAATATAGTTGTATAACTGTTCTAATGTCCTTCTCTGCTAATTCTAATATCTGCGCCAGTTCTGGGTTGATTTCAATTGATTGACTATTATTCTCATTTTAGGTTGTGTTTTTCTGCCTCTTTGCATGCCTGGTTGTTGCTGATTGGATACCACACATTGTGATTTTTACCTTGTTGAGTGCTGGATATTTTTATATTTCTGTAAATCTTCTTGAGCTCTCTTTTGGGATGCAGTTAAGTTTGGAAAGTTAGGCCTTTCTAGGATCTGCTTTTATAATGTGTTTGGTGGATCTGAAGTAGTGCTTATTCTAGGGCTGATTATTTTGGGGCAATGACTTCCTGAGAACTCTATCCAGTGCCCATGAATTATGAGTTTTTTCAGTATAGGTGGTGGGAACAGGCATTGTTCCTGGCCATGTATGAGCAGCACTCTTCTTCTAGTTCTTTTAGTTGGTTCTTTCCCCAGTCTTGGGTAGTTCCGTCACATCTGTGTGCTGATATGGATCCTGCTAAGTACTAGAGGGGCTTCTCTGTGCAGCGCTTTCCTCTCTGGTACTCTGTCTCATGAACTCTAGATGTCTTAGTTCTCTAGACTCTCAGCTTATCATCTCAATCATGAAACCTTCCTGGCTCTGCCTTAGTTTCTCCAAGCTACCCCAGCCTGAAAACTCTCTAGGCAATAAACTGGGGTTATTGCATGGCTCACTTAGTTTATTTCCTATCTCTTACATATCACTGTCCTTTGTTGTCTGATGTTCAGTGAAACTTTTGTTTCATGTATTTTATTTTTTTGCTGCTATTTTAGGCAGGAAGGTAGATCTGGTCTCTGTTATTCCATCTTGGGCAATAGTGGAAGCCTCCCTACAGGATTTTACCTATGGAGTTTGACAGGCTCTTCTAAAGTTCGTCTGTAAGAGAAATTCATAATAGCTAAGCAAATTTTGGAAAGGAAGACAAAGAGGGGATTGCCTTTCTAATATCAAAATATGATAAAGCTACAGTAATTCAAATGGTTTGTTCTTTGTGCAGGAATAGACAGATAGATAAATGGAAAACATAGAATGTGTGTGTATATACATAGTTAAACATGTGAATTTATAGCAAAAGTGACATTTCAAATAAGGGGAAAGGGTGTTCTTAGGATAATTGATTATCCATTTGGAAAACAAAAAATTGATTTTTAAATCTTTATGTATTCATTAGAATATAGTTTTAGCATCTTCTGACAGACACCCAAAATAGTAGTGGCTCAAGAAAGGTAGAAATTTCTTTCTCATGGAAAAGTCTGAGTCTTACAGTTAAACAGGAGCCTAGGCTTCTCTTATTTTTTTGCCCTGCCAACCATAAGATATTTTCTTGTCTATGTAGTCTAAAATGACTCAATTCTGGCCAGTGTAAGGGGGGCAGATAGGTGAAGGGAAGGTATACCCTTGTCTCTTAAGGGCACTACACAGAATTTTGATTTATCTCTTCTGTTCACCACCTCCAGAGAAGTTGGAAAATAGTCTTTATTCAGGACAGCTCAGAATAGCTCAGTGCCTAGCTAAATGTTATATTATTGTGGAAGAAGCAGAGAATAGAAATGTCAGAACAACTAGCAATCTCACCTTTACTGTACATAACAAATTTCAAACAGATTAAAGAAAAACATAAAAAAGAATAGCCATAAGTATTAGAAATATGCATAGGAGAATATGTTTAAGATTCGTAGGTTACAAAAGTCTTTCCTAAGCAAAAGTCAGAAACCATAAGCCATAAAGGTAAATAAATATTGATGGGTTTTCACAACATAGAATTACAAGTGGTTGTATGACAACCATTATAAACAAAGTTAAGAGAGATGATAGGCTCCTGCTGCTGCCAACATCATCCACATGGCTGTGTAGTTCCCCGCACCAACACTGCAACAACCAGCGCTGCAGCCACAACCACCCATGCTGCATTGACATGGGTAGGGTCACGAGCAGAGCTGCCAGAGAAGAGAGTGTAGCTCCAAAACCCAGTGGCCCAACCCACAGGGGGAATAACGCTGCCCCCATGACCCACACCCTTGGGTGGGAACTACTTGTGTAGTCCATGTGACTGCCTTGACCCAGGAAGGGACATATGCAGAGCTGCCAGTGTGCAGAAACCCAGGATAGCCAAATAGAGTATGGAAGAAAATTCTCAGCCACCACCAACCCATCCCCCAACTGGGAGAAGCAAGGACCCAGGAATAGCCCATTCATGTAGGAAAGAGGAACGAGAAGCCCCACCCATTGTCCCCCATTCAAGTTGAGGAGCAGCAGAATATCCCAGTATGAGGGTCCTAGGACCTTAGCTGGGTGCTAGCAAATCTGCCCAGGGTCACCCAACTAAGCCAAGGAATGACAGGGAACCCAGACACTTCTTCCAAGAATTCAGGATCTCTCCCATGTCCTTGACAACCCAACACAATGTCATTTACTTCAGCAAGGAACCACTAAGAGCCCCAGTGCTGAGGCCATGGAGGTACACACGACTCTAACATTGAATACAGCCAAAGAAACCACACAACTACAGTACTGTGTCAACACAGGACCAAAACTAAACCATGTTACCCAAGGGTCAATATAAAACACATGTGCAGGAGTCTCTTTCCTCAAAAGCTACTCTACAGTAATGGAAGAAGTAGCTGCCCTACGGGATGATCAAATGTCAATGTAGAGATACTAGAAATACTAAAAAATAAGAAAATATAACACCATCAAAAGAATACAGTAATTCTCAAGTACCAGATCTCAAACAGCAGAAAACTCTTGAAATGACTGAAAAGAAATTCTGAGCAACATCTTAAGGAAACTCAATGAGATACAGCAAGACTTAGAGAGAGGACACAACAAAATGAGATAAACAATCCAGGATATGAAAAAGGAAATTTACAAAGAGATAGATATCTTAAAAAAGAATGTAACAGAACTGCAAAAACTGAAGCATTCATTTAATGATATAAAAAAACTGAGAGCATAAGTAGCAGGCTAGGGCAAGCAGAAGAAAGAATTTTTGATCTCAGTCTTTTTGAAAGACCAAAAAAAAAAAAAAAAAAAAAATTTAAAGAATGGAGAAAATCTAAAAGAGCTATCAGACAACCTTAAGCACACAGACGTGTTCTAAAAGAGGAGTAGGAAGTAAAAGGCATTGAAAATCTATTCAACAAAGTAATATTGGAAAACTTTCCAGATATTGGGAAAGATACAGAGTTTCAGGTCCAAGAGACTTGCTCAGAGAACCTCTAAAGAGGTCCTCTCCAAGACACATTATAGTCAAACTGGCAAAACTCAAAGATAAAGAGAGAATTCTAAAAACAACAAGAGAAAAGCATCAAGTCACGTATAAGGGAGTCACCATCAGATTAACCACAAATTTCTCAACAGAAACAGAAGAAAATGGGAGAGAGAGCACCAAATCCTAACCACGAGACTACCAGGGAGCATCTGAAAATGGGATGATATATTCATATTAGTAAAAGAAAAAAACTGCCAGCCAAGAATATTATACCCAGTAAGGCCATCCTTTAGAGATGAAGGAAACATAGTGTATTTCCAAGACAAAGAAAAATTGCAAGAACTCACCACCACACTACCAGTCCTGGAAGAAGTCCTTGAGAGAGCCCTGCATCTGGAATCCAGAAATTGATAATCACCACCATGAATACATGAGAAAGAACAAAACCCATTGGTAGAGTATATATACAATCAAGAAAGAGAAAGAAACTATAACTTACCATATCAAAATACCAGTGAACACATAAGACAGACAATAAAAGGGAAGGAAAGGAGCAAAAGGTATTTGAAACAACCAAACCAAAATTGATAAAATGCCAGGCATAAGACATTATCTTTCAATAACAACCTTAAATGTAAATGGTTTGAATTTCCCACTCAAATACATAGACTGGCTGATTGGATTAAAAAACCAGACCCAACTATATGCTGCCTACAAGAAACCTCAACTGTAAAGACTCACACAGGCTAATAGTGAAGGATTGGAAAAAGATATGCCACACTAATGGAAACCAAAACCCAGCAAAAATTGCTATTCTTACATTGGATAAGCTAGACTTTATTGAAAAGAGACCGAGAAGTTCATTATGTAATGATAAAGGTATTTGTCCAGCAGGAAGACATAACAGTCATAAATACGTATGCACCAAACATTGGCACACCCAGATATATAAAGCAGACAC
Organism: Cynocephalus volans; assembly: GCF_027409185.1. Lineage (NCBI taxonomy): Eukaryota > Metazoa > Chordata > Mammalia > Dermoptera > Cynocephalidae > Cynocephalus > Cynocephalus volans. Next base: position 64,623,147 of record NC_084468.1, on the reverse strand, counting down.
TATTAGATCTAAAGAGAGAGATAGACCCCAGCACAATAATATTTGGGGACCTCAATACCCCTCTCTCAACATTGGACAGATCATCCAGACAACAAGTCAATGAGAAAAACAGGATTTAAACTCCACTTTAGATCTGTTGCATTTGGTAGACATCTACAGAACATGTCATCCAAAAAGCTCAGAATATACTTTCTTTTCATCAGCACATAGGACATTTTCCAGGATAGACCATGTTAGGTCACATGTTAAGCCTCAACAAATTTTAAGAAGTTGAAATGATCTTAGGGATCTTTTCAGATCACAATGGATTATAACTGGGAATTAATAAGAAAGGAAACTTTGGAAACTGCTCTAATACATGGAAATTAAACAACGTGTTCCTGAATGACCTATGGGTAAAAGAAAAAATTAAACAGGAAATAAGAATATTTCTTGATACTGTTGAAAGTAAAGACACATCGTACCAAAACCTGCGGGATACTGCAAAAGCAGTAGTAAGAAGTTTATTGCAATAAATGTTTATATCAAAAGAATAGGCAGACTTCAAATAAACAACCTTTTGTTACACCTCAAAGAACTAGAAAAACAAGAACAATCCAATCCCAATGTTAGTAGATGGAAAAATGTAATTAAGATCAGAGCAGAATTAAATAAAGACCAAAAAAAGATACAGAAGACCAATGAACAGAAAGTTGGTTTTTGAGAAGATAAACAAAGTAAACAAAACCATTAGCTAAACTAAGAAAAGAAGAGAGAAGAGCCAAATAACAAAAATCAGAAATGAAAAAAGAGACATTACAACCTATTCCACAGAAATAAAAATTCATTAGAGACTATTATAAATAACTGTACACCAGCAAATTTGAAAATCTGGAGGAAATGGATAAAATTTGGTACATAAACAAACTACCAAAATGGAACCAAGGAGAAGTAGAAAACCCAAATAGACCAATAACAGGCAATGTGATTGAAGCAATAATCAGCAGTGTCCCAACAAAGAAAAACCCAGAACTGGATGGCTTCACTGCTGAATTCTACCAAACCTTTAAAGAGGAATTAATACCAATTGTTATCAAACTATTCCAAAAAATTGAAACAGAGACCATTCTCTCAAACTTATTCTGTGAGTCCAGCATCACCCTGATACTCAAATCAGACAAAGGTACAACAACAACAAAAAGAAAAACTACAGGCCAATATCCTTGATAAACATAGACACAAAACACAAAAATCCTCAACAAAACATTTGCAAGCAGAATACAACAGCACATCAAAAAGATTATATGGCATGATCAAATGAGATTCATCCCAGGGATGCAAGGATGGCTAAACATATGTAAATCAATAAATGTGATACACCAAATCAACAAAACCAAGGACAAAAACCATATGATTATCTCAGTATTCAGAGAAAAAGCATTTGACAGAACTCAGCATCCCTTCATGATAAAGACTCTCAACAAATTAGGTATAGAAGAAAAGTATCTCAACATGATGAAAGTCATATATGACAGACCAATCACCAATATCTCCTGAATGGGGAAAAACTGAAAGCTTTTCCTTTAAGAAAAGGAACAAGACAAGGTTGCCCACTCTCACCACTCCTATTTAACATACCATTGTTAGTACTAGCCAGAGCAATCAGGCAAGAGAAAGAAAGAAAGGGCTTCTAAATTGGGAAAGACAAAGTCAGATTGTCCATGTTTGCAGATGATGTGATTCTAAATACAGAAAAACCTAAAGATTCTTCCAAAAAACTCTCAGAGGTGATAAACAAATTCAGTAAAGTTTCAGGATACAAAATCAATATGCAAAAATTAGTAGCATTTTAATACTCCAACAATGAACTGGCATAAAAAGAAATCACGAAAGCAAGCCCATTTACAGTAGCTAACAAAAAAGTAAAATACCTAGGAATAAACCAAGCAGGTGTAAAATCTCTACAATGAGAGCTACAAATCACTGCTGAAAGACATTAAAGAGGACACAAAAAGATGGAAAGACGTGGACTGGAAGAATTAACCTTGTGGAAAATCCATACTACCCAAAGTGATCTACAGATTCATTGCAATCCCCATCAAAATAATAATGACATTCTTTGCAGAAATAGAAAAAACAATCCTAACATTCACATGGAACAACAAAAGACCCCGAAGAGCTAAAGCCATCCTGGGGGGGGGGGGAAGCTGGAGGCATTATATTACCTGACTTCAAATTATACTATAAAGCTCTAGTAACCAAAACAGCATGGTACTGGCATAAAAAGAGACACACAGACAAATGGGACAGAAAAGAGGAATCGATCCATGCACAGAGACACCAAGAACATACATTTGGGAAAGGACAGGTTCTAAAGTAAATGATGCTGAGAAAACTGGATATCCATGTATAAAGTAAGAAACTATACCCATAACTCTCAGTGTATACCCAAATCAACTCAAAATGGATTAAAGACTTAAATATAAGACCTGAAACTATAAAACTCCTAGAAGAAAACATTGTGAAATGCTTCAGGATGTAGGATTGGGCAGAGACTTTATAAGACCTCAAAAGCACAGGCAACGAAAGAAAAAAACAAATTGGATTATATCAAACTAAAAAGCTTTGCACAGCAAAGGAAACAATCAGCAGAATGAAAAGACAGCCTATAGAATGGGGAAAATATCTGCAAACTATGCATATGAGAGGGGATTAAGAGCTAGAATATATAAGGAACTCAAAAGTAAAAAACAAGTAACCTGATTAAAAAAATGGGCAGGGGAGCTGAACAGACATTTTCCAAAGAAAGGCATACAGATGGCCAACAGATACATGAAAAAATGCTTAACATCACTAAGCATTGGGGAAATGCAAGTCAAAACCATATTGTGATATCATCTTATCCCACTTAGACTGGCCATTATCAAAAAGACAGAGAATAACAAATGCTGGTGAAGATGCGGAGGAAGGGGAATCCTCTTGCACTGTTGGTGGGACTGTAAATTAGCATAGCCATTATGGAAAACAATATGAACTGCCATACAATCCAGCAATTCCACTGCTGGGTATATACACCCAAAGAAATGAAAATCATGTTGCAAGGATATCTGCACTCCTGTGGTTATTGCAGCTCTTTTTACAATAGCCTTGATGTGGAACTAGCCTCAATGTGCATTGATGGACGACTGGATAAGACAAGTGTGGTATGTGTACTAATGTAATGCTACTCTGTCATAAAAAAGAACAGAATTCTGCCACTCGCAGCAACATGGATGAGCTTGGAGAAAATTATTTTTAAGTCAAATAAACCAGACAGAGAAGAAGAGATATTGCATGTCCTCACTTATTTGTGGGGGCTAATAAATAAATAAAAAAGAAAGATACAGCATTCACAATAAAAGGTTGAATTCTCAAAAGGAGAGGGTATAACTGTGGTTACTAGAGGCAGCGTAGGGGTAGGGGTAGTGGGTTTAGCAAGAATTTGGTTAAGGTCACAGAGAATGATTACATTTTGTAATGACAAATATACTAATTACCCTTATTCGATCACAGTGTATACAGTTATTGATTTTCAACTCTGTACCCCACAAATATGTACAATTATATTTCAATAATAATAATAAAAAACACTACAAAGTGTTTGAATAGCATGCCTATTAAGCTGGTTTTAATTTTACATTTTAATCAAAAAAACAAAAAGAGATGACAGATTAGAAAAGTAAATGTAACATATACTAATGAAAAAGATTAATATCTAGGATATATAAAGACCTTTAAATAGGTAAAAAAATAAATACCCCAGTAGAAAAATGGATAGAGCACATGAACAGACCACCCACAGAAGAAATCCAAATGGTTCATAAACATTAAAGTCTAATCCCTGTCTCATAATTTGAGAAATGCAAATTAAAATGAGATCTATTTGTCTATCATGTGGGCAACTAGTTTTGGCCAAGATGTGAGGAACATGGTGCTGTTATGCACTGCTGGTGGGAGTGTAAATTGGTAAAGATTGAGTATCTGTAATCCAAGAATCTGATATCTGAAATACTTGAAAATCTGAAACATTTTTTTTTTTTGTCTTTTTCCGTGACCGGCACTCAGCCAGGGAGTGCACCGGCCATTCCTATATAGGTTCCGAACCTGCGGCGGAAGTGTCGCCGCGCTCCCAGCGCTGCACTCTCCCGAGTGCGCCACGGGCTCGTCCTGAAAATCTGAAACATTTTGAGTGTTGACATGATGCTCAAAGGAAATGCTTATTGGAGGATTTTAGAATTTGGATTTTTGGATTAGGTTCAACTGGTATGAATTCTGCAAATATTCCAAAATCTGAAAACATTCAAAATTCTAAATGCTTCTGGTTCTAAGCATTTCAGAAAAGGGGCAATCAACATGTGGGCTAAGTGATGCCTGGACAAGGATGTTTATTATTTCATTGTGGCAACTAGAGATTATAAATTATATCAATAAAGAATATTTTTAAAAGTTATGATACATTCATACCTGGTAATACTATGTAGGTATTAAGAAGAATGAAATGGTTCTGTATAGACAGACATAGAATAATCTTCAGGATATATTAAGTGTAAAAGTTGCAGAACAGCATATACAGAAAGAATCCATTTATGTAAGCAATAAAATCCAAAATGTATATCTCTATATATCTCTTTTTCTTTCTCTCTTTCTATATATATGTGCAATTTTATGGAAAAAAGCCTTAGAAGGGTAGATACTTTTCTGTTTACAATGCTTATTATATTTGGAGAAGGATATTGAGGATCTGAAAGTTTACCCCATATTCTTCAGTGAGGTTTGAATTTTTTTGCAGTGAGTCTAAACTTCTGTATTATATAATGAACAAATTATCACTATAATAAGAAATAATCCAATCTTTTGGCTTTCATATGTTTTGTTAGGATTGGTCCAAAGGAAGATTTTTTCCACTGTTTGAAATGTAACTTATGTCTCGCTATGAATCTTCAAGGAAAACACAAGGTATACAATTCAGTTTGCATGATTTTTAAAGTATTACAATGTTTTTGAAAACCAGCTTTAATTCTAACACTAGAGTGCTTTAAAAAATTCGTGGAAAAATAGAATTCTCAGGTAATGTGCATCTATCCATGACTTTTTGAAGTACGCTCATGTTTTAGAAACATTTTAATTTTCACATATTAACAAGTACTACTATATTGCTTTTTTGAAAAGCAATATTAAGAAGTAGATATTCCTTATGCCTCAGGATATCTGATCTACGATTTCTTTATAGTGTAAGAATGCTTATCTCAGTTATTAGCATGATGTTGACAACTTCTAGATTGGTTTATGGATTCTTGTCATTGGTACTGTTTTTCAGAATAACTTCAAAATAAGAGAAATACTGAACAGTGTAACCTGTTAGTACAGCATTCTGTGAAAACTCAAAATATTTTATATTTTCTTTCATAATTAAGACATAAATATTTTTAATATTTTATAACTTTAGGACTAAAGAAGTGGTGGCTTGTCTGAAATTTTAAGGGTTAGTAAGTGGCAGAGCTGCAATTATAATCCAGATTTTTAAACTTATTATTTTGAGGGTTTTTGTCCTTATTATACTCTGTTGTCTTTAAAAAACTGCATGTATAGTTTCTCTTGTGATGTTTTTGTTGTTTCCATTATCTTTTATTGTCTATACTAGTAAATGGTCCTGCCATCTATTCAAGTGTTTCCATTAAAAACCTGGGAGTCATCTATGGCACAGTGCATTCCCTGACCTCCCCACATCTAATCAGACTCTAAATGTGTTCAAGTTAAGAACTCAAGCTATGGAGTCAGCCTGCTGGATCCCAGATTTAATTACACCTCTTACTAGTGTGTAACTTTGGAAGTTATGGCTTTTCTAGGCCTCAAATAACTCGTCTGTAAAATGGTAATAATTATACTTAGTCTGTCTAAGGTTGTAAGAATTAATTGAGCTTCTACAGGTACTGTTCTTAACATATGGCGTGTAGTAAATCTCAATAATATGAAATATTATTACTGTCAATGTTATCATTAAGTAGTTTAGCCTGCTACTTTGAGGTAGTGGCTTTGAAGTGAAATATGTATAACAAAGGAAGGTTGCATACCTTATTATCTTTGGATCTTGATTAAGTGTCTGGACTCTCTGAGTCAGTTTCCTTATCTGTAAAAAGAAGGTAATCTGAATAATTAAGATTTATTGAGCATTTTCATTGCTTCACTGTTAAAAAGTTATTTTCCGACATATAGGGAGCATGTATTAATGTTAGCTATTATTTTTAGTAAGTTGGTTTTCTTGTTTTTCTTATTAATACTGCTGTTATATATGACATTTCCATATAGTTAAGCTTTTGTTAATGTGTTTCTCTTTTTAACAGTGTATTGAAAATGTTTCCCGGCAGAATTGTCCAATATGTTTAGAGGTAAACTTAAAATATTTTTTACTTTGGAAATTTCCCTCTTGAATTTAAAATACTTGGATGTTTATATTGTCTTTATTCAAGTACTCACATTTATTTCCTTTATAGGACATTCATACATCTCGTGTTGTTGCTCATGTCTTGCCATGTGGACATCTTTTACATAGGTAAGGTAACTTATTTTTCCTTAAAGATATTTGAAAATCGTGGAAATAGATTTTATTTTACTAAAATAATGTTGTATTTTCTTTCAGAACATGTTATGAGGAAATGTTGAAAGAGTGAGTGTTTCGGATTTTTAAAAATTATAATTGTAAAATGTCTGGATTTTTTTTTGTGGAAGTGGGGGTGATGGGCAAACATTACTGCTACTTATACCATATTGGGGATGGCAGATATTTATATTGAGATGAGTAGGGTACATGAGTAATGTTAAACCGGACAAAGCATTTGGGGGATATAGGGTCCCCTATATCTTTCTCACCGTGTTCCATTATGCCTTATCTTCTCCTACAACTTTAGACAGATACCTCTTGTTTTCTGGCCATACTTACCAGGGAGGACAGCCTCTGCCAGAGCCAGTCATAGTGTAATAAAAATGCTGAGGAATGTTGCTTAAAATTTTGATAGATTGTTATATTGGCCTGATATAATGAACTGCAAAGAAAGCCAGTTAAAGAGATTATCTAAAGCTGAGACTTTATTGTGGGAAAGGATGTTAAGATGAGATGAGAACAGTTAGGAAAGAAGAGACTGTGTAAATGTATTTTGGTCCTGCAAATTGATGAGCAGAAATCTTAATTTAATATAAGAGCCAGATAGAAGGGAACTTACTCATATTTTTAGAAAGGAAATAATATGATCTAAACAGTTTTTAAAGAGTATAATCTCTTCTTTGAATGCATGTATTAAGAAATTGAGGTCGTTTAGCTAAGGAGTAATTTGTTTTTTTAAATATATGAAGTATATTCTACTAAGAATATAGTCTAATTCTTCTCCACTTTAGAGAATTGTGGAAGAAGAGTTAGGTTTAAAAAAATACCATAAGATACAGGACTTAATTTAAAATTTTTGTAGTGTAAAGTTTCCTAGGTTCTTAAGAGATTACTTGAAATAGCCCTGTCTTGGATGGTAATGCCAGTTAGCTTGCATCTTCTGTATACCTGAGTTGATATACTCTCCATTTAATGTTTGGAAAATAACCCTTCTATCTTTTGTAGAGGTTACAGATGTCCATTATGTATGCACTCTGCTTTAGATATGACTAGGTACTGGAGACAGCTGGATGACGAGGTAGCACAGACTCCTATGCCATCAGAATATCAGAACATGACTGTGGATGTGAGTAGAATCAGCACTTAAAACTTTTCAGGATCCTTGTTGATATTCATGTTTATTTTTGCCCTTTTGCTCAGATTTGTCTAAAAAATACTGCTTTGACACAGGTGCCGATGTGATGGTTAATGGGAAGGACAAAATGATCTTTCAAGTTTAGTTACGTTGAGTTCAGACCAGAAAAAAGTCCTAAGAATAACTTTGTGCAGTTTTTCCCAACACTAGATGGCAGGCAAAGTCTTCATTCTGAATTATTTACACACTACTTGTCAGAGTCAGTCAGTAATGTAACTGACTAGAGGTGGATCACTGGTCTGGTATTTTAATTATGTTTTATTTTTAATTATTTTAAATTTTATTTCAGGAGAACATGTTTGTTGATTTTTGAAGATTACTTTTTGGTTTTTAATGTTTATTACCCTTTTTATTCTATCCTGGACTTTCTTTATTTGGTCTTAATTAGTCTGCAACCTAAAGTACAAAAGGTATTCTGTGCCTTTTTCCTTATTGAGAATGATCATCTTTTTTCATTAGTTGAGATTTGTTGCTGTGTATTCTCAGAATAGTATTGAGTTATAGATCAGAATGGGAAAACTAGATAGCTTTCTGTGCTTTATAATTTTTGGACAGATAAATTTCTGAACATTTTCAGATACTACATACAAGGATAAAAACTGCATAAAGCCAAATAAAAACTATTTTTTTATTCACACTGGAGTGTTTCATAATTTATGTGAATAATTGAATTGTAAGGACAATGAAAGATCATTTTTGGTAATAACTGATAATCATGTGATGTTTTACTAGAGGCTGAAGTATACTATGTTCCATGTATATAATTTTTTTGAGTAATAGCTTTATTAAGATATATTTTATGTACTGTGAAACTCATTCATTTAAAGTATGCACTTCAGTGCTTTTTTAGTATATTCGTGGAGTTATGCAAACATCACCATAATTTTAAAACATTTTCATCACCCCAGAACGAATCCTCATACCTATTAGCAGTCACCCCTGATTCCCCAGGCCTTGGCTATCACTTTCTGCATTTAGATCGTATTTTTTAAAATAATTATTTTCTAAATTATAATTTAGAGCATATTTGGAAATTTTTTGTTTATAATGGTGTGACTATTCTAAAGCCACTGCTTTTCTCACGTGGTAATGATCTCTTTTCAAGTTAACACCTTTTTCATTTTTCAGGATCTCACTTAATTTAACACTAGAAGTTATTAATTCCTAAAGGCATCTAATTGTCATTTTAGGGATAAGCCAAGAGCTTCTCTCTTTCTTTATTCAATTTTATGAACTAGTCTTTTTGGACTTTAATTCATTCCTCAGGCTTGGGAGACTAGGAACTTAGTATAGTAACCGTAAAAATAAGAGTGTAAAAATTTCAGTTTTTTTAACTAAGAAACAAATTTCTGTGTCAGTGAAATTATGTGTGTTATTCTGAATTATTAGGTATTGATTTGAATATGCCTAGGTTCTTGTGTTATTTATACTATTTGGAAACTGTTTTAAAATAAGGTTCCTTTGCTCAAATCTGCATTTTCTTTTTATAAATTTAAAGCCACCATAACACAGCTTCTTAGAGTTTTCAGTGAAAAAATAAAAGATATTTCTACTTATGGAAATGTTTAGATTTCTCTGTATGTATTTCATATCTTTACTATGATTTTCAAGGGATTTTTGTGAGCAGACAATGCCATTTGTTTCTGTAAGATTTAAAATATTTAACTTGAATTATCTCTACACTTTTCAGATTCTTTGCAATGACTGTAATGGACGATCCACAGTCCAGTTCCATATATTAGGCATGAAATGTAAGATTTGTGAATCATACAATACTGCTCAAGCTGGTGGACGTAGAATTTCACTAGATCAGCAGTGACCAGCCTATTCTGCACTGGAAAACAGCATGTTCTGATATAAAGAAAGACTTTCCTTAGTATCTTGTTGTCAGAGTGTGTCATAATCTGTGCATTACGGTTGATATGTTTTGTACTAGTATCACAGCATAAAATCATGTTATAAGTACTTAAGGATTCAGGGTCTCTTTATAGAATTATCATAGCTCTATGTTCAATAAAAGCCACTGTGCTGTGTTTTGATTGGAAATTCCTTTAGTGTCAGTTGTTTGGAAGCCAATGATGTCTGCCAGATATTCACATTCATATAAGTATGTTATATTTTCATGTAAGTTTGCTTTAAGTGACATTGTGCACATAGAGTTCATTTCTAGTTTTTGCTAGAACTGTACTTAATTCTCAGTAGTATTCTTCTTAAGGGCTGTGCTATAATAAGAATAAGTTCTACGTTATTGTTAAAATCTAATTACATATGCTTTAGAATTTTCTAAAGCAGTCCTTTGGATTCTATTAATGTGAATTTTGATGTAATAACTGCTAATAAAAGTATATTGAAACAGTGTTTTATAGAAAGTTTTTTCAAACATTGTCTATTTTGGGGCCAGTTGGAGCAATATGAGTATAGTAAGTTTATATGTGAAAGAAATACTCCTCTTTCTTTTGAGGTATACTTCTATAAGAGTAGTTGGGGAAAATGTTATATAAAATAATAAGACTTTTCCAAAGCTTTAAGAAAAACATCCAGATTGAAAATAATTTTGTTGAGGTTGCCCAAAATTATTTCTGCAAAGAATCATTCATTCATTCAGCAAGTGTTTATTGAACAACTACTGTGTGCCATATATGGTTCCAGAGGCTGTAGAAACAACAGGGAACAATAAAGACAAACCTCTCTGACCTCATGGTGGTACCTTTTAGTGTTCCTCATATTCGATCAGTCTATCTGTGTTTTTCTTTATGCAAGTGGAAGATGTCTTTGTTGTAAATGAATGGATTGTTTCTTCCCTAAGTGCTTGAAAGTAGGGATAGATGAGTGGGAGGGGCATGGGATATTATTCCTGGCAAGACCTCTAATTTCATAATACTTTTTTGTGCTCAAATAATGTAAGTAAATATACCTCTTAATTCAGGAACAAAGTTAACAAATATGCTTGATGATCCAGCCAACTTTTGCATAAGTATTTTAGTATTCAGATTAGAATTAGGTTAAGAAATAAAATGTATATGTATCAGTTGATGCGTATTTATTAAGAACGAATTGTATTTTCAAATTTGAGCTAGTTGAATCTTTGAATAAGGAAGATAGTCTTATGTTTTAGTCCTTTTTGTGTTGCTATAACAGAAACACCTGAGACTGGGTAATTTATAAAGGAAAGAGGTTTATTTGGCTTACAATTCTGGGACAGCTGCATCTGGCATGGGCCTCAGCTGCTGCTTCTCATGGTCGAAAGTGGCAGGGAGCCGGGAGGTACAAGCAGATCACATGGCGACAGGAAGCAAGAGAGAGAGACAAGGTGCCAGGGTTTTTTTTAAGCAACGAGCTCTCGGAACTAATCAAGTGAGAACTGACTCATTAATCCCCCTTCCCTCAGGGAGAGTATTAATGCATTCATGAGGGATCTGCCCACGTGATTCAATGAGTTTCCAACACTGCCACATTGGGGATCAAATTTCCACATGAGTTTTGGAGGGGACAACACATCCAAACTCCATCATTCTGCCCCTGGCCCCCCAAAACTCATCTCACTCTCATATACAAAATAGAATCATTCTATCCCAACAGTCCCAAAAGTCTTAGCTTGCTCCAGCACCAAATTACAAGTCCAAAGTCCAAAGTCTCATCTGAGACTAAAAGCAAAAGTCCTTCCAGCTTTGAACCTGTAAAAGTCAAAACCAAATTTATCCACTGCCAAGATAAAATGGTGAAACAGGCATTGGGTATACATTCCCATTCCAAAAGGGAGGAATAGGCCAGCAGAAAGGAAAAACAGGCCCCAAACAAGTCCAAAACCCAGCAGGGCAGGCATTAAATCTCAAGGCTGGCAAATCAGGTACCTTGATTCCATGTTCGAGTGCCTCTGCACACTGGTGTAGGGGTTGGGTCCCTAAGTCCTTGGGCAGCTCTGCTCCTATGGCTTTCCTAGTCTTGGGCCACACTTCACCTCTCCCAGGCTGGTGTTCCACTCTGGTAGCTCCACAGGTCTGGGGTCTCCATGGCGGTTCTACTCTCATGGCTCCACTAGGCATGGTGCTATTGGGGTTTCTCTGCTGCAACTCTGACCCCACATTTTTGCTCCACGTTGGTCTAGTAGATGGCTTCTGCAGTGGCTCCACCCCTGCGGCAGGTCTCTGCCTGGGCCCCCAGGCTTTTCCATACATCCTCTGGAATCTGGGTGGAGGCTGCCATGCCTCCACTGCTCTCACGTCCTGCCAGCCTGCAGACTTAACACGACGTGGATGCCACCGAAGTTTTGGGCTTCTACTCTTCAGGGCTGCTGCAGGAACTACACTTGGGGCCACTCTAGCTGGATCAGCTGGGATGCAGGGAGCAGGATCCCAAAGGCAGCTGCGCCCCAGGTCTGTCTTCGAGGATAACTCAGTCCTTCTAGGCTTTGGGGCCTGTGATGGGTGGGGCACCCTTCCACACTTCTGAAATGCCTGCAGGGCTTTCCTCTCATTTTCTCTGCTATTAGCATCTGGCTGCCTCACTGCCAAGATGTCTTTAGCAACCAGTTTATCTGCTTCACCCTTGCATTGTTCTCTGGCTCTCTGCTTCTTTACTGCATGGCCAGGCTGCAAAGTCCAAATCTTTACACTCTGATTCCCTTTTAAATTCTGGCTTTACATCATGATTTTGCCACCATAATTCAGAGTAATCTCTTAAAAACAACCATGTAGCCTCAATGCTTTGCTGCTTAGAAATTTCTTTGGCCAAATTTCTTCTGGTTCACAACTCTTAAGTTCCAATTTCCACAAAGTCCAAGGACATGGACACAATGCAGCCAGGTTATCTTTTGTCTAATTCTCAATAAGTCCCTCATTTCTATCTGAGACCTCATCATCCACATGGCCTTTACTGTCCACTATCAGCATTCTGCTCACCACCACATAAGCCTCTAAGACATTCCAAACTTTCCCTTGTCTTTTTCTCTTCTTCTAAGTCCTCCAACTCCTCCAACCTTGGCCCATTACCCAGTTCCAAAGCTGCATCCACATTTTCAGGTATCTGTATAGCAACACCTCACTCCTTGGTACTGAAAGGACGAGTCAACACCAGTTGACGATCCACCGGAGAGAGCTCGTTTATTAGGCGGCACACACACATATATATAGGGCTTTTAGGGAAGGTTGATTGGCTTAAAATACAATCCCTACTTAGCTTACCGCATGGGGCTTGGGGTGAGCTGATTGGTGTGTGATTCGCGCCAGCGGGAAGGAGAGTAGAAGGGCAACCAGCGCCATGATGGGGTGTGGCCGAGAAGGACTTATGTGATCAGGGTGTGATCCCTTGGGGCATTTGGGTTCTTACAGGTACCAAAATCTGTATTAGTCAGGGTTCTCCAGAGAGACAGAATCAATAGGATATTTTATAATTATATGAGAGGGATTTATTAGGGGAATTAGCTCACATGGCTATGAAGAAAAGTCCCACAATAGGCCGTCTATAAACTGGATGCCGGTAGCGTGGCTCAGTCCAAGTCCAAAGGCCTCAGAACCAGGGAAGCTGATGGTGTCCTTGGTGTAAGTTCTGGAACCCAAAAGCTGAAGAGCCTCAAGCTCTGATGTCCAGGGACAGGAGAGAAGAGTGTATCCCAGCTCCAGTGGATCGAGAGAGCTTCACCTCTTTCCTCTGTCTTTTGTTCTCTCCGGACCCCCAGTGGATTGGATGGTTCCCACCCACACTGAGGGTGGGTCTTTCACACGCAGTCCACTCAGACTCTCATACTAATCTCTGCTGGAAACACCTTCATGGACACACCTGAAAAGATAGCTTTACCAGGTTTCTCAGCATTCCTCAATCTAACCAAGTCGATATCTAGAATTAACCTTCACAGTCTTATAACTTGAAATCCTAACAGTTCTGGTACATTTATTTCTTTTTTTGTTGAAATCTCTTTATCTGGATAAAGGCAGCAGTACTGATGTTCAGTTTAGGGCTCACATCGCCTTTATTCTGTCCTGCCTTACTATCTTCTGCGTTCTACTCTTGTTGAGTTCTCCCCTTCATCTCTTTCCTTGGCCTGGGCGGAGTAGCAATGCTGATCTTGATTTGGGGAAGGAATAGTATATGCTGCCTGGTATTACCAGTCAGTAAACAGATAAGGAGAGGCTAGTTTTCCAGATATAGTACTTTTTATCATTCTGTTATTTCACCCTGCTAAACTAATCTAACGTTATTGCTTTTAATCATAGACTCATTGGATCTTCAAATAGGAGTGAGTAATAATAACAAGGTTCCTATATTTTCAGCATGTACTGTGTACCAAGGTCAGGCATTGGCATTAATCATTATGATAATTCTGCATGGTATCATTGTCTTCATATTATAGATGAGCAAGCTGAAGTTTAGAAGTTAAAATGACATGCTCAAGTAAATAACAGCTACTAAATGTTGGGGTTGAACATTGGATTCAGATCTATGACTCTAAACCCACTATACCTCATTGCCTTTGACCAAACTTCCATTTTGCTAATTTGCCATTTATGTAGTGTAGCTAGTCTGTCGTTGAGAGGAGCTCATGATTTGATAGACTGACTTTCCATTTTTAAAAACTCTAGTTGTTAGAAATGTCTTATTTCAAAATCTTATTATTTCTTCAACTTATGATCCAAATTTGTCTACAGTAAATGCAGAATAAGTATGCAATCACATGTTTATGATATTCAGTCATGTACTTGAAGCAGTTTTTAAATTCCCTCAAAGTCTCTAGACTATAGAAACTATAGCACCTAGGGGCTGCTTGAAGGATTTGTCCATGTCAATCCAATGCATAAAATCCTTCAACAATTCTCACCCACAATCAGAATAAAATCTAAATCCTTTAGCATTCTTTAATACTTAAAATATAATCTTATCTTTAGATTGTTTTTTCTTTTTTACTTTTTCTAATATCTTTAGGAAAGAAGTAAGAAAAGAAGGTAATAATTTTAAAAAAAGCCTCTCGCAGTTCCATCTTCTGGAGATCACTACTTTTAACATTTTAACAGATTACTCTTCTTTTCCCATTCATAGAAACTTTTAAAAAGCTTACAGTAATGTTAAAAGCTTCTCCTGGTCTTAAGTACAGTAGAATTGTCTGTCCCTGAAATAAGGTACGGTAGTATTGTCTGTCTCTGATGTAAGTTAGGTTGCCCTGCCACAGAATTTATAATTATAGTTTTACTTCCATTATTTTAAAAACCAGTAACTCGATAAGTCTGTGAATCTCTTGGTGCATAGCCTCTCATCAGCTTCTTTTATCATGAAAGAAGTGTGTATCAGATTGTTCATTTTTTTTATCTCTTTTAGTTTGTGGTGTCTTAGCTTGTCAGTACATATATGATATTAACTTTAGCTTATTTTTGAAGTAGTTGTATGTTTATGGTGTCATAGATTTTAAAATCAAGCCCTAGTTTTTATTTCTTCACTAGAAACTACTTTCATATTATACAATTATGTTTAATTTTTCTTTCTTTAAGCTTTCTTTTATTTTGGTCATGAATCAAAACGAATTGATGAAGTACTAAGGAGCCAACTTATTTTATAAGGGACTAGTACTTATTAGGTGTTCAGGTGTTAAACAGATTAATTTGAAAGGAATTAATTTAAAATGGTAGATGTTCAAAACTATACCACATTTTTTTCTTTTTAGTTGACAAATAATTGTATATATTGTATATTTATGGGACACAATGTGATGTTTTAATATATGTTTACATTGTGGAATGATTAATTAACAAGCCCATCACCCCTCATGCTTAATTTTTTTGTGGTGAAAACATATGAAATCTACTCTTTTAGTAATTTTGAAATGTACAGTGTATTATTTATTGTCAACAATTCTGCAGTGCAATAGATCTATAAGGCATATTCCGCCTGTCTAAATGAAATTTTGTACCCTTTGATGAACATCTCCACTTTCTCCATCAACCTGCCACTCTCAGACTGTGGTAATCACTGTTCTACTCTCTACTTCTATGAGTTCAACTTTTTTAGATTGCACATATAAATGAGATAATGCAGTATTTGTCTTTCTGTGTCTGGCTTATTTCACTTAATGACAGAATTTCATTCTTTTTTGAAGGCTCGATAGTATTCCACTGAGTATATGTACCACATTTTATTTACCCATAATCTGATGATGGACCCTGGGTGGCTTCTGTATCTTAGCTATTGTGAATAATGCTGCAGTGAACATGGGAGTGCAGACATCTCTTTGACACACTGACTTCAATTTATTTGGATATATATCCACAAGTAGGATTGCTGGATCATATGGAAATTCTACTTTTAGTTTTCTGAGGAACCTCCATACTGTTTTCCATAATGGCTATATTAATTTCCATTCTAACCAACAGAAACGCACAAGGGTTCCCTTTTCTCTACAACCTCACCAGCACTTGTTATTTTTCACTTTTTTTGATAATAGCTATTCTAACAGATGCGAGATGATATCTCGTGGTTTTAATTTGCATTTTCTTGATGATAAGTGATGAGCATTTTTCATGTATTTGTTGGCCATTTGTATGCCATCTTTTGAGAAATGTGTAGCTCCTTTGCCCATTTTTAAATTGGTTCTTTGTTTTCTTGCTGTTGAGTTGTTTGAATTTCTTATATATTTTGATGTTAACCCCATGTCAAATTTTTGGTTTGCAAATATTTTCTCCAATTCTGTGGATTGTCTCTTCACTCTATTAATTCCTTTGCTATGCAGAAGCTTTTTAGTTAGATGCAATTCTATTTGTTTATGTTTGCTTTTGTTGCCTGCGCTTTTGGGGTCATATTTAAGAAATATTTGCCCAAATGTCATGAGGCATTTTCCCTATGTTTTCTCTAGTAGTTTTACTGTTTCAGGACTTTTGTTTAAGTCTTTAATTCATTTTGAGTTTTCCCAGCACAAATTATTGAAGAGACTCATTTATCCATTGTGTGTTCTTGGCACATTTGTCAAAAATCAATTGATTGTAGATGTATGGGTTTATTTCTGGGCTGTCTCTCCTGTTCCATTGGTTAATCTATTTTTAATGCTGTTTTGATTACTACAGCTTTGTAATAGATTTTGAAGTCAGGTAGTGTGATGCTTCCAGCTTTGTTCTTTCTGCTCAAGATTGCTTTAGCTATTTGGAGTCCTTAGTGGTTTCATATGAATTTTAGGATTATTTTTTCTATTTTCATGAAAAATGATGTTGGAATTTTTTTTTTTTGTCTTTTTTGAGACCGGCCGCACCGCGCTCAGCCAGTGAGCGCACCGGCCATCCCTATATAGGATCCGAACCCGCGGCGGGAGCACTGCTGCGCTCCCAGCGCCGCACTCTCCCGAGTGAGCCATGGGGTCTGCCCGATGTTGGAATTTTGATAGATATTGCATTGATTCTGTAGATTACTGGTTAGAATGAACATTTTAACAATATTAATTCTTCCAATCCATGAACATGGGATGGCTTTCCATTTATTTGTGTCATCTATTATTTCCTTCAGTGTTTTCCAGTTTTCAGTATACAGATCTTTCACCTCCTTGGTTAAATTTACTATCAAGTTTTTTTTTTAAATACTGTTATGACTGTATTTCTTAATTTCTTTTTCAGGTAGTTCATTTTTAGTGTAAAGAAATGCTGCTGATTTGTGTATGTTGATTTTGTATCCTATAACTTTACTGAATTTATCAGTTCTAACATTTTTTATATGTGGAGTCTTCAGGATTCTCTCTACATAAGATCATTTTATCAACAGAGATTGTTTCACTTCTTCCTTTCCTATTTGAGTGTCTTTTATTTCTTTTTCTTGTCTATTTGCTCTGGCTAGAACTTCCAGTACTATGTTGAACCAAAGTGGTGAGAGTGGACATGCTTGTCTTATGCCTGATCTTAGAGGAAAAGCTTTCAACTTTTCACCATTGAGTATGATGTTATCTGTGAGCTTTTTAATATATGGCCTTTATTGTGTTGAGGTACATTTCTTCTGTGTATAATTAGTTGAGAGTTTTTAATCATGAAATGTTGTGGAGTTTTGTCACATGCTTTTTCTGCATCTATTGAGAAGATCATATGGTTTTTGTCCTTCATTCTGTTAATATGGTGTATCACATTGATTTATTTGCCTATGTTGATCCATCCTTGCATCCCTGGGATAAATCCCACTTGATCATGGTGAATGATCCTTTTAATGAGCTGTTGAATTGTTTGCTAGTATTTTGTTGAGGAGTTTTGCATTATGATCATCAGGGATATTGACCGGTAATTGTCTTGTAGTGTCCTTCCTTGGCTTTGGTATCAGGGCATTGCTTGCATTGTAAAATGACTTTGGAAATATTCCCTCTTCTTTGGTTTTTAGAAATGTTTGAGAAGGATCGGTATTAGTTATTCTATAAATGTTTGGTAGAATCCAGCTGTGAAGCCATCTGGTTTGAGGCTTTTCTTTGATGGAAGAGTTATTATTATTGCTTCAATCTACTTTCTTGTTACTGGTCTGTTCAGATTTTATACTTTTTCTTGGTTGGTCTTGGTAGGTTGTATGTTTGTAGGAGTTTAGTAACTTCTAGGTTATCCAATTTGTAGGTGTGTAATTGTTCATAATAGTCTCATGATCCTTTGTATTTCGATAATATCATCTGTAATGTCTCCTCTTTCATTTGTGATTTTATTTGTCTTCTCTTTTTCTTAGTCTGGCTAAAGGTTTGTCGATTTTGTTTATCTTTTCAAAAGAACCCTGTGCCACTTTAAATAATTGTCTCTGCTTAAGTTCTTTTAAAGTTTTTGCTGTTTGCATTATATTTACCTAAATTTATTTCTTACTAAGTGAACTTACTTTTTACTGTCTTTTTCATGTGGATTTTTTCCTTGTATTTGTCTGGTTAATCCATTGGCAGATCTGCTTTTTGTCCTCTGTTTGTTTGTTGTTATACATGCTTTTTCATTATTACAATAGTTTCATACTGACTGTGATACTGTGAAAATACATATCTGGTCTTTATTCCTGTCTCCTGACATACAACTCCTAAAATCTTTGGAATCTCCAAAGTGATGAGTCTTGGGATCAGATCTCAACATGAACCTTGTGGGGACAAAGGTTGGGAGGACAAACATATCCAAACTATATCACCAAGCATTTAGTCTTGTAAACCTCAAAAATAAAAGGCTTATTGCAGTTTTCTTTTTCCTGAGGCAAACGACATTTGATGTTCAAATTGGAGTCAAAACTTCACATAATCATCCACCTTCTTTCAACTATTCTGCCCTATTTTCACTCTTTGTCCTTTTCCTCTTCTTCAATGTTCTATTTTTCTAGGGTCAGAATTCAGAATGAGCTAAGAATGGTAAACAACCTCTTAGCCTGTCTGGAGGCTGCTGTAATTCCAACCATTGCCAGTAGAGTGGGCTTAGGTGGGCTTGGCCATTGGCTCCATATTCTCTTTAGTGTATGGGGACCCTGAGGAGCTGAGCCTACCTGAGTCTGAAGAATCTTATAAGAAGGTACAGTCTTTTCTCAGGGCCTGATCAAAACATCAAAAGATTTCTTTTGGAAAGCCATCTTTTATTGTCCTAGACTGTTGTCCACCACCCCCTTCTCTCCACCTCCCACTTGGCATCACAACAGCATTTGTCTAAATCTCTGATTGGCATTTATTACATTGTGTCTTGCTTAGATTATTTACACATTAATCTCCCTTGTTGAATTCTAAATTCCTTTAGAGCACCTAGTTCAGTGCCCGATATTGAACTTAGTATGAACTGTGCCTTTTCTTAAAGTTTTTAAGGGTTATATTCCTCCTCTGGAGTTCTGAATCAAGTTCTGAATCAATAGAGAAGTAGATCTGGGAGTAAGATATTGATGTTAAAGCTAGAAAGGAGATTGTGGCTTAGAGCCAAGACCAAATTTAGTTTGCTCTTCCTTGCTCTAAATTGGACTTACCTACACAGTCACTGACTGCAGGCCTCCCTCCACAGGCTGGCTTCTGCCCTGGTGTATTAGCCAGGGCTTTCCAGAGAGACAGAAGAGGATATGTATCTAAATATATGAGAGGGGATTTATTATGGGAATTGGCTCATGATTGTGAAGGCTGAGAAGTCCCATGATAGGCCGTCTGCAATCTGGATGCTGATAGTGTGGCTCAGTCCAAGAACAGAAGCCTCAGAACCAGGGAAGCCAAAGGTGTGATCTCAGTCTGAGGCCAAAGGTGTGTGAGTGGAGGTGCTGGTGTAAGTCCTGGAATCTGAAGGCTGAAGAGTCTCAAGTTCTAATGTCCATGGACAGTAGAGCACAGTGTACCCCAGCTCCAGTGGATAGAAAGATTCACCTTTTCCTCCTTTTTTGGAGGTGCCTGCCTGTATTGAGGGCGGATCTTTCCCACTGAATCCCCTCAGACCCACCTGCTAATCTCTTCTGGAAACACCTTCATAGATGTACCCCAAAAAGATTGTTTTACAGGTTTCTAGGTATCCCTTAATCAAATCAAATTGACACCTAGAATTAACCATCACACCTGGGGTGGGGAGCAGTGAATCTGAGGCAGTGCAACTGCTTAGAGAAAGGCTAACACCCAGAAAGGGCCTGCACCATGCATGTGCAATGACTTTTTCCCAAATCTCATCAGTCAGGTAACTCCCTTCTCTAATGGGGTGGGATGAATGGGGGAGCCATGAAGTTTAGTGGCTTTCTTCCCAATACTTCCAAAGGGGGTGGGATTTTTCTATGTAATTAGTTGAGGCAAGAAAATGGAGAAATTCCTCGTTCTAAAGATCCCAAACCAGCCCTAGTATTGTCCTGGGATCCTATGGGTGGAAGTAACTTATGGAGGATGATGTAAATAACCTTTTTCCGTTATAGACTAAAATTGCCCCGACCTCCAAGGATAGTTGGCTGTGGCACCAGGCAAGGTCCACCTTCCACTCTGTCATCTCAAGAATGAAGTAGTGCTGGCTAGTTAAGTATGTGCACTTAAAAAAAAAATTCTATCAAATCATATTGATGTCCTAGGCATAGAGTTGTATTTGTCAAAATTAATCTCTTTTGACCTTTTTCTTTATGAGTTGATGTATTTCTTTGGGGCTGCTTAATTGTGAAGATGAAAGGATTTAATTTAAAATAATGGAATCATAGACTTAGAGCTGGGAGGGAATAAGAGAACATATAGGACAACCCACTCCGGTTTTGCTTGACCAAACTGAAGCTCAGGAAACTTGAATTTACTTGCCCAAACTTTCTTAGAAGGCCTGCAAAGGAAGACTTTCCCTTTATTTTCTGCATCAGCATCTCCTTCAAGGTTCTGTCTATGAGTATATTGGAGGCTGAAATAAACAGGGTTGTCTTCTTTCAGGAATACCTACCCAAGACATACAGATAAAGAGAGATGATCTGGAACGGGGCGGGGTGGGGGGGGAGGGGAAAAAGATGATCTGAGATGAGGGGAAGGAAAACATGAGAAATATGAGAGAAGAATGGAAAACATGGAGAAGTAAACAGGAAAGGGATCCTTTCCAAGCTATACTTCCCAGTGTCACAGTGGCATTGCAATCTAGGTGTATTTGTATATCCAGACATTTGGCTTCTAGCCTGGTCAAAATTTCAGGGGAGGGGCCAGAAGCAACTCTCAGAATTGCCCAATATTGTGAATTGTTTGTTGCATAGATAGCTTGGTATAATAGAAATGGCTTGCACTTTGGAAGCAGAGAGACTGAAGTTCAAATTCTGTCCATCTGACATACTGGTGCATGACCCTGGGTAATTGTTAACTTCCTAGACACTTTAATCTTTGTGAAATAGGGATAGTAGTCACAGCCTCATGGGGTCTGTGTTGTGGGGTTTAAATAAGATGAAGTGTAAAGCACTAGGGACTGTGCTTGGTGTTTCCGAGACCCTCAGTAGATATTAAGGCTCATGCCCCTCCTGTTTGCAACATTTACTCTAATCTCTGTTGTGTGCTATTAATGAAATGCACCGATTTCCCCAAGTCTCCAGAGACTGGAACAGAGGTTAGGCCTTACCGTTATCATCTGGGTTCTGAGCAAGGAGTTCTTGGGAACCTGCCCAGGGACAAATGGCCTTGAGTGGATTTGGCCTTGCTCCTTGCTCTACCTAGAGGGTCTCCTAGAGCACGAGCTACTTCTAGCACCACATCAGGAATTTTGTTCTGCTCCATTCAGCCCACAGCCCAGAGCTCTCCAACCCTTGCGCATCCCTCTCATCCTGGCCCGGACCTGTCTGACTCATTTTCCACCGAGGAGGATGGGAACTGGTTGCTCTATCCTTTATGAGGAAAGGCTTTTTCTCTCCCACACCTTGTAATAGGTTTCACTTGGCAAGTGAACCAGCCGTTGGATTTGGAATATTCTGAGCGATTGCGCAGTTGACTGGTTGGTTTGTGGGTGAATTGGACAGACTGTGTAAGTCTTAAACCTGTTATTGGATGAATTCATTCTCTGTAAGGGCACCTGAAGGATTTTAGTGAGGTTGTGATAAGGGACATTACTTTTAGGGTTATTGTAATAAATTTTGATTTCTCAAAAGAAAAAAACTTGTTCCTAAATTTAGAAGGAAAAAGAATCTTCTTCAACTTCAGAATGACTTAATTGTGGATGGGAGTAGTATTTCTTGATTTCTCTGCTTGGTATATGGGGCAAGAAATTTTCCTGGCAATCAGTTTCTTTTAGGTAAGAGCAATAATACCTAATAACAATTCTTGATACGTTTTAGGAAGTTTTTTCTCTGCTAATAGTCATAGCTATTTATTAAGCAGTAGAGCAGAGTGGTTAAAAATACAGGCTCTAGATACAGATTGCTGGGGTTTGTATCTTGGTTCTACTGTTTACTTGCTGAGTGACCTTGGGCAATGTATTTAACCTCCCTGTGTTTCATGGGTTATCTGTCTAGATTAACTTTACTTATGTAAAAAGCTTAAACAAGGATATCTATATTATGTCTTTGGTACCTGCTACCTCTTCAGATTCTCTACACAGCTCCCTTTTCCCTTTCCTGCTTATTACCACTCAACTACACACACTGATTGGATTTTTATTCTTTACCTTTACCTTTAATAGCCTGCCTGCATTAAGCCCCATACCTTTCCTCCGCTCTCTGAATTATGCTTTTACCTCTGGATAAGATGATTGGCAGCCAATGGTACAAGGATGCTGGAGAATCTTGCAGGGAAAATGAACCTAGGATACCTTATACTTTGTTTCCTGCCAGCAGAGGGTGCCATAATGTTTCTGGTAGCAGGAATCTTCTATGCAGATTGATTTTTTTTTTCTTTTCCCTACCTGGTATGTAAAAGTAAGAGCTTTTACAGGACATTGACATTGAGAACTTTTATTGTTATTATATAATAATGATACAAACCAACAGTAATAATGCAAAGTCATTGAATAGTTTTAAAATTTGATTGAGCATGTCTATTACCACCATATTTCATATTTGCCTGTTTGTATTTCTTAAGTCAGGTTTGTAAACGTAGAGTATTTTTAAGAGTATATGACCAATGTTATCTGCAATGTTATGCCCTTATATTTTGGAATGGGCAAGAGAGGACGGAGGAAGAATAGAAAGGTTAAGGGTAAAGGCAGAAGTCTGAGAGCAAGCAGCCCAGGTGTTGGAATGATGTGAACTTTGGTGCCACGGGAAATTTGCAAGCTGAGCAAGAGCAGGTAGACGATAGTTCTAAGTAGAAAAACTGCTGTTTGGCTTTCTGATAATTGGAAACTAGCCAGAGCCAGAGAAATAAATATTCATACCAAGAGGGATGCAAAGTATGGCAGATTGAATTTTCCGTGATGGCTGCAATTCCACATGCTCATCTTCCAATGTGACATTGACACTTTTCCATCAAGAGGTGGGACCTACGTTTTCTCCCTTTGAATGTGGGTGGGCTGGTAGCTATGGTTGAAGTGATGTTTTCTAGACTAGGTTATACAGGTGATAGACTTGCTACCTGGGATCCTACTGAAATGCTAGCTCTTGGAACCTAGCCACCATGCTGTGAGGAAGCCCAAGTCCCACAGAAAGCTCATGTCTAGATATCTGGCTGACAGTGTCAGCTGGTATCCCAACCAACAGCCAGCATTGATTGCCAGAATTATGAGTGAAGAAGCCTTTGGATGGCTCTAGCCTCAATCACCACATGACAAATGTCAAGTGGAAACCACCCAGCTTAACCTAGTCAACTCCCAGAATCATGAGAGACAATAAAATGATTGTTGTTGTTTTAATCCATCCAGTTTTGGGGTGATTTGTTACGCAGAGTTAAGGTCCATCAGCAAGAAAGTCTGCAGTAAGAGAACTAAGGCAAGATGCATTGCCAGAGTAAAAGCTAGATAGCAGAAAAGAGCTTGAGCCTAGAAGAAAGATTTGAGATCAAGGATGGTCAATAATGAAGCATGCTGGTTTAGGGTTCTGTTGATGTGGCAAACTACTTGCTATCTTGATCCTAATTCTTAAGGATGTGCCCACAGTCGTAGCCTCACCCATCTGCTTCTAACTTTTATTATGAAAAATGTCAAGTATATGCACAAGCGGAGAGACTAATACAGTGAACCCCATATTCATTGCTCAGTTTCAACATGATCAACTCATGGCCAACCTTATTTATTTATAGTCTTACCCACTTTTCTCTATCACATTATTTTGGTATTTTTTTCTTTTTTTCCCTATCTTTTCTTATCACATTATTTTGAAGCAAATTCCAGTTGTAATATCATTCCATCCCTACACATTTCAAATGTAGCTCTAAAAGATAAGGATTCTTTTTAATCACAATACCATCATCAGACCTAAATTAGTAAGCTATTATATCCATCTATATACAAATTGTGTGTTTAAATCAGAATCCAAGTACTATCAATAATAACAATGCTATTATGAAATACAATGTAAGCCACATATGAATCTTTAACTTTAATTTAAAAGGTAAATGAAATTAATTTTAACTTGTTTTATTTAATCCAATGTATCAAAAATATTATCATTATTATATCATTTATCAGTATAAAATATTTTAATAAGAAATTTTACATTCTGTTTTTATACTAGGTCTTATAAAATGTGTGTGTATTTTACACACCTCAACTTGGACTAGCCTTGTGTAGGTAGTGGCCACCGAATGGGACCGCGCAGGTTCTATTCATTGCAATTGATTGATATGTATCAAGTTTTTTTAACCTATAGGATTGCTCTCACTGCCCCACTCTTTTTTCTTACTTGTAATTTGTTAAAAAACTGGGTTGTTTGTCCTAGAGAATTTTCCACAACCTGAATTTTGTATCCCTTTAGTATCATTTGTCATGTTCTTCTAGTCCCTGTATTTCCTGTAAACAAGTAGTTTGATCTAGAAGCTTGATCAGATTTAAGCTGAATTTTTAGTGAGACTACTTGTACATTATATTGTATTCTTCCACTAGGAGACTTAATAACCAGCAGCCACTGATGATCAATGTCTTAATTCATTACTTTATGAGGAGTTGAAAAAATGGTGATTATTCTATTATTCATTTTTGTGTACTGGCTGAAATATTACTGTAAGGAGAAAATTCCCCTTATCAGCTTGGTAATGTAAATAACAATTATGGCTTGCTGTTTCCATTTTGTCAACTGTTGCTTTAAAATTAAGCAAAAATCAGTGTTTTTTTTGTTTGTTATGGTGAGAGTACTATGAAGATTAGTACTCTCTAATAGTACTAATATAGTTAGGTTTTCTTAAAATAAAGTCATTTTTGTTTTTTAATATAAGAACAACACATGTTTGTGATAGAAAACTAGAAAATGTGGAAAAGTAGAAAGAAAGAAAGAAAAACAGTGGCCCTGAATTGTACCACCAAAAGACAACTCTGAGCATTTTGATTTATTTCCTCACAGTCTCTTCTCTAAGCATTTAAAAAACACTGTTTGTGATCATAATGTAATACATATTTGTATTCTGCTTTTTTTTCATGTAACAGGACAAACATGTCCCAATAATACTACAATCTCTTTGTCAACATCACTGAAATGTTTTGTACAATATTTCAACTTGTAGATATTAAGCATTCATAATGTTACTGATGGCTTTTTCATTTATAAATACACTGTGATGAAGAGTCATGTAAATAATGAGGCCTGTATTTCAGACGCTATCATTAGGAAAGCACCTGAAGAGGTATTAGAGATTAGTGTGCAAAGTAGCATAACAAAATCAAAGAAGAACTCCATGATCTGAGAATTACTGATTCAATGACTGTCTTCTAGGCACCGGGGTGCAGTGGAAAACAAATAGACAAGGTCTCTCCTCTCATGTTGCATATATTTTAGTATGTATATGGAAAGACAAACAATAAACAAGTAAGCTAATACATAAGATTACTTCAGACAGTGATAAATACTATGAAGAAAATAAAACATAGAAGGATTACTTTTTAAAAAGTAGATCTTTCTGGGGTCTCTGGCTCAACACTAAGTTTGGAATAATTAGAAATATGGAGAAGAGGAATGAAGGAAGCAGAAAATAGGATAGCAAAGTAAATGGACATTTTATTGGTAGGAGAAGAGAAAACAAACATTTTGGGATTAAAGGAAGTGTTCCACAGAGAATCCTAAAGTGGGAGACTACTGGTTTAAATCTGCTAGCCACATAAAAAGACCCTCAACATTATTAGCTATTAGGGAAATGACAATCAAAACCACAATGAGATCACTTCACACCCACTAGGATGGCTAAAATAAAAAAGACAGATAATAGAAAGTATTGGTGAGGATGTGAAGAAATTAGAAACCTCATACATTTATGGTAAGAATGTAAAATGAAGCTACTGCTTTGGGAAACAGTTTGGCAGTTCCTAAAAACGTTAAACATGTGGTTACTATATGATCCAGCAATTCCATTCCTAGGTATATACCCAAGAAAAATGAAAATATATGTCCACACAACGACTTGTACTTAAATGTTCATTAGCAGCATTACTCATTGTAGTGGATTAAATTGTGTCCCCCCCCCAAACTCTCTCAAGCTTGAATTGTCTCCCAAGTTTTATGTATTAGAAATTTAGCCCCCACTGTGACTGTTAAGAGGATGGGAAATCCCACTATGCTACTTGAAAGGTGGAGTCTTGAAGAGGTGATTGGATTGTAGGACCCTGCAGTAGTGAATGGATTAAAAATGGTGGTCACGGGCATGGTTCTGAGGGCTTTAAAAGAAGAGGAGAGTCTGTCTTCCTCTCCCTCTGCTCTCTCTGTTTCCACCATCTTACAATGTGAGACCCTTGGGTCACTGTCGGCACCGCCAGATGGACTTTGGACTTCCCAGCCTCAGAAACTGTAAGCAATAAATTTTGTTTTCTATGTAAATCACCCAGTTGCAGGAATTTTGTTATAAGCAACATAAATGGACTAATACACTCATAATAGCCTAAATGAAACAGCCTAAGTGTCTATCAACTTATATATGGATAAACACAATATGGTATAGACACATGGAATGTTATGCAGTGCCGGAATGAAATACTAATACATACTACAACATGGATGAAACTTGAAAACACTATGCTAATGAAAGAAGCCAGTCACAAAGGACAACATATTATTGTATGATTCCATTTATATGAAATGTCCAGAGTAGGCAAATCCATAGAGACGCAAAGTAGATTGGTGGTTGCCAGGGGTGGGAAGGAGGAGGAGATGGAGTTTGACTGTTAATGGTTTTGGAGTTTCTTTTGGGGATGATAAAAATGTTTTAAAGTTGATTGTAGTAATACTTATGTAACACTGCAAATATACAAAAACCCCCCAAAACATTGACTTACACACTTAAACTAGGTAAATTTGATGTTGTGTGAGGTATATCTAATAAAGCTATTATTTAAAAAGATCTGCTAGCACTTCACTCAAAAAATATTTCCAGATATAATGATATGATGCCTGGGATTTGCTTGAAAATAATCCATTATTGGGGGCTAAGGTTCTAGATGAAACAAGATTGGCCATGATCTGATAATTGTTGAAGTTGCGATAAGGATACAAGGGGAGGCCATTATAATATTGTCTCTACTTTTGTACGTATTTGGTATTTTCCATAATAAATATTAACAACCTATTTATTTATTTATTTGAAGACTTTGATTCTGAGGAATTACTAGCAGATCATAACCTTGAGAGTTGGAATAGCACTGGTTAACAGCCTAGCATACTAATCTGCAAATTTTGAATCCTGACTTTGCTGTGTGACCCCGGGCAAGTCATGTAACTTTTTTATGCCTCAGTTTCCTCATCTCTGAAATGTAGGTTTAAAGCACCTCCTCACAGGAATGTTATAGGATTAATGAGTTCATATTTGCCAAGTGTTGAAACTTTTCATTTAAAAAAGGAAGGAAGAAAGGGGGAGAGAGAGAAGGGGAGACTGAAGTGGGGAAGAATGATTTCCTCCCAATTTTTAAATAAATAATTTTATCTTCCCTCTTCCCCTTGCTTTTAAATTGAGAATATGCTTTTGCTTTTTAGACACCTGTACTTGCTAATCATCTACAGGGAGACCAGTGCCATTGACATATACATATACAAAGGAAAGTGTTGCTCAGTTGCTAAACCAGAGCAGGAACTTACGGGCAGCCTGTTTCCACACATGTAGCATCATTTGTTAGGTGCTCTGGCAATGAATTCCTATTTTAACATATAGGAAACAATGACTGCCGTTCAGTTTCACCTTACCCTTACAGCTGACCCTGGCAGCCATATTTCTGCTTGCAGTGGAGTAGGAGGACAGAAGAGATAATTGTGCTTCTCAGCCTGTCATTATGTTATGTGTTTTCTGCTCTCGTGCTTAAAAATGGTCTCTGCCATGAAAGCATGCAGTAACTCCAGTTACAGGGCCAGGTACAGGTTTCCTTTTCTCTACATCAATGTACATTTGTGGGCTCACATCTGTTCTTGTCAGGAAAGTTTTCCCACTACTTTTTCCTCTGTGGCTGAAGCATTATTCTTTGTTCTGACCCTGGCCTTGGGATGGATCCTCGGACTACTCCATGTAGATATTCTTGGTTTCATAGATGGAGACATCAACTTTTCCTTGCCATCCACCACCCATGTCTTATCCCCTTTCTACCCTGCAAGCCCTGAACACTCAGCTATTCATTTATTTGCTTAGTAAGCATTTATTGATTTTTTCACTGCATGAGGAGTGCTATACTGAAGGCTTTGGGGATTCCACCAAAATGAAGGAAGGAAGGAGGAAGAAGGAAATAAGGAAGAAAGGAAGGAAAGGAGAAAGGAAAGAAAGAAGGCAAATGGAAAAAAAAGAAAGAAAAAAGGAAGAAAAGGAGGAAGAAAGGTGATTCCTGGCTTTGGGGAAATATAGTGATCTAGTTGGAGAATTAAAATGTATATGTAAAATTTCCACAGCAAATTACCAGTGTCTTGTAACGCTTTTCTTACTTATACTTCTAACACTTACAACACTTTTTATCTTGCATTGTAATTTTCCATGTGCAATAGAAACTCCCCCTGTCCTTTATTCTAATTCTTCCCATGTCTTTATTCTCATTCTCATTATTTGAATCTTCCTTTATGAGAAGTAAGCTCTTTAATTTGATGCTCCTATATCCTTCATTCACTCTACACATGCCTGGCACATTCAAGTTTGTAAAAACAGAAAGATAAAATGTGACCTAAAATTTATTTACTACCAGGATTATAATAAGCATTACATGCCAAGATAACCTCTAGATAAAAAAAAGTTAAAAGGGAAGTTACAAACTTTCTAGGAAGCCATAAAAGAGTATTTCATGCCAAAATATATGGACACTGCTAAACTGTGTCTAAAGAAAAATTTATATCCTTAAATGTTTTCATTATTAAGGAAGATAGGTTATAAAAGAATTTAATATTCATCTTATAAAATTAGAAAAACAAAATAATGAGCAAGAGAAATTTAATGAAAAAATATATAATGAATGGAATTAGAAACTGAATAGATAATATTAAAAGTTGCTTCTTTAAATGATCAATAAACTACTTGTTAAATCTAAGGAGAAAAGGTATATATAGGATTAGGAACAAGAAAGTAGACAAAAAGAGATATTGGAGAAATTAAGAGTCCTAAGAGGTACTACGTGCAATTTCATTATTACAAATTTGAAAAACTGGAAGGGATGTTTTATTTCACAGAAAAATGTAAATAATAAAAAATAAAAAGAAATAGAAAACTTCTAATGAGAGTGGAAAGGTGAGTAGAGGTCTATTGAAGAAACCCCAGCAACAGATGGGTTCACAGCCATTATCTAGTCTTTAAAAAATGGTTAATTTCATTGTTTTTCAAATGATTCCAGACAATGTAAAAAGATAGATATCTCTCCAAATGATTTTATGAAGTTATCATAACTTTACCAGTGAAATTTGGTAAAGATAAGGGAAAAATTTAGATAAATTTCACTTATGAATATAGATGCAAAAATTATACAGTATTAGCAAAAATAATCTGGCAGTGAGTGAAAGAAAAGTAGTACATTTTGATCAAGTATTTTTATTTTTCAAATGTAAGAATGAGTGAATAGAATTCTAGCAACATACTTTATTATATCAATAAATCATATGATCATTTCAATAGATATGGAAGAGTATTTGATAAAAGTTAACATTCATTCCCAATTAAACTATAACGAATAGGAACAGAAGGAAATTGTGGTAGTTCATTTTAGCTGACAATCATCATTTGTCATATTGTTTCAAAAATTAGAAGGCAGGAACATGCCTATAACCTAGGCAGGAGAAGTTGCAGCTCCCACCACCCAGTAGAAGGCAAAGCATGCCAGGGGAACTAGGCAGGAGCTTCAAGCAGCACCCCCTTATCCAGCAGAAGACAGGAGCATGCCACAAACACTGCTTCTGCATGGGTGGTCTCCCATAGCCTCTGCCACCGTAAGGGCAGCATGCTGCCACAGTAGCAGCCACAGGGAACATACAGTTGGTCTGCCACCCACTCAACTGCAGTGACACAAGGAGAGTCACCAGCGGTGACCAGAAAAAGAGGAGGCAGTTTCTCTCCTCAAAGCCTGCTCCAGAGTAATAGAAACAGAAACTTCTCTACCAGGTGACCAGACATCAATGTAGAGATACTAGAAATATGAAAAAACAAGAAATTATTACACTACCAAAGGAATATAATAATTCTCATGTACCAGATCCCATAGAGCAGGAAAACCATGAAATGACTGAAAAGGAATTCCAAGTAACAATCTTAAGGAAGCTCAATGACATATGAGAAGACTCAGTTAGACAACATAATGAAATGAGAAAAAAAAAATCCAGGATATGAAGGAGGAAATTTACAAAAAGGTTAATACCTTATTAAAGAATGTAGGAGAACTAATGGAACTGAATGATTCACTCAATGAAATAAAAAACACAAAGACTTGAAGATAGTCTTTTTGAAATTAAAAAAAGGAAAAAGAAGAAAGGAAAGGAGAAAATCTAAAAGAGTTAGCATGTAATCTTAAGTGCACAAACATCCAAATCATGGGTATTCCATAAGGGGAGAAGAAAAGAAAAAATATTGAAAACCCAGTCAATGAAATAATAACAGAAAACTTCCCAGATATAGGAAGAGACTTAGATATAGGAAGAGACATGGACTTTCAGATCTAGGAGGCTCAAAGATCCCCAAACAGATTCAATCCAAAAAGATCTTCTCTGAGACACATTATAGTCAAACTGGCAATGCTCAAAAAGAAAGAGAGAATCTTAAAAGCAGCAAGAGAAAAGCATCAAGTCTCTAGAAGGGAACCTCTCATCAAACTAACAGCAGATTTCTCAACAGACACTCCACAGACCAGAAGAAAATGGGATGATATATTCAAAGTACTAAAAGAAAAAAACTTCCAGCCAAGAACACTATACCCAGCAAGTTTATTCTCTGGAAATGAAGGAAAAATAGTGTATTTTCCAGACCCCCCACCAAATGCAGGAGTTCACCACCACACAACCAGCCACAAAGAAAGAAACAAAACATCCAAACAAAAATCGATAGAATGCCAGGAGTAAGACAGTACCTTTCAATAAGAACCCTAAATGTGAATGGATTAGACTCCCTACTCAAAAGACACAGACTGACTAATTGGATTAAAGATCTAGACTGAACTATATGCTGTATTCAAGAAACTTACCTCAACTGTAAAGACGCACACAGACTAATAGTGCAGGGATGGAAAAAGATATACCATGCAAATGAAAACCAAAAATGAGCAGGAGTGGCTATTTTTACATTGGATAAAATAGACTTTAAAAAAAGAAACATAAAAAGAGACACAGAGACCGCTATATAATGATAAAGGGATCTATCCAGGAAGTAGGCATAACAATCATAAATATATATGCACCCAACAACAGAACACCCAGATATATAAAGCAAACACTGTTAGGCCTGAATGAAGAAAGAGATAGACCCCAATACAATAATAGTTGGGGACCCCTCTTTCAACAATGGACAGATAATCTAGGCAAGAAATCAACAGAGAAACACAGTATTTAAACTCCAGTTTAGACCAATTGGACTTGGCAGATCTCTACAGAGCATTTCATCCAACAACCACAGAATATACATTCTTCAGCACATGAAACATTCTTTAGGGCAGGCCACATGTTAGGTCACAAATCAAGTCTCAACAAATTTTAAAAAATTTAAATCATTTCAAGTATCTTTTCAGACCACAACAGATTAAAACTAGAAATCAGTAATAAGCAAAACTCTGGAAACTATACAAATGCATGGAAATCAAACAACGTGCTCCTGAATGACCTATGGGTCCAAGATGTGATTAAACAGAAAATAAAAAAATTTCTTGAGGCTAATGAAAATAAAGATACATCATACCAAAACCTAAGGAATACTGCAAAAGCAGTACTAAGAGGGATATTTATGTCAATAAATTCTTACATCAAAAGAATAGGAAGATTTCATATAAACGACTTAATGTGACACCTCAAAGAACTAGAAAAACAAGAACAATTCAATCCTAAAATTAGTAGCCAGAAATAAATAATTAAGATAGCAGAACTAAATGAAATAGAGACCCTCAAAATGATACAAAAGATCAATGAAACAAAAAGTTGGTTATTAGAGAAAACAAACAAAATAAAAAAACATTAGCTAGGCTAACTAAAAAAAGGAGAGAAGACCTAAATAACAGAAAATAGAAATGAAAAAGGAGACATTACAATATACTCCACAGAAATACAAAGACTCATTGGAGACATTTTAAATAACCATATGCCAACAAATTTGAAAACCTGGAGGAAATGGATAAATTTTTTTTTTTAAAGATGACCGGTAAGGGGATCTTAACCCTTGACTTGGTGTTGTCAGCACCACGCTCACCCAGTGAGCAAACTGGCCATCCCTATATGGGATCCGAAACTGTGGCCTTGGTGTTATCAGCACCGCACTCTCCCGAGTGAGCCACAGGCCGGCCCTGGATAAATTTTTAGAAACATACAAACTACTGAGACTGAACCAAGAAGAAATAGAAAACCTGAACAGACCAATAACCAGCAATGAGATTGAAGCAGTAATCCCCAAACTCCCAACAAAGAAAAGTCCAGGACTGGATACCTTTACTGCCGAATTCTACCAAACCTTTTTTTTGACTGGTAAGGGGATCACAACCCTTGGCATGGTGTGGACTGCACCACACTCAGCCAGTGAGCACACTGGCCACCCCTATATAAGATCTGAAACCAAAGCCTCAGTGCCACCAGCGCTGCACTCTCCCGAGTGAGCCACGGGGCTGGCCCTCCAAAACTTTAAACCAAACCTTTAAAGAGGAATTAATACCAATTCTTTTCAAACTATTCCAAAAAATTGAAACAGACACCATTCTCCCAAACTCATTCTATGAGGGCAGCATCACCCTGATACAAAGCCAGACAAAGATACAACAAAAAGAAAATTACAGGCCAATATCTCTAATGAACATGATGCAAAAATCCTCATCAAAATATTAGCAAATAGAATACATACAGCAACACATAAAAAAATTATACACCATGATGAAGTGGGATTCATCCCAGGGATGCAAGGATGGTTCAACATATGCAAGTCAATAAATGTGATAAACCAAATCAACAAAATCAAGGACAAAAACCATTTGATTATCTTGATAGATTCAGAAAAAGCATTTGACAAAAGTCACCATCCCTTCATGATAAAGACTGTCAGCAAATTAGGTGTAGAAGGAAAGACCTTAACACAATAAAAGCCATATATGACAAACCCACCACCACTATCATCCTGAATGGGGAAAAGCTTTCAGGAACAAGACAAAGATGCCCACTCTCACCACTCCTATTTAACATAATGTTAGGAGTATTAACAAGAGCAATCAGGTGAGAGAAAGAAAAGATGAAGTCAAACTGCCCCTGTTTTCAGATTACATTATCCTATATATTGAAAAATCTGACTCTACTAAAAAATCCTTAGAGGTGATAAGCAAATTCAGTAAAGTCACAGGATACAAAATCAATATGCAAAAATCAGTAGCATTTTTATACTCCAATAATGAACTAGGAGAAAAAGAAATCAAAAAAGCCAGCACACTTACAATAGTCACCAAAAAAATAAAATAACTAGGAATCAATTTAACCAATGTGGTGAAAGATCTCTACAACAAGAACTGCAAATCTCTGCTGAAAGAAATTAATGAGGACAGAAAAAGATGGAAAGACATTCCATGGTCTTGGATTGAAAGAATTAACATTGTGAAAATGCCCACACTACCCAAAGTGATCTATAGATTCAATGCCATCCCCATCAAAATACCAAAGAAATTTTACACAGAAATAGAAGAAACAATCCAAACATTCATATGGAACAACTCAAGACCCTGAATAGCTAAAGCAATCCTGAGCAAAAATAAAAAAAAGCTGGAGGCATAACACTACCTGACTTCAAATTATCCTACAAAGCTATGGTAATCAAAGCAACATAGTACTGGCATAAAAACAGACACTTGGACCAGTGGAACAGAATAGTGAACCCAGAAATCACCCCACATACTTACACCCAACTGATCTCTGACAAAGGCTCCAGAACTAGATAAAACTATCTTAAAGTAGAGATAGATGCCTAATAATAGCTAAGAAAAATTTGAAAGCATAGACTAGCAAAGGAGGGATTTTCTTACCAGATATCAGAATACACTATAAAGCCATTCAAATGAAATCAATATGGCAGTGGTGTAGGAATAGACAGTCAAATGGATCAAAATAGATAATACAGAAATAGATCTTAGCATATAAAATAATTTAAAATGTAAGAAGTTGGTATTTTAATATATTGATAGTGAAGAGACTGCCATCTATGAACTAGGAAGCTGGGCCTTCACCAGACACTGAATCTTCCAGCATCTTTATCTTGAACTTTCCAGCCTCCGGAATGGTGAGAAATAAATATATGCTGTTTATAAGCCACCCACTTTATGGCAGCCTGAACGGATGACAACACTTACCTTTATGATAAAATATAAATATTCTGAACTTGCTCACCAGCTGTCTGCCAACAGCTAGCCAACTAATCACATCCATTTCCAGAAAACTAGTTAGTCAAATTCTTTTTTTTTGTTGACCACTAAACTCCTTTATGATACAAAATTGCTCATGACATTACCCTAATTCCTGTGATATGAGATATAATGAAACCTCAATTGTTTGTCTGACAATAGACACTGTCCAGACAGAAGGTCAGGACATGGGTGCAGCTTAACCTGATTGACTCTCCTCTGTAGTCCTATGTCTTTGTTTCCATGCTAGGAACCAGTGTAGCTGGCTATTTCCAGTTCTATTACAGAATTAAATAATATAAAGACGATGTACCAAAACCTGACAGCAAATATTATCCTAAATCAAATCATAAAAACTATTTCTATTAAAATTGGGAACTAATCTGGGATGTCCACTATCACCATTTTTATTTACCACTGATCGGGAGAGTCTAAGGATGTAGTGAGACAATAATATACAACAATTGATATATATAGTGAAGAGAAAAAACCATCAGTTTTTACTGATGATATAATTTTATGTTTATAAATCTCAAGACACCAGTAAATAGAAACACACAAATATTAATGAGAAAATTTGGTTAGGAGGCTGATACAAGATTCATGTAGAAAAATCAGTCATTTTGTCTATTTTAATAATAAACACTAAGAGAAATAGAAAAAATAGCATTTACGTAAGGAACTAAAACCGTAAAGTATTTAGGAATAAGTATTAAAAGAAAAGTATGGGCACCATATGAAGAAAATTATAAAATCTTATTATATGACATAGGACAAGATCTGAACAAATGGTAAGGTAATTTTTAAAATGCAGGGCATTATAATAAAAATGTCAATTTCTTCTAAATTAACATAAATTTAATGAAATTTGTATTTGAATACCAATAGGGCATTTAAAAGTCTTCTGAGAGGTTAGATTTATTTATTTATTTTTATTTATTATACATATTCATGGAGTATAGAGCTGACTGTGAGCACCTGTGCCCAAGAATTATTTAATAAATACTAAATCTAGAAGAAAATTTAGAAGTAAAATTGGACCCTTATATTGTACCATATGCAAATGCAATTTCAAAATTGTTTAACAATGTAAATAAAGAAAAGAAGCCATATGACAATTCTGCAAGAGAATTGTAAAATACTCATAATCTATAACTTAGGGATGTAAAACACCTCAAGTAGGACTGAAAAGCCAGAAATTGTATTGTGTGTGTATTTTTTTCCCCAAAAGACAATGATCATATGAAAGATAGACTCGCTAGCAGTCAGAAAATGAAAGTAAAAGTAACAGTGAGGGGCCGGGCCGACCCCATGGCTCACTCGGGAGAGTACAGCGCTATTAGCGCGAGGCCGCGGGTTCGGATCCTATATAGGGATGGCGGGTGCGCTCACTGGCTGAGCGCGGTGCTGACCACACCGTTCTGAGGGTTGCGATCCCCTTACCAGTCAAAAAAAAAAAAGGAAGTTAGAGTGAGATATTACTTAACATATAACAGACTGGAAAAAAATGTAGCGTCAATAACGCCTATTCTGAAAAACAAGTAGTCTTTATATGCTGTGTACTAGCAATAAACTAGGATATTCTCCTTTGTAACTACAATACAACTACACAATTTATGAAAATAGCATTGATATATTACTACCATTCACTCCATAGACTCCAAGTTTCATATATTCTCCCAATATGCTGCATTCAATTGTCATGTCTGTTTAGTCTAGAATCATTCCTTAATTTTTCCTTGACTTTCATGTCTTTGGTACTTTTGAAGATTACAGGCCAGTGTTTTGGTAGAAAGTCCTTACATTTGGCTTTCTTCATGATTAGATTCAGGTTATGCGGCTTTGGCAGAAACACCACAGAAATGGTGCTGTGTTCTCACTGGATTCTACCAGGTGGCACATACACCCTATTTAGCCCATTACTAAGGATGTAAACTTTGATTGCCTGATTAGTGTGGTGTCTGCCAGGCTTCCCCACCATGAAGTTATTCTTTCCCTTGTTATATTTGATAAATATTTTATGGAAGGTACTTTGCATCTATCTGAATAGTCCATTTCTTATCAAACTTTCAATTTATTTATTTATTTGTTTAGATCAGTATGGACTCATGTTGCCCATTTAATTCAGTGGGTTATAGTTGGTTTCTATCATTATTTATTTTGATGCTGAAAATGTGCCCGATTGGTCAGTGAAAACTCTCTAGATAACGTATGTGTTCTTTTAACACATCATTCTTTGAGAGCTTCCTTGCTTTCTGGCACAATATGATTGAGGCCATTGTATTTGCCCTTGTCCCAGCCTTGAATCAGCCATTTCCCCAAGAAATTCTGGTTCCTTTTGTGGAGAATAGTATTATCTGGGTGCTAGATGTGCCCATTGATTTTGGGGTAACACTGCCTCCTGTATCAGTTAGTGGAGTGTTAGGGAATCTCTCTTTCCTTCTCTCTTTCTCAATCTCTGTCTCTATCTCACTCACACACAAACACATCTATTAATTTCTGTATTTATAAATTGAAAACGATGATTTTTCACTATTATCTTCATTTCCAATCCAACACCAGAAGTATAGTCTAGTTTTTTTTCCCTTTCCATCATCATTTGAAAGTTTAATTATTTAAATTTTCTTCACGTTTATTTAATTTTTGTGAATTTTGAGTTATACGTTTTTAATTTGATCTTTTTGTTTCAGTCGACGTTTGCCATCTTCAATCAGAGACTGAAACAAAAATTTTAAAATAAATATTTTTCGTTTCAAGTTTACAAGCCTATATAGGTGTAGAAGAGATTTAACTTAAATATTCAAAATTTTTTGTAAGTTTGTAGAATTTATGTTTCCAAAGTATTAAAGCTTAAAATTGCATGAAGACTTTTAGGACACCCTTTATTTACTTATTTGATTAATCCCTGGTATGTAACCAATTTCTTCTCCCTGCCACCAAGCCCTCCCGTGTGGAGGCCCTCCTGGCCGTACCCCTCCTCCAACCTCCTGTGCCAGGCTGCCCCTCCTCGGGGATGCCTTCCTCACCCCGCTCAGCCTCTGACTCCCTGAGACATGGGGGTGGAGGTGAAGTTCCACTTCCTTTCCCCACTTAGCTAAGCTGGGCCACTGCCTATGGTCACCCTTCTTATGCTCCTCACCCCAACTCTATGCTCTGGGCCACCATGGATCACTCTCTCTCATTCCAATGGTGTGGATGCCTACTTCTGTTGGGCTTATCTAATACATTTAGGGCTGAATTGTTCTGGAAGAGAAGGAGGAAAAAAAGAATGGAAGGGAGAGTAAGAGGAAGAAGAAGAGAAATAGTTAATTTGTTTTTAATTTGCCTTCATTATATTCAAAGACATAAATTTCCATCTAAACACTATTTAGGTGAATCTCACAGATTTTAATATCTAGTACTTTCATTGTCATTCAGTTCTACGTAGCTTATAATTTTCCCCATGATTTTCTGTTTAACCCAGACATTATTCATTTATTTAAATAGGACAAGACTTTCAATCAAATTCTGTGTAAAATAGAAACTTAAACGTCATTTTACCTGTTTTTGCTAGGCATGTTAAGTGCCAATGATCTCTTTCTGGCTTAACAAAGAACGTCAACAAGTATTTATATCTTTAAGATGCCAATTTAAATATTATCACCAGGGCAACACATTATAAGGCAGCCAATCAGCATTATAAGCTTCTTGGAGATGAGGAACTGTTTCCCCAGGATAAAACAACAGTCTCTGAAATCTGGGTGTTTTACAAATCTTTGTTAGATTAACATTGTCAGGCCAGTATTATGATGCAGAATGTTCTGTGCTTTTCTAGCAGCTTCAGGGGGAAATGGGAATACTTGCTCCTTATCTTGCAAAAACTTTTCACCAGAGTTAGAACAGCCTCTAGTTTTTCAAGGCTAAATGTTAAAATGTATGAAAAGAAAAAAAGGCAGCTCTAAGAAAGCCCGAAATTTACAGTTTGGATGGGCCGGCCCGCGGCTCACTCGGTAGAGTGCAGTGCTGAAATTTACAGTTTGGAATGGGTTATATAATTTTTGCATCTATGTTTAGTAGCATGTTTTAAAATTTCAGACATTAAGTATTTTGACAACTATCCCTGTTGTATAATCAGTGTGATAATATACTGGTATTTATGATACCTATGTATATCTTTGTATAGGTTTTTTTGGTGGTCTATAATATAGGCAATTTTTGTCTATATATTCTGAGTGTGGGATAGCATTCTATATACTCATATATCTCTTAGTTTGAGCTTACATATATATGTTAATTTGAGACTAAAACATTCTATATATTTTCTTTTTTCCCCCTTACTTGGGCTATTAGTTTCTGAAAATGGTGCTAGGGTCCTAATGTTTGTGTCTCCCAGAAATTTATATGTTAAAACCTAATCCCCAGTGTGATAGTATTGAGAGCTGGGACCTTTTGTGATTAGGTCATGAGGGTAGAGCTCTCATGAACGAGATTGTTGCTCTCATAAAAGAGGCCTCAGAGAGCTGCCTCACCCCTTCCACTATGTGAAGATAAAATGAGAAGGTGTAGTCTGTTAGGAACAGGTCCTTACCAGACACTGAACCTGCCCCATCACCTCGATCTTGGACTTCCCAGCCTCCAGAACTGTGAGAAATAATTGTTGCTTATAAGCTACCCAGTTTCTGTTTTTGTTATAGCAGTCCAAACAGACTAAGTACAAAATGTGAATTAAAAAATCTCCAGGTAGAATGATTAATTTATTTCTTTTCATTGTTCTATCAGTTATTATTCCATATGTTTTTAATCTTATATTGTTAAAAATTTTTAAAAAACATTTTAACATTTACTTGTACATTTTTGCGAGGTACATTGTGCTGTTTCAATACTTGCATACACTGCACAATAATTCACTTAAGGTAGATAGCATAGTTTTGTATCAGTTAGTCTACCCCTTCTCTTCCCTCTTCTCTCCACCCCTCCCCCTCCTAGCCTCTGATAACCATTATTCTGCTCTCTACTTCTAGAACCACTGAGAACCACTTTTTCTTTTTCAAGATTCCACATATTAATGAGATCAGGCAGTATTTTTCTTTCTGTGCCTGACTTGCTTCACTTAGCATGATGGTCTCCAGTTCCATCCATGTTGCTGCAAATGATAGGATATCATTTCTTTTTATAGCTGAATAGTATTCCATTGTGTATATATACCACAGTTTTTTAATTCATTCATCTGTTGATGTTAACCCTACATTGTTAAGTACATATTGGCTCATGATCATTAAATCTTCTTGGTACATTTTTCCTAATATCAGTATATGATTGGTCCTCTGTATTCATTAGTGCTGCATCTGAAGATTCAATAAACTGCGAATCAAAAACTTTCAGAAAAGACATAAAAAATAGCAATGTAACAATAAAAAATAATATGAATTTTAAAATGCAGTATAACAACTATTTATATAGCATTTACATTGTACCAGGTATTATAAGTAACCCAGAGATGATTTAAAGCATATACGATAATGTGCATATTTTAATGCAAATACTACATCATTTTATATAAGGGACTTGAGCATCATGGATTTTGGTACCCGTGGGGGTTGTAGAACAAAACCCTATAGGTATTGAGGGAGGACTGTATATTAGCCCTATTTATGCTATGTGAATTGCTTTTACACCTTTGTAAAATACCAGTTAGACACATCTGCTGGATTCTCTGTTCTGTTCCATTAATCTATGTATCTATCCCTCTGCCAATACCATACAGTCTTGATTACTACAGTTATATAATTAGTCTTGAAATTAGGTAGACTGATTCCTCCCACTTTCTTATTCTTTTTCACAATTATTTTAGCTATTCCAGTTCTTTCACATTTCCATGTAAATTTTATAATAATCCTTGTCTATATCTACAAAAGACCTTGCCAGCATTTTTTTTTGTCTTTTTCGTGACCGGCACTCGGCCAGTGAGTGCACTGGCCATTCCTATATAGGATCCGAACCCGCGGCAGGAGCGTCGCCGGGCTCCCAGCGCCACACTCTCCCGAGTGCGCGATGGCCTCGGCCCTCTTGCCAGCATTTTGATATGAAGAACATTAAACCTATATATTTGGGGAGAATTGACATCTTTACTCTGTTGATCTTCCAACTGAACAACATGGTATGTCTTTACATTTATTTAGATCTTTTTTGTTGTATAGTTTTCACCATATAAGTCTGTCTTAGCTCTGGCTGCTACAATAAAATACCATAGACTGGGTGGCTTAAACAACAAACATTTATTTCTCACAGTTCTGGAGGCTGAGAAGTCCAACATCAACATGCCATCCAATTCAGCTCCTGGT
Organism: Cynocephalus volans; assembly: GCF_027409185.1. Classification (NCBI taxonomy): domain Eukaryota; kingdom Metazoa; phylum Chordata; class Mammalia; order Dermoptera; family Cynocephalidae; genus Cynocephalus; species Cynocephalus volans. Next base: position 64,581,519 of record NC_084468.1, on the reverse strand, counting down.
AAGGGCCCTCTTCCTAACTTGCAGCCATCTTCTTGCCGTGTCCTCCCATGATAGAAACAGAGAGAGCTCTGATATTTTCCTCTTCTTAGGAGGGCATTAATCTCATCATGGGGGCTACACCCTTATGACCTCATCTATCCTAAATTTTCTCCCAAAAGCCACACCTCCTAATATCATCACATTGGGGGTTAGAGCTTCAATGCATGAATTTTGGGGGACACAAACATTAAATTCATAACAAAATCCTGAACATGTTTTGCTTGATTTATACCTATATAATTTTTTGAGTGATTGTAGGTGGTATTGTATCTTAAATTTTGGGGTGTACATGTTCATTGCTCATATAACCTCGCTGAAATAACTAATTAATTCTTGGAGGTTTTTGTTTTCATTTTAGATTCCTTAGAACTTTCTACATGAACAAATCATGTCATTTGCAAATAGCAACAGTTTTATTTCTTCCTTTCCAATGAGTATGCCTTTGAGTTCCTTTTCTCACCTTATTGTACTGGTTAGAACTTCCATCACTATGTTGAATAATTGTAAATGGACATTTTTACCTTGTTCTTCAACTTCCATGAAAGCATTCAGTCTGTCACCACTAAGCATAATGTCAGCTGTAGGGTCTCTTGTAGATGTTCTTCAACAAGTTGAGGGGAATTTCCCCTTTATTTTTATTTTTTGGGAGTTTTTATAATGAATAGGTTTTGAATTGTGTCAAATGATTTTTATGTATCAATCGATATGATTGTGATTTTTTTCTAGCTTATTGTTAGTATGCTGGGATACATTGATTGATTTTTTTTTTTACTGTTTTAATCCTTTATTTTTTATTAGCATATTCATTGTCACAAATCATACTTATTCTTCATGCCCCTTATCCAATCTCTCCCTTCCCCTTTCCCATTCCCCCTCCTCCTTCCCCTTCCCCTCCCCCTTTCCCTTTCCCTCCCTTTCTCCTCCCCCTTTCCCCTCTCCCTCCCCCATCTAATAACCATAGATTTGTTCTCTCCATCTGATAGATGAACTGTTCCTCTGTTGGTTTGTTGCCTGGATGATCTGTCTGGCATTGAGACAGATGTGATCAAGTCCTTCCCTATTATAGTAAATCAGATGCTTCTTCTATTACTCTGGAGTATGCTTTGTAGAGATGTGGAGAGAGAGATTTTTTGGTCTCTGCTGGTGCCTCTCCTTGTGTCAATGAAGTTGAGAGTCTGGCGTGCCACCTGCACAGTGACTGTGACTGCTGCTATAGAGACTAGCTGCTTTTGTGGCAGCCCTGGCAATTGTGGTGGCTATGGAGGGCTACCTGTGTGAAAATGGTGTTTTTGGTGTGCTCTTTACCTGGTTGTGGCTGGGTTTGGCTTCCTCTAGCTCCATGCCTCATTCTAAGATGTTGTTGCAGAGCAATTGGGGGGAGGAGAATGAAAGGGGAAGGGGAAATAGGGTGGGAAGATGGGGAAGGTGGGGGAGTGTGATCGAGGCCCATGGCTCCCCCCTCATTCTGGTAGAGGAGACCAGGGTGCTTCCAGTGGTGGCTGGGTTGTTGCTGGGCTGCGTACAGATGTCAGGGGGTGTGGCTGAAGTCCTTGGCCCCCACTGTCCTGGCTTGAGAGCCTGGGGCACTTCCTGAGGCAGCTCAGTGGTCATCACTGGTCTGATTGAGGATGTTGGTGGGCCGTGGCTGAGGCCCTCAGCCCTGCCCCTTCCCTGGCTTGGGAGCCCAGAGGGCTTCCAGTCCTTCTAGGTTTTATGGGTGTTCTTTGGTGGTGTTAGACCTTTACTAGTCAATATCAAACTTTGTCTCTGATCTGTGGGTATTTTGTTTCTTCTTTTGGTTCTATGTTGGATTGTTAGCTACCCCCACCACTTAAACTCTGCACTAGAACTAATTGTTGTCCTTTGCTTACTTCTAAAATGGGGGAACTTCCTTGTGGGGACCAGCACTTGAGCCCTGTGGTTTAGCTAAATTGCTGCTTTGCTGCTGATTCCCTAGGGAAGGCTTTTTGTGCAGCTCAGGTTTTAATGGTTGACCTTGTATGTACTTCCAGGTCTCATGAGGTCTGGTACACCTGGGTTGTGTGGAAACTCTGGTCTGGGCCTGAGTTTCTCCACCCCTGCAGCTCTATATTCCTGACCAGTCTCCACTTAGTGGTCCTGTGCTGACTGGAGGGCAGATCAGCTGTCCATGCTGTGCCCCAGTGCTCCCCCAGTGGGCCTGTCTCCATCACCACTTGCACTCCCAACAATTCCCATAGGGTGGGCTGGCTGCCAGTCATTGCGATTACTCACTGGCCTCTGAGTGGCTCCTTTTTCCTGTTGTCTATGGCTCCTCGCTCCTGTGTGGGTCCACAGGAACCCTGTCAGTGGTCTTGCTGGTCTGGGGGCCAAGGTCCTCTTCTCCCCTGCCGCCTCCAAGCAAGTTCATAGTAAGGGCATAGCTGCGACTTTTGCCAGTTCTTGCTCCATGTGCTCACCAGCTCCAGCCTGGAAGTGGCTGGGTCTCAAAATGGTGGGAGCGATCCTTTCTTTCTCTCATCATGGCTTCTCCTGCCTTCATGCATAGGTCTCTCTTCCTCTTCCCCTGAGCTCTAGCAGCCTCAGCTTGGCTGTCGTTGCGTTTTAACAGTTGTAACCTGGTTGATTTGTGGGAGAGAGTGGTGCTGGGGACCATCTATTCTGCCATCTTGACTGGAAGCCTACATTGATTGATTTTTGAATATTGAATCAGTCTTGTATATCTAGAAGAAAATCCATTCTATCATGGTATGTGAATATTTTAATATACTGCTCAATTAAATTTGCTAATATTTTGTTAAAAATATTTGTGTCTATATTCATGAGGAATATTGGTGTCTAGTTTTCTTTTGTTTTGTGCTCTCTTTGTCTGGTTTTGGTATCAGGGTAATATTGTCTTCCTAAAATAAATTGGAAAGTATTTCCCATATTTTCTGTGATCATTGGCTGGAGTAGAGTAGTTATTTTTTGAAAGTTTTCTGTCTTGCTAGTTTGCCCCCTTCCTGGCCCTCTGGCTGACAGAGTGTGCTTTCTCTGGCTGACAGAGTGTGTTGATTTTTCTGTACCCATCCATGTTTCCAGGTTGCCAGCTTCTTCAACTCCAAGTCTAGGATGTCTGAGGCAAAAAGAAAATCCAGGGAACTCACCACTGTTTCATCTCTTGAGTCCTCAGGTCCCTAGCAGGTCTTCCTTCTCTCCATCTTTCAGGTCTTCTTTTGTTAGTTTTAGACATAATGTCCAGGATTTTTAGTTGTATTGAGTAGGAGGAATAGGAAAAATTACGTCTACCCCATCTTCCCAGAAGTGGAAGTCCCGGTGGGTTTTAACATTTCCATTTACAGAAGAAAAATCTGATATTGAAGATGTTGACTTGTTTAAGGTCACAAAGAAAGTGAGGATTAGGGCAGGCTCACCCTCAGGTTGTGAAGTCCTGCATGTCAGGGTTGAGTAGCAATCCCTTCCAGCATCTTTTTTTCTGTTGACTTGAGTTCTCTCTCCAATGTCCCCATCAAGTGGTCATCCCTGAGGTTAGGTCAGAAAGTTGTGCAACTCCTAATTTCCTGTTTCTTGCACAAAAACATGGTGCCTTGCTAGGTGGCAGAAGTCTCAACTTATTGTCCAGGGAAAATGTGTCTTGTTGTTTGATGTTTCCAGAATTCCCACTCCTGTGCTAGGCATACTGTGATGATTAGTAGCTGCCATTTGATGTTGGTATTTAAAGCCCAGATTGGATAACTCTAGGTAAATTCTGTCTGAGATATGTGAGAAAGAAGGTTATTCCCAACTTCTTTTGTTCTTTTGCATCTGTCTCTCCATGATTCTCTAGTTTTCTCCAGTGCAGTGGGTAAGAGTGATGCTGTGCTAAGATCCCTTTTAATACCATTTTACCATTTTTGAGAAGCTTTGGATTTGCTGTGTTTTCCAAAGCCAGCACTTGCTGCCTTTCTCTGGAACTCTCTGGATCCTGGAGCCTGATTTTCTAAAAAGGCAGAAAGCTGAAAGTATGTAGGAATTACATCCTTAAGGTAGCCCTTAACTGATGACAGATGGGTATAGGCAACTCTGTGGTGTAATTTATACTCTAATTTCCATGAAGAGATTAGGCTGAAGCTACCCTGTGCAGCACTGTATCTGGGATGACATTGCTGCCTGGCTTTCTCTCTTCCTGTCCCACTTCTCCCCTTCCTTGCTAGTTTCCTTTGGGAGCACTTATTTAATAAATCACTTGCACAAAATTCTTATTTCTGGGTCTGAATCTGGGGAACTGACTTAAGACATCCATCAAAGGATCTCAGAGGTGGACATTTGCTTATCTGGAAAGTGAAGGTGTGTGGTATTGTTACTGTGGTCACTGCTGAGTAGGAAGAGAGAGGAATCACAGCCATGGTACCATGATCTTGTCGTTATGGAGACAGACAGGCTGGGTTTCATCATAAGGCTGCTTTTCTCCAGGTATGATGTTGCTGTGGAAACACAGAACCCAAAGCCTCAAAGAACACTCTGTTCTAATCCCAGCTGCTTTATCCATCTGCTTTGTGTCTCATTAGCAGAAGGAGCCTAGCGAGATAGGAAGCTTTGACTGCATCTCTGTTCAACCCAGCTCTCTAGAGAAGGGCCCCACCCCTGGACTTCTTCCTGGGTGAGTGGGAATCTTGGGCTATTTTTAAGTAAGTTTTGCTAAATTAGATGGAAACAAAATCTTCCTGTGCTGCATGGTTTTCAAAATGACTGCTGGGAATCACACTTACCACATGTTTATTTCAATCTGAGATCAAGTAGATTCACCTGACACTCAATCTTATTTTGAGCCCATATATCCTTTCAGTGTTAACCTCTGTTCCCAGAAATGGGAATGATCATGCTAATGCATGGCTGTCTTCTGCGGTCAAGGAGGCAAGATTTTAAATGGAGTAGTTATGGGATCTGACATCTCCTCATGGTGATGGTACTGATGTTGATGTCTGGGTGTAGGTATCAGTTTGGCCCAAGGCTAGTACCCAGGGACTCACGCAGTTTCTCAACTACTCTACAATGTGGTAGATACAGTCTCATGGCTTTTGTGTTAGATGGTTTTAGGTTGATTCCCGAGACAAGGAGAGAGCCATGGAAAAGAGGTCTCTTATTGTAAAGAGTTATTTACTTTGCCATTTAGAAAAGGCAATAACTTCTGCTTTTTATCATTGTTGTTACTATTGTTGAAATTAAACCTTACCAATGAATAAGAATTTTTAAAGTTGATTTCTGACATTTTATTACCTGTGTCTCTTAGAGGCATCAGCTAGATTTGGGGGTCAAGGTAGATTTTCAGAGAAAAGTGGGAACACTAGTCAGGGTGTGGTTAGGAAAACAGAAATCATTCTAGGTACTTCAAACAGAACGAGATTTAGTATGGGAAATAAGATGCCTACAAAAATAACGGAGAGAGCTGAGGAGCAAACATCAAGAGGACAGCCACAGCTGTGATTCATCCAGGGAGCCAGAGAGATGCAGATGCCACCCAGAGGTCAGAAACCCATAGGAAACCACTGTTGGACCCATAGCTGCTCTGTAGACCTAAGAGAGTGAATTTCAAGGGACTATGGGAGCTGTTATTGAAGACCCCCTTTTGTGAAGCTCACATATCTGCTAATGCTAGCAGAGGAAGAAGAGTGATTCTACCCCCTTTCTGCATCTAAATCTTGTGTGAGTGCCTCTCACTGCTGAAAACTAAACCATACCCGGTACCCTTCTGGCAAGTGAGGATGTGCCATTTAGTCCCCAGGCTTCCATTCCTTGTAGTATAGGGGAGAGCAAAGAAGGAGTTGGGAGAGTGTGGAAGACCCATTGACAATACCGGGTTATTCATTTTATATGCTGAGTTCCCAGCCTCCTAGTTCTATTTCTCAGCACATACAATTGTGAACTGTATTCTGATGTTTGCGAATCAGATGTTTCTACCTAGTCTGTTGTAATATGCTTTTGCCCTTGTGTGGTTCTATGTATTGAACAGAGAAATTCATGATTATATGTACTATAGATTGTTTGATTTGGGGTCAACTAAAAGTCAGCATATATTTAATGAAAGCTGAGGACCTGAGACCCAATGATTATAATGCCATTAACTATCTGGGCTGGCAGATTAACAGTAACAATAACAATAGCAATAACCATGTTGATGATAATGATGGTGATGATGATGATAATGAAGATAATGACATCTACTGCTTATATTTACTGTTGGCCCCTGTTCTAAGTGCTTTGCATTTACAAACACATTTGATTCTCACTGTAATCGTATAAGGTAGACACCATTACTATTTTCATTTTGTAGATAAAGGCACTGTGAAATGTCACAATTTCATACAACTAGTTAATGGTAGAACAAGAATTTGAATCCCAAACTGGCCTTTTGCCACTACAAAACACACAGAAATTCTAACAGTCATAATAGGACTTTTATTTATTTGCTGCTTTATTCTAAGTCTATTTTACTGCGTGCCACCAAAGTATGAGCTTTTTCTGACTCTCCCTTCTGTTCACCTTCTGTATTTTGTAATAAAAATTAATAGTTAATATTTATTGAGGGCTTTCTATTTGCTAGGCACTATGCTAAAGGGTTGCAGGTAACGTATCATGTAATACTCAAAACAACTTTATGAGGCTTTGTGAGAGGTTAAGTAATCTATCTAGCATCACACAATAAAATAGCAGAGCCTGAATTCAAACTCTAGAGCTACACAGGCCAATATGGTAGCTTCTAGCCAAGTGTCACGATTGAGCACCTGAAATGTGGCTAGTCCAAATGACAATGTGCTATATTAAATACATATTGGATTTCAAAGACTTTTCACACTGTGGGGCATCTGGGAGATATTGTAGTGCTGAGTGAGGCTTAAAACCTTGTTTCCAGCACTGATTATCTCCCCAGGAGTTCATCTAAATGTTACGGAGGCATGTTAGCTACAGGGATTGGAGATATTATTGAGTGCAAGGGTCTTGAGTTGGAGATGGGATGGGCTGGGGATGGGGGTTTGGACTGTGAAAGGAGTCTTTATAAATTCTTAGAAATGCCAATGGTATTTTTGGGGTCAGTGAGCAAATCAGTCTTGCTGGAGGGGTATGTTATAGTCAGGGATTATTTATTACAAATCATTCACCCTGGCTTAAGCTAAAAGGGAAAGTTATTGGCTGGATGAAAGGTTGTCTCCTACCACACAGGTGGATAGTACAGAGGGGTCTCATGTGGGCCTGGAAGCAGGGTTTTGAAATCTGCCAGGAGCAAAGGAGGCCACTCTTTCTCTTTTCCTGGGACAGCCTAATCTAGCAACTCAGTTTCTCTCTCTGTTTTATTGTTCTCTCTCTATGTTGGCTTATTTTGCTTCTCCAAGCACATTGTGGAAATGTCCCACAGTATAAACACTTGGTTAACTGTAATTGCTGTCCCCATTCAAAATTCCCTGGAGGCAAAACCTGATTGCTGGGGTTTTGGTCAAGTATTCCCCCTGGTCCAACTAATGAGTTGGAATATGCAAATTGAATACTATGACCGCTATGGAAATAACTGCCTCTGAATTTCTTACCTGCTCTTGCTGCATGCATGGATCCCTTGCTCAACTCTTCTGCCTTTCAAAATAATTTTAAAAATTCTTGTACAACTCTGCAATCATGCCACAGCTCTTAACCTACTAGCAATGCAGTTAGAGATTTTATGTAAGGATGTTTCTCTTTCAAGTGTTCTGAGAAAAAGCCCTCTGTGGTTTGGCCAATGTATGTACCTTTTATTGTTCTCATCTTTTATGTATAAAAAAATCAATTAGATTGTGGCAACATGAATGAACCCGGAGGACAGTATGTTAAGTGAAATAAGCCACGCACAGAAAGACAAATACTGTATGATCTCACTTATATGTGGAATTTAAAAAGTTTAAACTCCTAGAAGCTGAGACAGAATGGTGGTTACCAGGGGCTGGGGGTGAAGGGCTGGGGGAGAGGTTGATCAAAGGACACAAAATGTCTGTGAGACAGGGGGAGTAAGTTCAAGAGATCCAGTGTACACCATGGTGACGATAGTAACAGCATATGTTATACCTGAAAATTAGTAGGAGAGTAAATTTTGAGTTCTTACCACAAAAAATGATGAATGTGAGGTAATGCATGTTAATGAGCTTGATTTAGCCATTTCACAATGTATACATATATCAAAACATTGTTATACGCCATAATATATAGTTTTTTTGTCAACTAAAAAAATGAATTAGACTTGACAGCTTTGTGCTCTCTTTTGCCTCTCTCGCTCTTTCGCAGTACTCTTTGCATTCTGCTCACATATATAGGCAGTTTTATAATTTTTTGTTTATCAGTTTGTTTTTAGATAGAATTAGACCAGGAGGTTCTGGAAGGCTGGGACGTGTGTCATTTGCCTTTATGTTCCTAATGCTGGTGCATAATATACCTCCCATAAATGTGCTGAATGAAGGAACTAAGGACTGAATGGCACTGTATTTTCCACATGAAAAGGGAAGGTTTTGTATTTTTATAATCACCTGTTCTGTCATCATTTACTAATCTACCCATATTGCTTTTTAATATTGTGCTTTGGACTGTCTTTCTTAGATGGGGAAAATAGTCACTTAAGACGATTTTTAAATACTCAGAACTCATTCATGTCATTGGTGAGATTTGGCAGTTGAATTGCACCTTTCCTCTGGAAGGACTTTCCTCAGTAGGGATCAACCCTACAGAAATGCTCTACAAATGGTTTCTCTGAAGGGAGCCTGTAACCTAGAGAACACTGATTCAGTCCCCTGTAGATCTCTGTCTTATGATAGGTTTCTGAATGGAATTATGCAACCATCTCTCAACTGTATCTGGCTGCTCTAAGCTTTCTCCTCAGCCTTGTTCCTGGGCATGATTATTGCTCAGAAAAATTTAAGATGAAGTGGTCAGTTCAAAGTCTGCTGCCACAGGTTGAACTACGGAAGTGAATACTGTTGGCTTATTTAGCTGTCTACAGGATCAGATTTCCTGGACAGTAGCCAGATCTCTGCACCATATTATGCTATGGAACTAGAACTCAGGAGTAAAGTAACACCATTGCCAATTTTGGAGCTTTGAAACGTTGACAGTAATTATTAAAAACAGTTAATAGTCCAAATTCTCCAGCAGTTTAATGCCAGAAAAGTTAAGCCAAACTTTCAAAGGTTTCTAATATAATTTCTCTGTACTATCTTTGTTATTAGGGATTGAGTTTAACTGATTCCCATATTATATGTAAAAAGACCAGGTTGGAATTGCTCTATTATTACCGCAATGGAAAATTGGCTTGTTTTCTCTTCAAAATAAGATTTCCATCTAGACTGAGTAAATTGAATTATTTTCCGGTTTATATCAAACATATAATGTTGATACTTACCAATGCTTGCTGTATTTTATGTTGGAAGACATGGCTCAATTATTTGCATAGTGAAAATAATATAGATACCATGTACTAAGAACTTTAAATGCCTTGAAAATTAAAATGTGTGGATTGAATACTATGTATATAATAAAGCCTATGGGCATTTTTTTCTGAATATGATGAAGATAATGATGTATTTATTAAATATAACTCAAATTATGATGATAAGGGCCACCACTGGCCAAAATCAGTGTTCCCAAGCTGTTTCTAGGTGTTCTGGGGCTGCCTCATGTGTCCTCAGGAGCATCAAGGGACCCACAGGTCCTTCTACCTTGGCTTCCTGCCAGTCTCTGCACTGGGCCTCTGTCGTGTCTTGAGGTCCCACTCTCTCCACACAGGCTCTGGCTGTGGCACAGGGGACCTGTTGAGGTTTTGCATTCAGCTTTCTTTGTGGCTCTGCCACACTTACAGTTAAATCCTAAACCTGAAGATGATGGAATAGACAGTCCCCAGCATCACACTCTCCCACAAATCAACCAATTTACAGTTGTTAAAAAGCAATCAAGCTGGGGGTATTAGAGCTCAGGGGAAGAGGAAGGGAGACCTACGGAGTTCATGAAGGCAGGAGAAGCCATGATGAGATAAAGAAAGGACCAGTCCCACCATTACGAGCCCCAGCCACTTTAAGACTGGAGATGGTGAGCACATGGAGCAGGAGCTGGTAAAAGTTGCAACTGTGCCCTTTGGATGAGGTTGCTTGGAGGCTGCAGGGGAGAAGAGGGCCTTGGTGGCCTCTGGGCCAGCAAGACTACTAATAGTGTTCCTGTGGACCCACATAGGAGTGAGGAGCCAGAACAGCTGAAAAGATGGATCCACTCAGAGGCCAGTGAGTCATCACAAGGGACTAGCACACAGCCCGTCCCATGGGAATTGTTTGGAGCATGGACAGTAGGGGAGACAGGCCACTGGGGGGACACTGGGACACAACAAGGACAGCTTATCTGCCCCCCAATCAGCATAGGACCACTCAGTGGAGACTGGACAGGAATATAGAGCTGCATGAGGTTCAGTTTGCTGAAAAGATTCAGGCCCAGACCAGAGTTTCTAAACAACCCAGGTGTACCAGATCTCATGAAACCAGGAAGCACCTATAAAGTCAACCATTAAAACCTGAGCTGCACAAAAAGCCTTCCCCAGGGAATCAGCAGCAAAGCAACAATTTAGCTCAACTACAGGGCTCTAGTGCTGGTCCCCACAGGAAGTTCCACCATTTTAGAAGTAAGCAAAGGACAACAAATTAGTTCCAGTGCAGAGTTCAAGTGGTAGGAACAGCAAATAATCCAATATAGGACTGAAAGAAAAAACAAAATAGCCCAAGACCAGACTCAAAGTTTGATATTAACTAGTAAAGGTCTCACATCACCAAAGAACACCTATAAAATCTAGAAGGACTGGAAGTCCCCTGGGCTTCCAAGCCAGGAAGGGGGGAGCACGGGGGGCCTCAGCCATGCCCCTTGACACCCACAACCAGTCCCAAGGGTGGAGGGCTTGGGCCTCAGCCACATCCCCCTGACATCCACAACCAGCCCAGCAACAACCACCAAGCCCCAGCAAGAAGTGCCCATCTCCCAAGCTGGGGTGGTGGGGGGTGAGGACTTCAGCCACACCCCCCTGACATCTGCATCCAGTCCAGCAATGACCAAGCCACCGCTGGGAGGCCCCTGGTCTCCCATGCAGCAATGAGGGGGGAGCCACAGGCCTCAACCCCTCCCATCCTCCTTCCTCCTTCTCCCACCTTATTTCCTTTCCCCTCCCTGCCCCCACAACTGCTCTGCAACAGCATCAAAGGATGTAAAAAAGAAAAAAAATTATTAAATAAACTTAAAAAAAGTAAATTTTTAAAAATTTAAAAATAAAACATAACCTCTCAACATATTAGATGATACTCATAAGATACTGATTTTACCATTTTAATTTGAGCTATATAAAAAGAAATACTTTTATATCTAAGAAACTAAATAAAAGTTGTTGAACTGCAAAAAAAAAAAGAAAAAATTCTAAACTGATTTTCAGCACAGATGGCAAGACTTAAGGGTCTCTTTAAACTTTGCAGGGGAGAATTTCTAAATTTCTCAGTATCCTTTGAATTGCTCTTTAGCTAACCTGAGACTGCCATCTCTTTTGTCAAAGTTTCTAAATCTATTAGTAACATCAGTTAGCTTCACAGTCATTATAATGATCACGGGCCCCACACCTTTCGAGTGCTAGCACATATGCCAATGCTTTGTCTTCCCTTTGCCCCTTACCTCAATCCACCACAGGAATGTCTTAGTAATTGTGATGCCGTGCATGCCAGGGGCTGCTACCTCCCTGCTTACCAACAGCTATGTGTCCTTATCTCTGTCTTACCATGAGACATCTAACTTCAAAATCCCACCCAGTGGGGCTGCTTTATAGGCCCACTTTTGGTAATAATTCTCTTGGTCTAGGTTCTTCCCTGAGACAAGGGCTTGAAGTCAGGATATTTATACTGGGAAGCACAAAAGTGGGGACAAAGCTAATATAAGGGTGCATTTTGGTTTCCAAGTGGGATGCCAGGGCTTGATCCTTCCAGGAGCCTTTTGAGAAGCTATGTAAAATGAACCTCAGAATTGTCTGCCTGAGGGACAGACAAGTGGAGAATTTATCTACTGCTTCTCATCCCTCACTGATCAAGGGTTGCTCCCTGGTGTTCATTCCCTCCCACTTCCAGCCATCTGTGTGATCAGAATGGCTGGTCTGCAGATACTTTACATGGCTTAGCAGTGACAGAGAAGCCTGTGGGCAGAAGGTAAGCAGTATTTTGGGGGAAGTTGACATAAAGGGCTGTCAGGTTACACCTGAGTACAGTTGATTGCTCAGTAATGACTAGAGTAAAAGGGTAGACTGAGAGGATGTGAACTGGGGTGCAAGAGGTATCAGATACAGATAGGATCTTGTTCTGTGGCTCCAACAAATCCGTTGCACAATAGTCAAACATTAAGATATTTTTTAATGTCTGGGTTAGTGAGTGTTAAGTCACACCATATATGGGACATTAATGACCCAGTTTGGTTTGGGTGCTCCAGGTCCTCTTCAGTTTCTTCTCGTCAAGCATTCACAAATCTTGGGCTCAAGGTCACATCATTACACAAGTATCTGGTGCTTTAACTAAACTAATGCCTAATTACATTCCTGTGGCCAATGCTCAACATGGGTATGTTTTTGGTGTGATACCCACCTAGTTGCTGGTGTTTTTGAGGACTGTGCTGGTATGAAAGGTGCTCGTCTGTGGGTCAAGGAAAGTAGAAATGGGCTTAACTGAACTCCAGTTCAGAACAAAGTCCAGCCCAAACATGAAAGGCTCCAGTAATGAAGATGAGTTCAGCCAGATCCACTCGGAACGCTTTTCTCACAATACCATACCCTTGGCAAGGGGGAGCAGGAGGAGATAGAAGAGGGAGCATATGAGTTGTTTGGAGATGCTCAGCAGGTAATTCTGGGACACTCCTGTAGTGGATTGGATTTAGTCCCCCCAAAACTCCCTGAAGCTCGAACTGTGTCCCCCAAGTTTTATGTATTAGAAACTTAGCCCCCACTGTGACTGTTAAGAGGGTGGGAAATCCTATTATGGTAATTGAAAGGTGGAGCTTTGAAGAGGTGATTGGATTGTAGGACCCTGCAGTAGTGAATGGATTAAAAATGGTGGTCAGGGGCGTGATTCTGAGGGCTTTAAAGGAAGAGGAGAGTCTGTCTCTCTCTCTGCTCTCTCTGCCTCCACCATCTTGCAATGTGAGACCCCTGGGTCACTGTCACCACCACCAGATCGACTTTGGACTTCCCAGCCTCAGAAACTGTAACCAATAAATTTCATTTTCTTATAAATCACCCAGTTCCAAGTATTTTGTTATAAGCAACAGAAACGGACTAATACAACTCCCTACCCATTTTTCTTTTGAGAATACTGAAGTGAGTGCGATCACCCAATGGTTAGCTGGAGTTTCACTGGATTGTTTCTATCTTTTTTATTGTGCTCTGTCAGGTTCCTGCAGCAATATCCGAGGCCAGAGGAGGCAACGTGGAATGAGGGGAGCTGTAGACAAAGCTCCTGCAACAAAGCAGTGCTAGGATATGATTAACAAACAGGCAAAATACTTGTACAGACTTCTGTGTCATGTTAGCTTTTGAAAACCCACAGCTGCTCTCTTGGCCACATGTACTAAAGGTGTCCTCACCTCCTACCTCTAAAGGGCCTGAAACTGACTATGCTTTCCTAAACTGGTGTCTGAAGCCTGGCAACTGGCTGCTTTGTATGCTACAGATCATCTGCATGCATTGGCAGTCACGCCTGCCACCTACCCAGCCTGGGTGGCCTTGCGGGATGTTTGCCTTGGCAGGAGTATCTTACAGCTGGGCGGATTATTAGTGAGTTTTTGAATTATTTATGTCAATGCTCTCTTTCATTAGTGTGAATTGTCAAGAATGGTTGTAATCAAAGTAATTTAGGTTTGAGAAACAAAAGAGTGAAGTACATTTTTTGGTTTAATGTTATAATTTCTGGGGTTTTGTTGCTTAAAGCTCCTAACAACGTTGTTAGGAGAAGCAGCTTGGTGTGTTGAAAAGGGCCTTGGACTTGAAGTCAGGAGACCTGGATTCCTCGTTTTCTTCTCCCATCCCGGACTCAGCCTTACAGTATCTCAGTGATCACCTTATCTAACATCTTGATACTTCAACTAAGCTGAGTCCCAGAGAGCTTAGTGGTAGACCAGAAATAGAAGCCAGATGGCTGAATTCCCTCTTTGCTCTGATCCACATAATCTTATTGACCTATTGGGCATCTATTTAATTTCTTGGGGCTTCAGCTTCTCCATCTTTTAAAGTAAGAGGTCCTACGCACTGAGGTGTGTCCTTTCTACCCCCACCTCATATGTTGAAGCTCTAACCCCCAATGTGACTATATTTGGAGGTAGGGCTTTCAGGAGGTATGTAAGGTTAAATGAGGTCATAAGCATGGGGCTCTAATCTGATAGGACTGTAGCCTTATGAGAGGAAGAGAGGGAGACCTATTTTATTCTCTCCATCATGTGAGGACACAGTGAGAAGCCAGCCATCTGCAAGCCGGGAAGAGGGCTCTCAATAGAAGGTGACCAGGCTGGTGCTCTGATCTTGAACTTCCAGTTTCCAGAACTGTGAGAAAATAGATTTCTGTTGTTTAAGCCACTCAATCTATGATTTTTTTTTTTTTTTTGGTTATGGCAGAACAAGCAGACTAATACAGAGGGCTATCACAGAGCATAGTGTATAAGAAGTGGAAGGTATCTTGTCTCAGTTTGAGTTCTTCCAAAAGTGGACCCTGAGACAAGGATTATAGTGAAGGCAGTTTATTTGGGAGGTGATTCCAGGAAACAGGTTGAGGATATGGGGAAATGGGACAGAGGAAGACAGGAAGACAGTGGGTTGTCACTATGGGCAACTGGAGCTCAATATCCCTGAGAACCCTTTGAAAGACTATATGGAATATGCCCCAGAATTTTCCTATTGAAGGCCAAGAAAGCTGTGATACTCATATGTCAACTCACTGTCCTAGTGAAGGTGTTCACTTCCCAGCACTTCTGCCTGCCTGGTACATCCCAACCTAGTGAGTGTGTTTTCATGCTATCAAGCAGAGTTGTGCAGCATGGAACGCAGAGAACTGTCTTAAGTGACCTTTGGGTTTGACCGAAGGGACATGAACCCAGAACAGACAACATCTACTATGGCAGTACTCATGTTAAGATGAACACCCAACATCCGGGGGTCTTGTTAAAATGCAGATTCTAATTTGGTAGTTCTGGGGAGAGGTCTCAGATTCTGCATTTGTAACAAGCTTCCAGTGATGCCAACATAGCTGGACCACAGACCAGACTTTGAACAGCAGGGAGTTACATACTCTTCTACGAATTCAGCTCAGTTCAACAATATTTATGGAGCACCTGCTGAGCTGGATACTGGGGATACACTGTGCATGACACAGGGAATAGTAAGACCTGAACACAGGGATCAGGTGTTACATCCACTTTACAGATAATCTAGTTTATCCTGTTTTAATTGCCCACGATTGCAAGTGCTGTGCATGACACTTATCTGTTTTAAGAAACAGAGGAAGGCAGGATTCCTGAACTATTTCTGTTTCTTGGACAGAATGTTAGCCTGTAAATATGGTAGAAACCATTAGCACAGATCTACCTCTAGGTATGTGTCCCCGTGTTTTAGTAGCAGCCTCTCTGGGACCGTGGCAGGGTTTTCACAAAGCCCTTGCTCACTTTACGTTAAAAAAAAATATCTAAAGTTGTAATAAAAATAGCAACATTTTTATAGTACTTCAGAGCTTACAAAGTGCTTTCCACTACATTATTTCATTACGTCCTTTACAGGCCTGAGAGAAATAATCTACAAATGGCATTTTAAAATAAATGTGTTGCACATTAGGGCAGGTACATTACCCAGCTAGGTACATGATATTCTAGATCCAGTGATAATGAAAAATGACTGTGAGGAAAGCTGCATATAAACATGTACTGTGTCCTAGGGCACTCAGATAAACTCTACATTAGCTGGGAAAAGGCGGTTCAGACTCACTGTGGTTACTTTCTCACTTTAAAGCTTTCCAAGTTAAAAGTCGAAATGTTTCTGCGAGGGTCTTACGAACACCCTTGCTCTCTGTGCGGATCTTCTAGTTTGATCACTTGGCTTTTCAGTCTGTTGAGAGGCTTTGGGGCATCTATCCACCCACTCTCAGGCCAAGCACAGTCAGCATGCCACATGGCTGTCAACCTCTGGCAGGACAGCTGGTGGGTTCAGCCAGTCAAATCAGAAAATGTAAATGGGATGCTAAAGATGTTTTTTTGGGCATTATAAAATTACCTGGCTGTGATGACCTCTGTAAAGATTAAGCTTCATATTCCCATGAACTCTGATGATGTCTATCAAGTGTTACCAATTATTTTATGTCCAACTACCTAAATAAAAGTGCAGATTGTTTATAATAATATCTAATAATTTTATTTATAATAATTTCAGTAACCTTGAAATATCAAATAAAAGGGAAGCAGATGGATGTCATTCACAAATATTTTGTCAGTTAAGATGATTTTTGCTCTAAGAAGCAGAATAAATAGAGCTTAAAAATAAGAGTTTATTATTTATATAACCTAACCTGGAAATAAGTGGCTCTGAGGTTTATGGATTTCGCAGTGCAGTTGAAGTGTGGGCTCTGGGCCAGAGTCTCTGTGATCCTTTTGGCTTTCATCTCGTGGTCACAAAATGACTACAATCGCTACAAGCATCACGTCCTCACCCAACTGTATTGAACAGGAAGGAGGGAGTTCCCTCTATCCTCTTTTTTTCTCTTTTTCTTGAACTCATGGAGAAAAACCATTCTGAGAAGTTCCTAGTAAGTTCCCCTCAGGACCTTATGTCCAGAAGTGGGTCACACGCCCACCTCCTCCCCAACCACTGGTAGAGGATATGGGATTCACATGATTGGCTTGGCTAATTATGTTTTGTCCTCGAACGCTGGGGTAGGGACCAAATTTCCTTGAGCACATTGCTTCCTCTGATTTGAACAAAATAAGTGTTAATAAGGAAAAAAAGGAAAATGGCTATTGGGTAGGCAAGCAATATTGTCTAATGCACGTATTTTCTACTGTTTCTTTAAAGATTCCTCAGTTGCCTTCTGTGATGGTTGTCTGTATCAACTTGATTAAGCTAAGGGATGCTCATATAGTAGTAAAACATTATTTCTGGGTGAGGCTGTGAGGGTGTTTCCAGAAGATATTAATATTTGAGTCAGGAGACTGAATAAAGATGACCACCCTCACCAGTGTGGGTGGACATCACTCAATCCATCGAGGGCCTGAATAGAACAAAAAAGCAAGGAAGAGGGAGAATTTGATCTCTCTGTTTGAGACATCAATCTTCTCTTGCCCTGGGATATTAATGCTCGCGGTTCTCAGGCTTTCAGACTCAAATTGGAACTTATTATAGCCTTGTTCCTTCTATTCTCAGGCCTTGGAATTTAGACTGAATTACATCACTGGTTTTCCTAGTTCTTCAGCTTGCAAGATGGCAGATAGTGGGACTTCTCAGCCTCCACAACCACATGAGCCAGTTCCTATAATAAAATCTCCTCTTGCATATGTTTTTATATACCTTTTTGTTTCTGATTCTCTGAAGAACCCAACTAATACACCTTCCAAGCAAAATGGAGACACATTCAGGGATTGAAATCAAAGACTGAGATCGAAAACCTTACTTCTTAATGAGTTCTACAGAAATGTAAAAATATTTTGTGGGACAAGCTTAATTTCTTGCTGGTTTATAAAAATATAAAACCTTCTGTCAGAGCTCAGCTGTGGTAGTGTCAATGCCATATTGCCGTATGCCTGCGGTCCTCAGAGGGGTAGAAGGAGAAATGGCATAAAGGGGAAAGTTACTGGGATGTGATTATTGGAGGAAGTTTTCAGGGAAATTTGGCGATTAGGGAAGGACAGAGGTGTGGGGAAGGAAGTAGATACAAGGGGAAAAGGAATTTAAAGAAGTGCTACCGTAAGCAGGTATCTACCCCCTTTACGTATTCAAAAAATAGCTAAGAACATGAGTTAATCTAGAATTAATGTCTGTTTGGTAGCCTGTGTCTCTTTTCAGCATTATTCTGAGAGTTGTGGCTTCAGTGGGGCCACATTCTCATTGTCGATCTCAAGGAGTGGGCATAGTATTCCCACCCTTCGCCTCCCCTATGTCCAGCTGAAAAGCCAATCTAGGCCTGTGGGAAAATCCTATGGAAATTATAGAACGTTGGAAACTCCATTCCCAAGGTTATCTCAAGTTCCATGACGGCTGCTCAGGTTTCAGCCATCACATCCACATTCCAGCAAGCAGGAGGGAAGAAGAGAAGACGAAGAAGAGGCCAAGGGGAGTGATAGCTGGTTTCTTAAGGATGATTCTCCGTAACTGCCTCGTGACACATCTGCTTGCATCCCATTAATCAGAATTTAGTCACATGGCTCACCTAGCTAAATGGGAGTCTAAGAAATGTAGTCTTCAAGTGGCCGTGTACTTGGCTAGAAATTCTACTAGTATGAAAGAAAGGAAGAAGAAATACAGGCGGAACAACAAAGGAGGCTCTTCCAGGTCCACACGCCTTTCTACACGCAGAGAATGAACCAGGACTTTTACGTCTTTACTTTTGTTCATGTTATTTATTTAGCATGGAATGTCCTTTTATTCCCCTAGCATCTCACATACCCCCAACTCCTTTGCCATCTACTGAAATTTTACTCACCTTCAAAGCTTAATTCAATGCCACTTCCTCAAAGGAGTCTTCTTGGACTCTACCCTTGAACTAACTTCTCCTTCTGTGCTTCACAGACTTGTGCTCTATTCTTATTACAACAAAGTGTTCATTCTGTTTCACATTTCACATTATGAGCAGTTGTTTATTTTTTCCTTTAGAATCTAAATTTCCTGAAGACTGGGTCCTGGATTCAAATCACCTCCAAATCCATACGTTGTCCACATGAAAGAGAAATAAACTAATATCTAATTAAGCCAACATAATTTTTGTACTTTTTATCACTCACAGCCGAATATAATCCTAACTATATAAGATCCTTCCCTTTTCCCTTTGCAGAAATAGCTACCACTCTGTTTATGAGCTGATGATTGTACAGATACCACCTGAAAAGGGCTGAAACATTAAATAAATGTTAATGAATGAAAAAAGATTGGGAAATTTTCTTAAATTACTGCTGTGATATGTTCTCAAGAATATTTCAGTGTTAGAGGGGCTGGTAGGGTGTAGAGAAAGAAAGTGGGCTTTGGAATCTGACATACCTGATTTAAAATCTTGGTTGAGTGACATAGATGTGTGACCTCACGTAAGGAAATGATTCTTCATAAGCCCAAGTTTCCAGATCTGTACAGTGGGAATGAAAGTATTTACTTTGGAGGTTACTTGTGAGAATGAGATAAGATCTCTGCAAGGAGCCTAGCACTTAGAGGGTATTCGGTTCCTGGTCATTGTTATACTCATCATACTGTAGACTTGTAATGATTAAGGGAAAATCCCTGTGTTGCCTTATCCCAGAGCCACAAAGCTAATGGACACACTGGTCAGGGATTCTTGAAGGCAGATTTGCTACAGGAGGCAAGAAATGTTATTACTGGTGACAGAAATTGAAGGCAGAGCAATTATACTCCTGTAACTGAGATGAAATTTGGCATATTGACATGGACAATATCCCTCCAATATCCATTTAAAAGTCCCCAGAGAAAAACCTGGACACAAAGTACAAGCACTCATTGGTGTTCTTAATAGTCACAGTGACATGTAGGGTAATAGTAAAAATGATGAAAGTGGCAATTCTGTTGAAATGTGGGCTGAAGAATACCTATGAAATTGGATCCACAGTTAAAATAAGTCTGGGCTTTTCGTAGTTCTCAAAGGAGGAGCAGTTAAACTCCAAATTTTGTCTGTATTGGCAGCAAAATAGAAGTTATGCGTATCACAGACCAAAAGCAATCAGTGACACAGCTGTCAGAACTTCAAGGCCAGAATAAAAAAGCAGATGCTGTAATTTTAAGAAAAATTTGAGAAATTTATGTGACGACTTGGTTAAAAAATGACTTGTGGACTTCCCAAAACATAGGAAGCAAGCAGACTGTCAACAGTCAGTGAATCTGCTGGTGCCTTGATCTTGGTCTTAGCCTCTAGAACTGTAAGAAATAAATTTCCGTTGTTTATAAGCCAGCCAGTTTATGGTATTTTTTGGTTACAGCAGCCTGACTGGACTAAGACACTAGCGAACCTCAAAATGAGTCCCTAGCCTCTGCATTGTTCATGGCCTTAGCCCAGAATAACTCAGTGACCTGTCTTACACTCTGGTCGCAGACCTGCTCTTGACAGCCCCAGCTTTTGACCTCTTTACTTATTGACTTTTTCAGATCTGTATCTCTCCTAAAGCCTGAAGTTTGCAACTGCTACTCCAGGTCTGGTTTCTGCTTTCCTTCTCGATCACAATTTTTACTTTGTATTAATGACATTGTTTTCAGCCATTCTGGGTAAACAACTCACCAAGTCTTGCTGCACCCCTTGGACGTTAAACCTAGACCCAGATCCCGCAAACCCATACCTCTGTGAAGTTGAGCAAGTTATTGATAATACCACAATGAATGCCACATGGGGAGAAAAACATGATTATATCATTAAGTGTTTCCCTAGGTTCCTTTTTTCAGAGACACTGTAGGGACCAATTTAAATTTAATTAGCAATTGTCATAAAAAAGGAAACATCAATGGAAAAAAATGGATCAAAGGATTAGACATGCTGGAGCCCAGCAGGAAAACATAGCTGACCATTCTCAAAGTGAATAATTATTTGGAGAACGGTGAATGATAGCACAACCTGTCAGTTGCACACCCATTTTGGCTCAATGTGAAAGCTGCAGCAAGTGAGCTAAAACATTAATGCTGTGGTAAACCGTCTTAGGAGAATGCTGTATTAGCCCAACATTCTCAGTGAGTGCCCTCACTGCTATGACAAGGTGCTAAAAAATAAAGAAACAGCTGGACTAAATATATATTCACAGTAGAAAAAACATTTTTCATTCTACCACTATATTTTATTCCATTACTTTAGGCATTTCTGTCAACTCATAGACTAAACTGAGTTCAATCTTGTTGTGCATAAATTTCATTACCACTACATTATAAAAAAGAAACTTGCTAGAGAACAGGAAAAATGATGGATTAGGAGAAACAGAAATTTGGGGAAACATCTCCTTTTCTAAGGCAAAACTCACAATCTTTTATAGAATATTGCGGATCAGGAGGTGACCAGATTCAGTAAGCCTCTTATTGTCTCTGACACTCTCCCACTTTGATTTTTGTGACAATAGTCAGAGTATGTGCCCCTGAGTCCCTGTGGCTCCTTCATTCAGCTTTAGTTTCCCCTAACATAGCCAAGGCAGTATGGAACTTTCAGAAAACTTCAGAGATCAAAGAGGTATGTAAACCTTTACAACTTTAAAGTAGAGGTTTCTGATCCTTTCCATAGTTTGGCCGTTGCTAGGGCTTTTCACCCTTGTCACCTTGCATTCCCTGTCTAGCTGTCTCAATCTGAGTTTCCCCAGAAGGAGACCCTAAAACATGGCTCTGTGTTTGACTTGATTTGGGAAGTTATCCCAGGAAGCACAGGGAGGGAGGGATTGGCGAAGTCAGGCAGGCAAAGGAGAGGCCAACAGAGGTGATAAGTGGGTTCTCAGGGTGGGCACTTGGGGTTTAATACCATGGGGACACACTGAGACAGTGTGGAACCCACTTCAGAATTGTCCTACTGAATGGAGAGGAAGTTGGGATATTTATCCACTGACTTCTAGCCCTCGCTGTTGAGAGTTGGTCCGGGGTGTTAACTCTCCAGCACTTTAGGCCTGCCTGCATGCGTGCTCAGCTGTTCCCAGAGAAAGCCTTCAGGCAGGGAGATGAAGGAATTTGATGAAGAGGAGCCTTCAGGAGGTGCATGTGAACTCTACCCGAGCTGTGGGTGACCTACAGGGTGGGCCCAGGGGATGTGGGTGGGGCACCAACAGCATTAGCTTCAAGGAGCCCCAAAGGAGGGGCTCACCCACTCGGCTCCTTCCCAAAGTTGCTCAGGCCCGCTCCTGGTCAATTTCCTAGTCATCTTACTTCTCTATCTCACAAGAACTAGTCTCTGGCAATTGTAGTTCTCCATGAATGGTGTACACAAACACACACACACACACACACACACACACACACAAACACATACACACTCACTTTGCAGAGTTCATGTGACACTCAATATTTTAGTTTCTCATAATTTCCTGTTTCCCTTGTTGCTTTGATATGCAATAGTGATGAAATTTACTGCTATAAACACTGCCATGACTATTTACATTCTTAAAAATTCACTTCAAATGAAACTATATTGATAGAATGCTTGTAAGCAAAGAAGCTTTTTGCTTGTAATGTGGTTGCAAATCTTCTCACACTTCAGCACGTGTGTAAAGTAAACATATAACAGATTTGATGGTTCTTGCAAGTCCCCTATTCTATTGGCTAGTGGGTAAAAACTAAATTTTAGGTCAATATGGCACACTCAGGCTGACCCTATAATTTAAACAAATTAAATTAGATTAGCTCAGTCTCTATGGATGATTCAGGCTTTCAGATTTTCTTCACTTACCCTGCTCTTGTCCAAGGTGGAGTTCAAGGTGCCTTCATGGTGTTGGTAGCTCAGGGCAGTCCCTGGTGTGCTCAGGCTGGTGTCCACTGAGAGGTGGTTGTCTGATGCTATCTCTGGGCATCCTGCTAGTTCCTGCTTTGATGTCATCCATTTTTTTGATCAGCTTTATTGGGAGCCAGTGTTCCTCCCCACTGTGAGTCCCAGCCAGTACCTGGCCCAGACTATTTGTGTTGCAGCCCTCAGCTCAGGATCACATTGCCCTTGTCATAGTAACCACTCTGGAAGGCTGGCCAGTTGATACCACCAGTGCAACCCTCCCTGGAGCATTTGGGAACTTCTGTGCGCCTTCCGTACCACCTGGGAGTTGCAGGAGACTTTGAACTTCTCAACCCAGGCTCTCCCTTTGTATACCACACTTATTGCCTATTTTATACTCTCTAATACCCACCTGCTGCAGATTGGAAGCTCCCTCCCCCCCCAACCTCACTGAGGCTTAATCCCCACTGTAACCGTTAAGAGGGCTGGAAATCCTATTATGGTAATTGCATGGTGGGGCCTTGAAGAGGCGATTAGATTGTAAGACCTTGCCGTGCCATGGATTAGTAATGGTGGTCAGAGCTGTGGTTCTGACAGTGTTAAAAGGAAAGCACATGAAGAGTTTTTCTCTCTCTGCTCCGTCATTTTCACAATGTGATACTCTGCCATCACTGTCACCACTACCAAGACCTTCACCAGCTGTGTGTTCTCTGGACTTTGGACTTCCGAAGAAAGTCAGAAACTGTAAGGAATAAATTTTTTTTTTTTGTAAAATACCCAATTCCATGTATTTTGTTATAAGCAACAGAAACAGACTAATACACCACCTGAGATGTCACCATGGAGGATAATGGACAAGGAAGATGCAGTCTCGAAGAAGGTAAAACCAGGTGCACCACAGACAGGCAAGAGCATTCTTTTCAGAGAGTAGAACCAGGGGCTGCTAGATTAGGTAAATAAGGGAATTACCCCACTGCCAGGGCAGGGAACCCTTGCAATCTTTCCTGGTTGGATATAACAATGGTCTTATTCTTCTCCAACAATATGCACTAGTTATGTGGGGTGCAGATAACTTGTTTTTAGTTTGGAGGTTGCCAGACCATGAGGAGCTACATTTGGACTTGATAGAGAAGACTGCACAGCACCCAGAGATCCTGGAGTTTGAGCTGGTTGACAACTTGATCAGATTTTGTGGCTATCTCCTTTGGGTGCTCAGGTGCTCATGGATATTTGCGTGGTCAGGGTCAAAGAGTGGGTTCCTATGGTAAGCAATTGGGGTTTAATACTACAAAGACACACTGAGACAGTGTGGAATCCACCTCATAATTGCCCTACTGAAGAGAGAGGAGGTTGGGATATTTATCCACTAACTTCCAGCCCTCACTGTTGAGAGTTGGTCTTGGGGTGTTAACTCTCCAGAACCTTAGTCAGATATTGCTAGTTTATCCCATTGTTATGATGGTGACTACATAATTTATGGTCTAAACTGGGACACTTGTGGGGTGAAAAGGAGTTCTCAAAACAATTAACATTATGCAATTATAATTAATTCAAAATAAAAAATCATTACCAAACAATACAATCAATAGTCGTCTCAAAACAATTAACATTATGCAATTATAATTAATTCAAAATAAAAAATCATTACCAAACAATACAATCAATAGTCGTAGATGTACTCCAAACCACCATAGCAAGAGAGTTCAGATCACTCCTTAGACACCCCACATCAGGACTGCTCAGTCTCCAATTCTTGCATACTTGACTCCACTGATGATGGCCTGGAAGCTTTGTATATGTCACAGGTCACATGGCACAGGCCACAACACAGTTGGCTGATGCATCAAGAGGCTGGCAGGGACAGCAGCATCAAATACTTTGCTCACTATCACTCAAGAAGAGGAGTTGGCTGTGAGAGCTGCTTTGGTCTGAACACACCTTGTTTTACCAACCAGCTCCCTGCATACTGGGCCCTTATAGGGAGGTGTTAGCTCTGTTACATCTAAAAAGAATCAAGAAAAAGAGAAGTGGGCTATTTATTGCTACTTGTCTTCTGGATTTAACCGTATGTATATGAGACTATATATGCGTGTCACACACTGCCAGACAGACAGGTCCATCACATGGAAATGAAAAGTGAAGGTCTAACAAACTCTTCCAAGCTTATTTTAATACAACATTTGATGATAATTAAATTTTATAAAAAATGAAAACTCCAGGACAAATGTTAAACTGCTGGGGATGTAGTGACAACGAGCAATGAACATTTGGGACAACCGGAATATACGGTCAACCTACTTAACATCCATTTTCCCCTTGTTCTTTAATAATAGAGCCCCCACTTTCTAGCTGAACACATGGCTACCCAGGAAGAATTCTTTCTAGTGGGGCTGGCAACCGAGTCATCTAGTTTCCAGGCACAGAGTGGCAGTGATGTCAGTGGAGGGATACCAGCTGCAGCACCCAGTGTTCAGCAATGACTTTGTAGCATGGTTTTAGCTTTGGTGCTGGCTGTCCTTCTTGTTTTCTGAACCTTATTTTCTGGCCTTCCTGGCAATTCTGTTAACTTTCTAATATTATCTCAATAAACTTCTTCCAATCTCATTATTTCTGTTCCACTTAAATAAGAACATTGACTCATTTAAGGAACAGATTCTAGATGACATTTTCTAGTGGGTAAACAACTTTCCTAACCTTCCTTAAGTCCAGTATATGGAAATTTGTTGTTTTGGTCCCTCAGCAACTTTTCTTTTAGGAAACTGCTCCTCCCCCAATTATATATAGGTCAGGAGGCCTGGCCTCCACCCCCTTGGTAAGTTACCTAGGCCCAGCCAGTCACACATAGTGCTCCAGTCTCTGGCCGTGGGAGTTTGCCTGGGATGGACACATACTTACCTGAGGCAGGCCAGTCAAAGTCTTTCCCAGGAATTAGGAATTTCACCCATGAAAGCTGGACAGATGCGCACACTCTCGCCCTCTTTCTTCTTGGGCTGTGAGCTGTATGCATGTGAGTCTAGAATCTTGGGAGCAATGGCCCTGCCAGACTAATAAAGACTGTCTGTGGCAGTAGCCTGATGAAGAGAGACAGAGAGAGACAGAGAGAGGTGACAGAGAGAGGTGACAGAGAGAAGGAGGGAAGAGTAGGAGGAGGGAAGGGAAAGGGAGAGAGTTTCAACTATCTGGTTTGAATCTCTGGGCCAGTTGAGCCTGAAGTTCAAATCCAACCCTGGACTTCTGGGTTATGTGAATGAATGTTTTCCCATTACGCCTTAAGCCATTTGAGGTCAGTATCTATAATTTGCAATGGGAAGTACGCTGATCCTTCTGGATTTGTCTTGAGTCCTTGGCTGTATAGTTTAGATCCTCCAGGGCTGGGGGCAGTAGGAGGGGGTGCCGGTAATCGACTAATTTTTTTCTTTCTAATATTTAATTTATCCATCTGATTAATACTCCTTATTTATTTAGAAGTACATTTTTTGTTTTCCAGTTCTTATTAGCATAATTAAGCAGAGGAGGTATTTTTTTTTCCTTTTTAAAAACAGCTTTATTGAGATAAAATTCACACATCATATAATTCACCCATTTAAAGTGTATAAGTAAATAGCTTTTTGTGTATTCATAGATATATGCAACATTGTAGCCAATTTAGAACAGTTTATTGCCTCAAAGAAACCCCATAACTTTTAGCAATCACTCTCGTCCCCTGTCTCTTGCCCTAAGTAACCACTGATCTACTTTTTGTCTCTATGTTTCCCTATTTTGGACTTTCACGTGAATGGAATTATATGTAATTTGTGACTGGCTTCTTTCACTTAGGACAATGTTTTCAGGGTACATTCATGTCATAGCATGCATCAGTACTTCATTTCCTTACCAATTATAATTCCACTGTATGGATATCCATTCATTTGTTGATAGGCATTTGGTTTGTTTCCACCTTTTGGCTATTATGAATAATGCTGCTATAAACATTCGTGTACAAATTTTTGTATGGACATAAGTCTTCATTTCTCTTGGGTATATATACCTAGGAGTGAAATTACTGGCTCATATGGTAACTCTATTTTTAACCTTTTCAGGAACTGCCAGCCTGTTTTCCAAGTGGCTGCACCATTTTACATTCCTACCAGCAGCGTATGAGGGCTCCAATCTCTCCACATCCCTGTCAGTGCTTGTTATTATCTGATATTTTGATTCTAGCCATCCTAGTCAGTGTGAAGTGGTATCTCGTTGTGGTTTTGATTTGCATTTCCCTGTGATTGATGATGTGCAGCAACTTTTCATGTGCTTATTGGCTGTTTGCATATCTTCCTTAGAGAAATGTCTACTCAGATCCTTTGCCTGTTTTATAATTGGGTTATTTGTCTTTATATTATCGAGTTGTTAGTGTTCTTTATATATTCTAGACACAAACCTCTTATCGGATATATGATTTGCAAATATTTTTTCCCATTTTGTGGGCTGGAATTTCACTTTCCTGCTGATGTCTTTTGTTTTCTGGTTCTTATCAGCATAATTAAGCAGAGAATGTCCTGAGTTTCTTTCTTCATCTCCTTTTATGTATTTCTATCCTCATGAAGTCTAGAGTCAAGTAGAGAGAGGCCTTTTGATCAAAAAATACTTAATCATTTTTCGAACCCATGAAAAGAGTGAAACCTACAGGCCAAGTTTTGAAATAACAAGAGGTTCATCTTAGGCCGGTGCTTTGCCTAGGTCTTCCAGGTTGGGAGGAGATACGACAGGAAAAAACGAACCCATTTTCAATATCCTTTGCATTTTCTCTTCACAACATGGATACAATTTTGGTTGAAAATTCCCCAAATGTTTAAATCACATGCATATTAAGTGATATTTATAAAACCTCTGCATTGTTACCAGATTAGAATGGACTATCAACACTTGATAGTGTCAGCAAAGAGGAAAAAGATTCCTCAGGATAAAATCCTGGGAGAAAGGAGGGAATTCAACTAGTCTGTCAAGTATATTTGCCTAATTCAACAATTTATAAATTCAATAGACAGTTTTTGGGCACCGTGATATGAAAGACCCTGTGTTAGCTGCTATTGCGGTGCTGGTGGTGGGGAGGGGTGGAAAAGGGGAGGAATACACAGGAAGAAGTCATCCTGGAGTTGACAGTTCTCATAAGGAAAGTTAGAAGAGAACATAGGTAACCAGAGTGGAGGGTAGAATGCTTTAAGGGCAATGAGAGAGATGTAAACAGTATGCAATCACAGAGATCAGAGAAGTCCTGTCCAGGATGGGGAGTCAGGAAAGAGCTCAGGAGGGAAATTCCAAAAAGATTCAGCATTTTAGCTGAGTCTTGAGGTGGTGCTGGGATTTCTACAGCTGGGAATCAAGAGAGCGAACATGGCTGGCGTTTGTGAAGTTCGGAGGGGAGGACTGAGAGTTGGTGTGGCTGCAGTCCAGGGCATGTGCAGGGGAGAGGCGGGAGGTGAGGCTGGGAAGGCTGCTGGTCCCAGCACAGAAAGGGCTGTGAACATCAGACTGGAGCTGTCGCCCACGGTTATTAAGACAATGAGGAGCCACTGAAAGTTGAGCAGGGGAGTGTGTATTTGGAACGGTTTTTTAGGAAGATGCATTTGGCAAGTGGAGGCAGGATGAATGGAGAGAGCTTGGATATGGGGAGGGCAGCGAAGGGTTCTTCAGGGACAGTATGTGAAACTGATATGAAATCAAACATTCGTTTAAAGGACAGCCCTGGTGGAACAATAGGCTGCCTAAACCCAACACCAACAACTAGACAGTAATCTCTGGCTGAAGTTGCCTCCCTGTTATCAGAAAGGCGGCAAGACCAGAAAAAAAGATGCCAGCAGATGCAAGATAGGCAGCATCTGTTGTCCCCACACTTAAAACTAATCAAAAGTATTAAGTCACACGGGAGCTTTACAATCAGTGACAGGGCATTTCTAGTGCCAGTTGGCAGAACACTACTGGTGATGGGATAAAAGATTGCATGCAATTGGCTGTGCTGAAACAGATTCACCTCCCATGAGAAACTTCCCAGGGGCTGAGGGGAGGGGGCAGGGGGCTTCCTGCCATCCAAGCTGCCTACATGTGATGTCAAAGCTGAGGGGTGCAATGTGGCAACTCCAGCCACCTGGATCTCTATGATGGGGCCACAGAGCAGAGCCTCAGCCTCTTCACCTGTAAAATGACAGGCACTTTGAGGATGTTATTAAATAATTCATGTGTAGCACTTGGCAGAGGGCCTGGAACATTCAGACTGTTATCATTCCCTATGGGTGCTCCTGGGACAGCATGCCTGCAAAGACATGGAGGGAACCTTCATTTCAGAGCCTTATCTTTCTGTCCCTGGAAGGTGTGTCCCTGGTGGTTTTGAATTTGAGGTTGCAGCCCAGAGGCAGCCATGTGAATTGATTTGATGCTGCTTCTTCATGGTCCTGGCACAAAATTATCCTGGCAAATAGTCCTGGCATGGTCCCGGCAAAGTCATATCACTTTATCTGCTATGTGGCTTCCCATCCTCTTCCCCAAGCCTCTCTGACTCTTCCTAAGTGCTTCTGCCCTATTTCCTGCCTTCCTCCTCCCTGCTGACAGGAAAACTCTTGTCTCCATGCTGAAGGCTCAGGGATCAGATAACTTATTCTGGGACTGCTTGTGGTTCTAAAAAGGGGAGAAGAAGAAGACAGAGAATATAATTGTGTAACATTTTGGGTAGACGTGGAAAGCGTGGGGGGCAGTAAAGTAGGAACTAAATTTGTCAGGTGGACTGACCACTCAGGGCATCCGGGCAACTTAGGTGTCAGGTTAGTGGCCAGGCTCCTTCCCTGCCTCTCTTGCTCCCCTACCAGCCCCACCTCTTCTTCCTTCCATAGTGTGAAGAATGACATAGACCTTGCTTTGCAGCAAACTGCAAGAGGGAGAAAGACATGCACACAAATGACTCCAAGGGGAGTGACAAATATTTTAGAAGAGACTCAGATTGCCTTAGTCCATTCATGCTGCTATAACAAAAAACCTGAGACTGGGTAATTTATAAATAACAGGAATTTATTTTCTCACAGTTCTGGAGGCTGGGAAGTCCAAGATCAAGGTGCCAGAAGGTTTGATGTCTGTTGTGGGCTGCTCTCCGCTTCCAAGATGGCACCTTGTTGTTGCAGCTAGTGGAGGGGAGGGACATGGTGTCCTCACAGGGCGAAGGCAGGAGAGAAAGAGACTTGAATGCTGCATGAAACCTCTTTTATAAGAGCCTTAATTCCAGTCATGAGGGAGGAGCCTGCATGGCCTAATCACCTCTTAAAGGCCCACCTCTTAATGCTGTCACACTGGCAGCACCTGAATTTTGGAGGCGACACATTCAAGCCACAGCATAGATAGTGAGATCTGTGAGTTCAGAGTGGGGACCAATGACTGTCTATTGGGAGGGTTATGGAAGTCTTCAGGGAGGAAGTGGCAGTGAGGCTGGGTTCTGAAGGGTTGGTAAGATTCAGACTTTTGAAATAAGCGGGGGAGGCAACAGCTTGAAAAAGGTACAGAAAGGAAAAAGTGGTGGTTGTATTCAAGGGTACTTCAAAAAGTTAGTGGAGAAATAGAATTGAAAGAATAAATAGGGAATATGTTGAGAAACCCTGAACTTTCTATCTGCTATACATAGTTGGATATGAGACTAGTAAACAGAGTCTTTGGGCTTTCTTTTGTGTACTTGTTATTAAGAATGAGCTATGCTGTTTTTAAGAGCCAGATTTCACATGTGACCAATTATGCTTTTAGTCCTTTAGTCCTATCAAGAGCACCACCGTGGCCTACGGGAAAAAAAAAAAAAAAAAAAAAAAAGAAAAAGAAATAGAATTGAAAGATAATACAAATGTTTCCATGAACTTTTTGAGAATCTCTCATAAAGGAATAAATCCTTTATTTTGGTCAGATTTTTAAGTGTGTAAAGGAAACCATGGGCTAGATGAGGGAGGAGTTTGGAAGCTAGGGTAGGGATTTGGGAATTTAGTCCATGACATTAAGGAGGTGGTAGGTGACATTATCAGAACTGTGTTTTAGGAAGATTAGTCCCCCAGCGTTGTGTAGAATGGATGAGTGGGGGCAGGGCTGTGGGGGAGACAGGAAGCAGGGGGTGACTTGAAACTGTTGCGGTGGTCCAGGAAGAGCTGCAGGTATGAACTGAGCACTGTGGGGGAAGGAAGGGGAGTTAGAGATGGATGGAATGCTTGCTGTGGAGTACAATTAGTAGAGACTGGTAACTGATTGAAAATAGGGGCTAACGAGGAAAGAGGAAGCCAGAGTGACTTTTCTGCCTTTTCCCGTCTAGGGTTGTCTACCTCTGCTCTTCCCTGGCTCTTTTTGGCTGAAGGATACTGGCTCCTCTTGGGTGAACAAATTATCTTATAAGTTTCCACTTCTATGGGCTTTGCCCTTCTCTCTGCATCCATACCCACCACCCATTCTGATGATGGTGTGAAAATCTTTTTCTTTTATCATCACAGCCATATACAAAGAGTTATTCTAGTTTTATAGTGGACTGTGGAAGTTTTTCCTGGAACTTTTCCTGAGTGTTTCATTTAGAAAGGTTTTCACAATGCATTTACACTGTGGGAAAAGAATCAAGTTTTTTTCCAGAGTCCTTATGCTGGTGTGTGAATTATTAAGTTGTGCTTTTATTTTTGGTGGGGCAGGAAGGGCGGAAAGAGATTTGCTTGGGGGCATTGCTGACAAAGGCTTGTAAGTGTGACAATGTTTCGCTTGCTCCCCCGTGGTGTCCCCTTCAGAAGCGTGATCAGTCAGGCCCAGGGCTGCGTCAACCTGCCTGTCCAGATTCCACTGGAACTCCCCCATTTCCTCACTCCATCTACCGTCTGGGTCTTGCTTGAGTACATTTGGTGACAGACAATATGCCAAACATCCCTCTTCCTTTAAAATCTCTCTTGTTGCTCCTTTCCTATTGTTTTCTTCCTCTCGTTCTCTCTTTCTCTCCTGTCCTCCCTTCTTTTCTTCCACAGATACAAAGGTGTTTAAATATATCATTTCAAACATTTTTGGGGGTGGGGTACTTAAAACAACAAAGGTTCATTCCTCAGTCATTGTCATGGCCGTGGCACTGGGGCTCAGCCTTATGCATCTTCTTCATTCTGGGATCCAGGCTGAGAAGCTGCCCCAATCCTGGTCTCGTGGTGGAGGAAAAAGAGCCACGATGGAGCCGTGCAATGGGCTTCAAGCTTCTGCTCAGAAGTGGACCTATCACTTCAAAAAGAAGTTTCTTTACCACCTGTCGCCTGGTCCCAGAAGAAAATTTTTGGTTTTAGTTATAGCAGCAGCCCCTTTCTATGTCTGTCAGCTTTTGCCAGGTTATATTTCAGTGAAAACAAATGAACCCCAACTCTCAGTGGATTATAACAACAAAGCTCTGATTCTCGCTACATGCTGTGCTATGCTGATTTGCCAGCTCTGGGTCAAAGGCAGCTCTTGGCTTGTGACTCTGCTCAAGTGTCTTCTTCCTTCTGGCCTCCAGCTGAAGGAAAACCCCTCTCTTGGGCTCTTCCTAAATTTGATCTCTTTCAAATTTGATCTCTAAATTTGAGATCAAAACTCTCAAATTTACTTTTACTTTTTGTAATAGAACTCTTTGTCCAAAGTGTGGCAGGGCACAGTTTTCTTCATCTCCTGTCCACTTTCCTTATGAGGTCTCCATCCTGGAACTTTTGCCCATACCAGGCTGGGATAATGGAAAAGGCTATTTGGCAAAAAGTGAGATTTAGAGCCTCCATTGGCTGGATAATGCTTTGGTTTTGCTATAAGCTTGAGTGATGTTAGCAGAACAAAGTTTATCTTGTGGCCGTTTCACTTTGGGACTGGAAACTGAGTTCTTTGCTCTTCAGCCTCTCTCCCCTCAGAAGGACCACATGTGCCATGTCTCATTCCCAGCTCCCCTCCCCGCTTTGGGAGAAGAGTAGCATGTAGCAAGAATCAGAACCCCGGGGAGAAGAGGACAAGGGAGGGAGCTCGGAGAGGCTGGTTTCTTTGACACCTGTCTCTGGTAGACTTAAGATCCAAGGGGTAACTAACGAGCTGTTTTGCACAGCCTCTAGTCTCTGCATATGTGTGACTAATAATATAGGTTCTGTTTCTGAAAATGGTTTACTGTGCTGCCTTTCCTATCATTAAGAGCATAAGTACATAACACCAATGCATTACACAGATAAAAGTAGGGCTGCTTTGGTGGGGGTATGGAAAACACTACCAGTCAGTCCCGAGTCCCCAGTTCTGCAGACTCCTGGGACTCTGAGAAATACAGTTAAACACCCATAGAATAAAGTAATAATCCTGTGGTCCGATACCACAGAACCATTGAAAAAGACTTTAGAAAAAATATTACTTTTTTTTTTTTTTGCTGTGTTTGTTGAGGAGCCTTTATAATACCATTCTTTGAAGAATTATAGAAGAGGGAGGATATGGGCTAGAAGTCAAGGGTTACCTTATATATAGCTTTGCTTTGATAAGGAAAAGTATACTACATTGAGAAGATTTTGAAGTTTGGTCTTGTCAAAAGGAACTCTGGCCACTAAAAAGGTTCTAATATACCTTGTGGGCTTAGAGAAGCAGCTGTCAGTAGAGGTGATGGATTTGGAAAAAAACCTGGAGGAGATGAGTTAGGAACCTGGGTGGAGAGGGGAAGACCACTCTTCCTCAAGCTGAGGAAGGCTTGGTGGCTGGCTGCAGGGAATGAAGCCAGAACTGCTGGCTTGCAGTTGGTTTTGGGGATGTGTTCATGGTGAGGAAGAGTCGTGTTTTCTTGCAAGTGGGTAACTCTGGATCATGAATCCTGAACTTAGGATAGGAACCAATATGCAACTGTGTAGAATCAAGGTAATCCGTCACCAGTGGTCCTTGACAAGGTGTGTGGTCTGGGAAACACAGAGCCTGTTGGCCTGAAGAATTTCTTTTGCTTCCTGCCAGCTGCCAACTCTGGGTAACTAAGGCTTGTTCTTTCCCACTGAGTTTCCTTCAGAGAAACATGTATTATGTGTTTGTATGGGGGAAAAGAACATTGATTTCTATTTCTTACTTCTGTAGAGATAAGGGAGGAGGAGGCGGAGGCATCTTTTGCTGAGGATTACATTGGCAGCTCAGGGCAGCACATAATGGAGGGGTTTACAGATTTGCTGGTGAAAGGTGTAGATATCTGTGTGTACTGTTTCCAGCTGAGAGAAAGCCGGGGCTGACTGCCACAAAGGTCAATGCCAAATTTAAATGCATCTTTTTTTTGGAGATCGTTTCCATAGCATTTAATTCACAAACATCAAATGACTTTCTGTTTCTCAGGAAAATAGTCATTAACACTTTTATTTATCACCCATGGGTTATAATTATGTTGTTATAAATACAGACACTCTAAAAAGATGCTGCTGAGGAAAAATGAGCTCTTTTTCCCCCCCTTGCACCAGAGTGACCATTGAGGTGCCTCTGTGGATCCTTGGGTTCTGAGGATTCCCATTTGAACACACTGGGTTAAAGAACATCTTTTCCTTGGATCCTGAGCCTGTAGGTTTTGGCCAACAGCTTCCAGGTCCTGAGGGGTAGATGAGGTGACACGTGCCATTTAGTGTTTTGGCACAGCCAGTGTCCACCTTCCTGCCCAGCCTGGGGGTGAGCCAGGGTCTGGCACAGGCTGGGTTCTGGAGCTGGGGTGGGGTGGGGCTGATCCATAGTGGTGGCTGTGGAGCAAAGGAGAATGAGACAGCATCCTGTGTGAGGGACAGTCCAGGGTCCACAGGAACTGTCCAAAGCCCCAAACCTCATGGGCATTGGTAATAAAGTGAGGACAGAGCCTGAAGCAAAGGAGCTGTGAGATCAGGTGAGATTGGGCAAGGGCTCTGGGAGTGGGGACAGGAGGCAGAAGTTGGGTTTTGGGATAGGAGAAAGCCTTTATGAGGTCCTGTGGTCTTGCCTGTGAGTAGGGAGAGAGCTGGAAGGGACACAGGGCATCTGGAGAAGGCCCTGGCTGTGAAGGATGTGGGTTGAGCCCCGTTATCCTACCGTCACTATTTGGGGATCTTGAGCACGTTTTGTGAGCAGAGGTTTTAGATGCCTATATCATTGGCATGTTCCAACCTCTTCCTTTCTCTCACTGACTGAGGGTTGGCATCTGATCAAAGATGGGCTTCAATAAAAAGGAATGAAATTCTGCCATTTGCAGCAACATGGATGAACTTAAAGAAAATCATGTTAAGGGCCGAACCTGTGGCTCACTCGGGAGAGTGCCGCGCTGGGAGCGCAGTGGCGCTGGGCAGGCTGAGGCCGCAGGTTTGGATCCTATATGGGGATGGTCGGTGTGCTCACTGGCTGAGCGCGGCGTGGGCGACACCAAGCCAAGGGTTCCGACCCCCTTACCAGTCACAAAAAAAAAAAAAAAGAAAATCATGTTAAGTGAAATAAGCCAGGCACAGAAAAAGAAATACCACATGTCCTCACTCATTAAGTGGGAGCTAAAAAAATAAACAAATAAATTAAAAAAAAAAAAAGAAAAAGATACAACAATCACAATAATACGCTGAAATTTCAAAAGGAGAGAACGGAACTGAGGTTATCAGAGGTGGGAAAGGGGGAGGGGCAGGGGGTAAGGGAAGAATTGGTAAAGGGCCACAAAAAACGATTACATTGTGTAATGTTGAATATATTAATTTTCCTGATTTGTGTATCGCATATTGCACACTCCTCCAGCAATGATATTCAACTCTGTAATAATATTCAACTCTGTACCCCACAGATATGTACGATCAATTGTGTTACAATTAAAACAAACAAGCAAGCAAAGATGGGCTTCAGAACTTACCTTTGACAAGGATTCAAAGCAATTTCCCTTCTAAAATTTCATATAATCTAACAATCCTGAATAGCACAAACATTTGTATTGTTCACTTGTGTATCATTTATGTCTTGTATCATTGGGGTTTTAGTCTTTTGGAAATTTTCCTTTCCATATTACTCTGGAGCTATGGAATAAGCTTACAGCTTACCACTCACCTTACAGCCCAAAGTCATGTGCACCCAAGGACTCCTCCCAAGGCTGAGCTGGGGGGACACCTGCTGGAGGAGTGAAAGCTGGTACTGTTCACCTTATTGGGTGCCCAGGAGGGCCATGACCTAGGGCCACCAGAGAGGGGAAAAATGATTAATGGGGAGGAAGAAAAGCTTAAGAATCCTTATTTTATTTCTACCTAAGGGTTAGGAATTATTTCCTTTCAAAAGCATCTTAAAAGCAAGGCCCTCCACTGAGGCCCAACATAAAATGCTCTGGAGTGGGTGAAAGCATTACTCGCTGAGATACAACCTCGCACCATTGGGATGAGCTTGAGACTCCTGAGGAGTCCTTTATCCTTCCTATCGCCTGTGGTTTACATAAAGCTGTGGAGAAAACCTTAAAAACCAGTAAGTCGGTTTTAATGTAAGGCTAAAAAACACTAAGTATAGAATTTTAAATTGAAAGGGAAATTGTGCATCTGTTCTGGCCCTGTCTTTTGGCAGTGTAGAGAAGGGAGGCTCAGAGCCCAGAACCCAGTATTTCGATTTTCAGGTCTGGGGCAATCTGCAGTGGCTGTTTAAGGTTTCTGGAGCCATTTTTCTAGAAGCTTCTGGGGTGCTAGGGGTGGAGGGGCAAAGAGGTATCTGAACAAGGATTTGGATTTCTTGGACATGGAGCTGGCTAAGAGGTTTGATGGGTCTTAGACAAGCTGGGGTCACATTTCTGAGACCCAGATGCTATAGGAAAGCTTGGCTAGAGGCTCTAAATCTCAGGGACATCTGGAGTGATTGACCTAGATTTGTCCAGAGAGAACCAAGTATATTTAAAATCAGGTAAGCTTCAGGAAACTCAAAAGAGATGGGAGGGTCCAGGTGATCCTCATAAAATCTGAATTTCATTTCTCAGATTTTGAGGCTACAAAGAGATCTGGGGCAGGATATCTCATGGTCATGTGGCAAGTTGGTGGCAGAGTCAGGTTTAGAGCCCCTGACTCCTGACAGACTCCTAGTCCAGTGATTTTTTTAATCTCTACATTGCTACTTCTACCTCCACCTGACTCTATTATGTGACAAAAGTCCATGTTTGTGGGAACTTACCTTCTTTCCTTCCTTCCTTCCTATCTGCCTTCTACCTCCAAACATTTGGGGCTCACTACATGCCTGGTACTATGGCATTTTTTGAAAGATGAAAATGTTTTACAAATACCCTGTCTTGCTATTTTAAACTTAAACTTTAAGTAATCGCCCATTGATGAAATGGAGAAAGCTTCACCTAAGGGCTTATGAAGCCAAGGGTCTTTCCAGTCATACATTCTATTATCGTTTACCAAGGGTCTTATCCAGGGATCTAGAGTTCAAGTCTAGAACCAAGCACTTATTTATTTGCATATGAATTTGTGCTCCTGATAGGGTTGGCAAAGTCTAACCCAGCTAATGGAAATGTTCAACAGGAACACTTATTTTCCATCCATGGAGTTGCATGAACTTCTCCTTCACCCATCTACTGTCATGGCCCCAGCAGAGATAGGTGACTGGCAGAAGTGAGTGATGGTTGGGGGTCACAGGAGGAGAGGAGGAAAGGGATGTGAGTGAAGGCCTTGGTAGCAGTGGGTCAGAGGAGATGAGGCTGGAGCTCGGACTGAGTGTCATGGCAGATACTAAGACCCCAAGGCCGAACATGCAGAGAAAAGCAAAGAGCAAGCCGGAGCCACAATCAGGAGCCAAAGAGGGAGAAGAAGCTAACAGACACAACAAACCTGGGGCAAAGATAAGTCGGTAGCAGCCACAGTAGTCCCAGAGCCAGAGCATCCATGCTGGGGAAAGAGGATGTGTGTTCTCGCCTGTGGCTCAGCCAGGTGCAGGGCACGACTCCCCAGGGTAGGACCCATGGAGCAAAACAGACAGCTGATGCTCACAGCCTCAAAGCTTTCTGGGCTCCCTGGAGGTTGTCATGGCTACAGATTTATTAAGAAGGAAATGAGAGGGCCATCCCGTGGCTCACTTGGGAGAGTGTGGTGCTGATAACACCAAGGCCACGGGTTTGGATCCCTATATAGGGATGGCAGGTTAGCTCACTTGGGAGAGCGTGGTACTGACACCACCAAGTCAAGGGTTAAGATCCCCTTACTAGTCATCTTTAAAAAAAAAAAAAAGAAGGAAATGAGGATGGGGTCCCAGGAAGGGCACCCACTGCACAAAGTCGCTCGTGCTTTCTCCCTCCCTGACTGCAGAAGGCGAAACGAAAACTCCCTGTGGGCATTTCATCAGAGAAGTAATTTCAATCCACTTGTACAAAGTGACAGAAGAGCAAATGCATAGCACTGTGGCATGCCCACAATTTGAGAGCTTTCTTTAAAAAAAAAAAAAAGGTTGTTATAGTGCCCTCCTATAATAAACACAAATGTGCGCAGGTGAATGGTGTTGGAGAAACTCATCAGTGGAGAGCAGCGAAGAGAAGGCATCTCCTTCCAAGTGACTTTTCCTTGGTTTGTAACTCATATTCAGGGTCAAGAGGTGTGGGTGACAATGTTCTCCATAGTTCCAGGTCTTTTAAACATTCTTTATATACCTCATTCTTTGGAGATTAGAACCCAGGAATTAAGAGCCCCAAGTCTAGGGTCGATTTATTTGTTTGCTCACAAAACATTGGTTATGCACCTAAAAGCTGGGTGGCATGAATGCAAATGTGAATGTAATATGACCGTGCCTTTGCAGAGAGTGCAATCCAGTTGAAGAGACGTATATGTGCATTAATAATAATGATGACTTATGCAAATCTTATAGAGAGATCTGGTCTGGAGCCCTAAGAGCATACAGAGAAGTCCTCCACCTGGGATGGAGTGGGAAGGGCACGTATGACAAGGTGACCCTTGAGCTGAATCTTGAAGGGAGTCAGGCATACAAAAAGGGAACCGTGTTCTGGGAAGAAGGCAGGGAATTTGCAAAAACAGAGGTGGGGAAAAAAGCATGTCATTTTCAGAGATTTCGGTATGACTGGAATCCAGGGAAATTTAGAGGTGGGAAGGAATATGGCTGGAAAGATACGCTGGCACCAGCTCATTAAGGTTGTTATGTTCCATGGTGAGGCGTTTGGATTTTATTCTGTCATGCTATGGACTGAATTGTGTCTTCTAACTTCCAATGTGAGGGTACTTGGAATAGGGCCTTTGGGAAGTAATTAGGGTTAGAAGGATTAGTGCCCATATAAGAAGAGGAAGGGAAAGAAAGGGAGAAAGATCTCTCTCTACAGAGGGGAACAGGGAGAGAGACCTCACCAGACCCTGACCACGCTGGCACTTTGAGTTTGGATTTCCAGCTTCCACAACTGTGAGAAAATAAATTTCTATTTTTTAGGCCACCCAGTCTATGGTATTTCATTATGGCAGCGTGAGCAGACTAAGACAGATCAGTTGGCTTAAAACATTTTTTGGTGGCTAATTTTTTACCTTTAAAAGCCCTTTCAAAACATGTGTGAAACCCTAATGTATAAATTTAACTTAAGCTGTGTGTCTCTCTGTTATCTAAATTGCTGACCAAGGCAAACAATCTAACAGGGAGAGAAGGAGAGTCAATTCTTTAATTTATTTGATAAATATCAAGTGTCTGTTTTGTCCTAGGCACTTTTTATAGGGCTGGAGTTGCAATGGTGACTAAGACAGACCAGCCACTGTCCTCATGTGTCTTACTTCTTAATGGAGAAGGTGAGAAGAAACAAATATACAGGCAAGATAATTTCAGGTACTGAAAATACTGTGAAAAAAATAAAGCAGGGTGACATGATAGGTGTGGGGGCTGGATTTCAATGGATGGTCAGAGAAGGTATCTCTGAGGAGTTGCCATTGAAATTAAGATGTAAATTACAAGAGAGCTGCCAGCTGAGGACTTGAGGGTGGAGGAACCTGCAGGTGTCCAAGGATGAAAGCAGGTCAGTAGTTGAGAGGCCGTGACCATGGTCTCAGGAAGAGATGAAAGTGACTGGCACTAAGAGTGGAGATGGAGAGGGTATAAAAAGAAGAGACCAGTGGGACTCCCAAGTCTGGCCAATTGGATGGATTCCAGGTGGATTTAGCCAGTGACAGGCACTGGCAGAAGACTGCAGGAGAGGAGGCGGGAAGGAGTCAGGTACTTCTTTTCTATCTCGTTCTATCCTGGGTGAGGCTCATCTCCCGTGGGGAAGCTTCCTTTCATGATGGCCAGCTTCTGCATGGCGGTCACCGCTTGGGCCTACCTCTTCCAGTGGGCCCTGCCAATACCACTTCTTTGTGCAATTCCTCCTGCCCCAGGGCGGTGGTAGATTCCTTCTGTGCACTCACCATTTCCTCTGTGCTTTCAAGGCTCTCATATTAAATGTTTAATCAATTTTCCAAATTCAATTCCTTCGGTTTTTTAAGATCTGGAGTGGTTTCTGATTTCTTAATATGACCTTGACTGATGATTATATATGTTTTGTCTGTTGGGTTCCAAGAACCTCTTGACGTTAAGCGATCCACTTGTGAAGTCCTGCATTTTCTGGCTCTTCTTTAACTCTTTGATTTCATCATCTATAACTTTCCCACTTGCTCTCTCCTTGTTTGGCACATTAATCTTCCTATTGTTCTATGACAAATCAATTCATTCTCTGTTCAGGCCATTTGCATTGATGTCTTCTCTGCTTAGAAAGCTTTGCCCAGATCCAAACAAGACTTGTTCCTAAACAACTGGATGTCTGGCTTCACAGTTTCAACATATCTACTCTGATGCTCCCCTCCATTGACCTGGAGAATCAAGAGTTTCCCAAATTAGCTTCCTTGCACATCCCGTTTCCAAAAAGCAAATATACAAGCACTTTCTTTTTGAGAATCTACTATCGCATTTGAGAGCTCTGTTTAGTTTTATGACCCTTATTAGTATAGGCCTTTGAAATTTACACATCAGGAAGAGCTGTCAAATTTTATGCAGGCATTAGCTTAACTGACTTTGCTCAGCAGTTAAGGAAAATTATTTTGTTTTTAGCTTATAATATTATCTGCTTGTATTGTGCAATGCTTTTGTTTTGGTCAAATGCCTTGTAGGAGAACAGTAAAAACATTTGACAGAGCTTGTTGAGTAAGTAGGAAAACTGTGATTAGGGAGACCAGAAACAGCCCACGGATAAAACATATTTTGCCTGAAGGTTTACTATTAGATTTCCATCTGTCTGGAGTAAGTCATGCTTTTAAAATGCAACTACTCTTTGCAGAAGTCTCATCAGTCCTTCTCCTGTTATAAAATAGTTCAATTAACTTTCTCTCTGGCTTCTGGAGAGATCGGATCCTGAGGACACTAAGAATTTGGAGGGAATGATAAATAAAAGTAGGGTTAATTTTTCAGGAAAAGGGACTTATCCAAACAGGCTGACCAGGGCTCTGTGTGTGTGTGTGTGTGTGTGTGTGTGTGTGTGTGTGTGTGTGTGTGTGTGTGTGTGTGTGTGTGTGTGTGTGTGTGTGTGTGTGTGTGTGTGTGTGTGTGTGTGTGTGTGTGTGTGTGTCTTCTGTTTGGGTGAGCAGATACCAAAACAAATGGTGGGAAGAAATTGGGGCTTTTCTTTTATTGTTTTGCCCAAGTCTGTTTCTAGAGGATGGCATTTCTAGAGGACAAAACATTCTGGTCTATGGATGATGTGTTTTATTTTAATGCCTTTTGCCCTCCTACCCCAAGAAGAAGTTCTACTTTGGTAATCCATATCTTTGAACAACTTCCTGGGATGAATGGAGTTAGGCTTCTCACCTTGTTTACACATTCCAGTGAACATTTATGTCCATTAATATGGCAGTTTCCTCAGATGGTTGACTGTAAATGAATCATTAATAATAAATATTCAAATCTCCTTTCTCAATTTGCAGGGGCTGGAGGGAAACAGTTAAGGGCTAACCTAGCTGTCTAGGGAAAAACCCAACTTTCTTATGTTTGGTATTCATAAATAAACTTATCTGTGCTGTCTTCTGTCTGGGGAAATCAAGAGCTATATCAGCAAGCCCCAGCCTATATGGCTATTTCAAAATCTAGCCTATTTACTTGGGAGAGGAACAGCTATTCATAAAGCAATTTACATTCAACACGTGCACCCTGGCTCTAACTAATTGATGTGTGAGGTACAATGAAAATAATCTGAAGAGAATGCCATTCTGCCATTGCCCCCAGCCACCCAAAATTTCTAAATAAAATGCTAGTTTACAGCTTATTTTTTAGATTTTTACAGGTTTAATGGCTGTTTGCTTGATTTTCTGGAACTAGGAAATGATTTACATCTAGCTAGCACTCAAGACTGTGTGTTAACTTTTTTACCACCAGTGTAATAGCTGGATAGAGTGGAAAATAGCCTTGTGCATTTTTTTTGTACGTATCTTCCCTCCTGGATTAATGTATTCCATATAATTGTTGATTTTTGATATATTGGGGTTTAGGAGACTCATTGGAGTGATTGAAGAGGGACAACAAATTAAATTTTAGTTGAATAGCTGACAGATACTCTGGAACTTGCAACTGTTCTTGTCTCCATTTTTAGAAATTCTTGTGCAGTCAGATTATTCTGTTGGTCAAAGCTAAAAAACTGTAATCTTCTCGGTTAAATTTTCCTCTGTGCTCAGGTTCTATTAATGAGTAAATCAAGATGTATTTATTGATTCTCTATTATGTCCTAAAGGCTGCGTTAGAAACTTTAGAGTTTTTTGGTCTTTCAACTGTGATGAATATCGGAATCCTGTAGCGAATGCAGTTGGTTGATTTAGAAGATCCTCAAAGAG
The DNA here is from genome assembly GCF_027409185.1 of Cynocephalus volans. Lineage (NCBI taxonomy): Eukaryota > Metazoa > Chordata > Mammalia > Dermoptera > Cynocephalidae > Cynocephalus > Cynocephalus volans. The sequence goes on along the minus strand of NC_084468.1, from coordinate 64,539,059 downwards.
TGATACTATATTTGTGAAGCCTCCAAAGCAGGGGCTGGCTAGAACTTAGTTTTTGTGGGTTTAGAAATATGATTTTTGTCAATCATTGGGTCTTTTGGGATTGCCTCAAGCTGGCAACACTACCCAGAGACTGTATATATTCTCAACTGAACGTGTTGTTTGTGGCCAACTTCTCAACCCTCTTTAATTTTTTTTAACCTCTGACTATAGTGCCTCAAAATCCAGATGCTTTTCCAGACTCCCTTATAGCTACAGATAGCTGTGTAACTCAGTTGTAGTCAATGAGATGAAATGAGAGGGCTTCTGGGAAAAATACGACTTTCCTGATAAAAGAGATAGGTGAGGTAGATACTACTCTGTTTACATAATTCCTAAATGCAGTGTGATGCCCGGAGCCTTGGCAGCCATCTTGTAAATATGAGGTAATGAGCACAAGAGGACAATATGCCAACATGCCAAGGATGGAGAAGTAAAGCATGGACTGAGCCCGGATCCTTGTTATTATTGAACCACTGCAGGGCATGGACTGTATTCTTCCAGATTTCATTTTACAGTAATTAAACGTCTGTTGCTTCAGGGCTGCTGGTTGTTTCTTATAGTCAAAAGCATTCCTAACTGATTTGATGTTCAAGACTGAGCTCCTCCTCTCTCATCTCCTCTTCAATCCTGTTCTTCTTATGTTTCCTCTGATAATAGCATCCATCCAGTTGCCAAAGGCAGGATCGTAAGGATCTTTCTCAACTCCTTTTTCTCACTCATCCTCCTCCTTGAATACAGGGCCTATTTCTTGCACATTGTCTCATCTCCAATCCCTAGTACAATGCCTGGTACACAGAAGACACTCAAAATATGTTTGCTGGACTAAATCAAATAAGAGTGACTGATATTTAATGTCATGGATTAGCACATGGATACTAAGTAAAGTGAAGAGGATAATTTTGGGAGATATTTTATTTAGGCTATGGTGAGTTTTGATAAACCGGTCTAGGTCTTCATCAGATAATATTTTTCTACTGACTAAAATTCTTTTATCCCCTAATCTATGTTTCTTTCCCGTAAACATTGTTGATTAAGCACTGTCATATTTTTCTTCTTGGACCACTGTCGTAGTTTTTTCAAGTTGAAATTCCTTTCATTACATTTCTGCCCTTAAATCAATATTACAGTATTGATTAGGCCACAATTAGTGTTTACTCTTCTGCTTTTATCCTGGCAGGCATTCTGCATCTTCATAGTGGCTCCTGCTGAAGTCTGCTCTCTTCTCTTACACTGGTTGATTGTATTAGTCTCATTCTCCAGAGTCTTGGGCAGTTTCTCTATCTTTCTATGTACATGGTGAGGATATAATGACAAGTTGAGGGTTTCACAATTTTGTAGGGAAATGGGGAGAACACCAGATTTGAAGTAAAAAAACCCTGTGTTTTTGGTAGCAGCTCTCTTGCCTTCTGTATGTATGATTTTATCCAAGTCAAGAAACCCAGCCAACTCTGTTTCCTTACATGTACGATGGGAAGCAGCTATCCTGTCCTATCCTATCCTGTCCACATCACAAAACTGTTGTAAGACTCAAGAATGCTGCAAATGTAAGGCTTTTGTCATCTATCTATTATGCAGTACAGTGAGTCCCACTTGAACCAAATAGACTGAGCAAGATTATTATAGAATGGGAGATGGTGAATCCCTAAAGGGAGAAATGATGGGCAAATTATAAATGCATGTCCAAAAGAGTTAGCTTACAGAACCTAGGCATACCATGAGATCTCTCATGCTTGAGAAAATGTTGTAATTTACTCTTTTCCATATGATGTAGAAGTTACCGGAAGAAGGAAGAGGAGGATAAACTGTTCTCAAAGATATAAAAACCCTTGGTAAAGCTCCAAGTCCTGCTTGGCTTTCCCCAATATGGCTAGACTTAACTCCTTACCTCAGAATCCAAGGAGGGCTCCAAATCAGACCTCACATGAAATAATTAAAATTGGAGTGGATCTCTTGTTGTGTTAGTCAGCTGGGACTGCTGTAATAAAATAGTATAAATTAGGTGGCTTAAACAAGACAAATTTATTCCTCATAGTTCCCAAGGCTGGGAAGTCAAAAGTCAAGGTGCCAGGAGATCTGGTGTCCGATGAGGGCCCTCTTCCTTGTTTGTAGATGGCTGCCTTCCTGGTGTGTCCTCACATGGTGGGGAAGAGAAAAAGAGAGGGTGCAAGCTCTCACATGTTGCTTTTTATAAGGGCACTAATTCCATGATGAGGGCTCCACTCTCCTGACCTAATCACCTCTCAAAGGCCACACTTCCAAATACTATCATATTGGGGATGAGGGTTTCAACATATACATTGTGGGGGTATGTTGCTTTGCCTCACGTGGGATGATGGAGATACAAAAAGGATTACTCAAATCTCATTTCTTACAAGCAGTGAGAGACCCTGAAGGGGTTAATTTCCTGGAACCCTCAAGGGAGAGGCATTCCTTCCTTTGGAAACTAACCACAAACTGGGGTTCTCTCCCTGCATTTATTCTCCAGACCAGGAAGTTACAGGTAAAGAACATAGGTGGGGTTATGGCTAAGTATAGTTTAACAATAGAGGCTGATAACATCAGTGAAACAAGCAAAGTGACATTCCATAATGCAGTTTGCAAAAGGTTAAGTCAATCCACCAACAAAAGCTTGCTCTTAGCAAACATTGTTTTTCCCTACAGCAAATTCCCCAGTATTTTACATATTAATCCAGTGACTTGTCTGTCCTTGAGCCAGCAACATTGCTGTGTTACAAAGACTTTAGCCTGAGGAAAGTTTCCTCAAGGTTAACATTTCTATATGTAATTCCAAAAGGTTAGGCTAAACTTGAGAATACAGGGCTTTGTAGAATAGGCCCTGTGAAATACGTTTGCTTTATAAATGTTGGTATACTCCACATGGGTACACAAACATTCTGTCTATAACAGCTGTTTGACCTTCTCATGTTACAATAAAGAAACTCAAGTTCAAATAAGGGAAATGACTTGCACCAGATCATAGAGCTAATCAGTGTATGATGGGGCCTAGAACCCAAGTCACTTGGCTGCTCTGCTGAGAGATCCAGGTATGTTGCAATCAGTTGCGAGATATTTCCAAGTAATTCATTAGTGATAACAGCTTGGAAACCAAGATTTTTGAACAATTTACACTTTTGTTTTAAAAAAATGAGAGACATTCAAAGTTATCCCTATGGTCATGCCAATATCCTCTACTTACATTCATTATTTCTTGAAGGGGAGAGAAAGTGGTGGTGATTACATCCAACCTTGGATATGTCCATGGGAGTGTTTCATATGTGTGACCACCAGCTGTGTCCCAACAGAAAAGTTTAAATATCACAATGTCAGATCACATGATGTTCAAGACAGCCCCTGATAGGCTGCCCTTCTGCAATTTTTTTTTTTGAAGGAAAAAAAATGTGACTTAATTTTCCCTGGACATGTTGTTGGTTGGAGGAAGACTCAAAGCCTCTGAACACACTCAAGAGACATCACTTACTTTTTCATCTCCATTTTCTAATTTGCAGTATCAGATCTCACTGGATATTTTTTGCTACTAACTTCACTCATGCCTTTATTTATTTAGTAAATATTTAAAGAGCCTATATGGTGTCAGACACAAAAAGGTATAGGTTACCAAATAAAGGGATACTTTGTGGATAATTTTACTTTTATTTAAAAAAAATGTATTACATCAGTAGTAAGACTTGTGTGCTATTTTCACGATTAGCCTTCTTTGGCAAGCTGTGCTGTAGGACACATTAGAGCACTCAGTGGAGTGGAGTGCGTTTAAGTGGGCATTCAATAAATATTGATAATGATGATGATGATAGTGATCACAGTGACAAGTATGAAGTAACCATGGCACCTTGCAATTTGTGATAAACAATGGCAATTACATAGAAACTTCTGTTGTTGTTGTCTTTCAAACAAGTGCCTGAAAATGCTAATTAATTGGAGAGATTGCTGCAAAGTCTGTTGGTAACAGGCAGCCTTTAATCCAGCCAAACAGGGAAAATCAGTATTAGCTGGATATCTAGAATAAACCTTTAATTGTATGAATTACGGTATTTCATGGCAATTATAAATCTCCAAAGAGGGACCTCTAAAGAGATGAATATCTCTGGAGGCGTTCAGGGTGAGGTCAATCTGGTAATGAGGACTGGATGGGTTCAATGTGTACTCTAGTGCCTGATTCGGCCACCATTAAGTAGTATCTGTGCTGACTCAGGATGGCTTTGGATTACAGTTGTCCCACGACTTGCTTTTTGTTGTCAGTCAGATACACCGAGGCCATGGGTAATTGATCACAGGACTATGGGTCAAGTGCAGAGGAAGAATAGCTGCTCTAATAATGTTGCCCAAGAACCTGGATCTGTTGCAAAACCTGGCTCATCGTGTTCCCATCTCACATAATTATTTGTTGAAGGGATAGATGAATGCTTGCTTCTCAAATTACTAGGGTAGTAGAATCCTTGGCCTGCCTAATAGACTCTGATTTTATACATAAATCTATAAAACTTTATGTAATGTGTCCTGACATGGCATTTCTGCTAAGTTTATTTTGCACAGGGGGCTACTTTAAATCATATATCAAGCCAAACAAGGTTGCTTGATATGAATCTGTCCTCCCAAATCTTGAGAAAGAACCTACCCGCCTCTGGTTTGGGCCTTTGGAGTATTTATTTCAAATTAAGGCTTGAAAAAAGCTTGGAAACAGTATCAGTTTCATTGTCATTACTTGCCACATCTGCCTTCTTCAGGAGACAGCCAAGGCTGGTGAAAGTGAAAGGTGGCGATTAAAGCAGCAGGAAATGATAAGCTTTTGAGGGAGGCAGGGATGGGGATATGGGCTGAGGTCTGTGCTGGCGACCACGTGGACTCACTGGGCTGGGAAGATAATATAAATGGGTCCAGGATTCTATCTGTTGGGAAGAGAAAACTGATCAGACACAAATTATAACACAATGCTTTTTTTCCTAGAAAAAGACATCATTTTATAGTTATACCTTGCTTTACAACAGCTCAGGTGCCCAGACCTCACCTAAAGAGCTCCCACAGCTGCCTGGAGAAGGCAGCTAATCTTCACAACCCTTTAGAGTGGGAATTTCACACCCCTTTTCAGAGATGGTAATAATAGATAAGGAACTTCACAAGTGCTTTGCATGAATAATGATCTTGTTGAATCCTCAAAAGAAACCGTGCTTATCATGCTGACCCTTCCTTGATCCAGATGGTGAATGAGGCTCAAAGAGTTTCAGTGAATTGCTCAAGATCACACAGTAAGTGGCAGAGGCAGGATCAAACTTAGGTCAAATATTTCTAAGTTGAATGCAGAGCTGTTCTACCTTTTCATATCCTTACAAACTTGAAGGATATGATTTATCAAAGGGATATACTTACTGTTTGAAACAGCTCTCTAATAGAGTCTGGCATTTTCAGCCCTTATTCCCTAGAAAACAGAAGCTTAGGTGAACTTCATGTTCTAGTGCTTTACTGGGAAGTGAAATTCCAGGATGTCAAGAGTAAGGGGAAGACAGACATGGAGCACAGAAGGAGGGAAGCAGATACACAGAAGACTGAGAAAACCAGGTGCTCAGTTACATGGTATGCCTCCAGATGAGCCATAAAAAACCACGGTGCCTCAGGAAGGGAGAATAATTTTTCTGACAGCTCTTTCCCATTTTCTGTCTCTTACCATTCTACATTTGCCCCATGGGGCATTGACTTTCTCATAGTTCTGGGTTTGTTACCTGGCCTCTGTGGGCAGCTGATGGAGAAGCTAGAGCTTCTGTGGATCTGGGTGGGTTACGTCTGGGTACCTGAGCTGCAGGTGCTCCTGCCAGAGTCTGTCCTTCACCCAGGGGAAGGCTGAGATAGTCATGGAAGGTAGAAGGTGAAGTGGCCACGGGCCCAGGAGACAGATGAGGTGGAGCAGATCTAGGAGATGCATCAGCTGTGTCTGATGCACTGTGCAGACCATCTTCTGACATCTAGCTCTCGTGCTACAGCAGTGGGCCTTTACTTTCATAAAACCAAGACGCCCTCAGTTTTTTTTTCCCTGACAGCACAGGTACAAAATCTATTGGCCACAGAATACACATCAGTTACAATCTCCTAAAAATACCTGAAGAGGGTGTACTTGTATGTGAGAAGGACATGAGTTTTGGGGGTCCATTGCTATGGATTGAATATCCCCCCAGAACTCACTGAAACTTAATCCCCACTGTGACAGTGTTAAGAGGGTGGGAGATCCTATTATGGCAATTGAAGGATGGGGCCTTCAGAAAGTGGTTAGATTGTGAGGACTGCCCTGGTGATGGATTGATCCATTCATGGAGGAGCAGGTGTGGTTCTCATGGCTTTAAAAGGAGAGCGAGGGTGAAGGTTAGTCTCTCTCTTGCTCAGTCATTTTGCCATGTGACACTCTGCATTGGGAAATAGAGTCACCGCCAACAAGGACCTCACCAGATTCATCCCCTGGACTGTGAACTTGCCAGCCTCCAAAACTGTAAGAAATAAATTTCATTTTCTTATAAGTTACCCAGTTTCAGGTATTTCTGTTATAATCATCAGAAATGGACTAATATGGAGGCGTAATGAACTAAGTCCAGTTCCTACTGCTGTAGCTGATCCCAAGAGCATAATTGATATCCACCATGTCCCTCTTTAACCACCTATTTTAGATTTCCTTCTCCCTATGCATGCACTTTGGCTTTTCTTAGTTGCTAGCCTGGTAGGAATTCCAGGCCTTCATCCCCAAGTGGTCTGAGTCCTCAGTTGCTTTGTCTTTGTGCTCTGTAGTAGTTACCAGAACTTTCCAATAACAGTTTTTACTAAGCAATGTAAATATTAAGGGATGCCCTACTGAATCCTCTGGGTTTGAGAAATAACCTTGTCTGTCCTATTGTGTAGTAGCAACCTGAACTCCTCACAGTAGTAACTGTTGATTACCTCAGCAGGAAGTAACTTTTTCTTTACCTGTTGGTTTATGGGCATAAGGAGCCCTGGTGGCCAGGTGGTAACAACCATAATTTCCAATTCAGTGAAATCCTTAATGTATCAATTGGTGGTAGCATTCTATAACTCCTCCTACCCTTCACCCCAAATGAAAACTAGACTCTAGCTTGGCAGAGCTTAACTTTTCAGGATAGGAGATATGAATTCTGCTTGGGAGAGTAAAGATGAGAGGAGCTACTTCTTTTCTGCTCTGGTTCCTAGATGCATTCAATCTGGCTGCTGGAGAGACAGTGCCACATGTGGGCCTTTGATTCACTGCATATATTGTATTCTGAAGAACAATGCCCCCACCCTATAAGATTCTGTTCCCAAGCACACTCTTTAGCTGAGTCCTCAGTGGGCTCTTCCATTTTTCTGTCATGCTGGCTGCATCTGATAATGGGCTATACAGTAGGACTAGTGAATCCTGTGGTCACGGGCCCATTGTCTCCCCTCCTTTACTTAAAATGGGTTGCTTTGGTTGAGGCAATAGAGTGTGGAATACCGTGTTAAGATTAGGCATCCTAAAGCCCCCAAATACTGGCGCTGGCAGAGAAGGTGATGTGGAGTAGGTACAGATTCTGTTAAAGATGAATTGTTGTCCCTGTAGGATGGAAGGTGTCCAGTGATGAATGGTGCCATGTGGAGGGCTCTGCATGGTCTCTGCCTCGGAGTTGAACTCTCAGCAGGGGTAGTAGCTGGATTAGATTTGGTGGAAGGGAACCTGTGTTGTTGGCTCCTGTACAGCTGCCCTCCTTGCTACCATAGCCACTTGTTCCACAAGCCTATTGAGGTGTCCTCAGAGGCTGGCTGAGGGACAGAAGTTGGCTGACATCAATAGGATTCACTATCTCATCCATCTGATCTTTGAGCTCCTCCTCTGCAGTAGATAATTTCTGGTGAACATTCGTGTGAGACACAAACATGCATGTTTTGTACCCACTCTCATAGCTCTATGCATAGACCCTTTCACCAGACTTCTTTGTAAATGATCTTTCTGACCTGTTGCCTTCAGGTCTTTGAAAAATTGGCCAATCATTTGTTGGTGTCCTAGCTCCTGTTTAATTCATATCTCATGCCAACTCGTCAACCAAGTGAATTCCTTGGAAATCTGTTCCCTGAGAGGATTTCCCCTCACCAGAGTTTTCTGGGGCATCCGTGAGTGGGACTTAGGGATGTGGCAGTGGTACATTTCCAGCTAGCACCAACATATTATGCCAACTTGTCTGTGAACCAGGTCTAAGTCTTTCCTTCTTCTGATGTTTGTTCCAGGAACTCCTCATGAAGCCATAGGTGTGGATGGAGGGAGATGCATCAGTCCCACAGCACTAGGAGTCTGGGTCTCCTATGCATTTCAGTTACTCACATCTTCTGGACCTGCCTAAGCCTGGTCCCCAAGTACCACACACGTTGTGACTTAGTGAATCACCCAGCTCATCATGGCCAGCTCAGGTTGTTTCATCACTCAGTGTCCCATGTGGGTGCCCAGTCTCCAGGTGGTAGAACGTTAAGAGCTGTTTTTCAATCTGAGAGCAGCTCTCTGCCAGAACTTCTCTCTGGTCTTGCTCCAGGACTATAAGGATCTGTACCACAATGTCCAGGAATGTAATCCTGCTCTTCCTCATCCTTTTTTGGATTATCCTAATTGTATTTCTAACTGGCTTGCTCCTTTGAATATGTTGTCATTGTTCTGTATGGCATTACTGTAAGTTGTTGAAAAAGCACCCTTTACTGGTGACCATTGATAGAGTACTGGCACTTTATTTTAGAGCAATTTTGTTAAGTCCTTCAAATAAATTAACATACATTTCATTTGGAGGAGACAATATATTTGCATGTCAACACAAAGAGAAAAGGAATAGTGAGGATCGGGAAAGAGAAGGTGGAAGAGACATTTTACAGTTTATCAAGGTATGATGATACTCTCTATAATGCTCTTAATCTTAGAAGACTTGGGTGATACAGTGCACTACTGGGGAAAAAGTCTTACTAGCAGATGCAGATGATGTGCAGGCAGATCTTTACTATAGGCTGAAGTCAGCAGCCTTCCGTGTTCAGATTCCCTCTGGGCGGGATCCCCGATACTGCCACCTCCTACCCATGCAGTCCTGGAGCCTCTCACTTGTGGCTTTGCTCACTTCACCTTCATTTACCTTACCTCCCCAAAGCCCTCTTCTTCCCATGACCCCAACTCTGGTACCCAATCCCCCACTCTTTACTTTGACCTTGGATATCAAACATTGAGATACATTTGGTTGTCTTCAGGATGAAGCTGGAATAAGAAGGGATGGATAGAAATACTGCTCATGCATCCAGCCTCAGGATTTAGTGTCTACACTATGATCAGACCTTTCATAATCTCAACATCGTTCCCGGGTGATTCTATGGAGAGGCAGTACGGTGTAATGGTAAAATTGATGAGCTCTGGAACCAGATTGCATGGATCTAAATCCCAGCTCTACCACTTAGCTCTGTGACCTGGGGCAAACCTTAACCTCTCTGTTCCTCAGTTTTCTCATCTATAAAATGAGAAACATATTTCACATATGTATTTATCTATGTTATTTTATAATACCTATATTGTAGGATCTTGTGAGGATGAATAACTTAATGTGTATAACTTCTTAGAAGAGTGCCTGGTACATCCCAAGTGCCTTATAGATGTTTGCTGCTGTTTCTTAATATTATCATGTTAAGAGTCAGTATGTGTTTTCTTCTTTTCCAGTTGCATTTCAAAGGACCCTCTTTTGCTATCCTACATACACGATGTCCAAAATGGGGGGTGAAATGAGGGGAAAACAAATCCTATTAGAAAAAGCATTAGCAAGTTTATATGTAATAGGAGAGACTTTAACACTTTGCTAGGCCTGGAATGTGAAGACATATTAATTTTCTTAAGAGTATTAATGAATCTGAATAGTCAAGGGTGGACATTTAAATGATTTATTCTGGTAAACTTGATCATGACTGTATCAATCACTTGAATACTTAATGATCTACACATTTGAAGAAAGGAAGGCTCAGAGGTCCCAGAACATTGTTAGAATCTTCTCCAATTTTCATTATTATTTATTGTTTTCATTTTTAGTGAAGGAAAAAAATCAAATTATGCTTTTATTTTCAAAGGTACTGGGGTTGGTATGTTGTGATACTTTTACATTTGAAGATGTTCACGACAAGTTAAAAAATGAGGAGATAAAATTTCCTTTTACTTTATGTGTTTAAAACAAAATTAGAATTTTATTGTGTAGTTAAAGAGGAACTAAAATACAAGAGTAAGCTCAGTGTGTAGCTATCAATGGAAAGAACCAAGTTTCAGTCTGGCGAATGTGATGAGTCCGTGGTGCTGAATACGGTTGATACTACGTGCACTCAGATGTCCTCCTGTAAACGTGCAGTTACTAAGAGCAAAGGAATTGATTTATTTTTCCTTTTAATAAGGCTTCTGTTTCAATAATGTTTTGAATCTCAAAAGGAAGAAAAAAAGCAAAACCATTTCATATAGTATGGACATTTAGTGAATACTTAAACATTGGCTTCATATTCAAATTAGGGTAAGCTACATTAACTGGGTGTTGTAGATTGTGCACATGAATGTCTGCAATTATTCTTTCCCATATACACGCTCCTTTGCGAAGGGATTCTTCAGCGCTTCCCATCAGGAAGTGGAATTTATTCCCCCTCCCCTGTCTCCTTTGGAGATGAGCCGGTCTCTTGATTTGTTTGACTAATAAAATACAATCAAATACAAATACAAAGCGAAGCTGTCTCAGTTCCAAGCCTAGGCCTTAAGAAGCCTTCTTCACTACAGTCTCTTTCAGAACCTTCTAACCACCATGAGAAAGGCCAGGGTGGCTTGGTGGGGAATAGGAGGCTTACTAAATGCCACATGGCCTAGTTACCCTGGTGACAAGTGCTAACTGCCAGACATGCAAATGGGACCATCCTGGACCAGGCAACCTGGAGAAGGAGAGCAGGTGAAATCTGACCTATAGCTGTTGCAGCTGTAAGAGCAAGTCTGGCCAATATCAGAAGAACCATCCAGCTGAGCCCAGGCCAAATTGCCAACCTGCAGAATGGTGAGCTAAGTAAATGGTTGTTGGTATCAGGTTTGGAACAAGAGCTAACATTTACTGAGCATTTACAATGTGCCAGGCACTGTTTCAAGTGTTTGCAATTTTGACTCACTTAATCCTGATAACAACCCTGTGATAAGGTTACAGATAAACAAAGTAGCCTGAGGCCATCTGTTAGTCACAGGAAGAAATAACATCTCAGCCAAACTTATTAGCCTGATATCCCTACCCTGCCCACTGGTCATCTGGTAAAGACCAAGGTGGACAAAGCCAAATATCTTTGCAGACCTTCTCAGCTGAGGTTTCTCTAGAGTGGGGTTGACCCATTTTCTCTGTAAATGGCCAGATAGTAAATATTTTAGGTTTAGGGGCCCACATAGTCTCTGTCACATCTATTCAACTCTGCCTTTGTAGTGTGAAGGTAGCCGTTGGCAATATGTAAACAAATGGGCCTGGGGTTCCAATAAAACAGGTAGTGGGCTGGATTTGGCCTGTAGATTTGCGCCTCTCACCCTACTCTAGAAATGAAGCTCTAAGGAGATAAGTTGTCCATTGAATGTGATAAATTAACTTAATCTCCTGTGCATCCAGCATGCTATCTTCCTCTGTACTATCCTTGGAGAACTGACAAAAGAGACACATGAGTCATTTCAGCAGGCCTTAGTTCTCCTGCAGAACCTCAGCTGAGAGACATGAGTGTAAGTTTCATCTTAAACCTGGTTCCTTTTGTGGCTGTGGGGTGGTTGCTGAGAAATGGATGATAGATAGTTTTTCATGTTCACTTCCACGGCAGGAAGAGTTCCAGTCCTACGAGAACAAGGAGGGAACTTTTCTAGAGGCCCAACAAATTTCTCCTGTGTGTTGGTGTCACATACTCATTTCTGAGCCCAGCCCTAGGAAGAGGGCAGGATTGCTCCAACTGGCTGGAAGTGATCCGGCCCCGTCCACAGAGCTGCAGTTGGATCAACAGTACTTAACAGCTGACTGATACCATTTCTAATTTGTTCTCTCACTTGAATGATAATTCAAAATAATTTTCTGTTAAAACTTTAGCATTTTGCTCCATTGTCTTCTTGCCTCTAGTAGTGTTGATACAAAGTCTAATGTTAATGTGTTTTTGTTATTTTCAAGCATAATCTTTTTCTTATGCTTTTAAAATTTTTGTCTTTGTTCCTGTTTATCATGATTTCACTAGGAGTGAGTCTTTTAAAATTCATCTTGGTCAGTATTCAGCAGATTCTGCCTATGTGTGAACTCATGTCATTATTTGGCTCAGAGAAATTTTCTACCATTATTTATTTTAAAAAATATTTCTATTCTTCAATTCTGTCTGTTCTCACCTTTTAGAACTTCTGTGACATGAGTATTGGGCCTTCTGTTATCTTTCCTCTTTGTCTTTAACTTCTGTTACAGGTTGAATGGCATCTCCCCAAAATTCATACATTGAAATCCTAACCCCCAGTGACCTCAAGGTCAGAATGTGACCTTATCTGGAAATAGGGTTGTTGCTGATGTAATTAGTTAAGATGAGGTCATGCCGGACCCTAATCCAATATGACTAGTGTTTTTATAAAAATGGGAAATTTTGAACACAGACATGCACACAGGGAGAATGCCATGTGAACACAGAGGTAGAGATTGGAGTGATACATCTGCAAGCCAAGGAATGCCAAGGGTTGCCTGCAAACCACCAGAAGCCAGGACAGAGGCATGGAACAGATCCTTCCTCACAGCCCTCAGAAGGAACCGACTCTGCCAGCACTTTGCTCTTGGACTTCTACCCTCCAGAACTGAGACAATAAATTTCTGTTGTCTAAGCCACCTAGTTTACGGTACTTTGCTACTGCAGCCCTGGGCAACTAGCACAACCATGCTCACACTCTCCGTTTCTTTTTCCATTTCACTGTGATCCAGAAGAATTTGCTCTCACAGTTCATTAACTAATGCTACAGCTGTGTCCATTCAGTTTGTTATTTGGCCATTTATATTTTTATTTTCACGATCTATTATTGGTTCATTTTCATAAAGGCCTGCTCTTATTTCATGGAAACAACAATTTATTTTTCTGTATCAGCCCTTTTTCCTTCCAGATGTATTAGAGAGGATTGTATTCAGCTACAAGTAACAGAAATCATGACAAACCCTAACTTAAAAAATAGGTTCATTTTTTATCATAGGTTAAAAAGTCTAGGAATGAGCATCAAGGGCTGTCATCTAGGGAACAGGTTTTTCCATCTTTCAATTTCCCCATTCTGAGCACATGGACTTTATCCTCATGGATGCAAGATGGCTGCTGCCCATCCTAGCATTGGGTACCCATTCCAGACCAGAAGCAAAAAGACAGAATTTAAAAAAGGAGGGATTGATGTCTGTACTAGTATAACAGATGCGTATCACAAAAATCCAAAATCATAATGACTTAAAGATGAAGCTTATCTATCTCTTACATCAACAAAAACTGGAGAGCTGACATTCTACCATGTAGTGTCAGGAACCTAGGCTCCTTTTATACTTTGGTTCTGCCATCAAAAATATGTAATTCTCTCAATGTGACCTAACATGGCTGCTCAAGATCCAGCCATCATTTCTTTATTCCAGCTAGTTGGAATGTAGAAAATGAGGAGGATATGAACTGTACCTTTATGGTTTCATCTTCAAAGTTGCACACCACACATTTGATCATACCTCACTGCCCTGAACTTAGTCATGTGGCTATACCTAGCCACTAGGGAGGCTGTATTGGAAAATGCAGTGATTTTTTGGTTGTTTTTCCCTTCGGCAGCCATAGGCCTGGCTAAAGTCAGGGTTTCTAAAATGAATAGAAAAGAGAAGAATGCATATTAGGAGACAACTGGCAGGATTTGCTACGATTAGGAAAGGAAATTTTACTCAGAAGTACCCAGTAGACTTCCTCTTCTGTTTCACTGGCCAGGTCTACATCCTTTGGCATGCTTGAGTTCTGTTAAATCAATCAATCTGTGAAGGTTCTGGTAGTAAAGAAAGAAAAGGAGAATAGATACTGGGTAGTCAATTGGCAAAGTCTGCCAGACTGGTGTATAAGTTCTTTAAATTGAGGAATGATGATCCTTTTATGTTGTTTATTTTCCTTAAATTATAGGTGATTCCCTCCTCTTTTAGTTGGTGTGCTAATATCTGAATGTGGGGTTCTTATTAGCATGTCTGTGACTGTCACATCTGCTTACCATGACCTGCCTCCGGTGATGTCAGGGGAAGGGCGGGAGCATTGTCTGCAAGGCACAGTGGCCTGGTTTTCTGGGCATGGAGACTTCACCCTCCAACCCTAGCTAATGACTTCACCAGTCTACTACCTGCCCGCAGGGGAGAAAGACTGACCTCTTGGATGGTCCTTTGTTGGTGCCTCAACAAATCATCCTTCATCTTTGAGCTCCCTTAAAGCTGTCTTTACCCACTACCTTAATGTGGAACATCCCTGGAACAACTAATTTCTAGTCCCAAGAGTATCTCTATTACAGATAAAGCAAAACCAAAAGATTTTCTGTAATTTCTAGGGATTTGGGGCAGACCTGCATATGTACACAACCCACTCACTGTCTTGATCCGATCTTCCAATACAATTCTCTACATAGAACAATAATAGGTTAAATATAATGTTGATGTCATAACAGGTATATTAGTTTCCATTGGTTGCTGTAACAAACTGCCACAAACTTGGTGGCTTCAAATCACAGAATTTATTTTCTTGCAGTTCTGGAGGCCAGAGTCTGAAATCTAGGTTGTCTTCCCTGTGAAGGCTCTAGGGGAAGATCTTTACTGCTTCTTCCAGTTTCTGGTGGCTCCAGGTGTTCCTTGGTGTGTAGTTGCATCACTACGTTCTCTGCCTCTGTCTTCACATGGCCTTCTCTTTGTCTTCATGTGGCTTCTCCTCTTCTGTCTCTTATAAAGGCACTTGTCATGGGATTTAGGGCCCATCTGGCTAGTCCAGGATTATCTCATCTAAAGATTCTTAACTTAACTACATCTGCAAAAATCCCTTTCCAAATAAATGTTACATTCACAGGGTCTGAGTATTAGGACATGGATATATCTTTTGGGGGCTGCCATTCAACCTGCTACATGGGCTACCCCCAGACAAATATGTTGAACATTTGGAAAGCAAAGTTAGAAATACTATTGTGTTATAAATTAGAGCATGAAGTATCTTCTGTTTTATATCATATAAGGAATATTTTATAACATATATTGAATATTGGCTCCCATGGATTCCTTTAAAGTTTTCTCCAACTTCTCTCACTTTGTTTCCTTATCTACAGAGGTAGCTTTTTTTTTTTTTTTAAAGTATACTCATTCACTTGTCAGAAATCTTTGTCACTCCTTGTAGTACCCTCATGTTCTGAGAAGAATAGATAATAGCAATCACACAAGTTGTTCTTTTCCTTACGTGAACTTTAAATCTTGTAGCAGCATTCACTAAGTAATGACACATGTTTTTCTCTTGTGAGACTAGGGAGAAAGCCATGCGAGAAATTAAATAGTAGTGAACCTGAGTTGGACCTTTGCAATGCAGGTCACTCAGTTACAAGTAAGTCTCCTCAAATTCTTGAGGCAAAATCACCGTGGATAATGCTAAGCTGCCATTAGACTTCAGCAGCTAATTCTCTCAGCTGCAGACTCTCTGGAACCTTGTTTGAACCCAGCTCAGGGGTCATTTCTTCCTTTTGTAAGAGGTGGTCAGCATTGTGCTGTGAGAACTTCTTATACTATCTCATAAGGTGCTCTGGGGCAACTTGTAGGTAGCATGGAAGTGATGGGGAAGGGGTATGACAGGACTTTTCTAAGGCAGGTTTGGCACTCATCTAGTGTCCACAGGTTTGTTCCGGGACAGCAGTTTCAGGTTCTTGGTCAAACCGTGGAGGAGAACCTTTCACAGAACCAAGCAAAGTCTGCATTGTGATGAGCACCTGCTCAGCAAAAGAAAAGGAAGAAGCACAGACAGACAGACTATTCAAACCACAGGACTTTATTACACAGTGAAAGTACATGCAGAAGTGCGTGGGCAACCCCACGAGTGGGGAGCCCTCCAGATTCTTAGGGGGAGGGTTTATATGCTGTTCTGGGACTGGGGTGTTACTCTCCTCTAACTAAGGGGAGAAACATTCAGCCGTGGGGGAGGATCTGGGGTAATTAAAGCCTAGTAGGCTGATGTGAGTTTGCATCAGCTTCCTGTCATGTGTCTCTGAGTTTCTGAAGTTTTTGGCACTGCACAGTGGAGTCATTTCTTCCTTAACTTTGTCCTTTCCATCCTAGCATTAAGGGTAGAAGGTCATATGGTGGTCATCTGCACTTTTGTTCCTCCTAGTGCGCAGGTACAGTGGTTTTTGTTCCAGGTATAGCGTGCTCGTTGGTAGGGTGGTTAAGCTGTTGGCAGCTCATTGTGGGTTCATTAACTGTTAGTGCCAATTCAGTCTGAGTATTTGTGCGCAGCCTCCCCGGGGCTTGTCCCTATTCTGTCCTGCCTCAGAAGTGTTGATTAAAAAAACCTTCTCAAGGACATGTGAAGTCCCTTCGGGAAAGCTGGGTTTGGGATGGTCAGAGCACCCACCAGGTCTGTTTCCTCCCCGGCGCTGGCATTTCTGACCTAACAGCATGGTTAGTACCTACTGATAGCCACTGGTCCAAAGGTGGTGATGATGTGATAGGACTGATGATGGGGTCGCTTCTGATTAAAGAACCTGTTTTAGCGAGAGTTTGTGGTGCTCCACTCTCCTCTCTCAGGAAGACCACCAGGCAGAGGCAAGGGGTGTGGGACCGTGGAGGCTGACAGTAGACAATGTTTAGTAAGACCTAACACCCTGGAGAAACAGGGAGGCTGGGTTTAGGTACATTTCATCGTTCAGGGTTCACTGAGCCTTGAATTAGGAGAGAGAATCAGAGTGAACTCCATTTTTCAAGGAGCCGATGCAGGACTCATGGAGAAACCCCTATATACTTGCAATAGGATGTTCAATGGAACTTTTCCCTTTGGTTTAGAATTTGATCAAAGTCCAAAGCAAAGACCATTATAAAAAGGGCTACCTCTGAGCAAGGTGTTTTAAGATATGGCTTAACTGGCCCTAATACCATCAACCACCCCCTCCTGCTCCACCTCAGCCTGTGTTGGAAGAGGACCAGGAGAGGGAATGATTCATCAAAGAACCAGGTCTTTGGGAGGATGCAGTATTTGTGACGAGAAGCTTTACCTTCTTCTTCCAGAAGCCTGGCGGTGGGGCCAGTCAGAAGAACCTCAGTCTTCAAAATTAGAAAGCACCTGTGAGTGGGGGAGGCTAGCTCTTCACTCCCCAGTTGGACATCTGCTTGGGCAGGGGATTGATAATCTGCCCATGTTCCCATCTGAGTGGAGGAGAAGAGAGTCAGCAAGAGATGGCAGGGCGGGGTGGGATGGGGGCTGTCGAGGAGTGGGTTGCACTCACAGCAGTTGGCACAGCAGGTCTGATGAGTTACCTGTGGGTCATCTGGACCTTGCTTAGGGTGCCCGAGCCATTGCTCACTCAAAAGGTCGCCAGCTGTACCTTTCAGAACTGTGGCAGAGGTTGTGGGGCAGGTCACTGGTGGTGGATGCTAAGGAGAAGGGCCTGTGAAAGATTTTGAGGCAGAACTGGATCTCCCACATCAGGGAACCATGCTTAGTTAGCATTTGGATGTTTGCTTTCTGAGGTCATGCTGGGCCAGAGGTGTTGTGACAGCTAACAGTCTCCCAATCATGCAAGAGCCAATCTCTGCTTCCCAAGGCCTCTTTCTTTCCCAGCACTGGAGAAGCTAAAACCTTTAAGAGGGAAAGCAGGAGATGTGAAAAGAACAGACCATATCCTTTCCCTGTTCCAAGCCACAGGAACCACAAGTCCAGCATGCTTTGGGAAAAGGGAAAACCTTGAACTACATATGAAATTGAAGGTAATTGAGATTAGACTGGACTAAGTTTTAACAAGTGAAAATATCTGGACACAAAAGGAATCTGGCCAAGATGTTGTTAGGCACCAGAAAGGGGGAGTCCACCTCACAGGGATGAAAGCGGTGACCAGAAATCTCCATGAGCAAGTGAAATTGCACAGCTTCGTACTTTGTCTATTTCCAAGTCAACAGTGGGTTTGTGTCAGGGCCGAGGCTCATACTGAAAGCTGTTTGGAAAGCATAAAGTTCTTTTTAATGTAGCAGTTAATAACAGATTTTACCTAACTTATGACTGGGTGGGGTGAATAATATGCAATGGCTAGGATTATTTTTCATTTGGTACCTGATGTTTTGAAATAATATAGCATTTTCAGAACTCTTCCTAATTTTTTGAGGAAATTATTAGACCGTAATTTAAAACCTGGAATCCTGGAAACATCTCATGTAGTACCAGAAAATACAGTTTTATTTTCTATATTATTTATATTTTCAAAGAAGTATCTCTTACAATTATTGATCAATTCCATTATTTTACTAATTCATTAATTTTTACTTTTGTCATATAAATTTGTTTCTATTATTTTTAATATTGATTTTGTTTTTTCTTTGCTTCTTCAGCTCACTACTTAACTTATTATGAGCCTTTTTTAAAGCAATATAAAACCTTGGTGGTATAAATTTTCTTCATATAACAGCTTTGGTTACACTCAGACATTTTAGGGTATAGTGGTATGATTATTATTTAGTATTAAATATTATATAAGAAATTTACTTTTCTCTCTGACCTCAGAGTTACCTAGAAGAATGACCTTTAATTGACATAGGTGGTTGAATGACCTAGGTGGTTGAATTTTCTTTCTTTCAGTTTCAAAACTATTAGTTCACGGCTTGTGACCAGAGAAGGTGGCTTATACAGTTTGTTTTTGTTTTTTAGAATTTATAAAGACTTTCTCTGTAGTGTACTATGTAGTGAATTTTTATACAGTTTTCACGGGTGTTGAAAAATAAGTTCTGTTCTTTGTGTAGAGTTGAGAGTTAGTGATTAGCACCTAAACCAGACTTACTAATTAATAATGACAGAATTCAGGTTCCTTTTTATTATTTTTGTCCACTTGCTCTGTTAAAGATTAAGTAAAATTCTTCTAGGACTATTATGTGACTTGTGGCACTTTATTTTTGCCTAATTAAATGTTTTTGTTGTATATAAACAAGGTTCACGGAAATAATATCCTTAATTTGAGTTATACTCTTCATCAATATAAAATCACTCAATTTTTCCTTTAATTATTTAAAAACACCTATGCAGCAATATAATAATGCTGTAAAATTTTAAAATAATATAGACTTGCATAAGATCTTCTATGTCACTCCCAATAATTTTATTTCCCTAATGTACCGTAATTAAAGATTTGTAGTATAGTCTTCCAAACAAAAAAGTCCATATATAGGTAATTAGTTTTTTCATATTAGATTTTGTAATCTACTTAAAAAATTCAATAATATGATATAGCTATCTGTGTCATCTTTTAATGACTACACATTACTTTATTGTGTGGATTTACCACATTTTTTTCACAAATCCCCTTTCAGTAAGTGTTTGTTAGCAATTTCTTGCTATAATAAATGACTTTTAGATCTTGAATTCTGTTTTTGTCTGATAATTTTGTGAAACGCCAATCTTTATTTTCATGAGTCTGATATGCCTTTGCCCATAATTTTTAAAAATGCTGCTTTTGAAAACTTTGAAGTATGTTTTTATTAAGTTCTCTGCTCAAATGTTACCTTATCAATGAGGGCTTTCCTAAGCACTCTTTAAAAAATAGCACTCTCCTCCTCTACCCCACTTGCTCCTGATTCTCCTTCCTTGATTTGTTTTTCTATAAGGCATTTAGCACCTCTGACATTCATTTGTATATTTATTGTCATTGTTTGTTCCTCCCTGACCCTCTAAACTAAAATGTAAGCTCCACGAAGAGAGGGACTTTTATCTGTTTTGTTCATGACATTATGACTTTATCCTTACTGCCTGACATAATGTCTGGCACGCAGCAAACACTCAATAAAAAATTGTTGAATGAATACATTAACACTTTTAGTTTTAAACTTTGCCTCTTTATTTTTTGTAATTATTTTATCACAAATTATTGAGGTTCCAAAGTTTACCTTTGGCTTCAGTATTGACCTAAAAATGTGCCTGATGTTCAAGCTGTGGCTTTGGTCTCATGTTTTGGAAGACCAAATAAGCAAATGCCTATATCAGTATCATTTCTGGAATCCTTGAACCGACTGCTTCTGGTTTACTAGATTGCTGAGAGATGCCTAGATCTCAGACAGTCAACAACATAGCAACTCGGATTTAAAAAAGATTCTTAGAAAGAAAGATCAATAAAATATCATGTATTGTCATCGACAATGGAAAAAACATGACAAAGGGTATGAATGACTTAAGACTTAAAATATATGATGCTTTGTGTGTTCAGAGAAGAATTACAGCATGAGATGCCATCATAAGGTTACCAGCTGTAAAGCAACGGGCAACTCATACTTCTTCAATCAAAGACCAACTTCATGACATCCAAGAGACTTTATTTTATTTATTTATTTATTTATTTATTTATTTTTTCCAAATTTTATTTTGTCAATATACAATGCGGTTGATTATTGTGGCCCATTACTGAAACCTCCCTCTCTCCTCCCTATCCCCCCTCCCTCCCAACAACCTCATATCTGTTTGCTTGTCTATCAACTTCAAGGAATTGTAATTGTTGTGTCTTCTTTCCTCCCCCCCAGGTTGTTTTTGTATTTATTTATTTATTTTTAGCTCCCACAAATAAGTGAGAACATGTGATATTTCTCTTTCTGTGCCTGACTTGTTTCACTTCATATAATTCTCTCTAGGTCCATCCAATGAATGGTAGTATTTCATTCTTTTTTTATAGCTGAGTAGTATTCCCTTGTGTAGATGTACCACAATTTCCATATCCATTCATCTGATGATGGACATTTGGGCTGGTTCCAACTCTTGGCTATTGTAAAGAGTGCTGCAATGAACATTGGGGAACAGGTATACCTTCGACTTGATGATTTCCATTCCTCTGGGTATATTCCCAGCAGTGGGATAGCTGGGTCATATGGTAGATCTATCTGCAATTGTTTGAGGAACCTCCATACCATTTTCCATAGAGGCTGCACCATTCCAAGAGATTTTAGAACTCCCTTGTCAAATACTCACACAAAACAGATATTCAAATAGTAAGGAGAAGTAGATACTACATGTTTAAAAGTCTGCCTGAACACATAACACCAACAAGCAGGATTTACAATCAATGGGTTTCATGCAGCTAAAATTGTTCGTTTGCTGGAACCTACCAGAGAAGTAACCTAACTGGTGTCTTTGACAGTGCAAATATTTCTCACATGATACCTGCTGTAAAGATTCATTTCTTATTCTGCTCCTGGGAAGATGCTGCAATTTTTGTGTGTACAATGAAAGCTAAGATGCAAATGGAAATTCAGAGACTATTTTGTTATCTTGAAAGTTGATTATGGTGCTCTATTGCCACATTTCTAGGTCAAAGGTTTAAGGGCAAACTAAAGTAGTAAGTTCATACATAATATTAAAAATACAAAATATTAGCAAGAACAAAACACTTAACTTTGTTTTGGAAAATGTCCAGAAGCATCTTCTTCAAGCAATGAAGAGATTCTATTTATTAGGTTGCTTAAATGAAATTGCATAATCACTATTGACCAAAGTGTTAAGTCCAGAAGGTGCAGAGGACACAAGACTTGACTTTAATTCAGTTGCTACTAGAGTGGAAGGGAAATATTACTACCAGCAATAGCCTATTATGACTAGAATTGGCAATTTTTGCTAACTTCAGTTGAAAGCAAGTGTCTATTTGATATTGTAAATATGTGGTACATTAATGATAGGAGCAATCTAGTAATTAACAGAGCTGAGAAGTTATTATTCATGCACTATAACATCAACTTTAAACATCTGAGAAGTAATATTTTAAGTAATATGATTGAAGTGAGAATTCAATTTATTTTAGGAGGAAATTTTAGATTTATTCTTGTCTCGAGAAGTTCATTCCATGATGGTGACCTTCAGCTTTGGAGTTTACCTCACCAGAATATTGAGTTCAAACTTGACCCTTCAGCATTGGGCCAATGTATGTGTTGCATTTCTATTAACTCTTGAGTAGGTACAAAAGAATGCTTATAAAATATAGGTAGGGTATAAGTAATTGGAATGTAGGGAACATCAATTACCTACCACCCAATTTAAGAAAAAGAACAGCACACCATTGCCGTTCAGTTCCTTCCTTGAGTGCCCTCCCCCGTCCCATCCTTTTTGGCCAGAGGTCACACTATTCTGAGCTTTGTATTCATAAGTTCCTTACTTTTCTTTATAGTTGTACGATGTATGATGTTTGTATCTCTGAGCAGTATATTTTTCATTTTGCACGTTTTCAACTTTGTATAAATACAATCATATGTTTGTTTTTCTGTAGCTGCATTTTCAAAATTATGTTTCTGAGATTTATCTGTTGTAACATTCATTTTCATTGCACTATAATATTTCATTGTATGAACATTCCACAGTTTATTTATTCATTCTACTCATGATGGGCATGTGTCGTTTCAATTTTTTTTATTGTAGTCTTACACACAGTGCTGCTAGGAACACTCTTATGTCATGTGTCCAAATGCATAAATACAAGAGTTTTTCTAGTGTGTGTGTGGGGTAGCGGTAGGGGTAGAGGGGAGCACTGTAGGTAGTGATGGAGTGTGAGGTTGGAAGTCAAGTTTTGTTTTTTCCTCACATGGATATCCAATTACCTCAACTGTCTTCTTCCGCCTCCCATGAGTGTCACATCTGTAGTATATCAAGTGCTCACTTATGACTAAGCCCGTGTCTTGTCTTTCTATTCTGTTTCACTGGTTTATTTGTGTCTTGAGCATCAATACAATAATGAGTCTTCCAATCCATGAACACAGTTTCTCTCTCCACTTATTTATCCCCTAATCTCTCTCAACGAAGCTTTATAAGTTTTCCTATCAGAGTTACTGTACATTTTGTTTCTCTGGCCCTGTGAAGAAATCAAAAGCACTGCCCAGCTTCTTTGCTGCCTCTTCCAGATTGACTGACATGCCTTCGGCAAAAGGCCAGACTCACATCTTTGGATTTCTAGTTTCTTATAGCTCTTGGCCCAGTAACTCCAAATGCTCTTTTTGGCTTTATGACAATTTAAAGAAAACGATTTTTATAGTTTGCCAAGATATTTTAATTTCCTTCAGCAAATAAGTTGGCTCAAATTACCCACTCTGCCATCACTGGGAGGAAAGTCCCCATATCTTTTTTTTTTTTTTTTGGTAGTTGGTTGGTATGGGGATCTGAACCCTTGACCTTGGTGTTATTAGCAACATTCTCTAACCATGTGAGCTAACCAGCCAGCACTCCCATATCTTTTTTGTACTTTCATCCTCCAGATCCTTCTACTTTATCTCCTTTTGCCTTTTCCCTTTCTCTCATGTTTTATCTTTTCTGCACTGAGCTTCACTTCAGTCTTTCCTTCTTTCTTCCTGCTTGCTTCCAATGTCTTTCAGCTCTCTGATGACCTTTCCTTTTTTCTGCTCTTTATGTTTTATTTCAAATTAAAGCATGCTTTATGACCAAGACAAACAGAAATGAGTTTGGAGGAAGCCAAAAACATTAGCATATACCTCAAGACAAAACAACAACAATCTCATAAGTATTCAGCCCAGATAAGCACATTTCCTTATCTGAGACGAGTGCATGATTCAGGTGAAAGCTCACAGAGGAAAAATCAAGAGGCGGTGTGGTAGTGTAGAGAGAGCTTGGGCTTCAGATTAGGATAGACTTGGATTTTAGTCTCTCTCCACCACTTGAAAGTTGTGGAAACATAGGCAGATTAAAGGGCAATGATTCGTTAATGTCAATTGACCTCTTTCCCTCTTGGTGGGTTAAGGGATCTATATTTTGTCCGTCTGAGCTACACAGCTGCCCTGATACTCTTATATTACACAGTGGACAGAATAGTTTAATTTTTTAAGAAGAAAGATCACTGTAGATGCTGTACTTTACTTGAAATACCAACAGGTAAATATTGCAGGCTGTCAGATGTTTTAGGTCCTTTGAGTTATGCTGAAGTCTGAATTGTCCAGTTTGATAGATTGGCTGACAGCACCGCATTATCTAATTAAGTAAATGTTTGGCATTTCTTTGGCTGACACTAGGAAAAAAGAGTTATGGTTTTGGTGCAGGAAACTTTTGGGAGAAGTCACTGGAGACTAATAATAGGATTTAGGATGGGGAGGAGAAGAGGGTTTTGAGAGATTAACATTTCAGGAGGTAGAAACGAATATAGTCTTTGCCAGAGAGGTGTATCTCAATTTACACAGAAGATCAAGTTATGAAAATTTGTATATGCATTAACTTTTAATAAGCAAAATCACGTTGGAATTCCCAAAAGGTCTTAGTACATAATGAAACCTGGTTGTGAATCCTTTTGTAAAGTAAAGAACGTTCTTCTTTTTTTATTTTTAAAATATCAAATTTTATTAAAGTAAATGTTATATGGACTTCAAATGTTAACTATTAAAAAGTACTCGCAGTATAAACATACTATTCATTTACCAAGGAGAAGATTTTTCTTAAATAGACCAAGATAAAAAGTAGAATATTGTTACCTTACTTGAATTCTAACAAATGTATTTTCCTAAGTTTAAGTTTAAATTTTAGCAGATTGGGTATTTAGTTTTCTTCTCTCTCTCTCTCTTATTCTTTCTCTCTCTCTTTCTCCTTAATATATCATTAGTTTTCAAAACTGAGAATTCTTATATTTTTCTTCTTTCATTTGTACAGCCTGTGCATTTAGTACCATGTACAGATAGCTATACAAGAAATACAGACATCATTACATTCTTACATAATATTTTATGTTTTTTTGATAATCTAATTACTTCTTTCTTCAAATTTCCTAAGATCACTGGGAAATTTGTACAGTCTTGAGTAAGTATAATATGAGGACTTAAAGTATAATTTTGTTGTTTTTGGAAGTGTAGCTCCAAATTCTGGCTTGGCATCCATTGTGTTCTATGGATGGTGTGTGCCATTCCGGAAAACTAGCATCTTTTGTTCAGAGCTAAATTGACAGAGATGTGTTCGAATAAATTAACCACCTCAGTTTCAGCTAACACTTCAGCAGGAACACGAGATTACAAACTAATGGAAATACAAAAGGGGAGATGGGTGAGCGTAAAAGGATGGAACAGAAGGAATATTTTATATCCTATTAAGACAGGAGTACTGATGCTTCAGACTGACTGAATGAAAGCTTGCTCTTGAAGTTGACTTTGGAAATTTGCAGCTCTGCAGGAAAGAAAATATAAGCTCTGGAATCCCACTATGGTGAAATTAACAAATAAAGTTTTAGTTCTTCCTGATGTTTACAAAGAACAGAAATATTCATGATTAATGGCAATTCTCTTTTAGGAGGTCACTTCTCAAGTCCTCTGTCTCTTGGAAGTGATATTTATCTTAGAGAAGTTTCATTTCCCCAGCACCCTGTCTTGTGTTGTCAATGTGTTAAATGTAAGAGCTCCCATTACAAAGGTCCATCAGAAGAAAAAGATAAGAATGATCACACAGCCAAGAATTATGTTCATTTACTTATTTTCTCCAGATCCCCAAAGCACTAAATACATGGGACAAATTAAAGAAAGAAAGTTAATGTTTTCAACATAAACTGAACTTGGTGGTAGGTGGCAGTTTTCTTTGGAGCCCCTTCAAGGCCAATTCATCCAGATTTATCACATCTGGTTACAGTATTTACTATCAAATAGTATCATATAATTCTACAGGCATTGTAAAGTTTTGGTGTGGCCTAACACAGACCATTTCTTTGAAGACAGCATGAAATTCCAGGGAAGAAGGTGTTTAAACTCACAATGATCAGGACACATAGGCAGAATACAGTTTCTGTCTTATGATTAATGAATCTAACCTCTGAAGTACTCACCCTCCTAGAAGTAATTGCTTCTCTTAGATTTTGTTGACAATAGAGGACATCTAGGCCTGGAGAATGACTAGACAGCACCACTGAAATTTAGCAGGTAAGGGCTAATGATGCTGAATATACTGCAAAACATGAGGCTGTCCCACAAATGAGGAATCATTCTGCCTAACGTGCATATAACATTCCTTTTGAGAAAACTGGAGTAGTACAGCAAGAACCACAGAAAAACTGTATACACATTGTATCAGTTACCAATTCTGTATTATAAACCATCACAGAACTTTGTGGATTAAAACAACCATGCTTCATTATCTGCCATGATTCTGTGAGTTGGCTGGGCTCAGCTAGCTGTTCTTCTGCTCCATGATGTGGTGCAGCTGAGGACACTCACGCAGCTGCATTCAGCTGGGACCTCAAGTAGGGCTGGAATGTTCAAGATAGCCTCTCATTCTCCAGGGTCTCTCTGTATGTGCTTTCTCCTTATTCTGTAGACTAGCTTGAGTTTCCTTATGGCATGGTAACTGGTTTCCAAGAGCAAGTTTTCAAAAAGCACAAAAATGAAAGCTACAAGGCCTCTAATAGGCTAGACTTAGAAGCTACCTGTCACTTCTGCCTCATTCTGTTGAACAAAACAACTCACAGGGCCAGCCCAGATTAAAAGGGAAGGTAAACAGATGAGAGGAGGAGCAAAGTCTCATTGCAACTGGCATATAGATGGGAGGATTTGCTGGAGTATCTTTAGAAATGATCCTTACATGTATGAACAGATTTAATTCTCTGCAAGATAGGAATTATTATTAATTTCATTTTACAGAAGATAGGACTGAGGCTTTTTTAAAATTCAACATATTATAACATTTCCTTGTACTTATTTGTGGGATACAGTGTGTTGTTTCAATACATGCATATACTGCACAATGATTCATTTAGGGTAGGTAATGTAGTGGAAGCTTTGAGAGGATAAGTGACATGCCCAAGACCGTACCACTCACTGGTAGATGATGGGACTCAAAATGTCTGAACCCAAATCCTTTTGTCCTCTTTTTTTTTTTTTTTTTTTCTTAACTTAGAAGTTATTTCAGTGTTAGGCAAAATAAGTGAGGCTTGTGATTTTGGTGAGTGCTCTCCTTTAAGTGGCTGTTGATATATTCTGGACTTTTTTCTAAAGTGTCATGCAAAATGCTCATGGCTCCTGTACTGTGGTGTCCCATCTATGTCCCACTTCCTTGGGCTGTACTCCAGGCTTTGAACACTCTCCCCAATACCTGACCCTATTCAAATGACATGCTCTTCCCTGTCTTGCTGTCAATTAATACTGAAACAGAGAGTAGCTAACAATCTAACTCAAACTGTCACTTGAGTATCGTGATTATCTGGTGTTTCTGCCTACCCAGCATCTATTTTCCCTTTTGGTAACAAAATTCCAATTTTCCTTGGGAATCCATTTCTTCCTTCCTTTTATTTCCTGTGGCTCAAGAGGCACTGAATGCAGTCCCTACCCCAGGAGTGGGCAGGTGACTGAGGCCTGGTTAATCAGAGGTTTGCATTTCTCTTGTCATAGTCATTGGTTTACAAATGAGCATGTGACCCCAGCTAGACCAGTGAAAAGCCACTAAAATTAAATTCCATCCAGAATCTTTGTAGAAGGATATAGAGAAAAAGCATTTTCTTTTCCGGGAGGATGAAAGATAAGCCTGGGATTACTGGGAGCCATCCTGTCCCCACAGGCAAGAGCCTGCAGAAGAATGAAGCCACCAGAGGAGTGAACAGGGGAAGTGGGCTGATGGTGATGCTGGTTCCGATAGGCATCTGAACAGTTCTAGGAAGGGCCAAAGCCAGATCTACCCCTGGATTTTTCAGGATGTTATCCAGTAAATTCCCTTTCTCACTCCAGCTAGTTCTATAGAGTTTCCTATCAAATACACCAAAAAATCCTGACCGATAGACTATTAATGATGACTAGAAGGATTCTTAAAAAAAAGAAAACCACAGAGACACCCACAAACCCACAATAAATATGCTTACTGAAAGGAAGTAACAATTCAGGAATTCCATTGTGATTCAAATGATGGAGATCCTAAGTTAGTATAGAGATAAAATTCCAGGTAAGTACAAAGTATGGTGTGAGATGGGGATTTCTATTAACAAGAAACAAAATAGCAATAAGAGCCACTAGAATATATTCTTTAGTCATTTGAAATTAGGAATTGTACATTTTGTTTCTGAATGCGTAATTCATTATTTTATACATAATAATTATTAAGATAACAACAACCCTAAATCCCAACCCACTGAACAGGGAGTCTCTCCTAAGGAGATGGCAAATAGGCTTTTTCTCATATTCCAACTCTGATAATTCCTAGTGCCTATCTGGGGCGCAGACCAGAGAAGACTTCTAAGCCTGTTGCAGGCTGTGGGGAAGGGTGAAGAATTAGCAGTGTCCCTATGGATGAGGGCATGTACATGAAAGTAGCATCTAGTTTCTAGTATTTGGTGGTGATCTCCTTTCTGATTGTGAAGGGAGAGAGGAGAGAGATTTTTTAAAATTTTTCTTTCTTGCTAGTCTCATACCCTATCAATTTTGGAGGCTCCCTTTTTAAACAATTTTAATTGATTTTTAAAGATATGTTGGGGAGTCAATGTTCACTTAGGTCATTTGACATTCCATATCAAGAGGTAGAATTTACCCAACAGAAACATATTTTCTGCTATTTTATCTGGTTAGTTTGTGTTAGGTGTAAGCTGAGTCCCACATAACTTATGGTATAGTCTTACCAATTCTTTTTCCTATCCCCTCTGGTCTTTAGGGAAGGCAGAGAGTCACATATGTTGCTAAGTCACATGCCACCCTGAACTGGAGGAATATACTGTCGCATTTTCAAAACCCCATTGTGGTAGTCAGGGTAAAGGCTCCCCTAGCCAAAGATGTCCACATCCGAATCCCTGGAAACTGCAAATATGTTTTGTTGCATGGCAAAGGGAGAGTAAGGTTGTAAACAGAATTAAGATCGCTAATTGGTTGACTTTAATATAAGAAGACTATCCTGGATATTGTGGGTCTGCCCACTGTAATCACACATGTCCATAAAAATGGAGGAGAAGCAGGAGAGGAGGTTGGAGCGATGTGAGGTGAGGAGGACTCACTCAACCCACGTTGCTGGCTTTGAAGATGGAGGAGCTGTGCACAAGTCAAGTAGCTGGAAAAGGCAAGGGAATGGATTCTCCTCTAGAGCCTCCAGAAATAAACCCACCTCTGCCAACACTTTGACTTTAGCCCAGTGAGACCTAACCTACAGAAATGTCACCAGACTTCTAACCTGCAGAACTGTAAGATAATAAATGTGGATTGTTTTAAGCCACCGGGTTTGTAGTAATTTTTTATGGCAGCAGAATCACAGAGCTGAATGGACTCTTAGCTTCAGCCCAATCTTAATTCTCCATATGTGAATCTCCTCTACCTCATATATTTCTTAAGTGGCCTTCCAGGCTGTGTGAACATGTCAACAATGGGAATTGCCAATGTCCAGGGGTAGTTCATTCCATTGCTGAATGATTTGAACTGTCAGAGTTCTTTCCTACAGGAGGCAGAAATGAGCCTCCCCGTAGCATTACTTCTTTAGTTCTGGTCTTGTTTTCTAGAGTTGCACAGAAAAATTTCAAATATCTTGTTCATAAAAGATAGACTTTTAGGTATTTGAAGATTTAACTATGATCCCTTGAACATGAATGTCCTCATGTTCTTGTGGAGTCCACAGCACACATCTTCTGGTGACTAAAACTGCAGCAAATATTATAGAGGTGGTTTGGTCAGGAGAGAGCCGGCAGAGGCTCATTGGTCTCCCCAGTTCTGGATATTCCACCCACATGTTGCATTCACTTTATCAAGAACGTCTCTACCATAGTGCCCAAAGCTGTTTAAATAGCTCTCTATCCTACCATAAGGTAAATTCCCCTTTCCCATCTCCAAGGTTCTGAGGGCTCTGCTTTGCACCTAATAGATGCCTGATATCAATGTTTATTCTTGAAACATGCTATGGTTTTCATACCCATCATCTTCCTGGTCTGTTTATTTGTAGTACCTGTGCCTGGGGCTGAAGTAGGACTGGGAATAAAGTGGATTCTGCAATGCGGAGGAAAGAACATGTGTTGTGTAGTCAGAGACCTGAGTTTAAATCCTGGCTTTGCTTTTTACTGGCTCTGGACTGTGGACCTCTTAGGCCTCAAGTTTCTCAGCCTCTAATGAATCTCAGTTTCCTCATTTGGAAAATGGTGAAAGATAATTACCTGCAGGATTGTAGTGAGGATTAAATCAAGTTGCCTATATAATGTGCAAAACATAATCTTTGGCACAATTTAGTATCTCTTCTCTCCCGCCTCTCCCACCACCTCCCACTTTGTTCCTTCTTTAATTTATACAATTAAGGAACAATAAAAACTTGAGCTGTGGGCTCAACTTTGAGGAGCTTAGGATGATCATTGTGGGCCGGAGCAAGAGCATACTAGGGGGTGAGGGTGGGGGAAGGCTGGCAGGGCTTGGACTGAACCTTAAAGGTTGGGTGGGAATAGGCTGAGTGACAGGAATGGTTAGGAAAATTTTGTTTTCTGACTTTGAAAGTGATGCTCATTTTAAGCCTTCTGAAGATAAAGGCAAACTGCTAGCATTCCATGTAGGAAGGAACATTTTGTTTATAACTCATTAGTTTCAAAATCTAGCTTCAAGGAGATGGGACACGGCTTGACTGCTGTGATGAGACAAAACATGAACAACAACAAAAAGGCTGCTGTTTAAACTGCCTTGGGCCTGAGCAGGGACTGTATCAAGTATTTGCAACCCAGAAGAGTTCATTTTTAAACTTTCCTTAGAGCAATTAAAAAAAAAAAATAACTGAGCAGGCCTGGTTTGGGTAATTGAGACCAGACCGCCTATGGCACCACATTACCAAGGTGATGGAAGAATCAGACTAGGGAACTCTTGGAATACTCAGAACAGCAGGAAAAGTGGGTTCTGGGAAAGTTCTAGACTCTATAGGCCCATCAAGGTTTAGTTTGTGTTGAAATTCTCCCAGAATTCATGCTTTCTATATGGCTTGGCAAGCAATTATTTTATTTTTTTCATGTGAAATCACAATCTGGGGGCATTATTTTGGAAGGCATGCCAGTAGTTATTCTTTGGTCTACTTGGGCCTCTGCTAGTTTTATTTTTAACCCTCTTCTGATTATTTCTAAACCCCTTAATCATGAAATCTCATTTCCTTTTATTAGAAGGGATTTATTCACAAGGCTAACTCAGACTTACATACATCCTTTAATACATATTACTGAATGCTGAGATGGTCCTGCAAGCATTAACAAGTGCTTTCTGATACAAGATAAACAAAATACATGGAGAATGGGGAAGCTCTTGCACGAGTCCATAATTTGATGCATCAGTTCAGTTTTAAAAATGTTAAAGAAATTCTTTTGAAAATAACAGTAACAACAACAATAGGATTGACAGCAATGACCTCTCACTAGGTGCCAGGCGATATGTTAAGTACTAAAGATAAAACAATGAACAAGGTAGGCAAGGTCCCTGTCCTTATGAAATTATGTTCCAGTATGGGAGACCATCCTCTCCAGCATCACTAGTAAACAGATAAATAAATGAAGTAATTATAAGTTGTATAAATTATGATCAAAGCAAAAAAAGAGAAGAGGTTGAAATGAAGCAGGGGACACCTACTTTTAATAGGGTGGCCAACAAAGTCATCCCTAAAGATTAACCTTGAAATTAAAGGAGAGGAGAAGGAGTTTATATTTCAAAGTATCGGCAGAAGGAAATTCAGGGCAGAGAAAATGGCATGTGCAAAGGCCCTGAGGATAGAACTTGGCATATTCAATGAATGGAGAAAAGGCCAAGGGGTCTGGAGCACATTGAGCGATGAGGGAAAAAATTAGGTTAGAAATTTCATCAGGTCAGTGATATTTGTACAGATTCTACCTCTGAAAACAAATGCCATTTCACTTTCCTCCTATCCTTCTATCGCTTCCAAATTTTCCTAGCCCTTGCCAAGCCAGGGGAATGAAAGAATCAGCCCACTGCTAATACTGTCAGTCTGCCTGGCTTCTGTCTCTGCTAACCAGGGTTGAGGCTGGGGAACTTTTATCAATAAACTCAGTTTTAACTCAAAATCTGACACCAATCTTGACTTCTGGTATCAGAGTGCTAATTAAGGAGCCCAGAACTCTGGGACTACGGTCTTGTATTACATCTATTGATGGTCTAGCGCTGCTTTTGTACCTGCTCTGGTAAATAGCTTCTGCCTTCTCTTGAAGATATTGTCCTAAATAATTCTCATAAACTCCCTTAGTCAGTTCGATTGAGGGACTTACTATAGACTGGGCACTGTCTTGCGCCCTGAGAATATAAGGAGAAGTAAGACAGCTCCTCCTCTAGGTACTCACAGGGTAGCAGGGGAGGCAGATGACGTACTACATGCAGGGACAGGGAGATCAGGGACGGTGTGCCTCAGCCAGTCTGTGGGGTGCAGGGAAGCTTCCTAGAAGACAGACAAAGAAAATAGACTTAGCCAAGCACAGGTGGCAAGACAAGAGGAGGGGGATGGAGAGTGGGGAAAAGCCTTCCAGGCAGAAAAGACTGCAGGAGCGGAGGAAGGAAGAAGTAGCATGAGGTGAGTGGAGAACTCTAAGCAGCTGGATCCTTGCCCTACCTCTCTCCCCAAGATTTGGACTGGGAGTCCCTCATCCCAGCTGTCAAGTGTACACCTGAACTCAGGTCCTCTCACCTGTGCCGACTTCCCTTGTGCAGACTTGCTGGCCTTCTGAGCCTGCTGTGGGATCCTCCATGGTCATATTCTGCTTATTTATTAGGGCACTAGGGGCCTTATGCCAATTTGGAGGGATCTGTCCTCTGTTGCGGTCTCTTGTGATGCTGTCCAGCACTGCCTCCTACACTTACAGGGAGACTTTCCGACTCCCCTTCTTTCCTTATCTTGCTATTTATTAGGTTATCTGGGGGCTGAGTCAGAGGAGCTCTGACCCTAACCACACCCCAGAGGGACATTTTTCTTGGTGCTTTGTGGTGGGAAGAATGCAGCTTGTTGATGGAGGGTTCCATCGTCCCCCACTCTGCTCTTGTGCAGGGACAGCATGCTTTGAGAGTGACAAGTGCAAGAGGAATGAGAGGCAAGAAAGACACGGGAAGTTTGACAGTGACAGGGATCATCTCTGCCTTTAAGAATAAGCGATGGTTATTGTCAGAAGCTACGGAAGGAAACTGGGTCTGAAAGGCCAGGATTAAAACTAACAGTACTGTGTACCCTATGTGTGCTACCCACAAAAAAGACTAACAAAATGACCCTAAGGACACGGTAGGCTGGGAATAGTGCAGAGAGGCAGAGAGGAAAGAAATCCCAAGGACAACTCTGCAGCAATTGACTTGCACATTCTTCTTCCCAGAAAGGCCCAGGCAAGAGGTCCTGGAGAGAAAGCTCTGGAATAATCACTCTGAAGGCAACACAGCAGGAAGGAGGGATTAGGACCTTCTGAGCAAAGCAGAGTTTCAGGCAGATTTGAGTGACAACAGACGTTTTTGCCTTCCTCATCGATTAATTTATTCACTTATCCATCCACTCATTAGTCCGTTTAACAAAAATTTGTTGATTAGTTTTTATGCAGTATACCAAGTTTTGGGAATATACCTGTTAACAAAAGAGCAAGTTTCTTGGCGTCCTGTGACTATCAGTTCTGTAACTGATACACTGAATGTGTGTGTGTATGCATGCGTGTGCATGCTTAGAAGAACAGCTTTTTTAGAAAAGGATAATACAAAATGTGATAAACAGTACAAATACGCTGTACAATGTTTGTTGGCTGCACACAGATTGAGCAACTGCCTGTGCTAGGGTCAAACATCAGCAGTAGCGCGTGCAAAGGCCTGGAAGTGAAGGGGTATGATCCTTCCAAGAGAATTCATGCGGGCAGTATAGTTTATAATAAGGAAAGCAATGGTCAGGTATTATTTTTGGCTTCTGAAAATGGAATGAGAAAGGGCATACTGCACGAGAGCCCAAGGTTGGCGGTGCCCACATCAAAGCCCACAGACCACCACTGAATTTAGCCTGGCTGTGGAACGCTTGCACTCCCAACTTGTGTTTTCCTTGTTCAGCTTCAGGTCCTTCCCTAGCTGCAGCAGGAGCTTGCTGGGCCCAAAGCAAGAGAATTACTGCCCCAGGGGCCAAACTTTAGCCAATGTGGACTGGAAGGGGTGGGTAGATGCTCCACCATCTTTCGGTTGTGCCCTGCAGTGACCGTGATGATGAGCCTTTGCTTTGGCTCTCCCTCCTTTATGAGTCTCCCCGGTTCCTCACTCCTACTTCCTGGGGTCACATAAGCCACCTGTATCCACATCCTCCTCTCAGGTTGTGCCTTCAGGGAAGCTCATACATAGACAGTAGGCCACTTAAAGTCAAGTGGAACTAACTTAACTTTTTTTTTTCTTATGGAAGATTTATTTATTATTCATCATGGCAAAACAATAATAGTAAACTATCAAAAAGTAGGAAAGAAGAGGAGAGGTGAATAGGAATGTAAGTGGAATCCCTAATGTCCTCAACTTAATTCCAGGGAGAAGTAAATACTTTCTAAAAGGGCTAAATCAAGACACAGAGCTTTATGTATAATATCTAGACATAAAGGAAACCTCTAGAAGAAATAAAATGAAGTAACAAAAATCGGGAGTTGGAGAGGATAGGAGAGTGTAAAAGGCAATAAATCTCTCATTTGTGTGGTAGGGAGTCAATAGATTCTTTCCAAAAAGAAATAGATAAGAGGATTTTTTTACAAAGCAGGTGAAGGCTTCTGTGGAAGAAAAGGGATTAGGGAATGAAGATGAAAGAAAAGAAATGGCAATATTCCATTTTATATTCTTCTTCTCTGAGTTTATATTATTTACATGCATTTCTCTTATGAATTAATTTTTAAAATTTAATTTAATTTTATCAATATACAATGTAGTTGATTTTCGTGTCCCTTTACGGAATCCTCCCTCCCCCATCCCCTCTCCCCTCCATCAACATTATATCTGTTTGCTGTCTTAAAAAGTTCAAGGAATTGTGATTGTTGTGTCTTCTTTCCCACCCCCACATTTGTTTGCATAGTTATTTATTTACTTTTAGCTCCCACAAATAAGTGAGAACATGTGGTATTTCTCTTTCTGTGCCTGACTTATTTCACTTAATGTAATTTTTTCTAAGTCCATCCATGTTGCTGTGAATGGCAGTATTTCATTCTTTTTAGAGTGGAGTAGTATTCCATTGTGTAGATATACCACATTTTCCATATCCACTCATCTGATGATGGACATTTGGGCTGGTTCCAACTCTTGGCTATTGTAAATATTGCTGCAATAAACATGGGAGTACAGGTATCCCTTTGACGTGATGATTTCCATTCCTCTGGGTATATTCCCAGCAGTGGAATAACTGGGTCATATGGTAGATCTATCTGTAATTGTTTGAGGAATCTCCAAACCATTTTCCATAAAGGCTGCACCATTTTGCTGTCCCACCAACAGTGTATGAGATTTCCTTTTTTTCCCACAACCTTGTCAGCACTTATCTTTCTCAGTCTTTTGGAATATTAGCCATCCTAACTGGAGGGAGATGGTATCTCAGTGTGGTTTTGATTTGCATTTCCTGAATGCTGAGTGATGGAACTTCATTTACCTTTTAATTGGGTTCTCTCTTTATCAAGTGCTGTATATTAATTGTGTTCCTCAAGTACTTGTGATGCTACCTACTCTAAAAAATGCTCTGCTGGGCCGACCCCGTGGCTCACTCGGGAGAGTGCGGCGCTGGGAGTGCAGCAGCGCTCCCGCCGTGGGTTCGGATCGTATGTAGGGATGGCCGGTTTGCTCACTGGCTGAGCGCGGTCACAAAAAAAAGGACAAAAAAAAAAAAAATGCTCTGCTGATCTCTCCATTTCTGCTGGTGAGTAAAGCTAAGGCATAGCCCACCTCAAGTTAAGACCAGGATTAAAACTTAGGATTTCTGATTTCAAATTAAATACCTTCTGGACTGCTCTATTTTGGGGCATGCATCCTTCTTCTCAAGGGAATGACTAATTCTGTGTTCCCATTCCCCGTGTTTTATTCTATATATTTTGTCAGAAGTCACCCCTCAGAGTAATTCTAGTCAAATGTAAAGCATTTGCAAATGCTTTTTGGTCCTCACTCATGTTTTGAAGTTATCTCTGAGCACACACAAACACACACATATACATATGCATACACACAACACCCCAGTATGTTTTAGGGAACTCTGAACAAGAGAATCCAGTAATCATTTCCTTTCAGAGACCAGCTTTCATCACAAAGTCCATGTCCTAAGACACAAAGTCATTGACTGGCATCGCAGAGTAAGACTCAGCAATGGGGAGACACATTTAACATACCTTGCTCCAGTTTAGAGGGATGCTATAGGTTTCAAAAGCAGTCTTTAAGTTTATATCTTGCAGGGGAAATGCAGTAGTTTATATAATGTTGAAAATACACTAAACTCATTCCTGGGCTGATTGCAATTTGACTGGGTCTGAGTGGCCCAACTTCTTGCAAATTGTCATCATCAGCAGCAATGAGATACTCAGATCTGCTCTCTCCTTTCTCAACTCTGCCTTAAATGCCTGACTTATACTGAAAGAAAAGAAAATCCATTGCGTAACTGGAATGTGAGAGAGAGGAATGAAATAGAATTTTTGGCTTTCAGGGCCATTTCAGTTTGTCATTTTGTGAAATTAGAGACAGATGGGTGATGTCTGCATGTTGTGGGAAATTCTGTCCTACATTCCAGCCAATGCAGGGAGTTCTGGAAGAGGACAGAGAGGAGACATAGAAAGCGATTTGGACAAGGCAGAATATATGCTAATTCTGTGACAAAAATAGCATCAAATCTGCAAATATTAATTCTAGGCAGGTCTTATTCTTCACCTGCTATCTTTCCCTTTTCTAGCTTTCTCAGTATTAAGTGAGTTTAAACTGGTTGTGAATGGAAGAGAATTCGGAAGTAATCTGGTTTGTCTCTTACCTAAGTGCTAGGGGAGTAGAAGGAATGACTGGTGGTCTAATAATCCACGTGCATTTAAGGCAGATCATAACTAACTTTGAGCTGATCAAAGTTACTCCAAAGACTCAATTGGTAAGTTCCAGTCAGGATGGCAAAATAGACGGTTCTCAGCGTCACTCTCTCCCACAAATCAACAAATTTACAAGTATAAAAATGTAACATCAGCCAAGCTGGGGCTGCTGGAGCTCAGGGGAAGAGGAGGAGAGACCTATGGAGTTCATGAAGGTGGTAGAAACTATGATGAGAGAAAGAAAAATCTGCTCTGAGCTGCTGCTTTAAGGCTGGAGCTGATGAGCACATGGAGCAGGAGCTGGCAGAAGCCTCTGCTGTGCCCTTCAGATGGAGTTACTTGGAGGCAGCAGGAGAGAAGAGGGCCTTGGCGGCCCCCAGGACAGCAAGACCACTAATAGGGTTCCCATGGACCCACACAGGAGCGAGGAGCCAGAACAACTGAAAAAGGGAGCCATTCAGAGGCCGGTGAGTCATCGCAAGGGACTGGCACAGGGCCTGTCCCATGGGAAGGGTTTGGAGCATGGGTGGTGGGCGAGATGGGAACACTAGGAGAACACTGGAGCACAGCAAGAACAACTGATCTGCCCCCCAATCAGCACAGGACCACTCAGAGGAGACTGGTCAGAAATGCAGAATTGCATGGGGTGCTGTTTGATGAAAAAGCTCAGGCCCAGATCAGAGATTCTACAGAACACAGATCCACCGGGTCTCTGGAGAGCTGGAAATACATATAAAATCAACCATTAAACCCTGAACTGCACAAAAAGTCTTCTCTAGGGAATCAGCAGCAAAGCAGCAATTTAATTTCCATGTGTTTGTTTAGTTTCCAGAGTTTCGTTTGTTATTAATTTCTAGTTTTAATCCATTGTGGTCTGAGAAGATACATGGGATAATTCCAATTTTTTTGAATTTATTGAGACTTGATTTGTGACCTAACATGTGATCTATCCTGGAGAATGATCCATGTGCTGATGAGAAGAATGAATATTCTGAGGTTGTTGGGTGGAATGTTCTGTAGATATCTGCCAATTCCAATTGGTCTAGAGTCTTGTTTAGATCTTGTGTTTCTCTACTGATTCTTTGCCTAGATGATCTGTCTATATTGACAGTGGGGTGTTCAGGTCCCCTGCTATTATGGTATTAGTGTCTATTTCCTTCTTTAGGTCTAATAGAGTTTGTTTTATAAATCCGGCTGCTCCAACATTGGGTGCATACATATTTATGATTGTTATGTCTTCTTGATGGATCAGTCCTTTTATCATTAAGTAGTGTCCCTCATTGTCTCTTTTTATGGTTTTTAGTTTAAAGTCTATTTTGTCAGATATAAGAATAGCTACTCCAGCTCATTTTTCTTTTCTGTTTGCATGGTAAATCTTTTTCCATCCTTTCACTCTTAGTCTGTGTGAATCTTTATGGGTGAGGTGGGTCTCTTGTAGGCAGCATATAGTTGGGTCCTCCTTTTTGATCCAGTCAGCCAGTCTGTGTCTTTTGATTGGGGAATTTAAGCCTTTTACATTAAGAGTTGTTATTGAAAGGTATTGATTTATTCCTAGCATTTTATTGGTTGTTTGGTTGTCTTAGGTATCTTTTGTTCCTTGCTTTCTGATTTACTGTTTGGTTTCTGTGTTTGTTGGTTCCTTAGGTTGTAGATAGCGTTTTTGTTTGCTTGTTTTCTCTTCATGGATGCCATTTTTATTATACTAGTGGGTATTGATTTTTCTTGGGTTTTTATGGCAGTGGTAGTTATTTTTCAGGAACCAAACCCAGTACTCCCTTGAGGATTTCTTGTAAGGGTGGTCGTGTGGTAGTGAACTCCCGCAGTTTTTGTTTGTCTGAGAAATATACTATTTGCCCTTCATTTCGGAAGGATAGCCTTGCAGGGTAGAGTATTCTTGGCTGGCAATCTTTGTCTTTTAGTATTTTGAAAATATCATCCCATTCCTTTCTAGCTTTTAGGGTTTGTGATGAAAAGTCTGATGTTAGCCTGATTGGGGCTCCCTTATAGGTGATTTGACGCTTCTCTCTTGCAGCTTTTAAGATTCTCTCTTTGTCTCTGAGTTTTGCCAGTTTGACTATGACATGTCTTGGAGAAGGCCTTTTTGGGTTGAATACGTTTGGAGATCGTTGAGCTTCCTGGATCTGAAGATCTGTTCATTCTCTTTTATGGCTGAGTAGCATTCCATTGTGTATATATACCACGTTTTCTTTATCTAGTCATTTGTTGATGGACATTTCGGTTGGTTCCAACTTTTGGTTATTATAAATAGAGCTGTGATAAATATGTGAGTGCAGATATCTCTTCGATATGATGATTTCCATTCCTTTGGGTATATACCCAGCAGTGGAATTGCTGGGTCATATGGTAGATCTATCTGAAGTTGTTTGCGAAACCTCCATATTGTTTTCCATAGTGGCTGCACTAATTTACAGTCCCACCACCAACGTATAAGTGTTCCCCTTTCTTCACAGCATCTGTCTTTTTCTGTCTTTTTGGTAATAGCCATTACAACTTGTGTGAGATGAAATTGTTAACAATTTTTACTTAGATTTAGGAGACATTGATCATCTCCACCCGAAATATCTCCTCCACAGGTTAGTTCACCTCAGATATTTCTACCATTAG
The DNA here is from genome assembly GCF_027409185.1 of Cynocephalus volans. Taxonomy (NCBI): domain Eukaryota; kingdom Metazoa; phylum Chordata; class Mammalia; order Dermoptera; family Cynocephalidae; genus Cynocephalus; species Cynocephalus volans. The sequence goes on along the minus strand of NC_084468.1, from coordinate 64,499,236 downwards.
AATCCTATCTTTAAAATAAATGGATGAAAGTCCATGCTAAAATTTTACATACTTTCTATAACTGTAAACTACCTTTAGTAATTAATACTTTATAAAGAATTATTTAGTCATATTGGCTTGGGGAAAGAAAAAAGAAAACACTGAGAGAATTTTGATGAAGCCAACTTGTGAAGAAATGTTCTGAACTTAGCAGGGGACTTCATTGGGTTTCCTGCTTAGTGGATCAAAGGAGAGAATTCACTGATCAATGGTAGATCAATATGCTAGTCATTGCAGGGTGGGTGGAAGGTTGAAGGTGGGAGAGTAAGATGTGTGGGTATTAATGCAAATATGATATGGTTTTATTAATGAGCTCACCATTTGGTAGGGTGCTAGACATATAAAATGTAATTTTAAAAATTTTATTTTAAGCAGACAATTTCAATATAATATGATACAAATAGGATAACACATAGGCACCAGGTGCTACGGGAACCCAGAGGAGGTTACTTAACCCAGTCCGGGGTTGGATGGAGTCATGGAAGGCTTGCTGTAGGGAAGAGCCTGACCTGAGTTTTTGTTTCTTTCTTTTTAAAGCCAGGTTTTTTTGAGGTAGAATTACATGCAGTAAGAGTTACCCTTCTTAGGTGTACAATTCTATTAATTTTAACAAATGTGCACCATCCTATAACTGCTACCACAATCAAGATGTAGAATATTTCCATCACCCTAACCAGTTCCCTTGAGCTCCTTTGTATTCAATCACTTTCCTTCACACCGAGCCCCTCGCAAGCCCTGATCTGATTTCTATACTTATAGTTTTGCTTTTTCCAGAATGTCCTATAAAGGGAATCATAGTGCATGCAGCCTTTTGTGTCTGGCTTCTTTTCTTCAGCATGCTTTTGAGGTTCATCCATGTTGTTGTTGCATGTGTCAGAAATTTGTTCCTTTTTATTGCTGAATAGTGTTTCATGGAATGCATGTACCACAGTTAGCTTATTCATTAATCAATTGAAGAACATTTGGGTGGTTTCCAGTTTTGGGGGAATGTTAATAAAGCTGCTGTAAATGTTTGTGTCCAGGTCTTTGTGTGGCATGTGCTTTTATTTCTCTTGGATAAATACCTAGCAGTAAAATTGCAGGGACATGTATTAAATATGTTTATAGAAAACTTTTTTCCACCAGCAATGTAGGAGAGCTACAGTGCATAACAAGTGGAGCTTATCTTTATTGGGTGTAAAGAGGATAATTAGGGAGGACTTCTTTGGCCTGGCATCCCTTAAGCTAGGACCTGAAAAAGAGGAGGAGTAAGGTGAACAAAATGGGAAGAAGAGTTAATAAAGTGAAGCACTGGGGGAAAGCATTCCAGGCAGAAGGATCAGCATGTGCAAAGGTCAACAAAGAGGTTTATAAAAATAAGGATGCGACATGTCCAGTTGGATGTGGCAATATGCAAATTCCTGGTGATATTTGCAAGAGCAGTTTGAGTGGAGCACTGTGGGTGGAAGCAAATTTGCTGACTTTGAAAAATGAATGGGAAGCAAGAATATGGAGAGAAGTATCTAGATCATTCTCAAAAATGTTGGCTGTAGAGTGAAAGGAGAGAGAGAGGGTAGGAGTTAGAGGTAGTCCACAGGGTCCAGGAGAAGAAAGTGGGCGAGACCTGAGAAGGATGATGGGCTGGAGGGGAAAAGGTTGTATATGCAGGCAAGTGAGATGGCAAAGAAGGGCTTGGACCTAGAGGAGAGCAGAGGAAAGAGAGTAAGGGCAGCCCTTGACCTGGTTGGTTGTCTGACGCCTCACACTGTAGGCTAGAGGAACAGGTGGTGACAGCAGAAAGCTGAGCTGGTGCATGTCTGATTTACCTCCTACTATATTTTGAAAATTGAGGAAGACAAAATAGAAAGGAAAGTGAATTCCAGATAGAGAACTAAGATCAGTCTAAATTTCCCCATAAAAAGGCAATTTCATAGAACTATACAATAGGTTTACATTAACAAAAATTAATGTAAACCTATTGTAAAGTATGAGTATTTGGTAAATGTCACATAAATACAATAAAATATATAAACATAACTCACAATCCTACAATTCATTATTAATATTTTGTTGGATTGATTTGCAAACATTCATTTATTCATACAGTTTTCTTCCATTAAATGAGATGCTCTGTATGTGGGACTATATGTAGATATATTTTTGGATATTGCTTTCTTCCATTAATGTGTTACTTGTTACTCTGTACACATTAGAATAGAGCTCCATGAGGCCAGGGACCATGCTGTCTTGTTTACTATTATATCCTCAGCCCTAACCCTGTGGCTTGCAAACGTTAAATGCTTGATATGCATTTATTAAAGTAGTTTTTGTTTTAGTTAACATTATAGTATTATATAACATTACATTACATTTCTCCCATGTAATCAATATTATTTAAAGGCATTTTTAATGACTTCATAGTGTCTCTTGGGATATACACCTATCATTTATTTAATAACTCCTGATTTGTTAGAGGCATAATTAGGCATTTACAGCTGATCTAATCATGTAAGTTATAACAGTGATGGCTACTGCTTATTAAATGCTCACTGTTATAAGCACTCATTACTGTGCTTTCCATGCATTATTTCATTTTATTTTCCCAACATCACAATTAGTTAAGTATTATTATTATTATCCCCACTCTACAGCTGAGGAAAATGAAGCTCAGAGAGGTTTAGGTGGCACAACTGGACCCAATCCCAGGACTGTTGATGCAGAGCCTGTGCTCATCATGATTCTTCTGTGCTGCCTCTGGGCAGAGGCTGGCCCCTGTTGTTCAATCACTGAACACTTACCAGTCACCTATAATGTGTGAGGTGGGCATGCAGGAGGTGAGGATGGAAGAGACATGCACCGGTCCTAGATGACCTTCTGGACATGGACAAACAAAAATGTAAGGTGTGCACTAGAAACAGAGAAAGCAAAACCTTAACTCCTGCTCTCCAGCAGCTTAGGCAAGCCAATTCCATTCAATTCATGAAATGTTTGCAGGCCATCATTTATGTGCCAGGCACTGTGCCAGGCACTAGGGACATGTTGTGAATGACAGACCGGTGCCCGGAACTCATGAAGTCCACAAACTAGTGGAGAGGAGGGCATTAAACCAATAGATGCCCACATGAAGAGTATCAGAAAAGGGCACCTTAAAAGGGTGATGGGTGTGTATAGCAAAGATGATGGACTTAGTCTCAGGGCCTGGAGGGACCCCCTGGAAGCAATGCCGTTTCACTTGAGATTTGAAGATAAGTAGGAGTTGGTCAGATGAAAAAGGAGAGGAGATCCAGTGGTAGAGGGCAGATGTGAGAGAAGGTTTGAACCCAAGAGGAGGACAGACAGACTGAGGGACAAAAAGTCGGGTGACTGGAGCAGAGAGAAGAGGGTGGGACAGGGTGAAGGGAATGGAATGAAAGAAGAAAGTGCAGGAGTAGAAGTAGGTGGTGCAGAGCCTGGTAGCCATGCTAGTGTTTTTCCTTCATCTTAAGACTGAAAGGAATGCACAGAAGGTGGGAAGAGGGTAGGATGTCATCAGATGTGTATAGAGCATTGGCTCTGTGACCATGTGGCAAACTGATGGATGGGTGCACAGTGAGTGAGGGGCTGTTGTAGTAGCCCAGAGGAGGTGTGCTGCAGGCTTGGGGCAGAGCAGGGAGGAGGGGGGAGGTGGATGGGTTGAGATAGGATATGCACTAGACTGGATCTAGAGATTGCTTGGAGAAAGAGTGTGGGGAGAGATGGGTCCAACTGACTCCTTGAGCAACTGAGTGGAGCTGGGGCCATTTACTGAGATGGGGAAGGAGAGACGGTTTGGAAGAATGATTAGGAATTCAGATTTGGACATTTTAAGTTTGACCTGCCAAAAAGACAGGCAAATGGAATGTCTAGGAGTCTGTTGGATATGTAGGTTCTAAACAGAGATAACTGGGTGAAGAAAAATACTTGGGAGTTGTCGATATATGTATAGTAATTGATTCTGAAGTAGGTGAGTCTGCCTGGGGAGAGGTGTTGATTAAAAGGAGAGAGCAGCGCCAACCCTTCAAGGGACTGGAGGAGTAGGAACAGCAAAAGAGATCAACAGGAAAACCAGGTCCAGGGGGAGATGTTTTGGAACCCAACTGCTGAGAGTATTTTCCTTATAAAAGGGAGTAATCAAGACTGTTCAATTCTCCTGAGAGGTCAGAAAAAATAGTGGTTGAAAGTTGTCCATTGGATTCTATAACCTCTAGGTCATCATTGGTGGCATGGCGGGGGGCAGAGGATGTGGGGTGGGGGGGTAGCTGTGGTGGAGTGAGCATGCTGCCCTCCCAGGTCCTGCAGCCCACTCCCCAGGGCCACGCCTCACTGAGGGCAGGGGACATAGGTATTCACCACATGTGGGTGAGCCAAATTGTGGCAGCTGCTGTCCTGGAGGAGGGCTGTCATGAATTTTCCTGTTCGTCATTATAATTTTATGGGGCTAATTTGTTTTGCTTTGTGGCTTTTTAAGAACTGGCACTAAAAGAAAAAGGAGAGACTTTCCAGGGACAGCTTCTTTGATAGCTCAGCAGCACCAAGTGCATCCTGAGAAAGTTAAGGCTTAAAGAAGATGAGAAAAATTTACAGGAAATTTATTAATTGTGTTTCAAGCTGTGCATAGCGTAACAGGCTAACAATATATTAATGCCTTCCTGGGAGGCTGCCATTTACCTTGCTGCAGAATTATTGGGATAAAAATGGTCTGTGAAGTGAGAAACTCATCCAGGTTATATAGTGAGGCTATTGGAAGAAGTGACCCTAGCACTCATGACATACTTCTGGCTTTTTATTGAGAATCATTCTTCAGAGAGGCCAGCCTATTCTTAAAAAATTGCTGGGGAGCAATGCTGCAGGGCTCTGCATCAGGGTCATTGTGACCCTGTCTTGTCTGAACAAATGGGAGTTGCTGACCTGGGAGGCCATATATAGTTTCCCCAGAATTAGAGGATCTGAAAATCTTGTTTAATTTTTTTCTTCACTTTGCTATGCACCATGATATTCTCCCTTGCATATTTAGCTTTCTGATTATGTTTCTGTCAGCTTTATATTAAAATGATCTTGCTTTGTCAAAGCATGCCTATTTGGATTGAGATAAAAGCAGCCCAGAAGTTCCCCAGGTGATGGAGAGAAGCCAATTTGGGCTAAGTTTTAATTTTGCTGTAGAGATTCCACAACATGGAAAATCCATAGGCTGATGAACTAAACATGGCTGGATGGTGAATGGAATAATCCGGGGGTGGCTACAGAGTTTGTAGAGGAGGTGAAATAGATCTCAAGAACCAGGACTAAGCTAATAGCTAGGGCACAAAGGTATGCCCGGATGAAGGTCCAGCCAAGTTAATCATTGTGAGTGTCTCACTCATCAATGAAGATGACAGGTGATTAATTTAGTTCTGCACACTCATTTAGTGCTGTGATCCACAAGTGGTTGCTTTGACTATGGGTTTTCAAGGGAGTCTAGAAATTATTTTAGCATCTGGGAATATGGATTAATTACAAGACCCAACAGATAGGGAGAAGAGAGAAATCTGTTGGGGACTGGTGAGAAATTGGGTGGGGGGGGAGTTGGGTGCAGTGACTGAGCCTTCTGGCCCTGAATATTAGCAATCTTAGCTGTGAAGGCAGGAACCAATTTCCTAAAAGTCTCTAAAATCTGGTATAGCTAGGGAAGTAAGAGATAGGAGCAAGCAACTGTGTGCATCTCCTAAACGTGAGTGTTCACTCCTGAGTTGTTTAGGTGAAAAACTCTTGACTTGATTCTAAAATGCTGTCTTCTTATGTAATTTTTTTATGATTATCTTTTTTTGACTCTTTTGAGTTTAAGCATTTTGTTGTGCTTAAAGAAGCCTCCATGATAGAATTAGTTTCAGAACACAAACTTAAAATGAGTCCTGGATTTAAAATGGGAATATGGTTAGCAGCTAAAGCTGTTTCGTATGACGCCTCACCTCACTTTTTCCATTTTTTCTTCCTAATCTCTTGTTTCAATACAAACTCTTAGGGAATTTCCATAAATTTGTCAAAGGCCTTCAAATTGAAAGTCTCAACAGAATTCTAATGGATGCAAAAATAAGGTCAAGCAGCTACTTCAAACTCTAAACTACAGTTTTTGTTGCTGGGAAATTATCTGATGCCCATAACTCAATGGTTTGGGGAAACCAGGAAAAATCAAATGATACCACTGTTATGTAGTTTGGCTAAATTTGAAATATACTTTAAGATTAGATAACCAATGAGATCTGTTTACTATGTATCTAGCTGAATGAAAAATGTAATTCTAGAGAAGATTTATTCATTAGGAAGTCTATTCAGATATATTTCAAAATTGAATGTCTTATTGAGAAATGGGATTTGATTTAAGCAGGAAAATGATAAAAATTCCCAAATAAGAATTTTTAAAGCTTTTTGTGTGCACACACACATTTGGAGATATATATTACATATGTGTATATTTATGTATGTACATGTATATGAGAGAAAGACTGCTGATAAGAAAGGAAACGAGAGAAGATCATCACAGGTAGAGTGTACTTGCAGGTGCACATTTAATTGCACATTTTCTGAACTGTATCCTTTATTCTGTCAAATCATTCAGGCAAACATTCCTTTAGTCCTCCTTGGTTTGGTGACATTAGGATGCATCTTGAGAACTTGCAGGAGATTTTCCCTGTCCCCACCAGTCTTTGGGATAATTACTTTGGATGATTTTCCTTAATCCTTCTCCTTGGTGATTCTGTGAGGTGCCACATTCTGCTTGCTTCCTGTAATTGCTTTCTGCTCTGTGCTCCTTTGTCAGAGACCCTGGAGCTAGATGAGGAATAGTAATTGTCACTGATCTCATAACTTGTCCTCAAAGGAGCAATGCCGTAAACAGGCCTCATATTCAAAATAGTGCATTATGTTTCTCTGCCAAGGAACGGACTCAGGGTTTAAGTGTAATGCACGCCTTTTTGAATGGTGGGAATTGAGGAAGAGCTTGATGTTCTCAGCAAGGACACAGGCATTTGAGAAGTCAGGTCACTTTTTAGAGGCACAGCAGATGTTTCTCAGATAAGAAGAATGTAGGGGAAAAAAGAGCTGTCAAAATTTCTGCTTTCTACTAAAAATTTGAGTAGAAAATGAAAGGTCATTTTCTGCTCAAGAATTATAGAATCTAAGGGTATAAAGAACACTTTTTTAAATTGAAACAATTGATTATACATGTATTTGGGGTACAGCACTGACTACCGTCACCTGTGTACAACATGTGATGATCAAATCAATATTATTAGCATATTCATTATTACAAATCACAATTACTCTTTGTGCCTCTTACCCAATATCTTCCCAACTCCCCCACCCTCCCCCACCTCCTCCCACCTCTAGTAAACATAAATTTGTTCTTTCCTTCTGAAAGTTCAATTTATTATTGTGTCCTTCCTTCCTTCCTCTCTTTCCTACTTTCTATGAGTGAGGACATGCAGTATTTCTCTTTCTGTGTCTGGCTTATTTCACATAACACAATTTTCTCCAAGCTCATCCATGTTGCTGCAAATGGCAGAATTTCATCCTTTTCTATGGCTGAGCAGTATTCCACTGTGAATATATACCACATTTCCCTTACTGAGTCATCCATTGATGTACATTTAGATTGGTTTCATATTTTGGCTATTGTAAATAGAGCTGTGATGAACATGGGAGTGCAGGTATCCCTTTGGCATGATGATTTCCATTCCTTTGGTTATACACCCAGAAGCGGGATTGCTGGATCATATGGCAGTTCTACCTGTAGTTGTCTGAGAAACCTCCATACTGTTCTCCATAATGACTGTACTATTTTACAGTCCCATCAACAGTGTAGAAGAGTTCCATTTTCTCCACATCCTCACCAGCATTTGTTTTTCTCAGTCTTTTTAATAACAGCCAACTGGGGTAAGATGATATCTCAATGTGGTTTTGATTTGCATTTCTTTGATAATTAGTGATGTTGAGCATTTTTTCATGTATATGCTGGCCGTTTGTATGTCTTCCTTTGAAAGATGTCTATTTAGCTCCTTTGCTCATTTTAAAAATTGGATTATTTGTTTTTTTATTGTGAAATTATTTGAGTTCCTTGTATATTTTGGACATTAATCCCTTGTCAGATATATAATTTGCAAATATTTTCTCCTGTTCTGGAGGTTGTCTTTCCATTCTGTTGATTATTTCCTTTGCTGTGCAGAAGCCTTTTAGTTTGATGTACTCCCATTTGTTTATTTTTTCATTGTTGCTTGTACTTTTGGGGTCTTATGCATGAATACTTTGCCCAGCCCTACTTCCTGAAGTATTTTCCTTTTTTTTTTTCTTTTAGCAGTTTTATGGTTTGGGGTCTTATACTTGTCTTTAATCCATTTTGAGTTGATTTTGTAGAGGGTGAGAGGTATAGGTCTAGTTTCATTCTTCTGCATAAAGATGTCCAATTTTCCTAGAACAATTTATTGAAGAGGCAGTCTTTTCCCCACTGTATGTTCTTGTTGCCTTTGTCAAAGATCAGTTGGCTATAAGTATGTGAGTTGTTTTCTGAGTTCTTTATTCTGTTCCATTGGTCCAAGTATCTGTTTTGTTTTTGTTTTTTGCCAGTACCAGGCCGTATTGGTTACAATAGATTTGTAGTATAATTTGAAGTCAGGTAGTGTTATGCCTCCAGCTTTATTTTTTTTTTGCTTGGGATTCCTTTGGCTATTGGGGGTCTTTTGTTGTTCCATATGAATGTTAGGGTTGCTTTTCTATTTCTGTAAAGAATGTCATTGGTATTTTGAAGAGGAATTAATACCAATTCTCTTCAAACTATTCCAAAAAATTGAAACAGAGGCCATTCTTCCAAACTCATTCTATGAGGTCAGCATCACCCTTATACCAAAGCCAGACAAAGATACAATAAAAAAGGAAAACTACAGGCCAATATCCTTGATGAACATAGATGCAAAAATCCTCAACAAAATATTAGCAATCAGAATACAGCAACACATCAAAAAAATTATACACCAGGATAAAGTGGGATTTATCCCAGGGATGCAAGGATAGTTCAACACATGCAAGTCAATAAATGTAACACACCACATCAACAATACCAAGGACAAAAACCATATGATTATCTCAATAGATGCCAAGAAAGCACTTGACAAAATTCATCATTATTTCATGATAAAGGCTCTCTGCAAATTAGGTATAGAAGGAAATTATCTCAACACAATAAAAACCATATACAACAAATCAATCTCCAATATCATCCTGGAACAAGACAAGGATGCCCTCTCTCACTGCTCCTAATTAACATAGTACTGGAAGTAGTAGCCAGAGCAGTAAGTCAAGAGCGAGAAATAAAGGGCATCCAGATTGGAAAGGACGAAGTCAAACTGTCCCTGTTTGCAGATGACATGATCCTATATATAGAAAAACCTAGGTTCTACCAAAAAACTCTTAGAAATGATTAACCATTTCAGTAATTTTGCAAGATACAAAATCAACACACAAAAATCAATAGAATTTTTATACTCCAATAACAAAATAGCAAAAAAGAAATCAAGAAAGCAAGCCCATTTACAATAGTATATTGTATACATACCAAAAAAAAAAAAAAAAGTAAAATACCTAGGAATCAATTTAACCAAGGAGGTGAAAGATCTCTACAATGAGAACTGCAAGACACTACTGAAAGAAATTAAAGGGGACACAAAAAGGTGGAAAGACATTCCATACTCTTGGACTGGAAGAATTAACGTTGTGAAAATGTCCATACTACCCAAAGCAATCTACACATTCAATGCAATCCCCATTAGTGAACACTTTTGAGAACACCTCTCTAAACTCATATTCATTGCTTGAACCCCCTGTGAAGTAGGTTCACAATGCACTCATATTAATACCAGGAGAGGATTCTAAATACCACTAACCTCAGACTGTGCTAATTTCTATCACTTGCACAAGTCTAATGAGACAGAACACTCACAAGTTACATGAAGCAGGTTTATTGCTTACTGTTAGGCAGCAAGGGACAATGGATGCCTAGGATTCATGGTGAGTTAGTTCTGCAAGGCTCAGGAGACCTGCTCAGGAGGATAAAGTCTTGTCTGTGTGTGCCCTAGTTGCACTGCAGCTGTGGAACTCTGAAAAACAGCCTGCCTTGGCTTTTATAGCTAGTGGGTAACATGACTTGCTGGGATAAAATATTGTAGGACATTTTGTTCTAGGAGGGACAGGGACAGAGTCCAGGCTGTTCTGGCCTAGTTCCTCCCCATATCAGGATGTTGAATTTCCAGAAATTTCAACAATTATTCTTGAGAACTTAAAGCGAGATGTGGGGAGAACAGGGTCAGTCCAAGGCCACCTAGACAACTGTTCAGCACCCCCTATTTTTGAAACAATGGGAGTACTCCTTAGAAAGACAAAGGCTTAAAACACAAAGACAAAATGACATATCTAAAATTCGCATGTCACAATTTTTAAAAAATGAAAATGAAAATGTGTTTTTCCTCTAAGATTGAACAGGAGAGATATTCCAAATAGATTTTGAGTGCAACTTTTGAACAGAGCATCCTTTTCCTGCTGACAATTCAGTGAAACTACATAATCGAGTCTCTTGTATTTTTTCTCCATACTTAATAACTTGAGAAAAGTACAGTTTAGCCATTTGTATGGTTCTGGTCTAGATCTTAACATATTACTACCTACTACTGTTCATTATTACTTATGGTGATTTTTTTTTTTTACCCTTTCTTAAGTATATTGGACATTATAAACATTGGTGTCTTGCTTTAATTGGCTTGGAATACTACTTTAAGTCTGTTTGAACTCATTTTCTTTGATATGTTTTTAAAATGTAATGTGTGCATTTAAAAATTCAGTTACTTCCTGAAAAACGTGAATGTAGCTAGATTGCCACTATCCAATACTAGGTAAATCTTTTAGTTAACGAGATCATTTTGTGGATTTGATTGTAAATCGGTTTTAAAAGGGTCAGAGTAAGAAGCATGTCTGGCATGTCTTACATAGCTCTGTATAGTCCATCCTGCTCTTCCTGCAGCCCCCTGCCTCACCTGCACACACGCTGACACCCATACACCATCAGGCATGGTCCTCTGCATGCAGGGGGTGCTCAGTTAATTTTTGTTTTACTGTCCATTACCTCCCACTACTTCAAAACTTTTTGTTTATAACCTGTACTAAACCACTTAGCATCCCCAGGAAGAAAACGTTGTTCATAGCTACTGGCCTACCCTAATCTCATTTCATGATCTCACAATATATGCACTGGTCATAAAGGCTATAGGGTTTCTCAGCTTGGCACTATTAACATTTTGGTCTGGATAATTCTTTGTTGTGGAAGACTGTCTTGTGCTCTGTAGGATGTTTAGCAGCATTCCAAGACACTACCCACTATACCACTAGATGCCCAATAAAACCCCCAGGCATTCCAACCAAATATGTTTCCAGATATTGCTAAATGTCCCTGGGGGACAAAAATCAAACCCCAGTCAAGAACTACTGTGCTAAAAGTAAATCAATGGTATTGTGGAACACGTCGTCCTCCTGTGAAAACAACAGTGGGCAACACTTCTTGTTCACCATTATATCTCCACCCTCCAGAACAGTTGCTGGTACCTGAAAGGATACAGTGAATACTTATGGACCTTAGCACAAAGAGGTTAGGACATGGTGTATTGTGTAATAGTGACCTGTTAGCTTCTATTTTCTGGCATGCAGTAGGCACTCAACTAATTTTGTTTTCAGTGATCATATGATGAATGAATGAATTGATGGATGAATGAATGAATGATTTATTCATCCAGGACTTTAGATCTTTAGAGGAAGGTAGATCTAAGCTGGGGCATTACTATAATCCAATGGTTCTTCAATTTGGATGTGTCTCCCTCTTACCCTCTTCAGAAATGTGTGGGAGCTGTGGTGGGATGCTGTTTTCTATGTCACAGCTGTGGCTGCCCTGACCAATGCCTCAGTGGTCCTCAATCCCCACCAGCTCTGTGCCTCTTTCCCAGTGACCAGAATGTCACTCTTCAGACTCTTCCCCCTTCTATGTTACTCTTCATGTACAGATGAAGGCAGTTTTGTTTAAACTGAGGTTTGTGACCCATTAGTGGATTCTCAAGTCTTGGTTTGCTGAGTCTTAGCCAGCATTTTAAAAAACAGAAATAGTATAAAATAGAGGAGAAAGGATTAGAGTGTATCACACATTGTTAGGGTAAGTATTGTCTCCTAAAATTTTTGTTTCAGTTTAGGGCTGCCTGGTTAGCTCAGTTGGTTAGACTGCAGCTTTATAACCCCAAGGTCACAGGTTCAGATCCCCATACCTGCCAGCTGCCAAAAAAATCAAACTTTCGTGTCAGATATTTTGTATTCATTTATGTCCTGGATTGTAAAGTTAAAGAATATATTATTTTTGTTGTGGGTCCCTCTCAGAAAAGTTTGAAAGTCCCTCCCCTGTGGGGTAGATGAGGGACTGTGGGATGAATAGAGCAGGAAACGCTCTCTCCCAGCAGCTGGGTTGGTGAGTGCAGTGTAGGAGGGTGTTTGGGAAGCGTAGAGCAATACTACAGAGCCCTGGGGGCAATGTCTGTGTGTATGACTGTGACAACCACAAGAGGCACTTGTGACAACATAAAGAGTCTTTTGGAGTGAAGTGGTGGGAGGCAGTGGGAAGTCAAGTCAGACCACCACCATTGCTTTTTAGTGAAAGCAAGGACTGTTGCTCCTGTGTGTTCTTTTTTTAGGCATAAAGAGATTTCAGCTGTTCTGTCTACAGAATTTCTTTTGTTGGTCTCATGAAAAATGATATCACTGGTCTTCTATTTTTCCAAGCTAAAGGAGTCCAGTGTTTCATTAGTCTGGTCAAATGTCCCTTGTAACAATATTGACTCAGATGATGGTAAATGAATATGTTTCCTCTAAGGTAAAAGCCTGTCGCTCATGACAGAACGAGTATGGGCTAGTTGCAAATGCCTCTTTTAACATTGCTAACATGAAGAACAAACAGATTTCAAAAACATATGTGCTCTTGGTGAATCTTTTTTCTATGTAACATATAATTTCTTTTGAATTCAGAAGATTGATTTTATAGACTATAAAATGCTGTGATTAAGTTACATAAAACCAAGTACTGGTATATTATTACATAAAAATATAATAACCACATTTCCCTTTTCACTTTATTTTGAATGCCAGAGGGGAAAAGAACTACCAAAACAATACAAAATTAACAGCTAGGAACATTACAAAGGAGGTGTCTTGATTATGCAAAGAGTACTCAAAAAAGCATTTACTAATTTGTTTATGAACTTCTGATAGTGTCTACATAAAGCCACTTTTCTTTTTTAAAAATGTACACAATGTTCAGAGAGTACTTGGATCCGCTTCCTAGTACCATGACCAGGGCTGGAGAAACTGGGGCCTTGGGAACGCTTGCAACAATCACAGTCCTGAAAAACTTCTCCCTGACTCGTTTCGTGTTCCCCATCCTCACCTGCTCCCAGACCTCTGTCTTCTTGCTTTGCTGCTACTTTTTCAATTCTCTATCATCCCTTAGTCCTGATACATAGTACTTTCCCTTAACGCGACGATATTTGTATTTTTCCACTGCCTTGTGCCCCTCTAGATTACATATTTTTCCCAGATCTGTTACATCTCCAGAGCCTCCCTGTGGGTGGCATTCCTGGCATTACTGTAGGGCTCTTCCTTCTCTCTTGAACAGAAATTAAATACAGACAAAAATAAGCACATTTACAGCAAGTTTTAGGGCATTAAGAAAAAAGAAACATGGAATGTGTTGAAGGGTAGGTTGCTAGTTGAAATATATACTTATAGATGGAAAAGAAATCTTGTGGACTGTTGGTTTTTTGTTTTTGTTTTTGTTTTTGTTTTACTCTGAAAGCACTTTAGGGTCAGAGAAAGATCAAACCATAATGAAGTCAAATGAGCTATTGAAAATAATGAGAATTTAGTAAGGCATTTGTTTACAAGATAAAGATACAAAAAAATCAATAGTCTTTCTCTGGCAAAAAGCACCTAAAAATGAAAATAGAAAAAAATGGTCCATGTTTGGTATAGCAATTATAAAGATAACAAGATACGGGATCTACATAAAGAAAACCATAAAATTGTTATTGAAAGACATAAAGCAAGACAAATAAAACAAATAGAAATGCACATCATGTTCTAGAATAGGAAGGCTTGAAATCACAAAATATCAATTTTACCAAAATTGACAGATAAATGTACAATTCTCAGTAGAATTCTAAATGTCTTTTTTTCAAAAAATTTGGAAAAAAAAGACCTTATGAAAGGATAAATACTCATGAATAGAGGAGAAATTTTTGAAAAAGAAAACTAACCAAAAGTGACTGTTTCTCAAACATCACAGCATACAATAAAGCCACAGTAAAACAATTGCTACTGCTCACAAAAGAATAGACTAATAGCTCAGAAGAGCCTAATAGAAGATAAAGAGATAGAACAGAGTACACATGAGAATATGCAATATTTGCCCAAAATATATTTATTACATGCTTACTATATACCAGATTTTATTCTAGGCATGGATAAATTAAGCATTGCTATTTAGAGGGGAAAAGAATAGATTGTTTAATAAATGGAGTTGGCACAACTGACCATTCATGTGGAGGAAACTAAAATTAAACCTCTGTCATATTATATACACAAATGCATTGCAGTGTCAAAGCATAATTTTTGAAAAGTTAAAAACATGAGCATCATATGAATCTAAATTAAACACAAGTCAAAGATTTATGAGAGAAGCAGGAGATGGTAAAGCTGGTTCAAAGAGCACGTGGAGAGCAGAGATTCACATAATCAGGAAAGGCAGGCTGGAACAAGTTTACTGAGTTAGAGATAAAAGAAGTTAACATCCTACAGGGAAATAGAACTGCAACTTGAATTATTTCCTCTTTTGGACAGAAATAATTTGCATTTTTATTGGAGAAAAAACTATAAGTTAACATGAAAAGTCACAGAGTCTGGGTCTTAATCAGTAGTAAATAGCAAGTCAAAAACGGTACATCTCCTAGTCTCCAGGGCTAAGAGATTTAAATCCTTTAATGGACCTGTTAGACAATGCTCGAGTATGAAAATGAAAGAACGTGCAGTCATTCTTTTGCATAATTCTTCAATGACTTTGGATTTGTGTCTCTTTAGGATGCTGAGATGAGCCTTCAGGTCTTACTTGAATTCTGGACAGATGAGGAAATTGGTTCAAGAGGGCGGAAGTAACTTTCCAAAGGTTTCCACTCTGCCTGTCACTTTTCTCCCCTGTAAAAGAGGGATGGACGAGGTGATCGCCATGTTTTCTTCAAGCTCCCAAATCCTTTGGGGGAGAACAAGCTGACTTTTTACACGGTTAGGTGAGCATCTCCATCTTGGTGCTTTTTCATTCCTTGCCTCCCTGGCAGCTGCCACCACAGGAGCTGAAAATAACCCTGAGACACTGAATAGAGAGGTGCTCCCCGACAGTGGGCCTGCAGACAGAGTTTTGCTTCTGTTATCTTAATGTCAGGGAGGGAACAGCTTTCAACAAGCCCATTCTCTCCAGGAGACCTGCGCTTCCCAGGTGGCCTGATTTAGGCGGGAGGAGGCAGACCCTGCACTTGACCATCTCCAGGGCCTCTCCAGGCAAAGCTGCTGGTTGTTGTTAAGGGAATTTGACAACATTCTGGTTTTTCTTTCCATTAAAACACAGAATACTCCTTTTCTCATAAAGCTCCTTTAAGATAACATTGCTTCTGATGTAAAAATTAACACATCAGAATATTTAAACATTTGGAAAAGTACAAGGAAAACATTAAAAGTTTCATAATCTCACATTAATATTTGGTGTATATAGTTTCTGTCATTGTTCTCTGCCCACTTTCATTGCATTCATTCTTTTAACAAGTATTTATTCAGCATCTGTTATCTGCCAGGCACTATACTTAGATAAAGCAGTGGATAAGGTAGAGAAGTTTCTGCTCTAATCGAGTATATAACAAGTTGACTTTATTTAAAATGTGGTTATCATACTATAGATGTATTTATTATTCTGCTGTTTTTACCTAATGCTACTGGCCAGGGTCCTCCACTGTCTCTAAACCAGTCTGCAAACATCAGCTGTAATGCATGCTTGCTTTGCCTCTCACGGGTGCTCCTGCCTCCATCTAACTCCTATGGTTGAATGGCTGATGCCATCTTCTTGCAGACCCACCTCTTGCTGCTCCTGATTTTTCCAGGATGATCATCAGAGCCCAGCTGGACCAAAGAGTGCCTTTTCCCAAGGTTTTTTTTTTTTTTTCTTGTTTTTTTCATGTGACAGTTTTTTTTTTTTTTTTAAATTTTATTTTGTCGATATACATTGTGGCTGATTATTGCTCCCCATCACCAAAACCTCCCTCCCTTCTCCCCCCCCAACAATGTCCTTTCTGTTTGCTTGTCGTATCAACTTCAAGTAATTGTGGTTGATATATCTTCTTCCCCCTCCCCCGTTTTTTTTTTTTTTTTTGTGTGTGTGTGTGTGTGTGTGTGTGTGAATTTATATATTAATTTTTAGCTCCCACCAATAAGTGAGAACATGTGGTATTTCTCTTTCTGTGCCTGACTCTCATACATTGTTGGTGGGACTGCAAAATGGTGCATCCTCTATGGAAAATGGTATGGACGTTCCTCAGACAATTGCAGATAGATCTACCATATGACCCAGCTATCCCACTGTTGGGAATATACCCAGAGGAATGGAAATCATCAAGTCGAAGGTATACCTGTTCCCCAATGTTCATCGCAGCACTCTTTACAATAGGCAAGAGTTGGAACCAGCCCAAATGTCCATCATCAGATGAGTGGATACGGAAAATGTGGTACATCTACACAATGGAATACTACTCAGCTATAAAAACGAATAAAATACTGCCATTTGCAACAACATGGATGGACCTTGAGAGAATTCCCAAGGTTTTTAAATTTGGGACCAGCAAGGGCAACTAGAATTCCTGGAGATGGAGATAGGAGACTTTGGAGGGTTCAGCAGTCAGATCTCTTGTCAAGAAGAATAGGGGAAAATGACACTGAAAGATAGAATCAGCAGAAATTGTGTGTGTGTGTGTGTGTGTGTGTGTGTGTGAGAGAGAGAGAGAGAGAGAGAGAGAGAGAGAGAGAGAGAGAGAGAGAGAGAGAAGGATTACTATTATTCTCAAGCCAAATATTGATGGTGGTAAGAAATGACCAGTTAATCATCATGGAGCCCTCAGCAATTTACTCTTGCCAGACCCATACTTGAAGAAAGAGAGGTTGAAGACCATGATTAGAAACCATAGCACTCCTAGATTTGGTTCTGGTCAGACAGCAGCAGCTCCTCATTTCAGGGACTTCATTCTGCCCCTGGTTTGCTCATCCCTCTGCCTAAATATAGAAATCAATTGGAGAGGAATGTATTTTTATACGTGCAAAGCCCAAGTGTTTATATATTGCTTCTGTCATAAATTCTGACTCTAATCAATGTACATCTGCCTCTTTGTCACAGATCATCCCCTGGAAAGCTGTCAGCAGCCACATAGCCATAGGGGAAGCAGGAAGGTGCATTTTCTTTGTGCTCACTCCATTTCTTTGAATGTAAAATGAAGTTTGGACTATCATATTACTTAATAAGTCACGTAATACATCACCACTGTTTGAAATCCCTTAATCATGTAGAGTTTTATGAAATATGGAAATGTAAGGTGGAGGGAAGAAAATCCCCTCTGATGCGAGTGGGAAAAACTGACAAGTCCGAAGATTCTATGCAGCCTGGGAAGAATCAGGCATTTCCAACATGTAATGGCTTGTGGGTGAGGATTAGATGTCTGATCTTACTTTCAGAGCAAATGTGGGAGCAGCTGTATAGTGCCAGCATCAAAGGCTAACAGGCAGCTCCCTGATGAGGCCCACACCAGGGCTGTCACAGTACTACTGAGTTCTATTCACTCCTAAAAACACATATCAGCTTCTTCCCCAAGTGAGCTATTTGATCCTCTTCTCCCATCATTGTCAGGGGACTGTGTTCTGTCCTGTGGGGAGGGCATGGTGATTCCCATGCCAAGTGATGAGTCTGGGGAGGTTTGTTTTCAATGGCCTCTGTATTTTCCCACTTCCTGTTTACTGGGACTCTTCAAGCCCCTGTACCCTAGGTCTGTGGTTCCAGGCTTCTCAGAGCAACAGGCCTGGTGCCCTTAACCCTCAGCTTTATGGGCTTAATTGTGGCTCCCACTTGGGTGCAGAAGAGAAAGAGTCCACCCTACATAGACCCAACAAATTCCATATTTTATATAGGTAACTGGCAATAACCCGTTGGCCAGGAACCAGTATCTCTATGTTAGAATTGTTTCAGTTGGAAGTTCCAAACCCAACTCAAACTATTGTTAAAAAAAAAAGGAAATTTGTTGTTTTATTTAGTGAAGGGCCATGGGTAGACTCTCATCAAGGCTAAATGCAGGGATAAAAATAACGACACTAAGGAGATATCACAAGAAGAGGGGCTGGATGCTGGCTAGGCCAAAATAATAGATGCCCATCAGTGTCTCCTATATGTTACAAAAACTGAATGAACAGACAGACAGTTGTGAGTGTAGTGGGATCCACATCAATGTGCAGTTGCAATATGGCAGGATGAATGTCAAGATGGAGAATTATCACATGCTAAAGAGCACGTAGGCGTGGCACCCAGCCCAGGCGAAGGCAGAGTAGGGGGAGGGAACCCCTTATAGAGTAAAGGATATTTAAGTAAGTGGGTGTTAGAGTTAGGTGAGAGGGGATTAATGAAGGGGGTTGAAGAAATGGGGTGATGAACATCTTCTTTCTCATATCAAACTGCCAGGTCATCCATCTCACAAAGACTGTTTTCTAAATAAGAAATAGGGACGCACTGTGTGATAGGTAAAAACAAACTTCGAGAGATAAAGACCATGTCAGGAAATTCAGTGTGTATAGTCAACATCTCTCTTCCCTCTCCTCTGCTGTTACGAAAATAAACAGCTCATCTCAAAAGTGGGTCCTATTCTCAGTGGTGGAAGGAAACTCACAGATTGAGCACCAGTCGTGTTTCTGATGCTTTTCTTATTACGTTTGCTTGTTTAATCCTCGGTACCATTCTATGAGGTCAGTCCTATTTCCAATTCACAGACAGAAATGAAATAACAACAATCAAAAACAACCTAGCAAATTAAAATGACCCTGAGTATTCAGAGATTCAAGCAACTTACTTAATAAGGTCACACAGCTAGCAAGCGTAGGAGCCAGGATTCAGACCTAGGTGTGCCTGTTTTGGATACTTACTCCATTACTCTGCCTCCTAGGATGTGTTTAATTGGAGCGTTCTCTAGGACTAATAATCTTGGTTGTTTAACTAACATGAGATTCTAACAAAAAACTAAATTTTGGCAGGCAGGGAGTCATTTTGATGTTTTTGGGAAAACCAACTGGAAAGGTATCCACCTGTTCCGTCAAAGTATGGTGATCGGTGCTGCTTGCCATATTCTCTGTCCTCTGGCAGGAGTTCTCAGCTTGTGTGCCACTGTATTTTGCTCAGTGTGATAAACTGAATGCTTAACTTCCCACTAACAGAATTATACATCCATCCACTTGCTGTGGCTTCATAATGGGTGGTGTGTACTTCCTCATCTTGTTTTTTGGGATTGGCTGTGTGTGTTGCTTTGGCCACTGACATCTCGTCAGATATGAGATGAGCAGATGTTTTAAGAGCATTTGTGCAGCTGGGCTTGCTTCTCTTGCGTTCTGGTGATCTGCCACGAGAAGAGCATGCTCCTTTTGCCTGGGTTCCAAAATGGGGCATGTGGAGCAGACCTACACCCCATAGCCTGGAGCTGTGCCCAGCTGACCCGGAGCATGGAGCAGTGCTGTTCAGCCAAACTCAGGCTAGGTTAGCCAGCTGTAGCTGTCCTGCTGTTCCAGAAGCAAGTGAATTGTAACTGTGGACTGCTGAGTTTTGGGGTGTATTGTTACACAGAATTATTATAGAGACAGTTGACTAGTGCAATCAGTGAATAATGTTTCCTTTGACTACAACTGAGTTAACTTATCACCTTAAAGCTATCAGTGAGGAGTGACCTTGAGCTGAGAGGGTTGTGGGATGCATCTAGAGGGGAGTATAATTTGCTACTACTAAGAGGTAAAACGGCATTGAAAATTCATTGAATGCTTACTGGAATGTGTGAGAAGTCTGTCTCATGAGTTTATAAGGGAACAAATTAAGAGCAATAAAGAATTCTAGAACAGACATTCTAAGACTGAGCAAATGATTAGATAACTGGGTGACTTCAATAAATCTTCTGAGACATTTTTCAGTCATAGTAATGAATATATTGCAATTGTTTCTGACTGATTTGGCATTACTTTGAGACTCTTGACTCCTTCCTGTGTGTGGACAAAAATTCTTGTATTCATAAGAATGCTGTGAAGACAAAAAGGCTGGGTACTACTATTCTAGTGTAAGGTTTTTGGAAGCTATTGCAAAAGCTGTTATTAGTTGCTCTACTGATTAAATAGAATTATCCACTTCCTATTTTACCTAAAATAATACAATGGTGACTGCAAAGACATGTGCTTCTATTGCCTGGAAGTTAAACATGGAAGCCTTGGTGTGCTTAACTTTCTGTTTAGACACTGGACTTTTTTTTTTGGCTTGTAAGCACTCTATGTATTGATATTTGTTGTTAATTTACCTTGGAGTAGATTGAACAGACAGACCTTGTTTTATTCATTCATTCAACACATATATTGAGTACCTTCTCTATACTAAGTACTGTGCTGGGTCCTTGGTATGCAATGGTGAGCAAAATAGATACAGTCCCTGTCCACAAATTGCTTAGGGTTTTAACTCTGACTGCACTTAAAAATATTATTATAGTAATCACTAGAGAGCACTAAAAAATGATGATGTGTAGGCCCTACCCCAAGAGATTCTGATTCCATTGGAATGGGATGGGGCTTGGGTATCAGTATTTTAAAGGTTATCCAGGTTCTAATAAGTAGCCAGGGTTGAAATCCGGAATTTAGCGGACACAGCATTTCTGGAATGTTACTCGGGACAAAGCACTGTACTAAGCACTCTGTGTGCAGGTGCTTACTTTATCCTCAGGAAAATCCAGTAGAGGTGGATATTACAATGCCTTCTTTACTGATGAGTGGTTAGATAACTTTTGTAAAGCACACAGAGTATGCAGCAGAACCAGGGTTTTAACACAGATCTGTCTTAATAACTATGCTGCAATGCCTTTGAGATATAGTTTGTGCGGAAAATTCACAAATAATTAAAATAAAACTTAATGCAGTAAGAGCTTTGGGAAATGGAAAACCAATCAGAAACCAGATAAAGCATTTCTGAAATAATGATATAGATCTATGGGGAAATAGTGATTTTATGGAGAATATAATGTGATTTCCTAAAATGTTAGTTATACTTCATTTTTTAGGAATTTTATCTACTTTGGAAGTTTTTTTCATGTGCAAACTTCTTTCCTTCCTTCCTTCCTTGGAAGCCTTAAACCAAATGCAAAACATCAAAGTGTTCTGAAAAATGAATGTTAAAACTTTTTCAAAGAGGTGTTTGTGGGGCATACAATGTGAGCCATGACCATTCTTTAGTTCTCAGCCTGGCATCCTGCCCCATCTGATGAGTAGGATATGTTACTACCACAGGAGGAGACAAATGGACATATGCTTAAATGGTTACGCTGAGCCAGAATCAAATTTTCAGCCATACCCATCACAAAGCTTGACAGACCTACATTTATAGAGTGTCAAATGCACATCAAGCTGTTGTCTCTCTAGGTAGAATTGTGTATTTCCAGACACTGTTGACGAATGTTTTTCCGTCAGCCACTGGCAAAGAATTTGGTACCTATGCACATACGCACAGACATGGATGCACACTAGGACTCACATGCAGTGCAAACCACATTGCAGATGGTCTATGGCCACCAGGACCATCTTAGAAAGATTCTGTAGAAGGCAACTTTAAATTCAATCAGTAGATTGAAATTATCTTCTGCTTCTGTGTTCTCTTCCATGGAGTGTGAAATAATCTGTAGTTAAATCTTAAACCATACAATTTCATTTGAAATTAACTAAGTCCTGCATCTTAAGAGAATTATTTTCCTTTTACTCCTTTAGAAAGAACTATACCTAATTTTCCTTGTGTCTAATTCATAGGAAAACATGGCGGTTTTTCTTTTCTGCTCTTTGTAGTCATGATAGTATCAGGTGGAGATGGGAGAAATAGCAATGGAAAGGTTTTCCAGCAGAAGTCAACATCAAATCTTTCCAGTCCAACTTTGTCCATACTGGGAAATGCTACCACAGCAAGTTTTATCCCAGGCAAGTGGAAGCTGCCACCTGCTTCTGAAGAATCTTTTTAAGAAGGCTATGTATGTTTCTAGCACTGTGTGTATGCTGGTGGTCCAAGTTTTCATGAGGATTCCCTGGGAACGGTAGTAGTTCCTTTTTTAACATTTGTTTTAGTGGATTGGTTTGTAGTATTTCCAAACTACAGTCTCTCCCTCACCACTATTTTTTTTCCCTTTCTATATGCCCATGTTTATACCATAACATTTCTTTGATAGCTGGGCACACCCTGACTCTCCTTTAGCTTCTCGAACTTTTAGTGTACCAAGACAAAAATAAGAACACCTAGCAAAAAAGTGAGTTATCAATACATTAAAAATCAATCAATTAAGTCATTAAGTTGAGGAAGGAGATAGATGTGAAAATTACATCTGGCCGGTAACATCACATTTGATTAGTAAGTGCCACTACTGAACACATGGTTGTACTCTTGCCTCTAAATTCTTTTTTATTTTATTTTATTTGAATTTATTTTTTTATTTTGTCAATATACATGTGGTTGATTCTTGTGGCCAATTACTGAAACCTCCCTCCATCCTCCGCTCCCCCATCCCTCCCTAAAATGTCCTTTCTGTTTGCTTGTGGTATCAATTTCAAGGAATTGCAATTGTCATGTCTTCTCCCCCCTCAGTTTTTTGTGTATTTATTTATTTTTAGCTCCCACAAATAAGTGAGAACATGTGGTATTTCTCTTTCTGTGCCTGACAAGTTTCACTTAATATAATTCTCTCTAGGTCCATCCATGTCATTTCAAATGGCAGTATTTCATTCTTTTTTATAGCTGAGTAGTATTCCATAGTGTAGATATACCATGATTTCCGTATCCACCCATCTGATGATGGACATTTGGGCTGGTTCCAACTCTTAGCTATTGTAAACAATGCTGCGATGAACATTGGGGAACAGGTATACCTTCGACTTGATGATTTCCATTCCTCTGAGTATATTCCCAGCTGTGGGGATAGCTGGGTCATATGGTAGATCTATCTGCAATTGTTTGAGAAACCTCCATACCATTTTCCATAGAGGCTGCACCATTTTACAGTCCCACCAACAATGTATGAGAGTTCCTTTTTCTCTGTAACCTCGCCAGCATTTATCATTCATAGTCTTTTGGATATTAGCCATCCTAACTGGGGTGAGATGGTATCTCAGTGTGGTTTTCATTTGCATTTCCCAAATGTTGAGTGATGTTGAACACTTTTTCATATGTCTGTTGGCTATTCATATATCTTCCTTTGAGAAATGCCTATTTAGCTCTTTTGCCCATTTTAAAATTGGGTTGTTTGTTTTTTTCTTGTAAAGTTGTTTGAGTTCCTTGTATATTCTGGATGTTAATCCTTTGTCAGATGTTATTTTGCAAATATTTTCTTCCACTCTGTTGGTTGTCTTTTAACTCTGTTAATTGTTTCTTTTGCTGTGCAGAACTTTTTAGTTTGATATAATCCCATTTGTTTATTTTTCCTTTGGCTGCCTGTGCTTTTGGGGTCGTATTCATGAAGTCTGTGTCCAGTGCTACTTCCCGAACCGTTTCTCCTATGTTTTCTTTAAGAAGTTTTATTGTTTCAGGGTGTATATTTAATTCTTTAACCCATTTTGAGTTGACTTTAGTATATGGTGAGAGGTATGGGTCTAGTTTCATTCTTCTGCATATTGATATCCAGTTCTCCCAGCACCATTTCCTGAAGAGACAGTCTCTTCCCCAGTGAATAGACTTGGTGCCTTTGTCAAAGATCAGATGGCTGTAGGTGTGTGGGTTGATTTCTGGGTTCTCTATTCTGTTCCATTGATCAGTGTGTCTGTTTTTATGCCAGTACCATGCTGTTTTGGTTATTATAGCTTTGTAGTATAGTTTAAAGTCAGATAGTGTTATGCCTCCAGCTTTATTTTTTTTTTGCTCATATTGCTTTGGCTATGCATGGTCTTTTGTTATTCCATATAAATGTCTGGATAGTTTTTTCCATTTCTGAGAAAAATGTCTTTGGAATTTTGATATGGATTGCATTGAATTTGTATATCACCTTGGGTAGTATGGACATTTTCACAATGTTGATTCTTCCAATCCAAGAGCATGGGGTATCTTTCCATCTTCTTGTATCCTCTCTAATTTCTTTCAGCAGTGGTTTTAGTTCTCATTATAGAGGTTTTTCACATCCTTGGTTATTTCAATTCTAAGTATTTTATTTTTTTGTTGGCTATTGTAAATGGGCAAGCTTTCTTGATTTCTCTTTCTGCATGTTCACTATTGGAGAATAGAAATGCTACTTATTTCTGTGTGTTGATTTTGTATCCTGCTACTGTGCTGAAATCATTTATCAACTCCAAGAGTTTTTTTGTAGAGGCTTTAGGCTGTTCTATATATAGGATCATGTCACCTGCAAAGAGGGACAGTTTGACTTCATCTTTTCCAATCTGGATGCCCTTTATTTCCTTCTCTTATCTGATTGCTCTGGCTAGTACTTCCAACACTGTGTTGAATAGGCATGGTAAGAGTGGGCATCCTTGTCTAGTTCCTGTTCTAAAAGGAAAAGCTTTCAGCTTTTCCTCATTCAGGATGATATTGGCAATGGGTTTATCATATATGGCTTTAATTATGTTGAGATACTTTCCATCTATACCTAACTTATAGAGGGTCTTTGTCATGAAAGAATGTTGAACTTTATCAAATGCTTTTTCAGCATCTACAGAGATGATCATATGGTCCTTGTTTTTGATTTTATTGATATGGTGTATCACATTTATTGATTTGCATATGTTGAGCCAACCTTGCATACCTGGGATGAATCCCACTTGATTGTGGTGTGTAATTTTACATATGTGTTGCTGTATTCTGTTAGCTAGTATTTTATTGAGAAATTTTGCATCTATATTCATCAAGGATAGCCTGTAGTTTTCTTTCTTAGTTGTATCTTTACCTGCTTTTGGTATCAGGGTGATGTTTGCTTCATAGAATGAGTTTGGGAGATTTGCCAATAGTGTCTATTTCCTTCTTTAGGTCTAATAGAGTTTGTTTTATAAACCTGGCTGCTCCAACATTGGGTGTGTATATATTTATGATTGTTATGTCTTCTTGATGGATCAATCCTTTTATCATTATGTAGTGGCCTTCATTATCTCTTTTTATGGTTTTTAGTTTAAAGTCTATTTTATCAGATATAAGAATAGCTACTCCAGCTCATTTTTCATTTCTGTTTGCATGGTAAATCTTTTTCCTTCCTTTCACTCTTAGTCTATGTGAGTCTTTATGTGTGAGGTGGGTCTCTTGAAGGCAGCATGTAGTTGGGTCCTCCTTTTTAATCCAGTCAGCCAGTCTGTGTCTTTTGATTGGGGAATTTAAGCCTTTTACATTAAGAGTTGTTATTGAAAAGTGTTGATTTAATCCTAGCATTTTATTGATTTTTGTTTGGATGTTTTAGGTGTCTTTTGTTCATTTCTTTCTGATTTACTGTTTGTTTTCTCTATTTGTTGGTTCCTTGGGTTGTAGATAGCCTTTTTTGTTTGTTTGTTTTCTCTTCATGGATGTCATTTTTATTATACTAGTGGGTTTTGATTTTTCTTGGGTTTTTATGGCAGTGGTAGTTGTTTTTCAGGTACCAAACCCAGTACTCCCTTGAGAATTTCTTGTAAGGCTGGTCGTGTGGTAGTGACTTCCTCAGTTTTTGTTTGTCTAAGAAATATACTATTTGCCCTTCATTTTGGAAGGATAGCCTTGCAGGGTAGGGTATTCTTGGCTGGCAATCTCTGTCTTTTAGTATTTTGAATATATCATCCCATTCCTTTCTGGTTTTTAGGGTTTGTGATGAAAAGACTGATGTTAGTCTGATTGGGGTTCCCTTATAGGTGATTTGATGCTTCTCTCTTGCAGCTTTTAAGATGCTCTCTTTGTCTTTGAGTTTTGCCAGTTTGACTATAACATGTCTTGGATAAGACCTTTTTGGGTTGAATACATTTGGGGATCTTTGAGCTTCCTGAATCTGAAGATCTGTGTCTTTTCCAATAACTGGGAAGTTTTCTGCCACTATTTTGTTGAATATGTTTTCAATGGAATCTCCATTTTCCTCCCCTTCTGGAATACCCATGACTCAGATATTTGAGCACTTAAGGTTGTCTGATATCCCTCTTAGATTTTCTTCAATGCTTTTAATTCTTTTTCTTTTTGTCTGCCTGTGTTATTTCAAACAGCTCATCTTCAAGGTCAGAAGTTCTCTCTTCTACTTCTGCGAGCCTGCTGGTTAAACTCTCTGTTGTGTTTTTTATTTCATTGTATGAATTCTTCAGCTCGGCAAGCTCTGGTACATTCTTTTTCAGGGCATTGATTTCCTTGTACATTTCTTCTTTCAGATCCTGTATACTTTTCCTTGTATCATCATGTTGTCTAGTTGAGTTTTCTTGTATCTCATTCAGTTTCCTTAGAATTATCACTTGAAATTCCTTTTCAGACATTTCAAGGGCTTCTTGTTCTATAGGATCTAGAGCTTGAGAGTTATAACCCTTTGGTGGTGTACTTTCTTGATTTTTCATATTTCTAGTATCTTTCCTTTGATGTTTAGTCATTGTGGCAGGGGATGTCACAGTCTACTGGTTTGACACGATTGTCTAGCTAGGATGTTGCTGGGGTTGACAATTTGGTATGGCTACCTCAGTGTCTGCTTGGTTGGCCATTAGTGCCTCATGTGTGTGGTTGCCTCAGGTCTTGGGCCTCTCCAGGGAGCCGCCTTTCTGGTCAGCATGCACTTGGCCAGGCTGCTGGGTCGTGCGTGGGCACCGCAGGGCATGTGGTCTTTGTGGAGCTTCCACCTCCCCTGGTGGACATCTCCCTGCTCCACACACACTTGGCTGGTCTGCTGGGTTGTGCGCCGGCACCGCAGGGCATGTGGTGTCTGCGGAGCTTCCACCTCCCCTGCTGGACGTCTCCCTGCTCCCTCAAAATTCTTTTGATGCTGTGGTTTATATAAATTTAATCTTCTCAACTTAATTCTGGAAGTTCATAATTAAGCTTCATGCACATGCTTATATTTAAGGATGCCTGGGCCAGACCCTCAGATGAGGAACAAGAATCTTTTTAGTCCTACTTCGTACAGGCTCTTTCTGCATCTTTGTCCATTGCCATTGTCAATACCACTGTTGCTGATTTTGTCACTGATACCATTTATTGAGTAACTGATATGTCACAGGTATTACATAAGCACCTAAAAATATTTTGTTTGACTCCCAACACAAGCTTCTGAGCTACATATATTAGTTTCATTCTATAGGTAGGAAAAATAAAAGGTTTATAAAGGTTAAGCCATTTGTCACCAGAAAACTAATAAATAGTAGAGCCGGAATTTGAACAACATGAAAACATTCCTATGCCCAAATAACTGCATCAAAGGGGCAAAGTCAAGATGGCTGGTCAAAATCACCCCATCAAGCTGTCATGATATCCATGAGATGTGAGATGCGGGAAGATGTTTTCCAGAAGTGCAAGAAAAATGTTCCTGGGATGCTGATTAATTTAGAGCTTTTATATTTGCTATTCAAGAAATGGTTTTTAGAAGGCCATTTAGAAGGAGTTTGAATATGTTATTTAAGAAAGCTCAAAGAAAGTCCTGAAAGAGGAAGGTGCTGTGTGTCTGGATGTTTTGGCAAAGTGGAACAAACATATAATGTTCTAAATTCTTCTTATGCTATAGCATTATTCACAGTAGAGTGTAGAAGGAATGAATTTATGCCTGTAATAGTCAAAGCAAACCTGGATGTGCATGGAAATCTAATGGTGTTCTTGTTTCAAATGCTGGGCTGGAACTTAATCTCATTGAACATTACACTTTGGCCGAATACTATGTAGCTTCACATTTACTGATATGTGAACTTGATGAATTAACCTTAAATTGACACTGCCCCAAAATCTTTTGTCACTATTTCTTTTTCCTATTATCTCTGTCTGTTCTATTAGTTGGCACTGGCTACTTTCTAAGTAGTTCAATTTGCTTTCCAAAATAGGTCAGCTTTTATTTATTTATTGAATCATAATTGATTAAACATATTTTTGGGGTTCAATGTTGACGTATATTGATCAAATCAATATTAGTAGCATATATATTATTACAAATTGTACTTATTCTCTATGCCCCTTATCCAATCTCTCCCCATCTCACTCCTCCTCCCCCCTCTCAACTCTGATGACCCTAGATTATAGGTCAGCTTTTGAAGTTAAGCAGAGAAAATTGTTCACATTCTTATATGTATTGCAATATAAGAAAATGCTATAAGGAAAATACCTTGTAAAAAATGTATGTATATATGTAAATACAAGAATGTTTAAAGAAATATACACCAAGCTGTTAACATTAATAGTATTTCTCTCAGAATGGTATAACTTTTTTCTAGTATTTGCTTATTAATATTTTCTATGTTTCTACAATGAATTAGGTTGCCTTGAAAACAAAGAAAACTCATACCATAAAGATCTTTGGAAATTACTGGATAAAAAGGAAGCAATGGATTGGGGAGAGAAATTGAAACTTAAATAGGTTTAAAGCAAGAGTAGATGTGACCCCAAAGTCTAAATATGTGTTCCCCCAGCTTAAACTTACAGCCCATATCAAAAGGGGTCATACCTGATTCCTGGGTCTGCATAGGAAGCACTCCCTGCCCTTTTTCTCATTTCTTATCTTCCACGGGGTACCCAATTCTTTGCTGCAAGTGTCCACTTCTCACTAAGTACAGGGACTGAATATTCCAATGCTTTTTTCCCCTGTCTCCTTGATCTTGGCCATATGAACTCTTTTTGTCAGTGGTCCCCTGATTTTTTTGTTTTTTGGCCTTTGGATGTAATTGTGATGCTGTGGTCTTCTTGAACCATGAGGGAACAAGACTGACATCAGAAGCCAACCAACTGAGATTTGTAGATCAGAAAGATTAAAAAAAAAAACCCATCTGTCCTTGATAATGTCATTGAGCTACTGCACAAATACTATAATTTCTCTGCCTCTAGAATTCTTGTTAGTTGAATTAATAAGCATGATTGTTTAAGCCATTATTATTATTATTATTTTTGGGGGTTCACTAAATGACATTATTTAAAGTCAGGCCCATGGTTTTTATCTTTTAACAAATACATTTCTTTCACAATGTAGTTGTATTAGTCTGTTTTGTGTTGTTATAACAGAGTACCTGAGACTGGGTAATTTACAAAGAAGAGAGGTTTATTTGGCTTGTGATTCTGTGACAGCTGCATCTGGTGTGGGCCTCAGGCTGCTTCTACTCATGCTGGAAAGCGGCAGGCAGCCAGTGGGTACAAGCAGATCACATGGCGAGAAGAAGCAAGAGAGAGAGAGGAGGTGCCAGGGTCTTTTAAACAACCAGTTCTCACAGGAACTAACAGAGCGAGAACTCACTCATGACCCCCTCCCCGCAGGGAGAGCATTAATCTATTCATGAGGGATCCACCCCCATGACTCAAACAGCTCCCAACACTGCCACATTGGGGATCAGATTTCCACATTAGTTCTGGGAGGACAAAACATCCAGACTCCATCAGTAGCTTATAATATTATTATTATTATTATTATTATTTTTATTTTTTTTTAAATTTTATTTTGTCGATATACATTGTAGCTGATCATTGCTCCCCATCACCAAAACCTCCCTCCCTTCTCCCTCCCCCCCTCCCCCCCAACAATGTCCTTTCTGTTTGCTTGTCGTATCAACTTCAAATAATTGTGGTTGTTATATCTTCTTCTCCCCCCCCCCGGTTTGTGTGTGTGTGTGTGTATGTGTGTGTGTGAATTTATATATTAATTTTTAGCTCCCTCCAATAAGTGAGAACATGTGGTATTTCTCTTTCTGTGCCTGACTTGTTTCACTTAATATAATTCTCTCAAGGTCCATCCATGTTGTTGCAAATGGCAGTATTTCATTCGTTTTTATAGCTGAGTAGTATTCCATTGTGTAGATGTACCACATTTTCCGTATCCACTCATCTGATGATGGGCATTTGGGCTGGTTCCAACTCTTGCCTATTGTAAAGAGTGCTGCGATGAACATTGGGGAACAGGTATACCTTCGACTTGATGATTTCCATTCCTCTGGGTATATTCCCAACAGTGGGATGGCTGGGTCGTATGGTAGATCTATTTGCAATTGTTTAAGGAACCTCCATACCATTTTCCATAGAGGCTGCACCATTTTGCAGTCCCACCAACAATGTATGAGAGTTCCTTTTTCTCCGCAGCCTCGCCAGCATTTATCGTTCATAGTCTTTTGGATTTTAGCCATCCTAACTGGGGTTAGATGGTATCTCAATGTGGTTTTGATTTGCATTTCCCGGATGCTGAGTGATGTTGAGCATTTTTTCATATGTCTGTTGGCCATTTGTATATCTTCCTTAGAGAAATGCCTACTTAGCTCTTTTGCCCATTTTTTAATTGGGTTGCTTGTTTTCTTCTTGTAAAGTTGTTTGAGTTCCTTATATATTCTGGATATTAATCCTTTGTCAGATGTATATTTTGCAAATATTTTCTCCCACTCTGTTGGTTGTCTTTTAACTCTTTTAATTGTTTCTTTTGCTGTGCAGAACTTTTTAGTTTGATATAATCCCATTTGTTTATTTTTCCTTTGGTTGCCCGTGCTTTTGGGGTCGTATTCATGAAGTCTGTGCCCAGTCCTATTTCCTGAAGTGTTTCTCCTATGTTTTCTTTAAGAAGTTTTATTGTCTCAGGGTGTATATTTAAATCCTTAATCCATTTTGAGTTGATTTTAGTATACGGTGAGAGGTATGGATCTAGTTTCATTCTCCTGCATATCGATATCCAGTTATCCCAGCACCACTTGCTGAAGAGGCAGTCCCTTCCCCAGTGAATAGGCTTGGTGCCTTTGTCAAAGATCAGATGGCAGTAAGTGTGTGGGTTGATTTCTGGGTTCTCTATTCTATTCCATTGGTCAGTGTGTCTGTTTTTATGCCAGTACCATACTGTTTTGGTTATTATAGCTTTGTAGTATAGCTTAAAGTCAGGTAGTGTTATGCCTCCAGCTTTATTTTTTTTGC
Organism: Cynocephalus volans; assembly: GCF_027409185.1. Taxonomy (NCBI): domain Eukaryota; kingdom Metazoa; phylum Chordata; class Mammalia; order Dermoptera; family Cynocephalidae; genus Cynocephalus; species Cynocephalus volans. The sequence goes on along the minus strand of NC_084468.1, from coordinate 64,467,765 downwards.
TGAGCATTGCTTTGGCTATTCGTGGTCTTTTATTGTTCCATATAAATGTCTGAATAGTTTTTTCCATTTCTGAGAAAAATGTCTTTGGAATTTTGATGGGGATTGCATTGAATTTGTATATCACTTTGGGTAGTATGGACATTTTCACTATGTTGATTCTTCCAAACCAAGAGCATGGAATATCTTTCCATCTTCTTGTATCCTCTCTAATTTCTCTCAGCAGTGGTTTGTAGTTCTCATTATAGAGATTTTTCACCTCCTTGGTTAACTCAATTCCTAAGTATTTTATTTTTTTGGTGGCTATTGTAAATGGGCAGGCTTTCTTGATTTCTCCTTCTGCATGTTCACTATTGGAGAAAAGAAATGCTACTGATTTTTGTGTGTTGATTTTGTATCCTGCTACTGTGCTGAAATCATTTATCAATTCCAAGAGTTTTTTTGTAGAGGTTTTAGGCTGTTCGATATATAGAATCATGTCATCTGCAAACAGGGACAGTTTGACTTCATCTTTTCCAATCTGGATGCCCTTTATTTCCTTCTCTTCTCTGATTGCTCTGGCTAGTACTTCCAACACTATGTTGAATAGGAGTGGTGAGAGTGGGCATCCTTGTCTAGTGCCTGTTCTTAAAGGAAAAGCTTTCAGCTTTTCCCCATTCAGGATGATATTGGCAGTGGGTTTGTCATATATGGCTTTAATCATGTTGAGATACTTTCCCTCTATACCTAACTTATAGAGGGTCTTTGTCATGAATGAGTGCTGTACTTTATCAAATGCTTTTTCAGCATCTATAGAGATGATCATATGGTCCTTGTGTTTGAGTTTATTAATATGGTGTATCACATTTATTGATTTGCGTATGTTGAACCAACCTTGCATCCCTGGGATGAATCCCACTTGATCGTGATGAATAATTTTTCGTATGTGTTGCTGTATTCTGTTTGCTAGTATTTTAGTGAGGATTTTTGCATCTATATTCATCAAGGATATCGGCCTGTAGTTTTCTTTTTTGGTTATATCTTTACCTGGTTTTGGTATCAGGATGATGTTTGCTTCATAGAATGAGTTTGGGAGATTTGCGTCCGTTTCAATCTTTTGGAATAGTTTGTAAAGAATCGGTGTCAATTCCTCTTTGAATGTTTGGTAAAATTCTGCTGTGAATCCATCTGGTCCTGGGCTTTTCTTTGTTGGGAGCCTTCTGATAACAGCTTCAATCTCCTTTATTGTTATTGGTCTGTTCAAATTTTCTACGTCTTCACGGTTCAGTTTTGGGAGCTTGTGTGTGTCCAGAAATTTATCCATTTCCTCCAGATTTTCAAATTTGTTGGCGTATAGTTGTTTATAGTAGTCTCGAATGATTCCTTGTATTTCAGATGAATCAGTTGTAATATCGCCTTTTTCATTTCTAATTTTTGTTATTTGAGTCTTCTCTCTTCTTTTTTTTGTTAGCCATGCTAATGGTTTGTCAATTTTATTTATCTTTTCAAAAAACCAACTTTTTGATTCGTTGATCTTTTGAATTGTTTTTTGGTTTTCAATTTCATTCAGTTCTGCTCTGATCTTAATGATTTCTTTCCGTCTGCTAACTTTAGGATTGGATTGTTCTTGTTTTTCTAGTTCTTTAAGGTGAAGTGTTAGGTTGTTCACTTGCCATCTTTCCATTCTTCTGAAGTGAGCATTTAATGCAATAAATTTTCCCCTCAATACTGCTTTTGCAGTATCCCACAGGTTTTGGTATGATGTATCATTGTTTTCATTAGTTTCAATAAACTTTTTGATTTCCTGCTTGATTTCTTCTTGGACCCATATGTCATTAAGTAGAATGCTGTTTAATTTCCATGTGTTTGTATAGTTTCCAGAGTTTTGTTTGTTATTAATTTCTAGTTTTAATCCATTGTGGTCTGAGAAGATACATGGGATAATTCCAATTTTTTTGAATTTATTGAGACTTGATTTGTGACCTAATATGTGATCTATCCTGGAGAATGATCCATGTGCTGATGAGAAGAATGAATATTCTGAGGTTGTTGGGTGGAATGTTCTGTAGATATCTGCCAATTCCAATTGGTCTAGAGTCTTGTTTAGATCTTGTGTTTCTCTACTGATTCTTTGCCTAGATGATCTGTCTAATATTGACAGTGGAGTGTTCAGGTCCCCTGCTATTATGGTATTAGTGTCTATTTCCTTCTTTAGGTCTAATAGAGTTTGTTTTATAAATCTGGCTGCTCCAACATTGGGTGCGTACATATTTATGATTGTTATGTCTTCTTGATGGATCAGTCCTTTTATCATTAAGTAGTGTCCCTCATTGTCTCTTTTTATGGTTTTTAGTTTAAAGTCTATTTTGTCAGATATAAGAATAGCCACTCCAGCTCGTTTTTCTTTTCTGTTTGCATGGTAAATCTTTTTCCATCCTTTCACTCTTAGTCTGTGTGAATCTTTATGGGTGAGGTGGGTCTCTTGTAGGCAGCATATAGTTGGGTCCTGCTTTTTGATCCAGTCAGCCAGTCTGTGTCTTTTAATTGGGGAATTTAAGCCTTTAACATTAAGAGTTGTTATTGAAAGGTGTTGATTTATTCCTAGCATTTTATTGGTTGTTTGGTTGTCTTAGGTGTCTTTTGTTCCTTGCTTTCTGATTTACTGTTTAGTTTCTTTGTTTGTTGGTTCCTTAGGTTGTAGATAGTGTTTTTGTTAGCTTGTTTTCTCTTCATGAATGCCATTTTTATTGTACTAGCGGGTTTAGATTTTTCTTAGGTTTTTATGGCAGTGGTAGTTATTTTTCAGGAACCAAACCCAGTACTCCCTTGAGGATTTCTTGTAAGGGTGGTCTTGTGGTAGTGAACTCCCGCAGTTTTTGTTTGTCTGAGAAATATACTATTTGCCCCTCATTTCGGAAGGATAGCCTTGCAGGGTAGAGTATTCTTGGCTGGCAATCTTTGTCTGTTAGTATTTTGAAAATATCATCCCATTCCTTTCTAGCTTTTAGGGTTTGTGATGAAAAGTCTGATGTTAACCTGATTGGGGCTCCCTTATAGGTGATTTGACGCTTCTCTCTTGCAGCTTTTAAGATTCTCTCTTTGTCTCTGAGTTTTGCCAATTTGACTATGACATGTCTTGGAGAAGGCCTTTTTGGGTTGAATACGTTTGGAGATCGTTGAGCTTCCTGGATCTGAAGATCTGTGATTTTTCCTATACCTGGGAAGTTTTCTGTCACTATTTTGTTGAATATGTTTTCAATGGAATCTCCATTTTCCTCCCCTTCTGGAATACCCATGACTTGGATATTTGAGCGCTTGAGGTTGTCTGATATCTCTCTCAGATTTTCTTCCATGTCCTTGATTCTTTTTTCTTTCTTTTTGTCTGCTTGTGTTATTTCAAACAGCCCATCTTCAAGTTCAGAGGTTCTCTCTTCAACTTCGACAAGCCTGCTGGTTAAACTCTTCGTTGTGTTTTTTATTTCGTTGAATAACTTCTTCAGTTCAGCAAGTTCTGCTACATTTTTTTTCAGGACATTGATTTCCTTGTATATTTCCTCTTTCAGATCCTGTATACTTTTCCTCATTTCATCATGATGTCTAGCTGAGTTTTCTTGTATCTCATTCAGTTTCCTTAGAATTATCACTCGAAATTCCTTGTCAGTTATTTCCAGGGCTTCTTGTTCTATAGGATCTAGAGTATGAGATTTATTAACTTTTGGTGGTGTACTTTCTTGATTTTTTGTATTTCTGGTGTCTTTTTTTTGGTGTTTATTCATTGTGGCAGGGGGTTTCACAGTCCACCGGTTTGAGACTAATGACTAACTAGGATGTTGCTGTGGTTGCCAATTTCGTATGGCTCCCGCCGTGACTGCTCATTTGGCCTCTAGTGTCTTGTGTGTGTGGTTGCCTCGGGTCTTGGGCTTCTCCGGGGATCCACCTTTCTGGTCAGCTTGTACTCTGCTGGGCTGGTGGATCACGTACCACAGGGTGTGTGATCTCTGTTGAGCTTTCACTTTCTGTACAGGACTTCTCCCCGTTCCGTGTGCTCTGGCCCAGGCTGTTAGATCGTGCAGTGGCGACCCCACCGGGTGTGTGGTTTCTGTCGAGTCTCCGCCTCCCTGGCCGCACGTCTCCCCACTCTGTGCACACTGTGCTGGGCTGGGGTGTGTCTTCTGCACCCCTTCGTCCCATCTATCAGCTGGGCCTTCAAGACCCTGCTCAGCACCGCCTCGCCCAGGAAGTCTACCAGGTTTCTGCTAGGCACAGACGACCGGTCTCTCTGGGTGCCTTTGTAGCACTGTGTAGATCTTTCTTGGGTCTTGTTCACCTTTGTATCCCCCCGGTATAAACCGAGTCTAGTGCCCGCCTGCAGCCTGCTCTCCGGCAGGTTCAAGCGGACCTGGGAACTCTCCTACCACACTATTCCCAACCAGAAATTCGTTAGGCTTTTTTCCAAACTGGTGGTCGCAGAGATGGTATCTGCCTCCCAGTAACAGGATGTTTACCGGGGCCGGAGTCCAGGGTGTGGTGGAGTGACAGTCGGACCGCCCGTACTTCCTAGCCCTCCCAACACTGGTCGGGACGCCCCACACCCCCAGCCCCGCCAGAGAACCGTGGAGGGAGTGGGAGAGGAGGCCGGCCCGCAGGCTCCGGAAAGCCCCGCGCCAGGCCAAGCAAATGGGCTCAGTGATGGCCGAGCAGGGCGGAGCTGCCCGCACCTGGGAAAATGGAGGCAGCACCGGGGCAGTGAGTGGCCTGGTGGTGCAGGCGGGAGCCGCGTGGGCATCCACCCCCCCGAACAGAGCTGTGCCAGGGATCACTCACAGTGCTGTGCCAGGTCGGGCGCTCGCTCTGTCTCTGGTTTGTTGCCTTCCGTGTTCTCGGCGCTGCCGCCTCGGGCTGTTCAGTCGCGGCGCCACTCGGGCGCTCCCAGGAATCTTCTTTAATGCCGGCCTGAAACCTCGAATCCTGACTAGGGCAGCTGGCCGCCTTCAGTGCGGCCCCAGCCTCCGGGATCCTGGCTGCATCCACAGCAGCCCTGGCGCCGTGTTCCCTGTTTCAAGACTCGCTTTTGCAGCTAAGAATCAGTTCTTTTCCTGCTCCACACTTCAAAGCTGTTGCCTGTAAATGAGGCAGCCTCTCCTGCCGGGGGCAAAGTGGCGTTGAGCCCCCACGACCGGCCAGCAGCAGCAGTCCTCCCTTAAGAGATGGCCAGAGGAAGGTCCACAAGTTTCCCGGCTGCCTGAGGCCCAGTGGCCACCTTTTCCACCTCAGCTACTCCGCGCCAGCCGCCGCAGCCGCCGCCATCTTGAAACTCTCCAGTAGCTTATATTAATTAACCTTGCTGGATCCCTTGTAAGGTCTAGGTCAGAACTCATCTCTGCAGACTGAATCTCTGAGAAGTGTTTTAATGTTGTTCCCACTGGCGTTAGCATCAAGGTGTTTATAGTGTTTCCCTTAAGAAGGCATCACTCAGCTACTGAATGTTTTAAGAATCTATCTTTTGACATACCTTCTTTTTTTGCTGACCCCTGAGACTCATTTACAGCTGTAAAAAAACCTCTGCTCTCACCTTCCATATTAAAGACCCATCCTTCTTCTACACTTTTAGATAAGATAAGGTACTCCAAACTGCCTTGTATCATGATAGCATTGTGCAAATGTAAATTCTCATCCATTTTTGCCTTCCTCTTTTCCCCACATCTTCTTATTATTGGCAGCCTGATAATATCATTCATAAAATTTGTCAATCTCTTTTCCTTTCCCCGAATACTTTCTGCAGGACTTACTTTCCTTTTTCAAAGGAAATGCCATTTTGGCTTTTATTCATGGGTTCTCAACTTTCCCTACACACAGAGAAGGAAATTAACTTTATTCAAACACTAAGTGACTTGGTCTAAGTAGCAAACTTGATTTAAATGATGAATCTTTTTATTCCCAATTGATTGTTTCCCTACAACACAGAGATAGGCTACCATTAAGGAGCCTTTGATGCTATTTCTAGTCTTTACTTCCTGTTTCTGTTTCTTTTCCGTTCCATTCATTTTTCCTTGGGCTTCTTTTCATTGTTATTTCTTCATTTCACCTTCCCTCTTTTGCTTAAGCTTCCAGGACTACTGGTGGTGCCTGGGAGCACTGGCTTAAAAAACAAACAAACAAACAAGAAAACAAAACAACAACAAAGACTGCTATCCTCTTCACAGGTTTATGCAGAACATATTAAAAAATTTGGAGCTCTAGACATTGGCCAAACTCACTCTAAGGAAAAACAACGACAGATTGGTCAAGGTGAATCAACAAAGAAAAATAATAGTATAATGATTTCTGAAGTTGTATTTATTTCTGCATGTTTGATCCATGTATAAATGTATAAGCATATCTGTTTTAGCTTTGGCATTATGAGATAAATTAGAATTCAATTTTATATTCCCAATGCCCAGCACAATGCCTAATACATAGGCAATGTGTTTAAGCCTTTTTAAATTATGTACTCTCATGTAACTATTTTCTTCTCCTTCTCCTCAGGTAATAAAACAAATGTCTCCGTGTATATCCGTGCATACACCCATGTGTTCAGGAAGTAGAGTGAGTGTTGCTGGCTCTTCATTCCCATTGCTACCTAGACGCAGGCAGAAGCCTGTACTAAGAAATACAGATGAGACCATTGGTGCTGGGGTGAGGGGAGGGTTTAAAAATAGACATATGGGAATGGAGGATTTCTTTCAACTATGCTAGGTAGGGCATATTCAGAGGAAGTTACCTAAAGATTTTTCTACCCCAAGCATTCAAATTATATGGCATTTTTGGGACCATGGTGGGACATAGTGTGAGACTGTAGAGAGTTTAAGAAAGACGAAAATTTAATTACATGTAACATATTGAGAAAGATTCTCAACTTTCTCCAGCACTACACCCCAACATTTCAAGGATACACCCATTTCACAGGTTACAGGTATATTTTTATCGCTGTTGATTGTGAAAATGCATGATGACAAAAGTTAAACATTAATATGGTAATGTTTTTATGCTAATTTTTATATTATCAATCATAGCAGCACTTCCATTTGTTAGAAAATAATTTGGAGAAGTTAAGAGACAAATTGTGTGCTCAGTCTTTGGACAAGGCTCTCTGCACACACTCATCCAAGGCCTCTCCAGACCAGAGGTTGAAAACCTCCATCCCACAGGCATGTCCATAGCCAGCTGTGGATAGAAAAGCAGCATTATAATGGGGAGAATTTAAAATATTCATTATTTTATGTAAGTAGGGGAATGGGACTGAAAAATTTCCAAAAGAACCTCCTTATTCTTTAATTAAAAAAAGAAAGAAAATCCAACCAAACAGTTTCTGCTTTTATTTTCTTGTTCCACCCTCCTCTCCTTGTGTCACAGGGCTACTTGATTGTATTCCAGTATTTGATTTATACATTACATATAGCTGCCTAATAAATAAAAGATAATTAAAAAGTTTTTTTTCTCATGCAATTCAACTCCAATGTTACTTATCTAATACAAAATTTCTTTACCTCAGCACTACTGACATTTTGGGCTGGACAATTGTTTCTTGTGGGGGGTTGTCTTGCACATTGTAGAAATGTTTAGCAACATCCCTGACCTCTACCTGCTGGATGCCAGTTGTGACAACCAAAAATGTCTCCAGACATTGCCAAATGTCCCCTGGAAGGCAACGTCTGGTTGAGAACCACTGATCTAATGTAGGCTGTCAAATTCCCTGTTAGAATCTTCTAGTTCCTTAAATAAAAGATCTTTGTGTAACATAGGGAAACATGCAAAAATGGTACTTATTAATAACAGTCAATTTTTATTGAATGCTTACTGTATGTCAGACACTGCAAGCCCTAAATGGCACTTCCAGTGGACCAGCACTGCCTGTGGCTGGTGGAGAAATCTGTCTGATCTGGGGTTGACTTTTAGGAAGTTCCTTATGATTACACCTCTAAGTCACATTTTCTCCTCTCAGCTTTATCGGCAATAAAGGGCATGTCTTGCTTGGTATCTTATTCCTTGCCTTTCTCCTAATTTGTTCAGAACTCAATTGGGGAAGATAGGCATATTAGTTTCCTATTGCTGCTGTAACAAATTACCACAAACTTATGGCTTAAACTAATACAAATTGGTTATCTTACAATTCAGAAGGTCAAAAGCCAAAATGGGTCTTAATGGGCTAAAATCAAGGTGATGGCTGACTGTATTCCTTCTGGAGGCTCTGGAGGAGGGGAGAATCTTTTTTCTTGTCTTTTACAGCTTCTAGAGGCTATCCACATTTCCTGGATCATGGCCCTTTTCTTCATTTTCAAATCCAACGTCCTGGCATCTTCAAATCTCTCTCTGACTCTAACCTGCTTCCTTCTTCTATTTGTAAGGACTCTTATGATTACATTGGGCACACCTAGATATTCCAGGATAATCTACCCATTCCAAGATCCTTAACTAAGACCCTTTTGCCATGTAAGGTAAATATTCACAGATTCTAGGAATTAGAACATGGATGTCTTTGGGGGCCATTATTCCTCCTACCACAAAGGTATTATTGATCAATCCCTTCTCATCTCCCTGACTGTAGTTTACTCATTTAAAGTTTCCCGCCAATAAATGGACCCACAGGCAATTAGGAAATGGCTGGCTTTTATTAAAAAAAAAGCATTTAGATGCAGTCCAGTGTAATCTAGGCCCAAGACTGGGGCCTGACCTCATTTCCTGGTCATTAGTCTTGCTTGTAATTGTTTGGCTAAAGGTTCTCACTGCCGTGGCATCAGGCCAAGTTATACGCACCAAATGACGCAGAAAATCCACGATGACTCAGGCAAGTTGCGCTGCTTAGTAGAGCTGCCACTTGTGTGTGCTGCAAGTTAGACTGTGGACTTCCTTATCCTTCTTAGAGGTGCTGTGGGCAGGAGTAATGTAAATGGAAAATGTGTGTGTGGTGTGTGTGTGTGTGTGATCTTTTTTTTTTTTTTCTTTTTCGTGACCGGCACTCAGCCAGTGAGTGTACCGGCCATTCCTATATAGGATCTGAACCCGCGGCCGCTGGGAGCGTCGCCGCGCTCCCAGCGCAGCACCCTCCCGAGTGCGCCACAGGCTCGGCCCTGTGTGTGTGATCTTTGAAGTAAAGAGTTGATCCCATATATTCATTATATGTTTATTTTCTGGGAGGGTTTATATTTCCCATGTTTGTTTTCTGGGAGCTGGAATGTTCTGAGTCATAACTGCAGTTGTGGCTTGGCACCCTCTCCTATCCTGCAGAGTCAGAGGAGTTAGGTTGGTCACCGTGTAAAGCTTCAACAATCAGTGTGGGGAAGTGGGCCAGTGCAGCATGTTGACAGCTTTCCCATAAAAGAGAGAGAGAGCTATGGACACTGACAGGTGGATAGGAGAGGTGGCCCTAAGGAGCAGATGGCCAAAGGAAAAATGTTGCTATGAGTCTTACCATGAGGCTGGGTGAGCCAGGAAGAATGGGACCACCTGGGATTAGCTGGTAGGGACAGGATGCCAGGAGGGCCACTACCAAAGGTGATGCTAGGATGTGTTGCCAAGGTGGGGAGGCAGGAAGGTGGTTGAAAGGAGGTACATATGTAGAACGATTGAGGCAAAGAGGAGAATGATGTTATTGACTGGGGAACCTAAAAACCAATTATTGAGTGATTACAGACTTAGCCGTGATTGAAGTGTTTGCTGTGGTCACTCCCTTTGCATGGTGCTTGGTGCCTTAGAGATGGAGACAGTGCTTTAAGGAGCTATGGTAGACTGAATGGAGAATGAAAGCAATTCATTCAGGGAGTGCTCCCACCCTGGAGAAATGATATCTGATGTAGAGTATTAAGTTACTTCCTATTTAGTGTTGTCACAACTCTAACCTTGAGAAGTGAAGGTGCTGAATGCACACTTGGGGAGAGATGGCAGGGGATGGCAGCATGTGCAAGCAGCACTGGCTGGGCCTGAGGTGATGGGGAATTGGGCAGGTGGTGGAAGAAGACGGGTAATGAGAGGAGACTGTCACTCCTGACTCACTGCCCCCAACCTTCGAAAATATTGGGGATGCTGCTAAATTTCCTACAATTTTGTGGGATGGGAACACAAGTTATGTTGTTTGAATAATAAGGAGAAGGATAATTCCAGAAGGTGGAGTATTTGGGGGCATTTGGGTTATATTATCTATTCCCCAATGAGAAGGGACTGTATATTAAAGCCCAATATTTTTATACAGCATAAAAACTTAACTGAAATTGGTTGTAATATATAACAATGTAGTAAAATTATACATTTTACTAGCTGTAAATGGGTCCCCCTGACCACATTTGTAAAAATATGAGCATCAAAAAGCATAAAAACAATCATGGATTATAATATATTGAATTTTAAAAGAATCATTGGGTTCCATAGTTTTTTTTTTTTTAGTAGTTAGGGTGAAGGAAAAGCTCTCCTTTACAAAAGAATGCCAACTAATTCATGTGGAAGGAATGATTGAATAAGAAAACCATTTTGCCACCAATGCTCTAATAGTCAACATAGGCAAGAGTCATAATGGATGCATAAACCAGTGGGTGAGCAGTTGTCAGTTAAAAGAATATTCACATCATCACAAAGCATCATTTATTATATTATTAGTTACAAAGGGAAAAAGTACCTTTTCAGGAAGAAATGTGGCCAACTCCTTCTTAACCAAGTGATCAAACTTAGCATCATTAAAAATGAGACATTATCTACGTCCTAATGTATGTAATGGGAATGACATGACATTATTTACATAATTTTGCCAAAAACGTTTAACCTAAATCAAATTAAAGGGAAATGATCAGACAAATTCAAGTTGTGAAACGTTTTACAAAACAATTGACTCTTCAAAAATGCCAATGTGATTAAGACCAGGAAAAAGAGGGTTGGGGTGGGGAGAGGAGATGGACATGGATAACTGTGTTAGGTGAAGGGAAACTAGAAAGATGGCAGCAAAGTATAATATGTCACTCTTGATTGGATTCTGGGTTAAAAAGAACAACACAGCTTTTTAAGGACTTTATTGGGTCAACTGGAAAAGTTTGAATGTGTTCTACATATTTTACTTGATCTTAGCCAAAAGGCTGAGAAGTGATTGTTCTGTATATTTGGTGATATTGTATCAAAGTTAAATACTCCGAATACAATAATGACATTGTGCTTATGTAGGAGAATGCTCTTGTTATTGTGAGATAAGTGCTGAAATATCTGGTGTTGAAGCGTCATGATATCTGCAATTTATTTTCAAGTGGTACACACATACACCACAAGCACATCAAGAGAGTGTGAGATAAAGCTAATGTGACAAAATGTTTAACATTGGGAAATCTAGAGGAAAGGTATATGGATAACCTTATACTATTCCTTCAATTTTTCTGTAAGTTTGAAAACTTGCAAAATAATATAGTTAGGTATTACTCAGAGCAGGATATCTGAAACCAGGTGGTTTCAATAAATTACCGAGCTACAACGCTAGTGTACTGTCAAAAATGTTCCTGTAATTCCCATTCTGCCAGAGTGTCCTGACAGGCATTGTATTACATGTCAGAACCCCCAAAGGGGAAAGTGTAGCAAATGAATTAGTTAGTGTCTGCAGACACTTGCTGTTATGGCTGGTTTGCAAATTCCTGGATTAGAGGATTTAGATGAAAAATAAATAAATAAACAAAACTTCATGAGTTTAACCTAGTAATGTTATTGACAGCCCCATCTGCTGAAGGCCTAACCGTAATGAATCATGGGGGTGGCTGAACTGGCGACAGTTGCTAGTGTGCAAAGTCCTATTGGTGTCAGAAAGATAGGCTGCATGCTCTGAAGGGCTACATGATACGTGCGTATGAAAGAAAGGTAGCAAGAGAGAACTAAATAGAAAATTAATCAAGTTGAATAATCTCACTTATAATAGATAAATTATTATTTTTATACTTAGCTGAGATCTATATGCTTTCAGTGATATAGATTCTGAGTCAAGGAAATTTAAAGAGTTAGGGTTTTTTGCCCCTGCATTGGGAAAGACTTTATTTGAATTGCAGTTTTACATATGCCATAAAAGCCAATTGAGAAAATAATGAAGAAATATAAGATAATAGAGTGCTTTTTATGTTGATTGTTATGCAAGCAACTATCTTAAACAAAAGTTCCATGAGATCTGGTATAATCCCGAAAACTATCACTTACTATGTTTCTCTTCGGCTCGTCATGGGAAATCTGCACGGGCCTAGGTGAGCAAGACCAGCTGCCTACGCTGGCCAGATGCCAGCTCTGGACTGGTGGGAAAAAAGATGGCCCATCTGCTTCTCAGTGCTGACATCAGCCTCTCCTGGTCTCTTGAGTTTGTCCTTACCAAATTCTTGGGGCTAAACTTTCTCATAAACTTCTCTCTGCAGATCTGGGACTGTCTTTGTTCTCAGGGGATCCTGATGAGACAATGTGCTTGGTGGGGTTTGACACAGTCCTGTTCAGTCAGTTTACAACCTGGATGTTTGGCCTCAGCTCTTGGCCTCCCAAGTGCCATGCTCCTCAAAGGAGGCCTCTTCAGGGCATACCAGACCGGGGCTCTTGTGTACTTGGAAAGAGTCTAGTGACACAGAGTGCTTTGACATGACTCTCTTTAAAGGGCTTCATTAATATGAAAAAAGCAGAGAAAAGAAAAGAAACAAAGAAAGATACAACAGTCACAATAACATGTTGAACTTTCAAAAGGAGAGGATGGAACTGACGTTACCGCAGGTGAGAAAGGGGGAGAGGGAGAGGGGGGAAGGGAGGAATTGGTAAAGGGCCATGAAAAAAATTACACTGCATAATGTTGAATAGACTAATTATCCTGATTTGAGTATAACATATGGCACACAGGTAATGATATTCAACTCTGTACCCCATAGATACGTACAATCAACTATGCTACAATACAAACAAAAAGAAAAAAAAACATTATTTTTTAAAATTTAGCTTATTTATTGATTAATATTATTATTTTTTTACATCCTAAGATGTTGTTGTGGAGCCGTTGGTGGGGGGAGGGAAGGGGAAGGGGGACAGAAATAGGGTGGGAGGAGTAGGAAGTGGGGGGCTTGGTTGAGGCCCAAGGCACCCCCCTCATTCCTGCAGGGGAGACCAGGGGTCTTCCAGTGGTGGCTTGGTCATTGCTGGGCTGGATGCAGATGTCAGTGGGGTGTGGCTGAAGCCCTTGGCCCCCCCACTTCCCAGGCTCGGGAGCCCAGGATGCTTCCTGCAGTGGCTCGGTGGTTGTAAAAATACACTCTAAAAAAGAAATATTACTTCTATTTAAAAAAAAAATTACCAAGTAGTGAGTGCCACAGCATTTCCAACTCCCATCCCACACCACTCTTGACCACACCTTGGCCCTGAGCTTCATGCACTCCAGGCTCTGAGATGGAGCAAGGATACCCATTGCCCAAATTACTTGGTAATATTTTTGAAGACTGAAATTTTAATGGTTTGTTTCATAGGCCATGTTAGAATGACCCAGTTTTAGGTTTCCATGTGGCTCTCAATAGCATTTTTTTCCTTCTTGTGAATTGGTCTTGGGCTAGAGCACTGACCTTCCTTGACTCCTCAGTTAACAGTTCTCGCTTGTCTATTTACATAATCCTTTCTGGCACCAGGACTAAGCCCTGAACCCTAGATTAGTACCTGCTTGTCTTTCTTGGTGCCAGTTCCCGTATCCTATACATCCTGCTTCCCTCCTGAACCCCACCGCCTCTGGTGGGATCCTGCCATGACTGAGCAGGCATTCTGGAGCCTCCCCATAGTAACCATTACTGCATGCGGCCAGACTTTCTGGTGCTGGGTCCTGTCTGCTGGTTTGAACCTCTCAGTGATGTCCACTGCTTGGTTTGTGCAGGATTTGTCCACCTGCTTGGCTGGAGCTGGCCTCTGAGGTCAGGAGAGTTTCCTCCAGCTCTGTCCTCCAGTATGGATTTTTCCCAGACTGATTTCCTCCAATTTGGGACCCTGAGTGGGAGGAATCCTTATGCTGATATCATGTTAAGTTGCCAGATGTTGCTGAAGGCTTTGAAATCCACTGGGGAAAACAATGTATGCTGTAGGAGAACAGGGAAAAATAGTGATGGCTTGATCAACATCACTTGCCCCCTCAACTTATAATAATGACTTTCTCAGGAATAATGAAAGAAAGGAGAGAGAATAAAAGGAAGGCAGGAAGTGAAGAAAGCAAAGAGAAAGAAGACACAAGAATACATATCTGTGGATGTTTTGAAGTAAGAACTTCAAAAACTGGTAAATCAACGGACCATCATATGGCTTATTTCCAACTCAAGCACCTAACAGCAAAACCTGATAAAGTCTAGGAGGCCAGAGCTGATGCTGGAGGTGGAGTCTGCCTATGATTACCTTTGACTTCTTTTCCTCTGTCTCTAGAAGGATGTACACTCAGGGTGAAATCCACCTCCTCCACTTTAATGCCTCAAGCTCCACAATCAAAATAGGTGAGTAGAGAAACACTCTGGCTGCCAGGACGGAGGGTTTTTAAATAGTGTAACAATACAAGGGTCTTCAAAAAGTTCATGGAAAGATTTGTATTATCTTTTAACTCCATTTTCCCATGAACTTTTTGAAGTTCCCTTGTTATAGCAACAGAAACCAGTTCTAGCTTATTCCAGCAGAAAGAGGATTTATTAAGAGTAATAACAGATTACCTTAAACAAATGAAAAGATGGTAAACCTCTCTCATAAGAAGATAAATATCATTTAAAACTACACTAAAATATAACTTTTCACCTATCAGATTGGCAAAAATCCAAAGGTAAGACAACATATTCCGTTGGCAAGTCTGCAGGGAAATAGGCACTCTTAGAAATCGCTGGCAGGGACACAAAACGATAAACCTCCTTGGAGGGCAATTTGGCAATATTTATCAAAATTACAAATGCATTTATCCTTTGACCCAGTCACCCTGCTTCTGGGAATTTTTTCTAAAAACATGACTACATATATGATAAATGATACAAGCAGCACTATTTATCATAGCAAAAAATTAGGCACAAGCCAAGTAGACATTAACAGATACTGGCTAAAATAAACCCTGATGCAGCCACACAATGGAAATCTATGCCACCGTAAAAGAGGATGAGAAAGCTCTCTGTGTACTCAGATGGATATTTTGTTAAGTGGGAAAAGTCAAGGTGCAAAAGAATTCATGTATACATAGATAGTAAGTATAGCACGCTAACTTTTGTTCAAGAAAAAGGGATGATAGGAATATTGATTTCTATCATTATATCCGCAAAAAGAAATGCTAGAAGGATACATAAACTTTAAGAGTGGTTACCTGAAGGTGGTGGTGAGGGGCAGTGAGGTGCATGTGGGGAGAGGGAGTGAAACTTCATATATACCTTGTATCATTTTGAATTTAGAACATTGTGAATAAATTAAGAACATTAAATAAAAAGACACTGTAATTTCCTAGAGGACCTGATCATCAGGCTTGGAGCCCAATCAGTGAGAAACAACAAACAAACCTCTCTACTACATCTGTGCAATAAGTCAGGCACAATCCATTCTGAGAATGGCCACTGTGGTGGCCTCAGTGACATCCACAGAGGCAAAGAGACCATGGTTCTAATAGCAGCATCCATGTCCAGTGTCCATCATCAGGGATATGGGCAGCACATGCTATAGTGTTTGTGTCCAACGCTGGTGTCTTTGCTGTGCCACACAAATGGATGCCACCATGCCAAGATACTGATCCCCTCAGCCATTGGAGTTGCAGATGACACTGAGGCTGGAGCCCCCAGTGTTTATTGTCTGCAGCAATAAACAGACTCAACTATTTACCACACTGTACATTACAAATAGTATCATTTTCTAAATGTGCTTTCTTTTAAAAAAGTTTGGGAGCACTGGATTAGATAACAAAGCTTTAAATGAAAAGACCCCCAGCTTGCTGCCAGTGAGGATAATAAATCACAAGAATCAAAGCATTCAAATATGTCAAATTTAAAGATGTTCACTTGCTCTGATGTACTTAGAGTGGAGTTTCTGCTACTGATGTTCAAGTGCTCAGTGCTCTGCATCAGAGACTGGTTTCCAAGGAAATGAAGGCTCCTCTAGAGCTGCTTTCCACAGAAGTTAGAGTGCGTACCCGAGGGCTCACAATTGATAAAAGTCTCCCCCACACCCCCTAGATGTACCGGGAAACTTTGGGAAGGGTGATATTTACTACTATATTTTCTCACTTAAAAGAACATACAGGAAAAAAAATAAGTTTTGACAAAGAGGGAGGGAGAAACAACATAAGATGCCCCAGTGTGGCATGTATAGGAGTATTTTCTAAGTTCCTTGATGTAGTCCATATAGACCAGCCTCCTGGGGTACAACGTGAGGTGGAGATGGATGGGTATTCGATCTGGAGGGGCAAATTGAAGACACCCAGCACAACCTGGAAAAACACAGGACAGTGCTGGTCACATACAGTTGTGTGGCTCATTGAGTCAGGAATGCTATCATTAACAAAATCTCCCCTTGACTATTTTGACCTTCAGTCTCTGCTCTCTCACTAACAATGTCAAAGGATAGAGAAAGAGCAGGAAGAAGAGTCCTCTGCCCTGACTCCAAGCCAATTTTCATGTTCTTGATAGGTCTTTTCTGGATTTCACTCATCTGTCCATCCATCCATCCACCCACTCACCTGTCTTCCTGAACACTCACACACTAAGCATATCTTTTCTAAGCATTGTCACAATTTGCTTTGTACCGGGTTCTATGCTAGGAACAGAGTACAAAGAGGGGAATAAAACTCAGTGCCAACTTTCGGGAATCTTGCAGTCTATGGAAAGACAGACATGGAAATAAACTATTACAGTGTGATAAGTGTTAATTATAGACACTTATAAAGCTTATGGAGAAAGGGAGAACTAAACCTTCACAGTGAAGGAGAGGTAATGCTGGAGCTTACACTACTCTAGTATTCCTACATGGCCCTTTTTAATGAACTAGAAAAAGGCACCCTGTCTGGGCAGACAAAATAGGTGAAGGTGACTCCTCCACCTAAATTCAGTCTTGAGCCAGATGCAAGGTCTGGTGCATGGAATTCAGGCTGGTCTTCACCCCTTTGGCCAGGATAATGTGGGCGCTCCTCAGACTTCCCAGCCTTTTGCTGTAGCCCTATCCCTTAGATCTCATTTTTCCAAGGCTGCTATGTCAGGGTTTCTCTTTCATTGGTTTAGTCTAAGTCCCACTCTGGGAGGGAGATGGGTAGGTGGGTGGGGGTTGTTATCAGCTCAACTCCCTCCCTTGTTTAGGAAGACAAAGTTCAACCAAAACTAAGAATAAAAAATTTCTTTGAAGCTGGGTAGTGTTGATTGGCATTAAACTTACTGTTTTATGTGTGTGGCCACAGACTATTACTGAATTTACTCTTTTTTCCTTGCTTTCTGAATTGCCAACATCACTACTCTGGCACTTTAGGGCCATTATGAAGTAATTTAAAGGTTACTTGAACACAAGCACTGTGAGATCTTGCTATTGCATCTGACAACCAAGAAGGCTATTATGTGGCTGACAGATAGGTAGTGTACACAGTGTGGATTCGCTGCACAAAGGTATGATTCATGTCGTGGGTGGGATGGAGAGATTTCATCAGGCTACTCAGAATGGTGCACAATTTAAAACTTATGAATTGTTTATTTCTGGAATTTTTTTTGACAGCTGTGGACCATGGGTAACTGAAGCCATGGACGAGGGGACCACTGTAACTGCAGTGAGTTGCAGTGTTGCATTATTTTTTATTTTGTAGGATGTTAGTGTTAGAATACAGGGGAAGTTTACATAAATTAATAGCATGCTTCGTGGCCAACAAACAAAAATAACACTTGAAATAGTCATTCCTTACACATTTCACATTATTTGTAGCAGTGAGAAACTGGGCTCCACTTTTGAAATTCATTTTTGGAATTATTCAATACCTTTCTAATACAGGTTTTAGTTCAGAAATATGGCTTCTCTCTACACAATGCAAATAAGCATTGTTTTTTGTTTTGATTTTTATCTCATCTTTCTCCTAAAGAACTCAAAGGGATCCAAGTCAGTTTTTCAACCTGAAGAGTGGCAATGGGCTGGCAAAGTGAGAGGGACTGCAGGAATGTAGGAGAGCAGGGAGGTGAAGGGGACAGAGATGTCAAGGCTATTATTCCAGACTGCAGAGGGCAGCAGATGGTTTCCCTATGGGCAAGTCCAATGCACTCTGAGTCTTAGCCATCTGTAACATCAAATCATATTGGGATTCACTGCTTTCTTATGCCACTGGCTTGATGCCAGTGTCAGGCATGCTCAAGAATTCTTTTGGGGGAAAGCAAGACAATAGTCAGTGGACAAATAGATTCAAATCTTGGACAACAGGATTTTTAATTCTTATTTCAGAAGATATAATTTCAAGCAGCATCCCTGGGATGGTTTGTGTTCATTCACAGATTTTGATGATGATCTATTAAGACCCATGTTTCCTGCTTTTTCTTTAGGGAGTAGTTTCCTCCATAGTTTATGACTCTCTCCATGGAAGCTGGCATTTACTGGTCAGTATGCTCATCAGCAACATGCAACAGCTTCAGTTGATCAGGTGGGAAGTCCACATTGACTAAGTCAACTGGACAATTGCAAAGACTCCTCTTTCGCTGGGGCTGTTGGAAGAAGTCTCTCTCATTGTTTGTGAGTGGTTGGTGGTCTTTGGTGATCTTCAACACCATGACCCCCATGTTGCCTTCACCACCTGCTTTTTAGCAAACCCCAGCTCTGCACCCTTGCCTGTTAACATATCATGAACGAGCACAATTTGAGATCAGTTAGTTGGAAAAAGGAGAGTAAATTTCACCCTCCCAAATCTGTAATTTCTGATTTGGTTTAAAGTTGGCATCCTTTAAATAAAGACTAATTAATTTATTCAACAAATATTTATTGAGTCCTACAGTGTGCCAGGCACAAGAGAATATAGCAGTGGACTTTCAGACAAGGGCTCCGTTCTCATGAAACTTGCAATATAGAGGAAGGAGACAGACCATGAATAATTATAAAAATAAATAAGGCAATTCTAGATAGTGACGAATATCATGAAAACACAAAATAGAGTGATGTGCCAGTGGGAAGCTATTTTAAGGTTGCGTGGTCAGGGAAAGACTTTTTGAGGAGGTAGCTTTTGATTTCTTAAGCTATGATTGAGTACTTCCTGTGCTAGGCCTGGCCTAAGGATATTACTTATGTTAACTCATTCAGTCTATACAGTAACCCTTTGAGAAGGTGCTACTGACCCCTTTCTACAAAGAAGGGAACAGAAGGACAGAGCCATTTGGAGACTTGCCCAGGACCACACTGATGGTAAATGGTAGACTCAAATTTAAACCCAGGGAGTTTAGCTACAAGAATCCGTGCCTTTAATCACACAGATACTGCCTGCCTTAAGCTGAAATCCCAAGCACCCGAAGAAGCCAGCCATATAAAGAGTTGAAAGCAACTGTGTTAGGCAGAGGGGAGAACAAGCACACAGCTCCTGTGTGGGAAGGAGTTTGTGGAGTCTGTGGAGCAGACCAAGGACCACTGTAGCTGGAGCAGAGGGAACAAGAGCGAGAGCTGGGGAAGGGAGGGCTCAGAGCAGGGCAGAAGCCAGACCACGTAAGGCCTTGCAGTCCTTGGTAAGGAGTTTAGATTTAATTCTATGGGAAGCCACTGAAGAGTTATAAGAAGGGAAGCAGTTCTGCCATTAGGCTGAACAAGACGGGCCCCTGTCCTGGGCTCATTGCTTTTGTGGGCCCCATGTCTCTCTCTCTCTCTCTCTCTCTTCACACACACACACACACACACACACACACACACACACACACACACACACACACACACACTCACACACACACACACTCACACACACTCACACACACACACACACTCACACACACACACACACACACACACACACAGCAGATTCTTCAGGTTCTAGGAATTGCTTTAGAGTGAAAATGGTGATATAAATGATAACAATTTATATGATTAAATTAAAATATTTTATGATACTTTCTGCAAAAACACTAATTATCATATGCAACCCCATTAAGACATTTGAACATGACATGTAAAATTGAGGTTTATTTTTGAATCTAACTGTTGATTTAAGAATTTTTTCAACAATTCTGATTGCTGCTGTCTCAGCAGGAGAAAGTTTTTCCAAGTTGCAATTAATTAAAAATCTCAGAAGAAGAACTCGAGAAAGGTGGTATCATTTGACATTATTGTCACTAGAACACAAATTATTTGATAATCTTGATTATAACCATATAGTTATTGATTTTGCTGAAATGGAGGTTTGAAAAAATAGATTTTATTTCATAAATAGATAGTTTATGAACTGTGTATACCTTTACTTTATTACTCATGCAAACATGCTGGCCCATCAATAAAACATTCAGATACGGATTATAATAATTAAAGTCAGTAATCTTTTATATTTTGTGAACTTTTAATCCTGTAAAAATCATAAACAGGTCTTCTGATTTTTGTTTTCATGCATATGCAGTTGTCAGAGTAGGAAGGCAAGAATATGTTTTATTAAACAGATGGTTAGCTTGCTCTATCAATTTAAACATTTAAGTAAGGAGTAGGTGGCCTCCACTTGCCCCTCTGCCCTGGCCCTGCTTATGTGAGGAATGGCCTATAGGGAAGTGACATGATTGCTTCACATTATTAAAGGATGAGAAAAAAGCATCAAAACCATACTCATTTTAAAAAAATTTTAATTTATTTTTTTCATTGTATATGTTTGTGGGATACAGTTTGTTGTTTCAATACATGCATATTTTGTATAATTATGTAATCAGAATAGTTAGCATATCTATTACCTAAACATTTATCATTTCTTTGTGGTTATAACATTCAAGATCCTCTTTTCTGGCTATCTTGAAATATACAGTACAATATTATTAGCTATTGTCACCCTAGGGCACCAGAACTTATTCTTCCTATCTAACTGTAACTTTGTAACTTTGGACTAGTCTACCAACCTTTCCCTAGCCCCCTCTTCCTTCTACCTTTCATAATTTTAACATAATTTAACATAATTTTCTTAGCATAATTTTCTGCAAGCTCATCCATGTTACTGCAAATGGTAGAATTAAATTATTTTTATGGCTGAGTAGTATTCCATCGTTTATATATGCCACATTTTATGGCTGAGCAGTATTCCATTGTGTACATGTACCATATTTTCTTTATCCAATCAACCTTTGAAGGACTATAGTGAATACAGCTACGATAAACATAGGAGTGCAGGTGTCCCTTCAACTTGTTGATTTCCATTCCTTTGGGTCTATACCCAGCAGTGGGATTGTGGGATTGTATGGCAGCTCTATCTGTAGTTGTCTGAGAAATCTCCATACTGTTTTTCATAGTGGTTGTACTAATTTACATTCCCACCAACAATGTATAAGAGTTCCCTTTCTCTTTATCCTTGCTAGCATTTGTTATTTTCTGTCTTTTTGATAATAGCCAGTCTAACCGGGGTGACACGATACCTCATTGTAGTTTTGATGAGCATTTCTCTGTTAGTGATGTTGAGTATTTTTTCATTTGCCTTTTGGCAATTTGTATGTCTTCTTTCGAAAAATGTCTATTCAATTCCTTTGTGCATTTTTCAACTGGATTATTTGCAAAACTATACTCATTTGTAAATGTGATAATATCTTATTTATGTTTTCAAAAGATAAAAAAATGAAATTATATTTATTTCTGAAACATGGAATTTTATGAAATGGTCTTTCATTCATTGATTTTTTAAAAAAATTCAGATCAGACATTTTAGTGTGTGGAAGAAGACACAGGTACCTTGGATTAATCCTTGCCGCACACATATCAAGTAGAACTTTTTGGATGCTGAAAAGCCCATGTCAATACCCTTAAATTTCCAATAGCAGTGGATCCCAGTGCTGCACATTAGAAATACTTGTAGACTTTTTAAAGCATACCTTTGCCTGGGGCCCCACCTGGGAGAGGTATGAGTTAATTGGTGTAGGTGGGGAACTTTAGTCTATAAGAGCTTCTAGGTGATCTAATGTGAGGTCAGGGTTGAGAATTTTTTCTTTGGAGTTCCTTGCTCTCTGTTAAAACTGACCTCTTCTCCCTTATTTGGAAATTTCAGTAATTATCCCTGCTCCCCTCTTTTCTTGTTCAGGGTTTTCTGGTAGGCATCATTATTCTCCTGGCAATTTTCTTCCTCAAACTGGAAATTATTACCACTTTATTGGACTGTGATTGATGTTGCTTCACATGAGCACATATGGGTTAAAAATATAATTGACTTAATCAGGAGGCAATCTCAGTGAGATTTGGACTTATAACCTTTTGTACTAGCCTCAGGGAGATGACATATGATATTTATTGGACAGAATAAATATACAGAGTGTATATATAAATCCACAAATTGGATTTACATTACTCATGAGAAGCTGTCCACAGAATCCCAGGACTAAAATGTGGCCATGCATGCCAAGGTCTTCTGAATACATTTGATGTGGAACTCAGGACAAAGTTCCTCCTGAACTTTATAGAAAACTGCATGATAATGCTATAATGAAGTGCAGAGCACCTGAACCCATAAACAAGTTGCTACAGAGAGAATATGGGGCTGGTTGGGAAGGGCTTTCATGAAAGAGAATCATAAAACTTCTTTCAAGAGACCTCTGCTAAAAATATGGCTGTTGTTAAAGTGGTTGTTGCCCCGTTTCTGGGCTGAGCAGCGACCTTTTATAATCTGAGGCAGTAAATTCCCTTTATTAGCATAAACAATAAGTCTCCTGAAAGGAGAGAGTCCAGGAAGCTTTAAAGTTCAAGAAGTCCTCTGGGTGAGGAATTTTCCCTTGGACCCCGGATCACGATTTCCAGGGTTAAGCTGACTTCTTGTCTATAGACTCATAACAGCAGTTTGCATTATGCATTTTGATACTTTTCCATTTCATTTAACCCTTTCACTGTATGTTGTTTCTTCACGTATGTTAATTTTTCCATTTCTTAAAGTCTTCCCATTACTACCACCACTGTCATAGTCCAAGCTACCATCCTCTTCTGCCAGAATTGTTATTTTTTTATTTTATTTTTATTTTTTTATTATTTTTTTTAAATTTTATTTTGTCGATATACATTGTGGTTCATTATTGCTCCCCATCACCAAAACCTCCCTCCCTTCTCCCTCCCCCCCTCCCCCCCAACAATGTCCTTTCTGTTTGCTTGTTGTATCAACTTCAAATAATTGTGGTTGTTATATCTTCTTCCCCCCCGCCCCCGGTTTGTGTGTGTGTGTGTGTGTGTGTGTGAATTTATATATTAATTTTTAGCTCCCACGAATAAGTGAGAACATGTGGTATTTCTCTTTCTGTGCCTGACTTGTTTCACTTAATATAATTCTCTCAAGGTCCATCCATGTTGTTGCAAATGGCAGTATTTCATTCGTTTTTATAGCTGAGTAGTATTCCATTGTGTAGATGTACCACATTTTCCGTATCCACTCATCTGATGATGGGCATTTGGGCTGGTTCCAACTCTTGGCTATTGTAAAGAGTGCTGCGATAAATATTGGGAAACAGGTATACCTTCGACTTGATGATTTCCATTCCTCTGGGTATATTCCCAACAGTGGGATAGCTGGGTCGTATGG
Source organism: Cynocephalus volans (assembly GCF_027409185.1). NCBI lineage: Eukaryota > Metazoa > Chordata > Mammalia > Dermoptera > Cynocephalidae > Cynocephalus > Cynocephalus volans. The sequence goes on along the minus strand of NC_084468.1, from coordinate 64,444,112 downwards.
TAGATCTATCTGCAATTGTTTGAGGAACCTCCATACCATTTTCCATAGAGGCTGCACCATTTTGCAGTCCCACCAACAATGTATGAGAGTTCCTTTTTCTCCGCAACCTCGCCAGCATTTATCGTTCACAGTCTTTTGGATTTTAGCCATCCTAACTGGGGTTAGATGGTATCTCAATGTGGTTTTGATTTGCATTTCCCGGATGCAGAGTGATGTTGAGCATTTTTTCATATGTCTGTTGGCCATTTGGATATCTTCCTTAGAGAAATGCCTATTTAGCTCTTTTGCCCATTTTTTAATTGGGTTGCTTGTTTTCTTCTTGTACAGTTGTTTGAGTTCCTTATATATTCTGGATATTAATCCTTTGTCAGATATATATTTTGTAAATATTTTCTCCCATTCTGTTGGTTGTCTTTTAACTCTGTTAATTGTTTCTTTTGCTGTGCAGAAGCTTTTTAGTTTGATATAATCCCATTTGTTTATTTTTCCTTTGGTTGCCCGTGCTTTTGGGGTCGTATTCATGAAGTCTGTGCCCAGTCCTATTTCCTGAAGTGTTTCTCCTATGTTTTCTTTAAGAAGTTTTATTGTTTCAGGATGTATATTTAAATCCTTAATCCATTTTGAGTTGATTTTAGTATACGGCGAGAGGTATGGATCTAGTTTCATTCTCCCGCATATGGATATCCAGTTATCCCAGCACCACTTGCTGAAGAGGCAGTCCCTTCCCCAGTGAATAGGCTTGGTGCCTTTGTCAAAGATCAGATGGCAGTAAGTGTGTGGGTTGATTTCTGGGTTTCTATTCTATTCCATTGGTCAGTGTGTCTGTTTTTATGCCAGTACCATACTGTTTTGGTTATTATAGCTTTGTAGTATAGCTTAAAGTCAGGTAGTGTTATGCCTCCAGCTTTATTTTTTTTGCTCAGCATTGCTTTGGCTATGCATGGTCTTTTATTGTTCCATATAAATGTCTGGATAGTTTTTTCCATTTCTGAGAAAAATGTCTTTGGAATTTTGATGGGGATTGCATTGAATTTGTATATCACTTTGGGTAGTATGGATATTTTCACTATGTTGATTCTTCCAATCCAAGAGCATGGGATATCTTTCCATCTTCTTGTATCCTCTCTCATTTCTCTCAGCAGTGGTTTGTAGTTCTCATTATAGAGATTTTTCACCTCCTTGGTTAACTCAATTCCTAAGTATTTTATTTTTTTGGTGGCTATTGTAAATGGGCAGGCTTTCTTGATTTCTCCTTCTGCATGTTCACTATTGGAGAAAAGAAATGCTACTGATTTTTGTGTGTTGATTTTGTATCCTGCTACTGTGCTGAAATCATTTATCAATTCCAAAAGTTTTTTTGTAGAGGTTTTAGGCTGTTCGATATATAGGATCATGTCATCTGCAAACAGGGACAGTTTGACTTCATCTTTTCCAATCTGGATGCCCTTTATTTCCTTCTCTTCTCTGATTGCTCTGGCTAGTACTTCCAACACTATGTTGAATAGGAGTGGTGAGAGTGGGCATCCTTGTCTAGTTCCTGTTCTTAAAGGAAAAGCTTTCAGCTTTTCCCCATTCAGGATGATATTGGCTGTGGGTTTGGCATATATGGCTTTAATCATGTTGAGATACTTTCCCTCTATACCTAACTTATAGAGGGTCTTTGTCATGAATGAGTGCTGAACTTTATCAAATGCTTTTTCAGCATCTATAGAGATGATCATATGGTCCTTGTGTTTGAGTTTATTAAAATGGTGTATCACATTTATTGATTTGCGTATGTTGAACCAACCTTGCATCCCTGGGATGAATCCCACTTGATCGTGATGAATAATTTTACGTATGTGTTGCTGTATTCTGTTTGCTAGTATTTTAGTGAGGATTTTTGCATCTATATTCATCAAGGATATTGGCCTGTAGTTTTCTTTTTTGGTTATATCTTTACCTGGTTTTGGTATCAGGATGATTGCTTCATAGAATGAGTTTGGGAGATTTGCGTCCGTTTCAATCTTTTGGAATAGTTTGTGAAGAATCGGTGTCAATTCCTCTTTGAATGTTTGGTAAAATTCTGCTGTGAATCCATCTGGTCCTGGGCTTTTCTTTGTTGGGAGCCTTCTGATAACAGCTTCAATCTCCTTTATTGTTATTGGTCTGTTCAAATTTTCTACGTCTTCACGGTTCAGTCTTGGGAGCTTGTGTGTGTCCAGAAATTTATCCATTTCCTCCAGATTTTCAAATTTGTTGGCGTATAGTTGTTTATAGTAGTCTCGAATGATTCCTTGTATTTCAGATGAATCAGTTGTAATATCGCCTTTTTCATTTCTAATTTTTGTTATTTGAGTCTTCTCTCTTCTTTTTTTTGTTAGCCATGCTAATGGTTTGTCAATTTTATTTATCTTTTCAAAAAACCAACTTTTTGATTCGTTGATCTTTTGAATTGTTTTTTGGTTTTCAATTTCATTCAGTTCTGCTCTGATCTTAATGATTTCTTTCCGTCTGCTAACTTTAGGTTTGGATTGTTCTTGTTTTTCTAGTTCTTTAAGGTGAAGTGTTAGGTTGTTCACTTGCCATCTTTCTATTCTTCTGAAGTGAGCGTTTAATGCAATAAATTTTCCCCTCAATACTGCTTTTGCAGTATCCCACAGGTTTTGGTATGATGTATCATTGTTTTCATTAGTTTCAAGAAATTTTTTGATTTCCTGCTTGATTTCTTCTTGGACCCATATGTCATTAAGTAGAATGCTGTTTAATTTCCATGTGTTTGTATAGTTTCCACAGTTTTGTTTGTTATTAATTTCTAGTTTTAATCCATTGTGGTCTGAGAAGATACATGGGATAATTCCAATTTTTTTGAATTTATTGAGACTTGATTTGTGACCTAATATGTGATCTATCCTGGAGAATGATCCATGTGCTGATGAGAAAAATGAATATTCTGAGGTTGTTGGGTGGAATGTTCTGTAGATATCTGCCAATTCCAATTGGTCTAGAGTCTTGTTTAGATCTTGTGTTTCTCTACTGATTCTTTGCCTAGATGATCTGTCTAATATTGACAGTGGGGTGTTCAGGTCCCCTGCTATTATGGTATTAGTGTCTATTTCCTTCTTTAGGTCTAATAGAGTTTGTTTTATAAATCTGGCTGCTCCAACATTGGGTGCGTACATATTTATGATTGTTATGTCTTCTTGATGGATCAGTCCTTTTATCATTAAGTAGTGTCCCTCATTGTCTCTTTTTATGGTTTTTAGTTTAAAGTCTATTTTGTCAGATATAAGAATAGCCACTCCAGCTCGTTTTTCTTTTCTGTTTGCATGGTAAATCTTTTTCCATCCTTTCACTCTTAGTCTATGTGAATCTTTATGGGTGAGGTGGGTCTCTTGTAGGCAGCATATAGTTGGGTCCTGCTTTTTGATCCAGTCAGCCAGTCTGTGTCTTTTGATTGGGGAATTTAAGCCTTTTACATTAAGAGTTGTTATTGAAAGGTGTTGATTTATTCCTAGCATTTTATTGGTTGTTTGGTTGTCTTAGGTGTCTTTTGTTCCTTGCTTTCTGATTTGCTGTTTGTTTTCTGTGTTTGTTGGTTCCTTAGGTTGTAGATAGTGCTTTTGTTAGCTTGTTTTCTCTTCATGAATGCCATTTTTATTATACTAGCGGGTTTAGATTTTTCTTGAGTTTTTATGGCAGTGGTAGTTATTTTTCAGGAACCAAACCCAGTACTCCCTTGAGGATTTCTTGTAAGGGTGGTCGTGTGGTAGTGAACTCCCGCAGTTTTTGTTTGTCTGAGAAATATACTATTTGCCCCTCATTTCGGAATGATAGCCTTGCAGGGTAGAGTATTCTTGGCTGGCAACCTTTGTCTTTTAGTATTTTGAAAATATCATCCCATTCCTTTCTAGCTTTTAGGGTTTGTGATGAAAAGTCTGATGTTAACCTGATTGGGGCTCCCTTATAGGTGATTTGACGCTTCTCTCTTGCAGCTTTTAAGATTCTCTCTTTGTCTCTGAGTTTTGCCAATTTGACTATGACATGTCTTGGAGAAGGTCTTTTTGGGTTGAATACATTTGGAGATCGTTGAGCTTCCTGGATCTGAAGATCTGTGATTTTTCCTATACCTGGGAAGTTTTCTGCCACTATTTTGTTGAATATGTTTTCAATGGAATCTCCATTTTCCTCCTCTTCTGGAATACCCATGACTCGGATATTTGATCGCTCTTGGTTGTCTGATATCTCTCTCAGATTTTCTTCAATATCCTTGATTCTTTTTTCTTTCTTTTTGTCTGCTTGTGTTATTTCAAACAGCCCATCTTCAAGTTCAGAGGTTCTCTCTTCAACTTCGACAAGCCTGCTGGTTAAACTCTCCGTTGTGTTTTTTATTTCGTTGAATAACTTCTTCAGTTCAGCAAGTTCTGCTACATTTTTTTTCAGGACATTGATTTCCTTGTACATTTCCTCTTTCAGATCCTGTATACTTTTCCTCATTTCATCATGATGTCTAGCTGAGTTTTCTTGTATCTCATTCAGTTTCCTTAGAATTATCACTCGAAATTCCTTATCAGTTATTTCAAGGGCTTCTTGTTATATAGGATCTAGAGTTTGAGATTTATTAACTTTTGGTGGTGTACTTTCTTGATTTTTTGTATTTCTGGTGTCTTTTTTTTGGTGTTTATTCATTGTTGCAGGGGGTTTCATAGTCCACCGGTTTGAGACTAATGACTAACTAGGATGTTGCTGTGGTTGCCAATTTCGTATGGCTCCCTCCGTGACTGCTCAGTTGGCCTCTAGTGCCTTGTGTGTGTGGTTGCCTCGGGTCTTGGGCTTCTCCGGGGAGCCACCTTTCTGGTCAGCTTGGACTCTGCTGCGCTGGTGGATCACGTACCACAGGGTGTGTGATCTCTGTTGAGCTTTCACTTCCTGTGCAGGACTTCTCCCTGTTCCGTGTGCTCTGGCCCAGGCTCTTAGATCTTGCAGTGGCGACCCCACCGGGTGTGTGGTTTCTCTCGAGTCTCCGCCTCCCTATGCCAGAATTGTTATAATAGCCTCCTAACTGCTCCTCCTGCCTCCTGTCTTTGATCCCTTTAATCTGCTTTCTTCATTCCACCTTCATGATCTTTCTTAAGTGTAAATATATTATGTAACTCCTCTGCTTAAAAATATCAATTATTCCTTATTACTCTGAGGTTAAAATTGAAATCCCTAAGGAGGGCTGACAAGCCACTTCATAAGCAGTCCTCTGCCCGCTTCTGCCACCTCCTGTTCTCCCACCCGATCACTGCCCTCTACTCTCTCCCTACCAGTTTATGGTGATCCACTAACATTCTGCATCAGAGTTAGCTAAGGTGCTTGTTAAGAAATCCATATCCCTGGTCTCCATCCAATACTGATTGGACCAGAATCCCCGGGAGCTCCCATGGGGAGTCTTCTAAGTGCCAATTTGAGAACTTTTGCTAGGCCACTGAAGTTGTAAATAAAGATGAAACACAATCTCCCTGCACTGCAATGGATGAACTATGGCCAGGGCTTCCATCAGAGGATGATTTCAAGGGCCAGAGAGAACTAGTGGGAAGAAATATTGCCTGCTCTCTATGGCTGCTGTGTCTGACATTACCACATTTAGAAATACAAACTGTCTTAGAAACTTAGCTTGCAAAAAGGCTTTAACTTAGGCCTTTAGAGATCTGGATAAAGTATTGTGAAAAGAGGACAGGATTTAGAGTCAGAAGGCCTGAGTAAAGTTTGAATTTGCCTTCACTGATATTTCAAAATTGGGCAAGATATTTTAATCTCCTTTGCTTAGTTTCTTCTGTCAAATGGATTAATAATATTGGTAGGTTTCTATGAAGTGAAGAAATGTTTTGTAAACTGTTAAGTGCATCACTCAAATTGGTAGTTATTCTATCACTTTCTTTGGATTTGTTTGAAGAAAAAGGAGAGTGATAGACCCAGAGATGGCAAGCAATGGGATGCTTAATTTTCAGAAAGTATTTTGGAGCGAATTTCAGTAAAATCATGATATATCAGAATTTGTGGGATAAAGCTAAAGCAGTGCTTAGAGGAAAGTTTTTAGCACTAAAGTTGAAAATGTTTGCTCTTCAAAAGGATACTGCAAAGAAAATGAAAATACATAGCACAAACTGGGAGAAAATATCTGTAACACATGTACTGTATCTGTCTAGAATATATAAAGAACTCTTACAACTGAAGAGTAAGAAAACAAATGTCCCGATAAAAATGGGGAAAAGATTTGAACAGACTCTTTACCAGAGAAAAATATGGATGGCTAATAAGCACATGGAAAGATGTTCAACACCATTAGTTATTATGGAAATGCAGACTGAAACTAAAGTAATATTAGTACATATTTAGCCACTAGAATGGCTTAAAATTAAAAAGATTGACCACACCAAGTGTTGGCAAGACTGTGGAGCAACCAGAACTCTCATCTGCTTATAGTGGGAATGTGAAATAGTAAAAATCACTTTGGAAAACAGTTTGGCAGTTTTTAAAAATGTTAAACATACACCATACCACCTAGCCATTCAACTCCTATTTACCCAAGTGAAATAAAAGCATATGTCTTCACGGAGACTTTATTTTCATAACAGCTTTATTTTAATGCTCCAAACTTCATACAATCCAAATGACAATTAACAGTGAAAGGATAAATGAACTGTGATTCATCCATATAGTGGGATAATATTTGTTGATAAAAAGAACAATTAACAATACATGCAACAATATGAATGAATCTCAAAATAATTAGGCTATGTAAAAGAAGTAAGAAAAAATTTCTATAGGATTTCATTTACATAGGATTCTAGGAAATGGAAAGTAATCTTGGTGGCAAAATCAGATCAATATTTGCCTGGGCACAGGGTAGAGGAGGGAGGACAGAGGAGGGGCATGAGGAAAGTTTTGGCGATGACGGTTATGTTCATCATGCTGATTGTGGTGATGGTTTCATGGGTGTATACATATGTCTACATTTATCACATTGTACACTATAAAACACAATAAAAAAGAGAAGCTGTACTTTGGAGTCATATGGGCTGAATAAGTCTTGATTTTGCCACTAACTGACATTTTGACCTTGGACAAGTAATTTTAATCTCTCTGAGCCTCAGTTTCCTCAAGTGTAAAATGGGACTAATAATGTTGGTAGATTTAAAGGAAGTGAAGGAGTCTTTTGTGAATCATTAAGTGCCACCACCAAAACTTGTAGTTCTTGTCTCCTTCTTGGTCCCTGCCTTGGACTGAGTGTCCTCCCAAAACTTGACCCCCACTGGGACAGTGTTAAGAAGGTGGGAAATCTTATGGTAATTGACAGGTGGGGCCTTGAAGAGGTGATTGGATTGTAGGACCGTGCTGCAGTGAATGGATTAGTAATGGTGGTCAGGGGCGTGGTTCTAAGGGCTTTAAAAGAAGAGCACATGAGAGGTTGGTCTCTCTCTGCTCTGCCATTTTCTGCCTTGTGAGACCGCAGAGTCACTGTTGCTACCACCAAGACCCTCACCTGATATGTTTCTTGAACTTTGGACTTCCGAGCCTCAAAAACTATAAGCAATAAATTTTGTTTTCTTATAAATCACCCAGTTCCAGGTATTTTGTTAGAAGTAACAGAAACGGACAAATACTGTCCCTGATTGTAGAAAGAGGAGGATAAATATCCCAGAAAAAGCAGACCAGTGGATTTTTGGATTAAGGCCAATCTCACCACATCGTTTGAACTTTGTCACCTAATCTTTCTTTTGGTGGCAAGTTAAACTAAGCAGAAAGGCCTGGTTTCTTATCTCCTCAGAAGATTCCTAGAGTTAACGACAATGATTTTTAATTTGGGGCGGGGGGAAGAGGGAGAGGAGTGTGAAGGGATTTCTACACTCCATCCCTGTCTGATCTCATGATCTCTCCCATCCATCTTCAAAGTGCTTTATGACAGAGAAAATAGAACTTTTAATGATACTGATCTCCGGCCTATGGGCAGACTATGATTTTAGATGTCAGTTGTAGGACTTGTTTCAGTCCTTACATGATTTGACTTCCGCTACACCCAAGTTGATGAAATCTGTCGATCTTTATTTTTCTCTATCGGTCTTAAAAGTCCAGTGGTTGTGCTTATCATCTATTCACAACTATTTGGTAAAGATTACTGTTTTTTAAAAGAATGTTGTCAAACTTCTCAGACTGAAGAAAATTAGGTTAAAATAATCCTGTTCTAGCAGATGGCAGATAAATTTGACCACTTTTTCGACTGAGGTTTATGTTTCTGATGTTCAGAAAGAATGAATGAAGCTCTGCAAAAAGATCTAAAATAATGCCCAAGAACTTGGAAATAATGAAAATAAGACTACCATGAGAAAGACGATAAAATCAATGTCAAATGGATTATATATGCAAAGTCAAAATGGTTCCTAGACCCATAAAAACTGACCATAATTTGATTGAAGACACTAAATATATATATACATATATGTAAATACATATAAAGGTATTAAATAATTTGCCAGAGAAAGATTATATTCGTCATCCACTGAAGAATAGGAAATAACAAATCACCAAAGAGACAAAGTGTGGCCATGCTCATCTGAATTCTGTCTTGGGAGAAGATTCCTTATTTGGCCAAAGGGAGGTTTTGGTCTATTTGGTTGACATATTTAATAATTTGAAGATAAGCAGAGTGGAATATCAGATCCTCATCTCCTCAAACATTAAGTGTTTTTTTTTTCTACTCTCACCAATCAACTTTCCGATAATTTGGATTCTGAGCAGGGCATGTCCTAGAGGGAGCAGAAGCCCTGGCAGGCTGGCAGGAACATCCAGTGACTTACTATCCAGCACTGGGCCACTGACCAGGTCAAGTGTAGTTCATTTATCAAGGTTACTGATTACTTCTACTTTGCACATTCAGTGGTCACTTCTCTGCTTCATGTTATTTCCACTCAGGAGCACTCCACAGGGTTGCTTGCTTCCTTCTTGAAACACTTTCTTCTTGAGTTATGTATGATTCATCTCTACACTGGTTTTTCTCTGATTTTACCTGTGTTCCTCCTCAAGATCCTTTGCCATCTCCTCACTCTCTGCTTGACCTTCATGCTAGAGGTCTGGTTGTTTTCAACCAAGAATGTTGTTTGAAACAGTGTTCCTATTCAGTCCTCTAACTAAAACCATGTATGCGTTAGTGACTCCAAATTTATATCTTTCCCCAAGCACCAGACTCACATTCCAGCTGCTTACTCAGCATCTGCACTTGGATATCTCACAGACATCTCGCACTTAATTTATCTGGAACGGAACTTGATTTCATTCCCAAACCTGTTCCTCTCCCAGTCTTCCTCATGTTAGAAAATGACATCACTAACCACAGGGCGTTTAGGCCCCAAACCTAGAAATCATGCTTAAATTATATTTCTTTTAACCCCCACTTACCATCAGCTGCCTCTCCGAAGTATATTTAAAATTTCTCCACTTCCTTCCTTTTCTGTTGCTACTATCCTGGTTGAAACAAATGTTTTGGTTTTTTTTTTTTTTTATTAATCTGGTCTACTGTAAATGCATATATTGGTGTCCTGACTTCTCTTGTCCCATAACAATCCATTCTACAAGATGATTTCTTTTGTATAAAGTTTTAAAAGTATTTATTTTGAACAATCTCAAATTTATAGAAAAGTTGCAAATGTACTACAAAAAACTTATTTTTCTGAACCGTTTTAGAGTAAGTTGCCACATGCCAGTAACCCCTGAATACTTCAGTGAACATTTCTTGCAAACAATGGAATTCACTCATATAAGCACAATACAACTATCAAACCCAGGAAACTGTCATTGATACATTACTACCATCTAATCCACACTTTTCTTAATAAGTCATCAGAGAAAAAGATCCAATCTGGAATCACGTGCTGCATTTATTTGCCATGTCTTTTGAGCTTCAAACAGTCTATCCGTCTGAAATGGTTCCTCAGTCTTTCTTTGACTTTCATAACCTTGACATTTTTGAAGATTATAGGCCTGTATTGTATTTTTCTTTTAAGAATGTTCCTTAATTTTCTCTGTGTGATGTTCCCACACGATTAGATTGAGGTCACGCATCTTTGGCCGGAATGTTGCAGAAATAATACTGTGCTCTTCGCATTGTGTCCCATCAGGTGCCGCACATTTTCGATTTGACCCTGTGCCAATGCTGTATGCTCAGATCTGTTGATAAAAGGTGGTGTCTGCCAGGCTTCTCCACCCTGAGGTCATTCTCTTTCTCCCAGTAATTAGTAAATATTTTGTGGGGAAGTACTTTGAAATTATGTAACTATCCTGTTTTAATCAAACTTTCAATTCATTTATGTATTTGCTTATTTATGTCAGTTTGGACTCATGTATTCCTATTTTATTCAATGGGTTATAATTTTTGCTCTTATTACTTGCTCCCCATTGCTATCATAATTGTCCTCAACTTGGTCAGAGGGATACTTTTCAAGGTGGCTTTTGATTCATTATAAATCCTCCTTGGTTTCTGGAGCAAAGGTGTTTCAGATCAGAATCTTCCCTTGTTTTGGCTCTGGAATCAGCCATTTTTCCAAGGAAGCCAAGATCTGGGCACCAGAGATGCTTATTGCTGTTGGGGTGCTGCTGCTCCCAGGTCTTCTGTGGACAGAACTAGGGCTTGTCTTTGCACGTCTACATTTGCACTTTTTTTGTCCATGTGTACTAAAATCCATGAGTTCACATTAGTACTTCCAGTTCTCATCCAACATTATGGAGTTCTATTACAGTTTTTTTCTTTTGTGATCACTTCTCTGAGAGTGAGAAACCTGGTTCCCTTTATCCCTAATGTTTGTACTTATTAATTAGTCCCTCTCTCTGAGCTCATCTGTCTCTCTTGAGGGTCCTCCTTATACACCAACCACACAGTCTTCTTTCTAGTCCTCAAATCAACCTGACTCATTCCCATCTCAAGGTCTTTACCTTGTGATTCCTTCGGCTAGAAAGCTCTTCTCATTGCTTACTCCTTTCCCAGTACCCAGTGCCAGTGTCTCCATCTTTCTTGACCCTTACTGAACTTCTTACTTGAGGTCAAAATCTATCATATTACTCTTGTCGAAGGAAAGCTCAGAAACAAATCTGAGCTTTAAGAAAAATATTTTTATTTGATATGTTGGCAAGAATATCCAGACTTGTGATGAAATGGGTCCCTGAATAAAGGCTGTAGTTGGTATTTAAAGGAAAATCCCACAAGTACAATTAGTATGTTCATTATTCTCACTGGATGAAAAATAAATTTCTTCCCACTATTGTAATATCTGCAAGGTCATTACCTATCTGCATATGTCAGTGTTGCAAAAGTCAGAGATACAGTTTTTTTCTTGGGGACTAGAGTTAGAGCATTTCACAATTTTGTGGTTTATCCCAGGATGCCACGTTTTTACTCTGACCATGGTACATGATGTCTGTGTTTAGATAATTGCTCGTGGGAGTCTAGGGCAAGAAGCCAGTTTTGCTTTCTGACCCTGTTTTATTTTTTTCATAGTACTGATTACTACCTGAAACTGTTCATTCATTCATTCAATCATTCAGCTGTTGCTATCTCTCTACCCACTAGAATGTAAACTACATGGTACCAAGGATTGTTA